>NC_138508.1:102935788-103535788 GCF_964252035.2 Podarcis erhardii | reverse complement strand
TCTTTTTGTTCATTATGGTTTATGTAATACCGTGGGGGGGAAGTGGGGATTCTGAAGAGGAACAGGGAGTTTGGGTCTGCCCAGCTGTGCCGTAGTTAAATCTCCCGTGGCCACGCCCCCTCCTGGTGCTGATTGGCCAGTGACGGAGATGCAGCCAGGACAACATGGAAGGAGGTGTCAACTCTCCACCCCCACACCAGATCACTGTAGAGTCCTGGATGCCCGGCTACAACGCCGCCCACTGGAAAAAGTGAGCGGACTCCCTTAAATGCTGAACGCTTAACAAGTGTCATAGCAAGATATCCATACAGATAAATATAACATTAATTAGAACAAATATCCTGACCTCATTTACAACCCAGAATTATTTTGTCTGCGAACTCTTTGCTACCAGGCAAACCAAAGAATTAAAATGTTTCATTTCTGGATTTGGAAAAGACACCAAAACGGCATTGTTAGCAAAGAGGTGACCCTCACTTCTTCACTTGAAAGTGATCAAAAGGCCAGTATTTGCTCTGCACCCCTTATTAAAATTGCATCTTCAGATAATGAGCCTTACAACCAATTAACTATTTAAGTATATGCAAAGACTTTTTTTAAAAAATCCCCCAAGATGAATGGAAAAGGTAGACATTTGTAGATTAAAGTTTTCCCTTTAGGAGACTTTAAGTGGGAAATGGCATTGGCAGCCCAGCTGCGCTTCCTCAGGGACTTAATTTTAATGTTAAGTTCAGTCTATTCTTACAGTAATGATGATGACACTGGTCACTTTACAAACAGCTGGCAAGACTCACAAGTCATAATGCGACTTCATAATTAAAGCAGTTTTTTCTTAGTACCGTAACTGACTTCAGGAAATGCTAAAATATTTTTAACTGTTTGATGCAGCTGGGTTTTAATAGCCAGGGCTTTCCTGCAAATGAAAAAGGCAACAATTCACATTTAAGCAAATGCTTAGAAATTTATTGTTATTTCAAATTTAAATACTGACTTTTGCAAAACATGGAGAATCCAGGTGTTCACAGACACCATACTTTTGCTCCTGTTAATTAATTCCTCTTTTTCTCCATTAGCTACTAGAGTGGTAGCAACCAAACAGAACAAGCTTCTCTGCATCTCTTGTTTGCTTGAACTATAAATGTGGTGGCATGATACTGACTGACTTGTTAGCTACTTGTGAAAAAAACCTGATATTTATTCAGCACAAATGAAAAGTCTGTCAGGTTTGATGCAAGGGATATGGAGAATTTACAGTCCCCTCCTCTAGCCACCCACTGCCCTCTATTCCCCTCGCATCCCTATGAGGCAACAATTGAATTGCTCATTTCACTGACCATAACCACAGTAAATAAAAAAACCTGGTGTGTCCATCTATCAAGTAAATCAGTGGTTTTCAACCAGTGTGCCGTGGCACCCTTGGGTGCCTTGAATGACAGTCAGGGGTGCCACAGGTAACAGTGACACCTGTCCTTCTTTCCTTCTCTCCTCTTCTGGTGGCCTCTCGCATCTCTGCCTCCCCAAGGCTTGCACGGCTGTTTGTTGCAGCAGCCCTGGCTACAAGCTCTGCAGGCAAATAGTGCCTCTGGGGCTGGTCAGGGGGTGTTTCCCAGGCCCCTGTGGGGAGCTGAGGAGACACCTCTCTATGGGGCAAGGGACATGGGGTGGCAGCAGAGGCTGACCAGAGGACTCCCAAGGAGGGGGGAGAGGAGAGGAGACTGAAGGAACGCTCCACAAGGGAGGGTGTTTGAAAAAGGATGAGAGGCTGCCAGGCAAGGGGTGACCTAACCGGTCTCCTGAGCCCCACAGGGGTGCCACAGAAAGGATGTAGTTGGTCAAGGGAGCCATGGACTCAAAAAGGTTGAAAACCTCTGAATTAGATAATTACCATGGGCAAGTCAGACAAAGCCAGGCCTGCTTTTTCAAATCTGATTCAGCTTTGTGTTCTCTGAACCTGACTGCTACTTCCCAAACCAGAAGCTGCATTTAGGGCTGGGGAGGAGAGAACCAAAGCTCTGTTATCCCTCGTCGCCTTCAAAGGATCTCAAGAAGTTGTAATTGTGCTTGAAGTCTTTAAAACACTTAAAATAAAAAAATAAAAAACAGCTGTTAGAAAACACACGAAAGTACAGATTCTGTGGTTACTTTCACAAAGCTATAAGAGATCCAAATCCCTCCTCAGTTACAGACACATCGTAACTACAACAATTCAGCTAAGTATTGCATTTTTAATTCTTTTTTGCACTCCAATAAATATTCACAGATTTTAACCACATTCTTGGTAGATATTTGTTTCTTTGGAAACAGGTATTGGCTGCCATCAGCTTCATTGCATTTCGTAGCATCAAATCTCCTTATATCACATCATCTTGTTATGTCAGCTCGTAATACTGTGTGCTAAAGAATAACATGATGGGAGGTAGCAGAATAACTGTAATGTAATCTGATGCATCAGAAATGTAAAGGCTAGAGAGATGATATACCCAGGCCTCAATTTAGATACAGGGATGAAATCCAGACTAATCCAGCAGGTTCTAATAGAGTAAACTGCAGTGTCCAATTCACCTGTGAAACTCAAAATGCCACAGATTATCAGAGTTCATCTAGAAAAGGAATACAGTTAGAATATGGAAACGGCCTGCCCAGTTTATGAGTTTCTCCCCACAATTGAATGCAGCCCCCACCTGTTTGGGACTGCAAAGACAAAGGGGTTGCCAAGCATGTGTCAGGCCACAATAAATAGCTGGTTAATTGTGTATAGCTGTGATCACCTACTAAATTATCACCTAATAAGCCAAACACAGTTTTGTTTCATTTGGTTTTTTGCAGGCTAACATAGTGCAAAATGGGCTATCTGTAGCAATGGATATTAAATATTTTCTAACTCTTATGATGAAGAATGGATGCCATCATCTTTCTACATGCAGCTGTTCATATTTAATTGTATCATATGAATGAAAATTAAAGTTATCCATCTAGGTTTTCTTGGAAGAAGAATGCACATAGCAGTCCATCCATCCAGCTGGGGTTTTGTTTTGTTTTTTGGTGGGGGGGCTTGCTGGCTGGAAAATTGAACTGTTACAATGAGATGTATAAAACAACTGAAACCCTGGGAGTAGTAACAATGGTACAAAGTTTTCTAAAATTCATATTTTATATTGATGAAATAATCTAATAAAAACACAGTGGAGGAGAATGCTGCACCCTCAGACAACTTTGCAAAGAGCGGGTCATTCATTTAAATGCCCCTAATTATTAGGGACAGCCACAGTCTTCTGGTGTCTGTAGCACTCTGCAATATTATATACTGCCCTGACGTTTTGTGACAGGGTGGTATATAAATACTTTTATAAATAAGTAACTCAGGGGCGCCGACTTATAAAAAATATTGGGGGGGGGGCCATACCGGGGTCCTGCCCCGGGAAGTTTTCTAAGAGCCGCTCCCGGCCCGTTGCTGCTGCTGCCGCCCGCCTCGTGGCCCCCTCGCCAGCTGAGGGAGGGAGAGAGACCGAGAAGGAGAGAGATGCGTGGTGGGCAAGGCAAGTGCCTGCCGCGCCGCGCCTCCCACCGCCCCTCGTGCTGGCCGCCCCCTCCCCTCATTTCCCCGCGCGCGCGCGCGCTCGCTCGCCCGCCCTCCTCACCCCAGCTCTTGGCCGTTCGCCCCAGGAACTCACCGCTGTTGGGGTTGTAGATGAACCTCCGCCACTCGGCCATAGACTGGCTGAAGGGCTTCTTCTCCTCCTTGGCCATAGCGAGAGAGAGAGAGAGAGAGAGAGAGAGAGAGAGAGGGGCTGGAAAGAGAGAGGGAGCTGGGCGGTTCGCGGGCGGCGGTTTTTCCCCTGCCGAAACAACAGCGGCTCCTCAGAACCGCTAAGTAACTCTCCCTCAGGCGCCCGGCGGGAGAGCAGAAGAGAGGAAAAGGAAAGAGGGGCTGGGCCAGTCGCACGCACCGAGCAAAACTACTCGCGCCGCCTCTTTTACTACCGTAATAATTATTTGTTTTAACTCATTACTGAATGTATTTTAAAAGGTAACTATCGTCAAACAAGGAAAATAAAAAATACCAACATAATTTTGTGATTTTACAAAGCATAATATAACTAATAATTTTCTTAAATTATTGGGGGGGCAGAGCCCCCCCCCAACGAATTTTTGAGGGGGCTCGGGCCCCCTCAGGCCCCATGGAGTCGGCGCCTATGAAGTAACTAAAAAAATAACAGCCTATGAACAACTGCAGATTAGATCCCAGCTGATCCATGAAAAGGCATGTGTTTGGTGTCTTTGCTTGTCTCCCTCTTATGGCTCTCTTACATAACAAAAAGTAAAATCTCCCTCTTTAGTGCATCAGATACACAAGCCCTACTCCAGAGATTTTGTGCAAAATGGAAGTTTCTGTCCTTAAATTCTAAAACTCTAGTTTCATACGCTGAACCCAAGTTTCTCTGTTGCTATCATCAAAGAGATATTGTTAAAGATAAATAAATCAGAACATGGTTTCTGATTGAGGGATCCAAAATGGAGCTGGCTTTCATGGTGATGACAACAGAACTGATAAGCAATGAAGACAGCTTTAATCCTTCTGCTCTCGACCTATAATTCTGCTGGAAAAGAAGGTGGTGTTTTGATGACTGCTGCCCTCCCACCGTGCCTCTTCCCTTTGTGATATTTACAAGTTTTGAGGTTTAAGTAGTTTTTCACCAGCTTGAAAGCTGTGTCTTTACAATAAGGTTAAAGGCCTGTATCAAAGAAGGCCACGTTTGCTTCACTGTTGTAGGAAATGGGAAGTAGGGTTTGCTGCCAGTTTCTTCAGTTGTGAGCATTTCCTTCTGCTCTTGATGCTGTGTGCTTGTTGAAATATTGAGTAAATGGTGAGAAATGCAATGGGCTATTAGGAATGCTTTCCCCTAGCTTTAATCACATAATGTTGTAAACAAGAGAAGGTGAAGCGTTTCTCCCACACTGCTCACAATAATGTCAAAACAAGCCCTCAATGACCAAAGCCACAATAGTAGAAAAATGTGGCAGGGAAGCCAAGGATGCATACAGTTGTGAGAAAGAACGTTATAACTGTGGGAAATTCCAGTCAAGCACAACTATTTATGAGTATTAGTTTGTGCATGAAGGGTTTAAGATCAGAGAGCTGTGATCCTAGACTCAGGTCACACACCCTTTCCATTGGTGAGGGTGGAAATGAAGCCTTCTCTTTCTTTTCTTCACTCTTTCTTCCACCATGTGAAGCTGACCAGGCAAGACATCGGTGCTTGAATGCTTCAAGCACAGGCCATGTGTCAAGAACTATTTTTCTGTATTTTGTACCCTTTTTTTCTACCTGTGTTCTTGCTGCAGCATGGAATAAGGCATGAATCTGACCTCACCCTCAATCAACCTCAATCAGCTGCCATCCATCCTCCAACTGCCTCCAGACACTTATGGTATAATGAGTTTAAGTTGCAGGAGGGCAGATTTCAGTTATCCAGAGGGGCGATGGATTCTCCCTTACTGGAAGACTTCAGTCAGAGGAGGGAGAGTCATGTGTTGCGGATGTTCTAGCTCTGAATCCAGAATAGGAGATTGGCTACAAACATGCCTCCAACTCTGTTATTCTATGCCTTTGCCTGCACACCTCAGAATGAAAACTCAGGAGACATGAATCATGCTCAAATGGTCACAGCATTATTAACTATGAACTTGAGGATCTGCAGCAATACCTGGCTAGGTCATTTTGGCCCCTCCAATAAAATATTTGAGGGGGCGCCCCCTAAAGTTGATGGCCATTGCCATTCAAGTCAATTATGCATGGTGGCGCTTACCCGCCCCCGCACCCAATATTTTATTCAAGTTGTTGTTGTTTAGTCATTTAGTCGTGTCTGACTCTTCATGACCCCACGGACCAGAGCACGCCAGGCACTCCTGTCTTCCACTGCCTCCCGCAGTTTGGTCAGACTCATGTTTGTAGCTTCGAGAACACTGTCCAACCATCTCGTCCTCTGTCGTCCCCTTCTCCTTGCGCCCTCTATCTTTCCCAACATCAGGGTCTTTTCCAGGGAGTCTTCTCGTCTCATGAGGTGGCCAAAGTATTGGAGCCTCAGCTTCAGGATCTGTCCTTCCAGTGAGCACTCAGGGGTAATTTCCTTAAGAATGGATGCATTCGATCTTCTTGCAATCCATGGGACTCTCAAGAGTCTCCTCCAGCACCATAATTCAAAAGCATAAATTCTTCGGCGATCAGCCTTCTTTATGGTTCAGCTCTCACTTCCATACATCACTACCGGGAAAACCATGGCTTTAACTATTCGGACCTTTGTTGGCAAGGTGATGTCTCTGCTTTTTAAGATGCTGTCTAGGTTTGCCATCGCCTTTCTCCCAAGGAGCAGGCGCCTTTTAATTTCGTGGTTGCTGTCACCATCTGCAGTGATCATGGAGCCCAAGAAAGTAAAATCTCTCACTGCCTCCATTTCTTCCACTTCTATTTGCCAGGAGGTGATGGGACCAGTGGCCATGATCTTCGTTTTTTTGATGTTGAGCTTCAGACCATATTTTGCGCTCTCCTCTTTCACCCTCATTACATGGTTCTTTAATTCCTCCTCACTTTCTGCCATCAAGGTTGTGTCATCTGCATATCTGAAGTTGTTGATATTTCTTCCGGCAATCTTAATTCCGGCTAGGGATTCATCCAGCCCAGCCTTTCGCATAATGAATTCTGCATATAAGTTAAATAAACAGGGAGACAATATACAGCCTTGCTGTACTCCTTTCGCAATTTTGAACCAATCAGTTGTTCCATATCCAGTTTTAACTGTAGCTTCTTGTCCCACATAGAGATTTCTCAGGAGACAGATGAGGTGATCAGGCACTCCCATTTCTTTAAGAACTTGCCATATTTTGCTGTGGTCGACACAGTCAAAGGCTTTTGCATAATCAATGAAGCAGATGTCTTTCTGGAACTCTCTAGCTTTCTCTCTCTACCTTTATTCAAGTTACCTGGCAGTAATCCATTTTAACTTCCCTGCTGTGGGCACCTTTAACTGCCGAGACAAAGAGGTCTTTTTACACGGGCATAACCATTCTGGATCAAAGCCCAGCATTAGTCCATTGACTGATGGAAGCCTGTCACTCTCAGTTCACCATGAAGGTGAGTTCAGGGAGCATGTGTTTGAGCCAGCACCCTGCGCTCCAGCTTTCAGAAGAGTGTACACCCCAGGTTGTAAGAGCATCAGAGCACACAATCTCCCCACATTACCTGGATTAAAACTGTTGTGGAGGAATGAGCATGGCTGGCAGGCATACTCAACAGGAAGACTTCTCATTGAAACACTTTGTTCCAGTGCAACGTGTCTTTTTAAAAACAACAACAAGGAAGGCCAGAATCATTAGGGGTGTGCTTTGATTATGCCTGTATAATGCATGGTGTATTTGAAAAATATGGCATTCTGATGAGATGAGAAAGGTGAACATTTAATTATATGATAATTCCTAAGAAATTGATGCCTGCTTTGACATTATTCTAATTCTAGGTCAACACAGACATATCATTGCCTTGGGACAGCAGTAAATGGTTTCTGAAATGAGTTAGTACATTTATGATGTAAGCAAACACTTGGCCTTGCAATTTTTCATCTACCTTTCCATGCCCTCTTTTGGAGTTTCATAGCATGGGAAGTTAAACTTGACCTAATATAAATGTGAAATGATTTCAGTGAAGTAATGAGTTGCCTGCTTGCCTCAGCCTTCTCTGAATTGATATCTCTAATTCCCGTAAAATTACCATCACACAACCTGCATGGAAGATACACACACACACACACACACACACACACACACATATGAAATTTAGTTTTCAGCTTAGCCCACAAAGTGAAATAACACATTGGAGGTATGGGTTGCAATTCATCAAACCTATTAGTTTTGTGGCCATCCTGGCTGAGATGTTGTCTCATATATTGAGAATCACAGAATTGTAGAGTTGGAAGGGACCCTGAGGGTCATCTAGTCCAACCCCTGCAATGCAAGAATCTCACCTAAAGGACTGGTGACAGGTTTTAAACTTGTGCTTAAAACTTCCAATGAAGGAGAGGCCACCAACTTCCAAGGGAAGTTTGAGGGAAGCAAGTTTGCAATTGATAGCAAAACTCAGATACCACAGGAACATAGGAAGCTGCCTTCTACTAATTTAGATCATCGGTCCATCAGACTCAGTATTGCCTGCAGTGGCTAACAGCAGCCGTGCAGGATTTCAAAAGGGTTCGCTCCCAGCTGTCCCTGGAGAACTTGGGGCCATTTGTATGCAACTGTGGCCCTTCTCCAGATCTGTTTCTGTTTCATATCTCTTTCTCTTCCCCATAGCAAAAGTGGTAAAAGTGTAGCATAGAAATTAGATCCTTGGCAACCTACCAAATACATAAATAGATAGTTGGATAGATGATAGATAGATGATAGATGATAGATAGATAGATAGATAGATAGATAGATAGATAGATAGATAGATGTACCCCTGCCCGTACGGGCCAGTCGTGTCCGACTCTAGGGTTGTGCGCCCATCTCACTTAAGAGGCTGGGGGCCAGCGCTGTCCGAAGACATTTCCGGGTCACGTGGCCAGCGTGATGAAGCTGCTCTGGCGAGCCTGCACCAGCGCAGCACACGGAAACACCGTTTACCTTCCCGCTATAAAGCGGTACCTATTTATCTACTTGCACTTAAGGGTGCTTTCGAACTGCTAGGTGGGCAGGAGCTGGGACCGCAAGATGGGAGCTCACCCCGCCGCGGGGATTCGAACCGCCGACCATACGATCGGCAAGTCCTAGGCACTGAGGTTTTACCCACAGTGCCACCCGCGTCCCATAGATAGATAGATAGAAGTGGTCTAAAAAGGCTGATCTACCAAAAACAACAACAAAAAAACACCCTCAGGCGTACGATTGTCATTTGCTGGACTGGCAAAAAGCAGAAGAGTTTTCACTTAGAAAAGAAAGAAAACTCTAAAACAAACGAAACAAAAAACAAAAAAACATGCATTAGATATAATTTGACAACCTAGAATTCAGTTTTTTCTTGAATAATCTGATTGGCTTTATTCCCATAAGCCTCAAATGTAATTATCCAGAAAAGGCTGTGGTTTTATTGCATTTCATGAAGCAGCTATTTACTATTTTATTGGTTTTGTAACTTTTGATATGTTAACATATGCCTGCATTGGTCTGCTGTATTTATTATGTTTCATTTAATTATATTTCCAGTTTGGATGCTTCTGCTTTATTTAACAATTTGATAGTTAATTATTGGGAGACTAGATGTGACCTTGTTCCTCTGCAGAGGGGGAAAAGCATGATATTTATCAGTGGACTACCCTCTTATAACCCTAAACTGGGTAATAAAAACCTTTGTGGATGCTAATATATATATTTGAAAAACAATACTTCATATAAATTCAGAATGCAGATTCTGAAACCTTGACAGGTAAACGACCTGGCTCTAGCATATTGAAGTAAGGCATCTCTATCCATTGTCTCAGCTCTCTGGTGTTATGCAGCATTTATGAATATTCCAACCATTTGAGAGAGAAATCTGCACTGTTACAGTGTTGGTTAATTATTAAACAGTGTGAGAGAATTTTATGTCTTATGACGGTATGTGAATTACAAATGTGAATGTTATGTGCATATGATTAGAAAGTAGGTAATATATGAATAGCTGCAAGGGTGCCAACCTGAATAAAATATTGAGGAGGACAGGTATGCTTCACCCCACATAACTGATCACAAGACCCAGTGCACACACACCATTTGAATGGCAATGCCTATCAACTTTTGGGAGGAGCGGCCTCCTCAAATATTTTATTGGGGTGGGGGCAAAGGAGCCTTGGTCCCTAAGAGTTGGCTCCTATGAATGGCTGAGTGTACAAGAGAACCAACAGTAAACTGTAACTTTCTGTAACTTTTTGTTCCATGATTAGAAGGACCTTCCATTCCTGGAAGGAGAGTTGCACTCACAGAGGCTTTCCATGAGCAGAAAGAGTCCTTCCATTTGTGAAGCAGAAATATCCAAGCCAGGAAATGTGTTTCACATACATCTGCAAATTCATCTCCCCTTCTATGAGCATTATTTGTGACAATGGATTAGGCACAGAAACCTCAAATGTATCTCCTCTTCCTGTATTTGGATTTTCAGCAAAAAAAAAAAAAAAAAAAAAAAAGCAGTTTAAAATCAGTGAATTCCCGCCGAGCTTTCAATTTGCTGTTCCGTATTAACAGGAAATATAACATTTTCAACAACTCTCATAGAAGTACTAATTTGTAGTAAAATAGTAGGTTTTTCTTGAAGAGTATAAGCCATTTCTTAGACAAAAACTTCAATTAATATAAGTACTATACTTAACAAATGATTATTTTTAGAGGCATCATACCAGAGCATCAATTTAAGTAGAAAAAATTATTTCATCTACAGTATAAGGTCATATAGAATAATGTCAGGAAAAAATAAACTGAATATAAAAGTACTTTTTTGTATGAAAATATTTTTCCTCCTGCTGTGTGTTATCAACATCATTTCTTAAATATAGTTTTCTTAACATACCCATTTCATCTTTCCTCATGTGTCCAAAGTAAAACCTAGTTCACTCAAACAGGAGATGTGGTGATAAAATTTATTGGGTGATTCTATCTCTCTGTGAGACAAAACAGATCTCATATGAATCAAAATCACTAGAAAACATAAAACAACCCTGACCCCTCCTAACCCTGACCCAACGTATTAATCGGTGATCTGTCCAATAGTCATTGGGACTGATCATATCTCTGGTAAGGAGGACATCACAGCAGTCTTTAGCTGGGACAGTTACATAGTCTAAGAAATGCCACTGGTTCCACCAAGGATGCCTCCAAGATGTTTTAAATTTATTTTTTGTTGAAAGCGTGTGTTGGTAATAACGAGGTAGTGTGCTGCACATATAGTCAAAAGTAGAATTCTGTTCTGGTTCCTGTTGCCCAATCCTTCTTTCCCAGTACAGTGGTACCTCGGGTTACATATGCTTCAGGTTACAGACTCCACTAACCCAGAAATAGTACCTCGGGTTAAGAACTTTGCTTCAGGATGAGAACAGAAATCGTGCTCCGGCGGTGCGGCAGCAGCAGGAGGCCCCATTAGCTAAAGTGGTACCTCAGGTTAAGAACAGTTTCAGGCTAAGAACGGACCTCTGGAACGAATTAAGTTCTTAACCCGAGGGACCACTGTAATCCCTGGCCACAGATTGCTAGTCTAGCAAATTGATGTAACAATTGAACTTTCGGGAAATGGCCCTGGGAGCGGGAGCAGAACCACCTAAGTACAGTGCTCCAATCCCCACCTCCTTAAACTGCTCCGGTGCAATTAACTCTATTTTTCATGTGTTTAAGATTGAATGTGTATGTGTGAAAGAGATATAGATGTCAATTCCCAACATTCCACCAGTATGATCAAAGCACTCAAGATGAGACTATTCAAATGAGCACATGGGGCCATTGCACAGAGGAATAGTTTTTTTTGAGTGACTAGGTCACAAGTGGCAGGGAACAGATTAAATCTCACTCCTTTTATGTCTCTCTTTCTCTAATTATTAATGTGCAAGAAAAGTAAGTGTGAGGGGAAGCTGTCTTCCATCTTTGAACCTGCATAACAGCATAGAGGGGGACAAATTGACCTGAATTTAACCAGAATCTCTGCATGGTTGCACCACATGCCTAGGTGGCAGCTCAGAGCTACTGGTATTGGGTTCAAGTGTGGCACACTCAAGATAGCAATCCTAAATTTACTTAGTAGGAACCTGTTGACTTCATTGATACTTACAGCTGAATAAATGCAAACATTTAAAAAGTTTTATTATTTTTTCTTTAGAAATCAGCATAAATACAAAACTATAACTGAAGAATAAAAGAAAACTATGTCTCAAAAATATGTTGTGACTAGCAGTTCTGCTTCTTTGTCCATGCTACCTTTGAGATGTGCATGAAACACCATCCTATACTAGGAAGTCCAGGTATCTCAAGATGTTTAAAAATATATATGAAAGATTCTGCCAAATTCACCAGTCCTGTGCTGATGGGCAATGCAATAATGACATTTTTGAATATTTTTCTTTTAAAAGGTATACTAAATATTGTTTTAAAGATTTAGTGTGCCTTTTAAAAGATCTTGTTAAAAGAGTCCATTGTGTAAGTAATATTAATGTAAAGGTAAGAGGCACCTGTTTTCAGAGGATGAGTTACATTTCTGCATGAACTAGCCTCCAAGAGTGATAGACACATTCCCACCATGAAAGTAATTACCAATATTTCTGCCACCTCGCCAACAGGTTGGACATTCAAAAGAATTGTAAAAGCGTACAACACCCCCCACAAATTAGATTCAAAGAAATCAGCCACACCGATATTTTCTTCCACTTTGTAGCCAAGATGGTTTGCTAATTGGTTGGCAACATGCTTGATCCTGGCAGGCTACCAGACACTCTCCCAGCATTTGTTGCATTAACTTGGCTGGACTGAGGCCCTGAACATCAGAAATTGAAAGGGAAGCAGTGCCCCATGCAGTTAGAATGGATTTGTCCCAAGGTGATCTGTGGCTAAGCATTTAATAGCCTGTCTGACGCTCATAGTGGTTAATCCATACTTCTGTGTAAACTGATGTAGACCCTAAACTGACTAAAAGTAATCTTAAAAAACTATAAAGACTCTCCTTGCAGGATATCCTTCTGAAATTTAGCAGGAGACATGCTCTCAGAAGAGGCAAAGTAGCTTGCAAATTTCATTTAATTATGGCAAAAAATAAAAATAAAATGTTACATATGATTCCTTTTGGGGTAAATTCAGATTTTAAAGTGTCCTGAATAAGTGACACTGGACCTATCTTTTTCCATAATTTGGCAGAATTTATTGATTTAAAGGGGATGGCTATGCCTAAATATTTCACCCAAATTCTGTGAAAAAGAAAAAATATCTATCTATCTTTGATTCTTAATAATATTGAACAGGGGGGGGGGAGTTAAAAATCTTTTCTTCTTTTTCTCTGAATCTGGATGTAGAATCCAAGCTAAACTGGATAGCCTCTGAAATGCTTCCAGAAAAATCTGATGTGCTGAATTGTGGTCAAAACCAATTTTTGTGGTTGGCACAAAACCCTTGGAATTAGTTCCTGAGTTATTCAGCATCATACCCTCTGATGTGCCTGACAAAACAATAATCTTGGGCCCTCCGTTTACTCCTATGGATATGTTGTCATAATTTTATAGCAGTAGGGAAGAAGAGACTCTCTGGATCAGAAGATTCTGATTAAGATAGTCACTCTTTCACTCCTCCTATACCCTCAACTGTTGTAGGTAGTAATTACAATGATTTGAAGGAATGATGGCATAAGATGACACTATCTAAACATAATAATGCTCTTCTGACATGAAATCACACTGGTAGAAATAAATTAATAAAAAATTGTCCAGTATCACCTTAGAGACCAACTTTGCTCTGGATATAAGCTTTCGTGTGCATGCACACTTCTTCAGATCTGAAGAAGTATGCACGCACACGAAAGCTTATACCCAGAACAAACTTAGTTGGTCTCTAAGGTGATACTGGACAATTTTATTTATTTATTTCGACTGCGTCAGACCAACACGGCTACCTACCTGAATCTAGAACTGTGGTAGAAGGTCCTATTCTCATCCAACAGGATAGAATTATACCATAAAATCCTGGTACATGGCAGGATGAGAGCTGCAGACGTGGCTGCAAGCCAGCCAAACTACCAATACATTTGCCCTTTCCTGGAGAGAGAGAAAAATCACAATACTTAGTTTGAACATAAGAAGAAATGTCAGTCACAAATTGTCACCTTCAATCCAGGCTTCCTCTTCAGTTGTCTGAATGCACAGAACGAAGCCACCCAATTTCTATCCAGCAGTTTTAGCAAATGGAAAATCTCAGCCATAACATCATTTTAGAGGCTGCCTTGCAAATAGAGGAGTTTTGCTTTGTCATAGCAAGCTAGGTTGCCTTTGTTATTATCATATATAATCTCCAGGCATGCAATAAATCAGGCATGCTGTCTTGAGGATTTTTGTATCTGTGTCAAAGCTTTTACCCTCTGGTGTTCAGTTAAGGCATACTTTAAAAAAAAAAAATGGATGAATAAAATTTGAACACTAATACATGGTGTATTCATCACTCCCCATTCCATGTTCCTTTTTATACAAACCTATACCTTTAATGCTCAAAACAGCTAAATGCACACATGGGGACAAAATATGACGATGAATGAAATTAATGCAGTTCATCTCTGTATGTAGCCTTTTCATGATTGAAGGAACAGCCGTTGCAGAACAATTAGTAAAACCAATGAGATGCTCTCTGTATGGTGGCAAAGGAGTTTGGAACCATGACGCATAAGAATGGGCTACAGCTCAGTGGGTGGGTCAGCTCCAACATCTCTTCCAAGATGTGTTTACCGGTATTCCCCTTTTTCCTTACCTGTCCCTCCTTCCTTCCATTCCCCTTAGTTTACTTCAAGTTCTGCATAGTCATTTAAAGGATGAGCACCAGCACCTGATGTCCTTTTGCAGCTGCTGAGGCAAAAGCAAACAATAGTTAAATGTCAGGCTGCCAGAAAAGTCCCTCCGTCTGTTGGCCAATGCTGTAAGCAGAAGCAGGCACAGTGCCTGCAGTAATTAGGTAATGGTAAAGGACCCCTGGACGGTTAAGTCCAGTCAAAGGCAACTATGGGGTTGCGGCACTCATCTGGCTTTCAGGCCAACTTTCTGAGTCATGTGGCCAGCATGACTAAACCATTTCTGGCGCAACGGGACACCGTGATGGAAGCCAGAGCACATGGAAACATTGTTTATCTTCCTGCCACAGCAGTACCTATTTATCTACTTGCACTGGTGTGTTTTTGAACTGCTAGGTTGGCCAAAGCTGAGACAGAGCAATGGGAACTCACCTTGTTGCACAGATCTGAACCGCTGACCTTCCAATCGGCAAGCCCAAGAGGCTCAGTGGTTTAGACCACAGCTCCACCCGCGTCTCTATAAAGATGGTATATTATTTCCTGCTAGGTGTTTTCATTTGTTGCCCAGAATAATATTTCAAATGTGTTTCACCTTCCAATAGAAACCTTTTAACTCTTATTGGCTTTACATAACCTTAAAGCTTCCATTTATTTGACAAAATGCCTTTACGTATATAACTTGTCTCTAGAAGGGAAGTATTTCATTTCAATTATACCTGACTTTAATATATATATATATAATACAGCAGGCACTGCTTTCACTGACAGAAATGTCTATGATAAGAAATTAATTAGCAATGCCCTATTTCTTCCAATAGATGTTCTCTATTGTAGTGATGTGACTTTTTATAAAACCCAGAGTAGGTTAAAATGAGACTTCCTTTACAGTATTTTATACTAAGGTGTCATGCCTTCGCTTTTATTCCTGCAAAAATAAAAATGATTTGCAAAGAAAATGGTTTCAAAAGTTTAATGACCTACCGGTAGATTAAAACACAGTCACTTTTATTACATGCATTAATTTTAATACTAGGTTACCTTCTGCAATTACTTTCACAGTCTACGATAGTGTCAGCTGAAATAATTCCACCTTAGTCTTAGTATACCTGATTGAAGATTGAAATAAAGGAACAAGGCTTAGCTAAGGTCAAAAAAGGCTACATTTCTACAAAATTCCTGGGAACTAAGAAATGTTCCATAATCAGAAACAACAATAGTATTTGAGGAATCATCAATGTATTTCTTTTCTTCCTTTTTCGCTTATTCTCCTGATACTTGCTCCTAAGCATTTTGACAACTTTTGTTCCATTCCATCTACTATATATTTTGAAAACTGGTTTGTCTGTTCTCTGTGGGTTTGGACATCTCTAAATATATTGTCGCCCAATTTGGCAAAGGAGTTCCCAAGTTGGAAGAGTCCATCTTAGTCTATATTTGAATGCTGGGCATCATTTTGAATTAAGATGGTATACAAAAATGTGACTTTAGTATGATTTTTCCCAGTTTGCAAAAACTAAGACCTGACCATAAGACATGATATTTCAAAGTCTTGGGTGAACAAAGAGGTATTCACCTTGCACTGAGATGGCACCAGGTAAACCTCTGCAAAGGTTGTTCCCTAACTGGAATGCCATCACTGAAAGGGCAATTTCTCTGGTGGTTATTCACCTCACTTCATTTGGTGGGCTCAGTTAGAG
Organism: Podarcis erhardii; assembly: GCF_964252035.2. Taxonomy (NCBI): domain Eukaryota; kingdom Metazoa; phylum Chordata; class Lepidosauria; order Squamata; family Lacertidae; genus Podarcis; species Podarcis erhardii. The sequence continues at coordinate 103,519,570 of NC_138508.1, read as the reverse complement.
CAGGGCCCCTGAAAAAGATCTCAAAATTTGGGTAGGTACATATAGACAAAGATGGTCTTTTGGCTCCAAGCTATTTAGGACTTCAAAACACATATAAAGGAATGCTATTCTTTTAAAAAATGGATGAACCAATTAACAAAATATTAAATAATAAACTTAACGGGAATTGTTGAAGCTCTGTCTTGGTCTTAGGTTGTCTCCCAGGTGATTTTAATCAACTTCTATTTAAGAAATTTACTTTTAGTTTTATTTCATGTGTTCACTGCTTCAAATGAGATTTTGAAAGATTTTTTCTTTTAAAAAATGCAGAGGAAAGAGAATAAAATGCAAGCTTTAAATCAAAATTTGATGGGCTCTTTGCTATGGTAATATATTCAGATGTTAACAGTTGTAAATTTAAATATAAGAATAGGCTATAATTTTTTTTATTAAAATGATGTGTATGAGAGATAAGCAGCAAGTTCTGTTTTATTATTTATCAAAGTACTTCAGTCAACTATGGCTATAACAATATTATACTTGCTTAAGAAAAAATACTTTAAATAATCTACAACTCTGAGAAATGAATAAAATGGGATTACTGATATAGCAGACCTTGTGTGGTCTCCCTAGAGCAGGAATTGGAGAACCTCAGACCAGAATAAAGGCAGCCTCGCAGGGTTAGCTATCTGGCCCTCAGCACTCTGCCTAGACCGAACCCTCTCAGCCACACACTTCAGTCATTCTGGTCTGTATCCTTCTGCGCTGTTCCTTGCACCATCTACAGTTTACTTTTGCTTGGAAGCAGAAGCCTTTCTGCTTTATGACGCAAAGGCTATATAATGTAAAGTGCCCAAGTATCAATGTATGAGTTGGAGTTCAGCAGTAGGAAATATTTGTTTGGTAGTTCCATCAGCTGACTTGTGAAATCACTTCACTACATTTTCCTAATAGTTTGTATTAAAACAGACACCATATATTTATTTTGCTTAATAAGAAGTTGCTATTTACCAAAGTTTAAAAGGGGAACAAAAGAAAATAAATATGCAGATTTGTGGCTGATTGTGGAAGAAGGGGGTGGCTGGGTGTCTTATATAGTTTAGAGAAAATACTACACTTGTCAAAAGAACCCCCTATTTCATAATAGAGCATCTCAAAGTTTGCAGTTTAGACTGTTAATTTGGAAAGGCGAGCAACATTCTTATTCAGCATCAGTTTCATGATCCTGCTGCTGAAAATAGCTTCAATATTTTATAGCCCCAAAACAAGAGGAGGGCACCACATTTAACAGGGAAATGAGCAATGGTAGTAATTAGTTTCAGTCTGGAGGCTTAAATTTACATAGATTGTAAATTAACTTGCTATTACAAATCTCTCATTGTCGGGTCAGTGTAAAACTCAAACTGCTTCTGTGCTGAAATGCATACTCCTGCATGTCTCTCCCCCAACCCCCAAACTAGATAGTATAAAGAATGTCATCACTTGGGCTGTCTGTTCAGTTCATACAATTTCAGGTGGGAGAGGGGGGTGTTATTTGGAGCACGGCACCAGCAGACAAGAGGAGTTGCAAACTTAATGTGATTTATTTATTTCAAGCTTTATTTGCTTCACTCTTCTGTCAGAAAGGCTCCCAGAGCAGCTAAAATATACAGTAGTACCTCGCAAGACGAATGCCTCGTAAGACGGAAAACGCGCAAGACGAAAGGGTTTTTCGATTTTTGAGTTGCTTCGCAAGACGATTTTCCCTATGGGCTTGCTTCGCAAGACAAAAACGTCTTGCGAGTTTGTTTCCTTTTTCTTATGTCCCAGGCACTGGGCGGCCGCGCAGATGGGTCGGTGCTGGCGGGAGCCTCGTTTGTGGGCGCCGCTGCCACCTCTCCCTTCCAAATCCTGCGTGCAGCGCCCGTACAGGATACCCAGCACCAGCAGCGCCAAGAGCAGCGTGGCCAAGAGCAGCGCCAGCAGCGCAGCGGACTTTTTGCCCATGTAGAAGCCCGAGCGCAACTTGACGGTCATGGTGGCCGGTTGAAAGCGAGGGGGGAGCCTGAGCGACTGAGGAAGAAATTCAGCACAGGATCCGTGCTTCGCAAGACGAAAAAAATTGCAAGACGAAACAACTCGCGGAACGAATTAATTTCGTCTTGCGAGGCACCACTGTACACAATTACAACAAGGCAGCCTCTTACAAACTAAAAGACATGGCACAAAAGGAACAACAGTTGGGGAACGTAGAGGAGAAGGCAGGCAAACATTTGCAACCAATTCTTAAAATAATTAGTAGTTAATTCTTATAATGGCCATGCTAACTCTGTTACAATATTTAAACTTTTTGTATATTTTAAATTGTATGTTGTTCTATCTTTTGGTAAACTGCTTTAAGGGTTTGCTTTTTTTTTGTTTGGTTTTTTTACAATCAAGCTGTAAGCTTCCCCCAGCTGGAGCTCCATGAGTGAAAGTACATAGGTCCCCACTGGAAGAAACAGTTATGGGGCTTCACCCCCAGCTTAATATACATTTGGTGGTGATGTGACTCTTACATGCGGATTTTCTGCCTAGTTTGGTCATCACTGGCTTCAACTAGATGTGATGATAAGCACATGATTCAAAAACATGCTTAGACTTTCCCCATCTCTTCATTTATAAATGGAACGAAGAACATACAGGAAGCCCTGATCAACAGTATGGAGTGGCTGTATTTTATTTATGCATTTGCGTGTCGAGGTCCCCACGTCCACCCCAATAACTCACACATCACACAGAAATTTTTGTTTAAGATTTTTGGCATGATTTTGGCCACAACTTTATTAAAATACAAATTTGTGAGTGGTTGCGTAGGCATTGGTTGCGACTATCTGCCTCCACCATGGGGGACAGACTGACATTCCGCACGATGCGAAAGTCAGAATGGGGGAATACACTTGGGGGTTACGCGGAGCAGGGAACCTGCCCTCACCCCAAATGCAACCAGGAGCTCATTGCTATGGCCTGAGCCCCCTTGACAGAGTGGACAAGCAATAGTTAGCTCCCAATTCCTTTAACGGAATCCCTTGCAGCAGAAATATTACCTGAGGTAATATTTCTGGGTTAACGGAGTCTGTAACCTGAAGCGTATGTAACCCGAGGTACCACAGTATTGCCCTCCACCAGAACTGACCACAGGTCAGTTTACCAACATGAATATTGAAAACATCATAAATAAATGCTTTAAAACATTTCCCATGCATTGCATAAACAGCATAATTAAAAAGAAACCATGAACCTGGACATATCTATAGCACATGACTGAGAATACCAGATAGGTTGTATAGATTTATTATAAGGATTTATATCCCACCTTTCTAATACATTTGCCTTAATCAAAGTGGCTAACAATAAAAGAAATCACAAAATAACAGCAATCTTAAAAGCAGGGTGAAACAGAGTAATTTAAAAAAACCACTTTAACAGGCAACTCAAAACCCTGCTGAAATAAACATGACAATACAAACCTGACCAATTGTAAATACAGGGGTAAAAAAGGGGTAAAAGACCCCTGGATGGTTAAGTCCAGTCAAAGGCGACTGGGGTTGTGGTGCTCATCTCGCTTTCAGGCTGAGGGAGCCAGCGTTTGTCCACAGACAGCTTTCCGGCTCATGTGGCCATGAGTACTAAACCACAACTGGAGGACCATGCCGAGTGCAAGAGCACACAGAAATGCCGTTTACCTTCATGCTGCTGTTAAGGGAAGCTTTTAATGTTTGACGGACTATTGTATTTTAATATTTTGGTGGAAGCCCCCCAGTGTGGCTGGGGAAACCCAGCCAGGTGGGAGGGGTATAAATAAATAAATAAATAATAATAATAATAATAATAATAATAATAATAATAATAATAATTATTATTATTATTATTATTTGAACTGCTAGGTTGGCAGGAGCTGGGACAGAGCAACGGGAGCTCACTCCATCAAGGGGATTCAAAATGCCAACCTTCCAATCAGCTAGCCCAAGACGCTCAGTTGTTTAGATCACAGTGCCACCTGCATCCTAAATGCAAATACAGTGGTGCCTCGCAAGACGAAATTAATCCGTTCCGCGAGTCTCTTCGTCTAGCGGTTTTTTCGTCTTGCGAAGCAAGCCCATTGACGGCTTAGCGGATTAGCGCTATTAGCGGCTTTTAGCGACTTATCAGCTTAGCGGATCAGCTGATAAGCGGCTTAGCGGCTTAGAAAAAGGGGGGGGAACCCCGCAGGAACTCGCAATACATTTTCGTCTTGCGAAGCAAGCCCATAGGGAAATTCGTTTTGCGAAGCGCCTCCAAAACGGAAAACCCTTTCGTCTAGCGGGTTTTCCGTCTTGCGAGGCGTTCGTCTTGCGGGGCACCACTGTATATTGCCTTGGGAGCCCAATATACCCCCAGCCCATAGACTAGTAACTGGAGAACAGAGTAGCTTGGGAGAATACAGTAGTTGGCCATATGTCATGTCTATGCAAATGTCATGGGAACCATGGCCATCAAATTTAATACGCCATACTGATGCTGGTTTCATGGAATCTGTTGTATTACATCTTTTATTGAGTTTTCCACAGACAAGAATTTTGCAGATGTAATTTAGTGCTCTGCGGATTTCCAGTTTTTACCAAGTTATCCTATCCCACCTCTCCTGAAATGGAGGTGGGGGTCCATGTGTACCTCAAGCTATTTCTGAACTCCAGGGATGATGGGAGTAGTAGTCCAACTAGAACTGGAGGGTCACAGGTTCTCCACCCCTGAGCTAGAACATGTAATACAGGCCTGCACAACATTAGGCCCGTCAAAGGATTTCGTGCAACCTGCAAAAAATGCTTTGTCCGTGCCTGCCTGGCCCTAGTGGGAAGCCAAGCACTCATCTTGTCCAACCTCCCTGTCACCCTCCCTACTCCTCCTGCATTGCAGGCGGCTCTTGAGGCGCATGAGGCAGTGGCGCTGCAAGCTCATGTGCCTCATGCTTTCCTGTCAAAACCAACCTTCAAGTCTCAACTGCACATGACTAGCCCTCCTCATGAATCCTCCCTGGGCCCCAACAAGGAAGGAAGGAAGGAAGGAAGGAAGGAAGGAAGGAAGGAAGGAAGGGGAGAAATGTGGAGGGGAAGGCTGCCGAAAAAAAAGGGAACCGTGAGCCAAGCCCTAGATGCAGCCACGTGTGTTCTGGCCGGACAACAGGAAAACTCTCTACCCAACCGAGGTCATCCCCTAGGAAATGGCAGCAGCACCAAAAAAGGGAGCTGCCTCCTGCCTCCAACCCAGCCCACCACAGACCCTCCATGAGCACCCCAGCAGATCAGGAGGGCAGGGGAGAAATGTGGCACCCAAAGAGACACCCCCCCCCCGGGGAGCCATGAACACCGTGGCTGCTGTGCTGCCAAAGAGGAGGCCACTGAGGGGTGCAGAGGCACTGAGCCACAAAGAAAGAAAATCTACATGCCTCTTGATCAACCAACTGGCTGATCTGTGGCCCCAAGAAGTTCAGCCTATTTTTATTTTGGTTCCAACTTACTGCCAGGTTGTGCAGGTTTAATGCAGTATATACTTTCTACATTCATGTCACCATATCAAGGCTTTCTTTCCTGTAATCAGTTTTTAAATATGTTGATGAGATTTCTCAGATCTGGGCTCTAAAACCATAACTTCCTCCAGGAGTGAGGCTGGGCTTGTTTCGTGTGGACCACTCAGCTTCCTTTAATCTTTCTTGCTGATTTCAGGCTGAACATGTGCTTTTATTTTATTGAACTTAGAAATAATTGCTGCTACTTGGAGTTTATATCTTTAATATGTGAGTTAATGAGCCCTTTGAATTTTTAATTTCCAACAGGACTTGCTGCACTGCTAAATTCCTTTTGTTGCACCCTCACAAATTTCTTGCAGAACATATGCACTGAGGAGCTCTTCAGACTTTCTTTAATGCATTTTTTTAAAAGTTGTAGAAGTATTGCGATCGCAGACTCACCCTATTACCTGCCTGCAAGCCATATCATGAAACTGTGTAGTGGACATTGGCTGAGGCACATCAGCACATCAGCACATTGAGTACGATTTACAGATTTTGCATCCAACTAAGATTTTGTGAAATGGGCAAACAGCCAGCTAGTCATATACTGCCAACAAAGCTAGGAAAGGAGTTGTGTGGAGTTCAAGAATCTTCATAGCTTGCTTTCAGTTTCAGCAATCTGCTGGAGTGAAAGCCTTTTTAATGGTACAGTACATGCATTGCAATGGTTCTGTGGTTCTGACTTCTGTTTTATAGTTTATATATGAACTAAGGGTTTTTTTCCTGGACACCTTGTTATTGTTGTTTAGTAATTTAGTCGTGTCCAACTCTTCGTGACCCCATGGACCAGAGCACGTCAGGCACTTCTGTCCTCCACTGCCTCCTGCAGTTTGGTCAAACTCATGCTGGTAGCTTCAAGAACACCATCCAACCATCTCATCCCCTGTCGTCCCCTTCTCCTTGTGCCCTCCATCTTTCCCAGCATCACGGTCTTTTCCAGGGAGTCTTCTCTTCTCATGAGGTGGCCAAAGTATTGGAGCCTCAGCTTCAGGATCTGTCCTTCCAGTGAGCACTCAGGGCTGATTTCCTTCAGAATGGATAGGTTTGATCTTCTTGCAGTACATGGGACTCTCAAGAGTCTCCTCCAGCACCATAATTCGAAAGCACCAATTCTTCGGCGATCAGCCTTCTTTATGGTCCAGCTCTCACTTCCACTTCCTGGGCACCTAAATGGGTCTAATGTAGGGAAGGGGATGTAGCACACATAGATCTGCCCTCCAACAACCTCTCAGCATCTGACACCTGAAGCAGCCACCTCACTCACAGTGCCAATCTTGTCCAACATCCTATTTTGCATAATACCCACCCAGATGCCTATGGAAAGCCCACAGCAGGTCATGAGGGCAATAGCCACTGTCTTCCATCAGCAACACTTATTTTCTAATCCTGGAGATAGTGTATAGTAGGGGCAGGCATTAGGCCTGTATATTTGCCAAATTTTGTGGCGAATATGGTGAGACAGGTGAGATCTTCACATTTCTGAGTCAGATAGCACAGTTAACAAGACATATTGAGTTGGATCAGGAATGCCCTAAAGTCCTGGGTCACTCTGTGGGTTACAATGTTCTTCTTAAAATGACCCCAAGCTGACTTGGAAACACTCAACATCTGAGTGGAGAGAGATGTGGCTGGGGGTGTCTTTTATTTTAACAGCTTTAGGTTTTAATCACAAATAATTATTTTTCCAGGGCTCTCCAATCATACTGGTTTGGAAGATGGGTGGTTAAGTAAAGTTTTAAAATGGTATTTGTTTTTTCACATGGATCATTGCTCTTTTTTCCATCACCAACCCTTCACTTGTGCAAGTCAATGGATAGATTTCTCCATCAGATGCTTCAGGCGCACTAATACAATGCTATAGAATGCTGAAATATGAGAGCCCAAAGTCTGCCACTGTAATTATTCTCACAGACAAAAAGTTGTATCCCTAAATCCAAGCTCTTTTCCCCAATTTCTCCCCCCATTCCCATTATAGAATCATAGAATCATAGAATCATAGAATCATAGAGTTGGAAGAGACCTCAAGGGCCATCGAGTCCAACCCCCTGCCAAGCAGGAAACACCATCAGAGCACTCCTGACATATGGTTGTCATTATAACCATACCCAAATGGTAAAGTGTGATAGAACCACTGATTCATTCTGGAATCAGACAAGCTTCACCTCTTCTGAAGGTACAGCCATGCCTACAAATTGCATACAAATCTTGTAGAAAATAAACCTTTTTTCCAAAAATCAATTTTTAAAGGTGTGCTGCGTGTGTGTGCATGCGCACACACAGAGAGACAGGCATGCACACACAAATACTGTATTTGGCTTAAATCTGAATGCTGAATTCACTCTGGTGGCACTCCTGTGCTTCAAATTGGCATTCACTTCTGTGAAAAGGAAAACGGCTATACTGTAGCTGTTTTTTGATTTCACTATATGGTGAGCAAGCAGGAAAACAGAGCATTTTAAACAGCTCCAATTTGATCAAGACTGGTAAGTTGAATTTGAAAGGCATGGAGCTGTTTGAAAACTGATCAGTCTGATTCCCCACCCACAGATATGGATGAAAGTTGAATCTTGCAGCCAGTGGTGGATCTTGGGATCTCAAATTTCAGTGGTGCCCAGTGCAACACCAAAATTCAGTGCCTTTCTGCCTCTCACACTTCATCACAAATAATAGAATGTCATGTCCCCAGCAGCGCTCCCGAGACTCTGTGCCTAGTGTGACTGAAATCTGCCTCTGATGCAGCCAGGGCACATTCCTAGTATGGAGTCATTATGACTAGAAGCCATCAATGGACTCATTCCCTTTTAAACACCTACACTAGTTGCCACCAGCACCTTTTAACACCTCACAGGTCACGAGGAAATTAACCCTCTCCTCCTGTTTTTCCTCAGATTTTTCAGTCATAGGCCATTTGGACTTTAAAAGATCAGCACTAACAATTTGAACTGGGGTCAAGAACAAACTGGAAGCTAGTGAAGATGGTGTAAAGCTGTATTTCAACAGGTATTGTTCCATTCAATGGTTTCTTGTCAGGACTCTTGCCATGGTGTTATGAATCATCTAACATTCTTTAACCGTCTTCAGGGAAGCCCATCTTAATAATCCAGTCTGAAAGTTGCCAAGGTACATATGACTATGGACAGGTGGGACCTCTTCATAAAGTGTCTGTGTTTAAGAAATTATTTCCATGGCTGTTGAAGAATCCACACTGGAGCATTAAAAACACACATATATGCAACCAAACCTCTTCTGAATTGCTAGTTTGTTGTTGTTTTTTAATCCCCTAGAGGTTTGAGTGACTGCACTTATTTTTACCCTATGGGTGACCTTGAACAAACATTTCCACCCACAACACAATTATTCCATTTCAAAAATCTGTATTGCTTTGATGGAAATGGAAATAGTTGCAACTCAATTCTGCTGTGGAATAAGAAGGCGAGTTAGGAGGGGGGAAATTGCATTACTCAGCAGATTTTGTTTCCATGGAAAGGCTTATTGAACAGCTAGTGAAGTGGATCCTAGGTTAAATAACTCACTGTCAGCTACCAGCTGTCATAAAAGATTAGACACAGCAGTTGAACACATAAAACTGTTAATTTGATTCTGCATTTGTATTCTTCCTTGATGTATGTTTCAAAGGCTTCCACCGCAGCTGCTACAGATTATCCATTATAGACTTTTCTATAATCATTGTGGGTAAAAAACAAATAACAAATAACAAAACAAACTAATATATAATTAATCTGCACAATATAAGAACTATTGCCTCCCCTCCCCTTGAAATGTTTATTCCTGCTTGTTCCTACAAAGAACTATTGTTGATTTTCTTCCCACTAGAAATGAATTGCATATAAAACATGCAAAATGTTTATAAAAATGCCCAGCACTAGAGAACAAGGTGAATTCTGATAGATGCTAGCCCGACTGTCAAACAACTGTTGGGAACTCAAAACTCACACTTTTCATCACTTTCTGAACTAATAACATACTTGTGTGATTTGCAAACTTCCATAACTATACTACTTATTGGTGTAATAAGCAATTGGTAGCTAGAAATGAATTGCTGATCAGAAATGAACTGATCATAAACTCCTGCACAAGCTTTGAAGTGTAGGACTGACTTCCTGTGGAAGAAGATGTGAATCCTATGTCCAAATGCATATAAATAAGCATGGCAACATGGCAACAGAAGAAGCACCCGATATACCCATCCATTGCCATATCCACGCTCTGCTGTTCTCACTAGCTGGGCTGGGGCCACCTAAGCCATCAGTTCCACCTGTCCTCTGACGAAAAGCAGTTGGATCATCTTTCTCTGGGGGTGAGGACATCAGCTGGGTCCTCACCTACCTGTCAGGACGGGAATGAGAAGAAGCTGGTAGATTCCAGCTAGGCTTCAGACGGCAAAGGCCTCAGCCACTGAGATGAAAGTGTGAGTGCCAGCGCAGTCAATTTCAGGAAAGTTCTTTCACCCGGCTCTTTCTCAGGGGCTGCTAAAGCCTTTCCTAAAAAAACAACTATGATCAGCATGTTTCCATCCAGTTTAGTGACTGAGACAACCTTATATCTCCTTTTCAATTGTATGCTCGAAGGCAGGGACTATGTTATAGTTTATATTGATTTTGGTTATCTATTTTGAGCCAGGGTACGAGCCTACTTCTCTACTACTTGGCCAATGCAAGCATTATATGTTCTACAGGCTTTCCTCCTTAGAACAGTTTTTATGAAACAGAAGACCTAGTTTCTGTTTTGCCATTACATATTGACATATTGACACACTTCACTTGCAGGGGCACCTTCAAGGAGGTGTGGGCAAAGGTGACACAACAAATATATTTTAGCCATTATCCTGGGATTTGCAGCTTCTGGAATTTGGGGTTGTGGTTTGTTTCTGAACTTCTTTTCTCAGCTTACTTATTGTTAAGTATCCTCCAATTTGTGGATTATTTGGAATGTTATTGTACACATATAAATTCATTAGCAGGATTGATTTAAACAGTTAAAATTAATGCTAATGGAAAATAGGGAGTAATTAATAAATTGGAACAATGAAGGAAACGCAGTGTTACAAATTAAAATAATATAAGAAACTGCAAAAGGCATGAGGGGGAAGTCAAAATATTCATATTTATTGAAAAATATTGGATTTCTACTTTTGTCAAAATACCTTTAAAAAAATCTGAAATATAAAATGTATATATATAAAAGGAAAGCAGCAGCAGAATTGGATGTAATACTGAACAATGAGGAAAATTAACTCACTGTCTACTGAAAACAATGAAAGTGTTTGGCTGGTTGGATTACTAACTAGTCAAATTTCTGTGTTTCTCTATTGTTACTTAAGTGCAGCTCAGCGTAATCTCCATAAAAGGCTTGCAGAACATAAATTTAAATCACAAAGCTGAATTCAGCTGAGAAGACATGTATATCTGCAGGGACAGACTTCAGTCTTTCACATTTCAGCAGTGCCCTTTGCAAATCCCAAATTTAGCACCCCACTGCCTCTTGCCTTCTGTTCTGCACAATGCCCTGTGGCTCCACCCTCAGCTCGCCACCCAGTGCAGAGGAATTGGACACCATGAAAGATGTGGAACTTCTTTTTTTTTTTTTTTTGCTGTTTTTTTTGGGGGGGGGGAACACCACCAAAATTGCTGAACTTTTTTAAAGGAAAACCTTGTGATTTTTGATTGACTTGCCTAAGATCCAGGACAAAGTGCCACCTTTCAGAGATCCCCACCCCCGGACGTCAATTCAGTCTTTGAAATCCCACTGATGTCCAGAAGTATGGCAGCCCTACTAAATCTGCCTCTGATGTCAGCCCTGCAGAGTGCCAGTAGATGAGTTAGTTTTGCTGTTTGTCTGGGACTATAAAATAGGGAGTTATGAACCAGCACAGTACCAAATAAACATAAAGCTCACTGGATGTTCTGAGGTGCTGCTACTTATAGACTTCAGGGTGAAAGTCTTGGGCCCCCACACCCCATTTGCAGCTCCCACTGTCAGTTCCTCCTGGGTCTAGACTCCCTCTCCGGCAGCTGCTGCTGCTGCTGTACTGAGCCTGAGGCTGTCACAGCCACTTAAACTTCACAGGCAAAGCTGCTTCAGCCTGCACTGCTCCTGCACAGGCATTGTGGGAGTTGAGAGGCATGCACAAACTACTGCAATGTGCTCCTCACGCCCTCTGCCCAGTGTTCTGCCACTGCTGCCACCACCACCTTCTCTCTGCCTGCCCAGAGTTGAAGGGGTGGCAGTAGCAAGGGTGTGCCAATGCAGTTCACAAGTCAAGCTACGCTAGGCAAGGCATGCCTTATTGGGTTGGGTTGTGGTGAGACATATAAACATAAGCTGGCACATACTGGCAATGGGCAAGAGTAGGGCCTGGCTTTCAAGAGTCCTTCTGACTTCCCCACATGGTTGTGGTATAGAGCCTGTTGTGTTTTTTCCCACTGCTACCACCCAGCCAACAACTAGGCTAACATGGTGGAATCATGACTTGAGCTCAGTGGAGCAGGTATGGATGTAAATTTGTAGAGATGGAAGAGATGAAACACTTCGAGATGCTCTCCTTTGTCTTTTTGCTGAGTTCATGTGTGTGTGTGTGTGTGTGTGTGTGTGTGTGTGAGAGAGAGAGAGAGAGAGAGAGAGAGAGAGAGAGAGAGAGAGAGAAAGAAATTAGGAAGGAGGAAATCCTTTCACTCTGTATTTCTGCTGCACCTCCTTTCTTGTGAGAGATGCATGAATGCATTTTTTTCCAACTTCTGTTGGCTCTAAAATGAGAAGTACTGCTGGTTTTGTTTATTTTATTTTTAATAGCTTTTGTTACATTAAAAAAGCTATAAAAATTATGTTGGTTTCTGCTTTCTTCACTGTGCAGCGAAGTGCTTGTCACGAGACAGGTGTTTACATTCCACAGTCTGTGCTGTTGGGTTTTCCCACGGAAAGGAGACTGGATGTGACGTACACTGGTTTCCTGTTTTTCTCAGTTTCTCTCCGTGTTTCAGAGGAGAGAGGAAGCTTCTCTGCTTGCAGCATAAGCAAGATGCATGTATGTAATCTCTCAGCTTTGAAGTGTAAATAAAGTAATGTAGAGTATGTGGCACGTACTGCTCATCCTTCCGCTGTGCTCCGGACTCTGCAAACACAACAGTAATGCCTTTTGGTTTGTCTGTCTTTCAAGCCCCATCAGGAAACATGATACTTCACATACAGTAAACATAAAAAAGCCAAGCCTCTGCTCCACAGAGCTTACAGTCTGAAGTGGAATGGGTTCTGTGTCTGTGCTGTCTCCTGTATTTGTTATATTGTCATTTTTCTCTTTGAGGGAAAGAAGAAATCACCATACAAGACTGACAGAGTCATGGGGGAGCTACCTGAACTTGTGGGGACCCTGTAGTTAACTCTCAAAGTTTCTGTTTTTTGCAGAGCAACACCAGGGTCAATCCACTGGCTGGATCTCCACCAAACAGGGAGGGGTGTCAGTGGTGGGATCTCTGCTGGTGTTAGCTACAGGAAAGCCCCAGAATGCAGCTTCCCAGGGGGCAGGGCAGGCTGAGACAATCCTGCTCCTGTCTCTTGATGATATTGGGCCCAACCTGTGACCAATTGCTGTGCTAGATCCAGGCCGGAGCAATGATCTGTCTGCCCCTCTTCCATACCCTCTAACATTTCTCTGATGAAAACAGGGATGTCCTATACTTCTGCCCCAGCTGCCATAGCAGCTCGATGACTTAAAGGGGAGTTATGGCTGCTTCTTGATGGAAATTAATTCCACTCTGGTATTGTTTTAATGAAGAACCGATACAATTATAAAAAAGCAACCTACATTTCAAACACTATTAAAGTAAAATCCATTTCAAAAGCTATTGAAATAAAATTAAGTCCAATATAACACTTTTGACTACCACATTAACCCTCCACATTCAAATATACTTGGTGAATTATGTGTATGCTATGTTTTATAAGTGATTTTCCCTAAGATTATCCACTTGAGGCAGTAAATGTAACTGAAACTGGAAAAGCTGTCTGTTTTAAGTCATTTATATCTCACCACTTATAAAAAGTTTAAAATGACAATAAATGTGTGTGTATACACACAAACTACCAGTCACCAAGATAAAAAACCAAATACAACAGAGCAATTTATGGAACTCCTCACCTGGTCTGAAAGGAGGGCTCGGAGAGGCACCAGACAAAATTCACTGAGGAAAGCAGACCACAGTCTGGATCCCACCACTGAATAGGCTGGATTTCCAAGCCTAGCATTTAAACTGAATCAAGCCCAGGAATGAACTGGAAATCTGTGCAAGTTGGTGAAGCACAGAGATAGTACCCAATTCCATTTAACAGCCTTACAGCTGCATTTTGGACTAACTGCAGCTTCTGAATCACCTTCAGAAATAATATAATATAATAATATTTTATAATAATAATAATATAATACAACAATGTTGTTGTTGTTGTTGTTGTTGTTGTTGTTGTTGTTGTATAATCTGGACATTACTGGGGCTAGGAATTTTGTGATCTCTGTTCAGAAAAGGATGTAGTCTGCAAATATCTGAGAGAAACCTAGAAGGTGCTGTGAGCTACAGGATTAACAGTCTGATGCATTCAGGACTTTTTTTCAGCTGGAACTCGCCAGAACTCAGTTTTGCACCTCTCAGGTGGATGCTCTGGCCATTGTAAGATAATGAGGGAGGTGTTCAAGGTGAGTTCCAGCACCATTTTTTCCCTAGAAAAACAGCACTGAATACATTAATAAACTCTAAACTCTGTGCTGTAGCTTTTAAATTTAGCATGGCTGCCAGTCATATAGTCCAACTTTCTAAGAGCTCTGCACGATAGAGATTTCTTATGCATGGCAAAAACAATTACATAAAGTTGTGCACTGGCAGACACAAGTTTGTTGTACCATACACAATCGTTTCAACAAATCATTAAAAGGGCTTAGGCAGTTGCAGGACCCACAAAATTATTCAGTCACCACCAATGAAACTACCACTGTGCTAATTAGCAACTTTCTTGCTCATTGATGCAACAAAATTGAATTTCTCTCAGACTCCTGAAGGTTTTTCATAGCCATTTCCTTCTCTCCTCCTACACCCCTCTTCACTTCTCTTTCTTCCTTCTCTTGGTTCATTGGTTTCATGTTAGTGTTTACTTCTGTAAAGGAATGGATGTTGAGTGAACATGGTATAATTATCACGGATACTAATCTTTTTCCTGAAATGATTGCAAAATGTCACCTCACATTAAGATATATTTAATAAAGCAAGAGTTAAGGAAATGCATTACCTATTGTAGGTTATCTTCTCAAATTTGCAATGCTGAATGCATTAGCTGCATCTGCCTCCCTGCCTTCTTGTGCAACTAGGAATATGAACTTTCAGCAAAACTTCGATCTACCTCTATAACTAGGTATTGGGGGAGGCATTGGAATCGGCTGAGTGAACTTTATCATGGAGACCTTTCCCCCCTGTAAGTGATGTAATTGAACCTTGCTATTAGTTTCACTGCAGGCATGCTATCTTGGGCTGCTGCCCTGTACTTTGTTATTGCTTTTGTGTAGAAGCTTGTTGCCTGCTGCTTTTGGTGATGGGGTTAAAGAGAATAGGATCATTTGGAATTTCCAGGCAACCTGCTCTTTTGCTTTTCATTGTAAATTCAATGAGAAAATAATCCACAAAGAAACATCTTCAGTGCAGCCCCCATGGAAATGAACACCTAAATGAGTTTTGGAATGCCATTGGTTTGTCCTCTTACCTACATGCCATTCATCAGAACTAGCTATATCAAAAGAGTTTTGTGGGACAAATTTTAATTTCCAAAATTTAGGAAAATTGATACTCTTTACTTATTCATCTGAAGTCCAGACTTCATTGCATGAGATAGAATTAAATCTTTATCCCAAAGCAACTACCTATGCAGCTGTGTCTGAGCTTATTATTAATTTATCCAGTTCTGGCTTAGTGCAGGGAGTAAAAGAGATGATCAAGTGATACATCACATAAACAATTAAAAACCATCCTTGTGGCGTCCGACTATTGAAGTGATGTAGAGCTCGTACAAAATGCAGCCGTCCTTGAATTACTTTTGCTGTTCTGTGCCTGACAGTATGACAAATCCTAGTCCAAGTCATTCATTTACAATGGTATCGAAAAAGAACTACACTGGCCTTGTTTATCTTTATTATTGTCAGGTAACTTGAGTTGACGTAGGATTGATAACAAATACAATGATGGCGCATGGGTTACATTAACAATGCTTACATGGCTCATTGTCTTTCTTTCTGCCCCACACTCTCTTTAATGTGACAGAACTGGGAATTGTGCAACTATTACCATCAATTTACCTTTACTGAATGTTCATTTCAAGAAAATATCAACCAATCTTCCTTATTTTGAACATTCACTAAGATGTTCCTTGACAGTGTAACTCGTCTCCCTCTTCTCTGCAAGGTTTAACATTCATTTTGAATTCATAATTATTAATCAACTTGATGAATATATTTGTGCTGTGTATTCTGCTGGAGCTCATGAAAGTCACTCATGCTCTCTTTGGGGATCAGGTCCAGCCCTTATATACCAACCTGCAGTGTAAGATTCCTGCATCTAAGAATATGGCTATGACACAAGTTTGAACCAATTAAAACTTGATTAAAATAGTGTGATCTGGGGGTCTCCAGTGCCAAGTTTCTGACCTGATGCCATCTTAACCAGAAGTCCCGAATATGGCTATGGCTTTGGTTTAATGTTTAGAAAATAACTTGTGAATGCTTGTTAAAAAGTTGCTTAAAAGATAAAGTTGAATTGCATAAGTTAAAATTCTTTCCATTGAAATGTGATTATGTATGTCATCTGTACAATGTCAGCATTTCTACTGCTTCTCATCTCCTAACACTGAGGAGATCTGAGCATGTTTAGCAACCAAGCCTTATGAAGAGCAGTTGATGGAAACAAAGTGTTATGAGGAATGGCTGAGGGAGCTGTGTATGTTTGACCTAGATAAGAGAAGACTGAGAGGAGATATAATAGCCACCTTCAAATATCTAAAGAGCTGTCACATGGAAGATGGAAGAAGCTTGTTTTCTCCTGCTCCAGAGGGTAGGACCTGAACCAATGTCTTCAAGTCACAACAAAGGAGATTCTGACTACATATCAGGAAGAACCTTCTGGTGGTAAGAGCTGTTTGACAGTGGAATGGACTCGCTTGAAAGATGGTGGACTCTGCTTCCTCAAATGTTTTTAAGCAGAGGTTGGATGGTCATCTGTCAAGGGTGCTTTAGTAGAGATTCCTGCATTGTAGAGTGTTGGATTAGGTCCATGAAGAGACCATGAGGTCTCTTGAAACTTTACAATTCTATGATTCTATGTATATGTTAGAATGTATACCACAGATCAAGAAAGGTACTACCATGACTAACATGGTTCATTAGCATAGTCCAGGAAGCTATTAGAAGAAAGAAGCCAGAGAAGGATGACATGAAATATTTATCTATGTTTCTGGCCTAAGCTGAAAACACTTAGATTGTACTGTTGGAGAATGACCATGTGTTATTCTGTGAACCCAAGGAAGTTTAACCTTATCTCACATGAAAATGAGTACCACATATAAAATTGTTGTTAAAGCTAAAGGGTGCTTCTTCCACAAGAACCAGCTACCCAGAGAAGAGCTACTCTGTTCTTCTTGGTTAGCATAATTACTCAAGCTTAAGTAAGAAACTCATTGGATCCTGACCTATGAATTTGGTTCTGCCCTGGCACAACCTCCAAGTGTCCCAATTTTCCAAGGACAGTCCAAGAATTACGAAAGCCATCCTGGCTTCTGATTTGATTCCCCATTTTCCCTGCTAACCCCACCAGTGCTGAGCTTGGGGAGGAGGATGATGAGCCGGCACTTGTCCTGAGTGATGGTGGTAGCAGCAGTGGTAGCTGAGAGGGAGTATCCCATTTCCTCTCCATGGCTGCTGCTGCTGGCCTCCTCCCTTGGGCAGCTTGTAGCAGCTGCTGAAGAGCGGCCAAGGAGGAGGAGAGACTACTACTACCGAGCCCCAGCCCCAAAGGACAAGCCAGCTCTGAGGTAGGGCTGCCCTGGGTGGGAAGAAAGGGGTGAAAGCAGAGTGCAAGGAGTTTTAATAATAATTTTTAAAATGTGCATCTGCATCTAATTTTGCCCCTTTCTAAAATTTATTTAATGCTGTGTGTTTTTCTTTTTGAAAATCTACCAGAGAATGAAATGAAATGAAATGAAATCAGGACTAGGGGTTTTTCTCACGATAGTGGAGGGTGTTTGCTGTATCCCATTAACTTAGTGGTGATGGGAATGCTCTGTGGAGGGGGGAGAAAAAAATGGGGGGGGTCAAGGAGGGTCAGTTGAATGAAAAATGTCCCTATTTTTATCTGAGGAACATTGGTGTCTATGTAATAACCTGAATCAAATTGGGCTGTCTATTTGAATGACAAGTTGTGCAGAGCTTGTATGATCCTTGTGAAGAGGAAGAATATTGTGAAATGAACTTCTCAACCTCTATGTGGCTGGCTATTTAAACACTGCAGGCCAGATCTTTCCTAACTGTGTGTTGTGACACGTTAGTGTGTTGGCTGAAGTGCAGGTGTGTCAGGTGAATGCTCCCCAGGCTCCTCCCAGGGCTGGAAAGGGGTTACTTTAACCTCCAGTTTGCTAGTAAAACTGAATTATTGTGTCGCAATATGAGGCAGTTCTAAAAAGTGTGTCACCAACATTAAAAGTTTGGAAAGCTCTGCTGTAGGCTGTCAGTATGGTGTAGACATGTGTGATATGCAAATTGTATCAATCAGGGCATATTTAGTTTATCCTGAGTAGTAGTGTCATTTTAGCTGATATTGAAGTCTAGGCCTTGGACTTATATATTTTGCTCTGCAATAGACAGAGACACGGATTGCATTTATATTTTGTGAGTTCACATCAAGGAGCTGTGTAAACTCCACTGCCCATTAATTAAAAGTTTGTTAATATTATTGAAACTCTTCCTCCCCCCCTTCAAAGTATTCAGATTATTTACCCAAACAGGAAACTTCAAATCTGAATTCAAATTCCACTTCTGGTGAAATGTGGTGGCAATTCTAGATAATCAAAGTACTTTCACAAATATAGGCAACAGGAACTTTGTGCAGTATATAAACATTGTTGTAGCATATAGTGGAGAGGACACCTTTATAATATAAAAAGCTGGAATACTTCAGCCACTGACAGAAAGTGATTCAGGTCCTTTGACTATTTGCAGCTGAAAAGATACGCAATGATGAATTACCAGTGATAACAGGTGACAAAAATCAAGGAACAATTTTCTTAAGGGTTCTGAAGTTATTCATTATTTTTACTGAATTGCTGAATTTCTGCTCCATGTTAAGAATCTAGAGACTTTTTTATGTACACTAACTGAAAGAATGGGATAACTTCTCAATTTCAATACTTCTTTTTGTCCTTGTGAGAGGCTGTCATCAATTCCACACCTTACGCTTTCCTGTCTAATACCTGGAATTGTGGGCTGTGCGATTCAAATATAAATTAGAATCCCAACAGAAGAAAGATAATTTTTCAAATAAACTAATAAACAAATAACAGTGCTGCAGTATATGCCAAAATAATTATTTTAGGAACAACATTTTTGAAATATCCACACAATCTCATAATTTGAGATGTCATTAGCCTCATTCATAAGCAGGAATGGACAGAGCCATTAAAGGCAAGTCCATCACTGCTCACATTTTAAAGGAAAAATCCTCTAAAATCCTCCCCCAGGTAAAAAAAGAAAAGAAATTAAACTACTTACAGTGGTGCCCCGCAAGACAAACGCCTCGCAAGACGGAAAACCCGCTAGAGAAAGGGTTTTCCGTTTTGGAGGCGCTTCGCAAAACGAATTTCCCTATGGGCTTCCTTCGCAAGAAGAAAGCCCATAGGGAAATCTCCGGGACAGCGGGGAAGCGCAGCGAGTCTTCCCCACTATCCTCGAACCTCCTCCGAAGGCTGGCGGTGGGGCGGAGAGACCTCCTCCCGCCGCCAGCCTTCGGATGGCTGTCCTGAAGACTTGCGGTGGGAGGAGGGTTTTCCTTCCCACCGCAAACATTCAGAATGCTGTTCTGAATGTTGGCGTGGGGAGGAAAAACCCTCCTCCCACCGCAAGCCCCGGGAACAGAGGAGAAGCGCTGCGCGCCTTCCCCTCTGTTCCCCTACCTGTACTGAAGGCTTGCAGTGGGGAGAAAAGCCTTTCTCCGCACCACCAGCCTGGCAAGCGGTCTCCATAGGAACGCATTAATTGATTTTCAATGCATTCCTATGGGAAACCGTGCTTCGCAAGAAGAAAAACTCGCAAGAAGAAAAAACTTGCGGAACGAATTAATTTCGTCTTGCGAGGCACCACTGTACAAGGCAGTTCCAGGACTGCACTTTGCTTTCATTCCCTCCACAATGTTATCTCCTCTGCCTTAAAGAACACTACAGTTGGCCACAGCCTGAGCAAGTTCTCCTGGGAGTAAACACACACCCATGGGGGGGGGCTGTACCATTGCCCCAAAGAGTGATGGAATGTCCTAATGCCCCATCAACAGAAGACAGAGAGCAAGGAGCCCCCCTTTGAGGGGATGGATACAATATTTTTGAAGGTTTAAAGGGATTTGGAGCAGGGAGGGGGAACAGGCAGAACACAACCCTTGGACTGCCTTGTGACAGAAGGTGGATTCTAAAGTGGGACATTCATCAGCTCAGGGTCATGGTCAACCCAGATCAGATCAGGTGAGTCCACTTTGGAATTCAAGTTGGGCTTCAGCCCTCTTTGGGAGTTTGACTCAACATGTAGGGCTTGAGCTGGGGTTGGGAAAGGGCTGCACACTCCAGCTCAACCCCAAACACAATGCACACAAGGTTCCATTTGGACTTCTGGTAACAACCCAGGCGAAGCAGGATTTCATATCATGGGATGTATCCAAGCACATTCAATAGAATGTACTTGGGGCAAAGGTCTGAAGAGCTTTTCTAATGCTTTGAAATGGGGGTTGGGGAGGAGGCCCACC
The DNA here is from genome assembly GCF_964252035.2 of Podarcis erhardii. NCBI lineage: Eukaryota > Metazoa > Chordata > Lepidosauria > Squamata > Lacertidae > Podarcis > Podarcis erhardii. The sequence continues at coordinate 103,498,984 of NC_138508.1, read as the reverse complement.
CCTGGCCCACCCCGTTTTTAACCCTACACATGTTCAAGTGAATGCCTAATCACAGCTGCTCTGATGTGACACCCAGTGGCTCTTCCCCAACCCCCATTTCAAAGCATTTATTGGCTGTAGCAACAAGCAACATTTCTCAAAACTTGTTAAGTCAACATTGCAATGACACCATTATAAGTTTCTGTCGCCACAGGCAAATTGGGGGGGTTATCATGATTATGATCCAGCTTTGCGATTTACAATACTATCCCTTACAATCGTTTGTTCTTAAGATGATTAAGCTTAATTGGAACCTTGTTCTGTTGAGCCTTCTATCAATTCCAGTTAAATAAGAATTTAACTCTCACCTAAAGAATTGTGCTTGACTGTCTTTGTTCATGTTCACTTCTCTCCCTGGGCATTATTTCCCACAGGTGGATAAGTCTTGTGCAGCCCCAGTGATTTATTGGCTTTAAGTTGCCCTGGTTTACTTATCACTTCTACCTTGGTGACCTTGAAGTAATCCAAGATAGTAAGTACAAGGTCAATAATAGATGACGTTGGCCGGTTCATTTTTAAATGTGAACTTGGTAAATATTTTTACATCCTTGGCTTGCTTCAGCCATCTTCCTTTATAGGTTAGTCTCACTCTATATCAGTTTGACCATTTGTGATTTATTAAACTTTTAGCTATATCTGCTTCAGTTATATCAGTAGTTCTTTGGCATCTTTCTGCTAGAATCAGTGCTTTCCCCCCTAAAAATGTTTAGGGGTACTCTCATTTTCCTGTTGTTGCTGTTTAGTCGTGTCCAACTCTTCGTGACCCCCTGGACCAGAGCACACCAGGCACTCCTATCTTCCGCTGCCTCCCGCAGTTTGGTCAAACTCATGCTAGTAGCTTCAAGAACACTCTCATTTTTCTACTCATATTGAAATACTGCCCCTTAATGAGGCCAAACTTAGATTCATAAAATGTTTAGGGGTATGTGCAATCCTGTGTCCCCCAAGAAAAAAACACTGGCTAGAATCCTTCTCTTTGGTTTTTATTTTTTATGCTTACATCCCACTCTTGAAAGGTCAGTGAGTATGGGGCTCCTCACTCTTCCCAGTAATAATAATAATAATAATTTTTTATTTATACCCCGCCCTCCCCAGCCAAGGCCGGGCTCAGAGCGGCTTACAAGCAATAATAAAAACAAGATGAATGATTACAACTTAAAAACAAAAATAAAATACAACATTAAAATAATGGAACATTAAAATATTAAAATGTAGCCTCATCGCAGGAGGAGAAAGAAAAGGGGAAAAAAGAGAGGGAGGGAGGGAATCAAATTGGCTCCAAGCCAAAGGCCAGGTGGAACAACTCTGTCTTACAGGCCCTGCGGAAAGAAATCAGATCCTGCAGGGCCCTGGTCTCATGAGGCAGAGCGTTCCACCAGGCCCTGGCTCTGGTTGAAGCCAATCTAACTTCCTTAGGGCCAGAGACCACTAGGGTGTTGCTATTTATGGACCTTAAGGTCCTCCGTGGGGCAGACCAGGAGAGGCGGTCCCGTAGGTACGAGGGTCCTAGGCCGTGAAGGGCTTTAAAGGTCAAAAGCAGCACCTTAAATCTGACCCTGTACTCCACCGGGAGCCAGTGCAGCTTGAAAAGCACTGGGTGAATATGCTCCCATGGCAGAGACCCCGTGAGGAGCCTCGCTGCAGCATTCTGTACCCGCTGGAGTTTCTGGGGCAGCTTCAAGGGCAGCCCCGCGTAGAGCGAATTACAGTAGTCAAGCCTGGAGATGACCGTCGCATGGATCACTGTGGCCAAGTCGGGGTGGGAAAGGTAAGGGACCAACTGCTTGATGCGGCGAAGGTGGAAAAATGTCACCTTGGCTGTTGCTGTAACCTGCGCCTCCATGGAAAGGGAGGCGTCAAGGATTACACCCAAACTCTTAACGGAAGGCAATGGCACTAATTGGGCCCCCGCAAGAGAAGGGAGTTGGTCCCTCATCCCCATGCCATCCCGACCCAGCCATAGGACCTCTGTCTTTGAAGGATTTAGTTTCAATCGGCTCCCATGAAACCATCCAGCCACAGCTTCCAAGCATCTGGTCAGTGTGTTCAGGGTCGATTTGGTGTGGCCATCCATCAGCAGATAGAGCTGAGTGTCATCAGCATATTGGTGACAGCCCAGCCCAAATCTCAGTAGAGATCAGGTCCACATTTAAATATCTTTAACAATATTACAGCATTAAGTGCTGCTGAATTCTCCACTGAGGCAACAACTTGTTTAAGAGTATTGCACTTACACATTCTTCATTACGGTCCAAAGACCTGAAAATAATATTTCAAAAGCAAAGTACAGCAGAAATGTGGAAAAGACATTACTAGGCAGTCACTGTCTTTTATCCAAGTCATGTTGATTTCTAATTCTTACTACCTCCGAGAAATCTTTTGCCATGGCCAGAATTATAAAATTTTTCTTATTTTCAAGGAGATACTTAAGATAAAAGATCTTGGAGCTTCCAGGTAAATTTGCCAATAAAGGCTTAATTAATTGGTTCCTGGCTTGTATATAGAGTCCACAGTATAGTAAAATATGTTTAATGCGATCAACAACCTGAGAACATAAACAGAGTCTATTCTGGTAAGATATACTGGTCAGTGTGCTGTTTAGGACTTCAGATGGGAATACATTTAATCTAGTTTTGGTAAACAAACGGCAGAAATTGGGTACTGACAAATTTGTAAGATATGAGGGTAATTGAAAAACATGCCCAGATTGAATTCCGAACGCAAACGGTCCACCGGTTACATATGATTGAGAACGAAGCTTGCTGTCTGCCTCAAGGATTTAAGAGTGATATCATAACCCAAATGAGATAAAAAGAATGGTGAGAGCCCAATTGAGGAGGCTTTTCGGGCCGTACTTTTAGACCAAGGGCTGATAAGCTCTTCATTGGATAAATGTCCCAGTAATCCCTTATCCTTTTTTTAAAAAAAAATAATAATAATTTTTATTAAGTTTTCTGACACATCACAACAAAAACAAAACAAACAGAACACAGAACAAAAACATATAAAACATGACTTCCCCTTACCTCCCTTTCCCTGCATCCTTATTTCACAATTCTTTAGCAACCCTTTGATCAATTTCCTTATTAATTCTCTTTAGATTTACTTAAAATTATTGTTTACAGCTGTAATTCTCTAATTCATATCCCTTGACATCTTAACGATCCTCGATTTTACAAGAGTCTTTGAGATATATTTTGAATTTCTTCCAGTCCTCTTCCACTGTCTCTCTCCCCTGGTTGCGGATTCTGCCGGTCATCTCTGCCAATCCCATGAATTCTGTCACCTTTGTCTGCCATTCTTCCAGAGTAGGTAATTATTGCATCTTCCAATACTTTGCCAAAAGAATTCTTGCTGCTGTAGTTGCATACATAAAGAATGTCCTATCCTTCCTTGGCACCAATTGGCCAACCATGCCCAAGAGAAAAGCCTCCGGTTTCTTTGAAAAAGTCCACTTAAGGACTTTTTTAATTTCATTATAGATCATTTCCCAAAAGGCTTTAATCTTTGGGCAGGTCCACCAAAGGTGGTAGAAGGTTCCTTCAGACTCATTACATTTCCAGCATTTATTATTGGGCAAATGGTAAATTTTTGCGAGCTTGACTGGGGTCATGTACGACCTATAGATCATTTTCATTATGTTCTCTTTTAAGGCACTACACGCCGTAAACTTAATACCAGTGGTCCATAACTGTTCCCAGTCAGCAAACATAATGTCATGACCTAAGTCCTGAGCCCATTTAATCATAGCTGATTTAACCGTTTCCTCCTGCGTATTCCATTTCAACAGCAAGTTATACATTCTAGACAAGTTCTTAGTATTGGGTTCTAACAGTTCTGTTTCTAGCTTTGACCTCTCCTTCTGAAATCCTAATTTCCTGTCTTGCTTAAATGCCTCATTTATCTGATGGTAATGTAACCAATCTCGAACTTTGAACTTTAGTTTCTCATAACTCTGAAGTTTAAGCTTTTCACCATCTTGTTCTAGGATTTCACAATATTTTGGCCAATTAAAGTCCATATTAAGTTTTTTCACCGCTTTAGCTTCCATTGGTGACAACCACCTAGGGGTTTTACTTTCCAATAGATCTTTGTATCGGTTCCAAACATTATACAATGCTTTCCTGACAATATGGTTTTTAAACCCTTTATGCACCTTTACCTTGTCATACCATAAATATGCATGCCATCCAAAGTTATTATCATACCCTTCTAAGTCCAAAATATCTGCATCTTCAAGAAGTAGCCAGTGTTTCAACCAGCAGAAGGCCGCTGATTCATAATAGAGTCTTAAGTCTGGCAGGGCAAAGCCCCCTCTGTCTTTTGCGTCAGTTAAAATCTTAAATTTTATTCTGGGCTTTTTGCCCTGCCAGACAAATTTAGAAATATCTTTCTGCCACTTCTTGAAGCAGTCCATTTTGTCTAAAATCTATAAGGTCTGAAATAAAAATAACATTCTAGGCAGTACATTCATCTTAATAACAGCAATTCGGCCTAACAAGGAAAGTCTCAGTCTAGACCATATTTCTAGATCTTTCTTTACTTCTGTCCAACATTTTTCATAGTTATCTTTAAATAAGTTCACATTCTTAGATGTTAAGTTCACCCCTAGGTATTTCACTTTTTTCGTTATTTCCAAACCAGTTTCACTCTGAAATCTCTCTTTTTCTTCCATTGTTAAATTTTTTTCCAACACTTTCGTTTTCTGTTTGTTCAATTTAAATCCTGCTACTTGACCAAATATCTCAATTAATTCTAATACTCTTTTAGTGCTGGTGTCTGGCTGTTGCAAAGTTAACACTAAATCATCTGCAAATGCTCTTAATTTGTAATGTTTAGCTCCGACCTGTATTCCTTTAACCAACTGGTCCTTTCTTATCATGTTTAACAAAACCTCCAGGACAGATATAAAAAGCAAAGGGGATATTGGGCATCCCTGTCGTGTACCTTTTTCTATTGGTATTTCCTCCATTACTACATTATTCACAATTAATTTTGCTTTTTGTTCAGAGTATATTGCGCCTATACCATTTTCAAAACCTTGGCCTACCCCCATCCCTTGGAGATTCTTCTTCATAAAACTCCAGCAAATATTGTCAAAGGCTTTCTCCGCGTCCACAAAAATCAAAACCACCTTTCTATTGATGTCCACCTCCAACAGCTCCAAAATGTCTATAATGTTCCTCACATTGTCCGACATCTGTCTCCCCGGGAGAAAGCCTGTCTGGTCCTTATGAATCTCCTCTAATAGCACTCTCTTAAATCTTTTTGCTAAAATGTCTGCAAAAATTTTATAATCCACATTCAACAATGATATTGGGCGGTAGTTCTTAACTTGGCTTTTTTCAGCCTCTGTTTTCGGTATAAGCGAAATAAATGCCTCTTTCCACGATTCAGGAGCCTTTTTCCCCTCCAGGATTTGATTGCATACTTCTTTCAATGGTTGTATTAACCATTCCTTCAACGCTTTGTAGTATCTAGCAGTTAAACCGTCTGGTCCTGGTGATTTCCCCAATTGCATATTCTGGATGGCACCCTCTATTTCTTGTTCTGTAATTTTCTCACTCAAAATCATTTTACTTTGTTCTGAAATCTTTGGTAGTCCATATTTTTTAATAAAGTCCTCTATTTCTTGTTCCTTTACTGGCCCTTGCGCATATAGTTTCTTAAAAAAACTTTGGAAGCAATTACTTATCTCATTCGGCTTGTGGATGGTTTTACCGTCCACTTCAAGACCTGTGACAGTGTTCAGTTTTTGTCTCTTTTTCAATTGCCATGACAAAAGTTTCCCACATTTGTCTGCCGATTCAAATGTTTTTTGTCTCATTTGCTTTATTTTCCATTCTATTTCTTGATTCATCAGTTCCATGTATTGCGTCTGATAGTACTTTATTTCCCTCAAAATCTCTTGAGACTTTGGTTTAGATCTCAATTTCTTCTCTCCTTCTTTCATTTTTTCCAGGATCTTTTCTTTCTTCTCATTTTGTTTTTTCCTCTTTATAGAGTTCTGCTGAATTAGAAAACCACGCATCACGGCCTTGCTAGCGTCCCAAATTATTCTTCTTTCCACTTCTGTTCTCAGATTTATCTTGAAGTAATCTTTCAATGCTTTTTGGGCCTTCTTGTAAATTTCTTCATCTCTAAATAGGGTGTCATTCATTCTCCATCTAAAGGATCCAGTTGTTGTTAGTTTTATCTCCATCTTTACCGCGTTATGGTCGGAGCAGGTTTTGGGGCAGATTTCTGTTTTTTTAATTCTTGGCGCCAGGCTACTAGAAACCCAAATTTGGTCAATTCTTGTCCATGTCATTTTTGCTTCAGAGAAGAAAGTTCCCTCTCTCTCCAGAGGGTTCCTTGTTCTCCAAATATCAATAAGGTCCATAGTGTCAGTCATTTCAAAAAAGGTTTTTGGTAATCTCCCATCCTTAGAAATCACTTGTCTCTGTGCTTTATCCATGTTTGTGGAGACAACTCCATTCATGTCCCCCAACATTACGATTTTATAGTCTAAGAAATCCATTAAAGTCTCATGCAACTTCTTAAAGAATTCAGCCTTCCCTTCATTGGGCGCATAAACTCCTACTATCAAAACTTTTTCTCCTTGGATTTGAATTTCAACTGCCAGGTATCTTCCTTGTTCATCTTTAAATATCATTTTTGGAGCCAGCTTTTCTTTTACATAGATCACCACACCTCTTTTCTTGACTTTGTCTGATGAAATAAATTCCTGTCCCAATCTCTTATTTATCAAAAGTTTCCTGTGTATCCTGGCAATATGGGTTTCTTGCAAACACATTAAATCTAACTGTTCTTTCTTTAAAATGTGGAAAACTTGATTTCTTTTTCGGGGAAGGTTCAAACCATTACAGTTCCAACTCAGAAGTTGCAGAGACATTTTGTTACTGGGTACCTATTCCACCGACTGCTCCAAGCTTTTGTTCCTCCTCAGTTGGTATTGGGTTGAGTCCAAATGATAAATTTGCAATATCAGTTGGTTCTTTCTCTCCTACAGTTCTTTTCTGCAAGTCCTCAAGATATCTCTCCAAAAACTGTTCTTTGTCTTGAATTGTTTTTATTTTAATCTTCTTGCCTTTAAAATTGAAGGATAGTCCTTGTGGGAATTCCCACCTGAATGGGATGGTATTTTTCTTTAGCAGGTCAACTAGATCTTTATAAAAGGTTCTCACCTCCAAAATGTATTTAGGGATGTCCTTGAAGATCTGTATTTGACAATTCTGGATCACCAGTGCCTTTTGATAGTGTAGATTCAGTATTTTATCTCTTTCTTCCTTAGATCTCAACGTAATTAGACAATCCCTTGGTTTCTTACCCTGTCTCCTGCCCAGCCGAAAGGCTGTAGTTATCACAAACTCCTCTTCTTCCTCCAATTCATCATGCCAAAATTCCTCAAAGTTCTCTGTAAGGAAATCCGCAAGGCTGTCCCCCTCACTTTCAGGAACCAGTCTTAGTTTCAGATTTTTCCCTTTCCTCTCTAGTTCCATTAAGGCCAAAGTTGCATCATGCTCATTCACTTTTTTTGCAATTGGCACAAACTTTTGCCTCGTCTCCTCTGCAGTACTTTTGGCACTTTCAGCAATTTTTCTTGTTTCTGAACTTTCTTGTATTAATCTATTTATAGAGTCTGTATTAGATGTCACAGTTGCAGTGTTCAAGTCCAGTCTCGCTGTCAGTTCTGTCAATTTTTTGGAGTTTTCCGTAGATTGCTTTGTCAGTGCTTCCAGCGATTGGTTTATTTTAAGCAGTGCCTGTGTCATAGAATCCATTGATGCAGCTGTTACTTTTTCCTGTGTAGCTGGTACTGCTCCTGAAGTAGAGCCCCTTTTCTTTTGTGCTTGCTTTGTTTTTGATCTAGTTGATATCTCATCCGCCGGGGCGCTCATATCCTCAAGGTCGTTCTCACAGGAAAAGTTTACAAGTGGAAAGTCCCACTGTTTTTTCCTCAATGGAACTGTTTCTCTTCAAACCCTCCAGAGGGAGCAAATTGTATCCAAATGGAAATAGAGACAAAGAAACAGGGAAACATAGAGCGATGAAAAAACTCAAAAGTCCAATTGTAAATCCTTACTTTGTTTCAGTCCAAAGTTCAACAATATAAATTCACTAAAGTCCCGTAATTTTGTTTCAAATAAAGTCCCACTTTGTATCCAAAATCAGTCTGACAGATCACTTTCCCGGTGCCTTACTCAGGCAGCCCGAACCAGGGGGTCCGGCAGCGAAAGATATTCCGTTCAATTGTTTTAACGCAGGTAAAAACAATGTCCAAATTTTTTCTCTTCCCCCCTCTCCTGCCTGATGGGGGGAGGTCTACGTTCGATGTCAGGTTTGACAGATTAAAGGAGAATTTTTCTTTAAAAACAGCTTGCTTTTTCGTTGCTTTGTTAGTCATGCAGTTCGGGGAGGCAGACTTCCTTAATTTGCCTTTCCCGTTTTCAGCCGAATATCAAAATTTAAAGTCCCGTTAAATCTCTTATTCTTTCGTTCTTACTCACGGGTATTGCTGTCAATCTGTAGTTTCAGGAAGGAATCGGCGCTCTCCGTTCATGGCGACGCGGCTTCACTCCACAGGCTGGGTAGCGATTCTCAGCACCGCGCTCACTCCCGATGCCATTCCGGAGCCCTTAAAAAGGCTCTTTCACAGTACCGGGGGGGCGCAAAGGTGCCCACCGAATCTCCTTGCTCACAGGCTTCCGCGCCTGTGATTTTAGGGGTCCCCCGCTCGCCGTAGCGGGTCAGACCCGAACTCGTGGAGCAGTCCTGCTTCGGAGCTCGAAGCAAGGACCGCCATTAACGCTGGCACCGACCGGAAGTCCCCAGTAATCCCTTATCCAGGCCGAAGAACGAAACTGTTAACCAGTATTTCAAAACTGCCCAGCACACTTTGCTGGAAAGTGGGCATTCACTAGTTTCCAGAAATAGAATTGAATTAGGACCACAAATTGGGACCTGAAATAGAGACTGAAGGAACTTTGCATGGAACCTGTCTAGCTTTGGAAGTGACATGCCCTCATCCTGCAAGAGAGAATTGCATGGATTCGTTCACCTACCCCCAAACTGGTAAGCGAGGATATGGGTTTTTTTTTTTTTTTTTGCTCCCAGCTGCCACATACGACTACTTGCATTTTCTTATTCATTTTAGGTCACTATGTGTACCCACTTAATATTTGATCACATTTTGTAGAATGAACAATCTTACTAACTCATCATTATTGTCCTCTCATAATAATTTCAAAGCTGATCAGGAAAGTTACAGTTGCCCCCAGAAATAAAAGGCCATTTTTGATTTGCATATGTTGATTCACTGAAATGGCAATGAATTCACTTTGCCCACAGCCAAGTGGTAGAGCATATGCTTCACATGCCAAAGCTTTCAACTTCGCACTTCCAGGTCCAAGCAGGATATGCTGAGAGAAGCTGATGTTAAGGAGACCACATCCACAGCTCAAGTCACAACCTCACTGGATTAATATTTTGTATGGTTCCCAGATGGTAGGGATGTGTGGACACCCCTCAAAATGTTGCATGTCTTATCAAAGCTCTTTTGCTTCTATCAACAATTTCTTTGAATTTTTCTCCCTAACAGGAACCAACAAAGTAATCTCTACATTTAGCTTTGAATACTTCTGGTAGTCTCATACCCTCTAAGTCAGGGGTCGGCAAGACTTACCGGGCATGGACAGGATCACTCCTGCAGAGATCCTCCATGGGCCGGACTGGCGCAGAGCGACGCTGGAAATAGTGTCTGCACATGTCCACGGCACCAGAAATTGCTTCTGTGCATACCCAGACACTGAAAATCATGCCTGCACAGAAGCGATTTTTGGTGCCACGGACATGCGCAGACGTGATTTCCGGAGATATGAAAGAGAGTCCCTGTGCTGCGCTGCGCTGCACTGCACTGCACTGCAACTGCACTGCACCTCGCCAGTTTAGCACAGTGTGCGGGGACTCCCCAAGAGTGCAGCTTGGTTCAGGGGTGGCTTGTGGGCTGGTTAAATGGCCTCTGTGTGCCGCTTCTGGCTCATTGGCCTTAGGTTGCTGACCCCTGCTCTAAGTGTCCTGATCTTTGAGGGATAGTGTCAGAATTACAAAAGCCATTGTGGGTTCTGATTTGATCCCTATTTTGCCCTCCAGTGCTACCACTGCCAAGCTCAGGAAAGAAGATGAACAGTCCTGAGGGGTGGTAAGGGAACATCCTGTTGCCTCTCCATGGCTGCTGCTGCCAGTCTCCTCCCTTGGGCAGCTCCTAGCAGCTGCTGGAAAGTGAGGAGGAAGAGAGGCTGCCTCCGCCAAGGCCCAACCCCACATTATGTGCTGGCTCCGATGTGCTTCTCCTCCTGGGCGGGAAGAGTCAGTGGAGCAGAGTGCAAGGAGTTTTAACCCTTTGTGTGCTTGCATCTAATCTTGCCCTTTTCTAGAGTTTATCTATTGTTTGTCTTTTTGTAAATCTACCAAAGAATAAAATAGAATAAAATTGGAGTTAAGGGGTTTTCTCTGGATAGTGGAGGGTGTGTGTGCTGTGTCCTGTTGGTGTCGTGGGGGTGGCACTTGCCCTTTTTCTGATAGGAAATGCTCAGGGTGGCGGGAGAAGAATGAGGGGTTGAGGAGGATCAGTTGTCCCCATTTTCATCTGAAGAATGTTGGAGGGTATGTAGTCTATTGCCCTTTCATTTACTTTTAAATTTAGAAGTGATAAGGAAGGGATTGCCAAGAGTGAAAAGAGACAAACGATTCACCAGGTGGTCAGATCAGCTTGCTTGGAACATGCAAGGCTAGATTTCTGTAATGGAGTCTCTCCAGAGGCCTCTCCAAGCCACAATCAAACCTTCCTTCTGAGGTGCAGGCTATCATATTTTTAGGGGTGCTTCATAACAACATTGAGAAGTTGTATAAATTACTTCTGAGTAGACATCCCAGTAGTGATGTATGGAAGTGAGAGCTGGACCATAAAGAAGGCTGATGGCCAAATTATGGTGCTGGAGGAGACTCTTGAGAGTCCCATGGACTGCAAGAAGATCAAAACTATCCATTCTTAAGGAAATCAGCCCTGAGTGCTCACTGGAAGGACAGATTGTGAAGCTGAGGCTCCAATACTTTGGCCACCTGATGAGAAGAGAAAACTTCCTGGAAAAGACCCTGATGTTGGGAAAGATGGACGGCACAAGGAGAAGGGGATGACAGAGGATGAGATGGTTGGACAGTGTTCTCGAAGCTACCAGCATGAGTTTAACCAAACTGCGGGAGGCCATGGAACACAGGAGTGCCTGGCGTGCTCTGGTCCATGGAGTCACGAAGAGTCAGACACGACTAAACGACTAAACAACAACAAGACATGGTTAGGAATGTGTTATAATGCTGCAATTCTATACTCAGTTACTTGGGAGTAAGCCCATTAACTTTAGAGTAACAATTTAGGATAGACATAAGAAATCTGAGCTTAGGTGACTGCAGTTACACCAGTTTTGCTTTATTATATGAGATCCAAGCATTAAATTATATGCCTCTGGAACTATGACATGGTTTGAGGGCTTGAAGATGTAATTTTCTTATCATTTTAAAGCTCTTTTTTCTTATATATGTAGGACATTATTCAACAACTAAGAAAGTTATTTGCTATTCTGCCTGCCCAATAAGTTTAAAGCATGCAATGGGAAACTCAATATGAAACACATCTATCACTCTTCTAGAAGAGCAAAACCACATCTTTTAAATGAACTCTGTGTGCTTGAACCTTACATTGGAAACATCCTAGAAAACCTCTCGTAATAACTCAGAACCATAAAACAAATATGTATGGGGTGGGACACGCTTTGTTTTCATTGAATGCTAACTCATGTTGTTCCTTCATACAAGTGTTCCTTTTTAACATTGCTGCAGCATGCTGATAGTTTTGAATGGGCAGAGCTTCCGAGAATGCCCTGCTGTTATCATGCAGATTGCTCCGGCTACAGTTCTCCTGACTTTCACTGCCTCCACTGACAATTTGCTCCTGTGCTCAGTCCAGATGTCACTCGTCAATGGAAACATTTTCTTTTGGAAACCTGGCAGTGCGCAACAATACTAGCATAAACAGAGTGTGGACGGTGGCATTTTAGGGAAAGGTGTTTTGTTTTGTTTTTGTTTGTTTTTTGGTTTGTTTGTTTGTTTGTTTAATGAAAAACTTAACCATCTGTCATTGGTGAACTTTTTTTCTGTTGACATTTGAGTGGCAAAAGGGAAAAGAAAGAAGCCAAGCACAATGGTATTTACCCTAACTTCATTACGTGGCAGCTCACATTAACTAAACCTATTTTGCCCTAAACTTAAGTACTCCACAAAAGCCTATGATCACATGAGAGTGATCCTCAGAAACACTTGGAACTGGGTTTTGGGGAATTATTTTCAATATGCTAGACACTATAGTGCAAGAACTAGTCAGACTGTCTAGAATACTGAAAATATGTTTTGTTTGTTAGGTGAGCCCCCCCCCCTCTTTAGACATGTTTACAATTGTTTACACTGTATAAATAAACTGAATACAAATTAAACAAAAACAACCTCCTGCCCATTCAAAAGTAATGTAAATTATAGCATACACATTTTTAAAAAATAAAAACGTTAAATATAATGCAATATAATGAATTATTCTTGTTTCCAAATTAATTGCCTGCAAAAAAACAAATATATTCCTTTTTTTAAAAAGACAGTCCTACAGATTCTTGGGTTATCCCTAGCATGTACATCGAGTTATAGGTTTATTTAGTATTTTGCATTAAGTACTAAGCATATTTCAAACTGGCAAACGTATTTGCTAAACAAGAAAGAAAATGACTTTTCTGTGATAATAGCCCTGCTGTGGTTATCATGAAGCAGGAAAAAAATACCCTAACCAGTGCTCTTAATTAAATCTGGAATATATCAAAGAGTACCTCACTATGTGCCCCCACTAACTGACATCTTTGGCCCCACCAATTATAGTGTAAAATGGAAGAAAGTGGAAGACAAAATTTTCTGGGACTTTCTCCATGGTAGCACCTGCCTTGTGGAATGATTCTGCATGGAGATCAGGTGGGCACTGACTGCTGAGTGCTCCCACCAGCAATTAAAAACATACCTCTTAACCTGAGGCTTTCCTGACTAGTTTCTAATCGTGGTTCCTGGCCTTTGTAGCAACTATAATTGATACCAATGTTTTACTGCTATACGATTGTCTCCAATGTTAGTCATCCTCAGAGCAGACCCATTGATAGCTAAGGGACACAACTATCTTAGGACCATTAATTCCAGGGAGTCTGCTCTGAGTAAAACTTAGGTGATTTTTAATTTTGTTAAAGCTGATTGTTTTATTGTTTCATTTCTTTGAAAGGAAAGACCCTATATAAATGAGTTTAATAAATTGGAAACTTGAATCCCATTACATATTGAATTCATAGAGTTCCTGAAATTTTATTTCTTTGAGAATCCAAAGAATGCCTAGGAACCCACTTTTCTTCCTTCAAGACTTGGCAGGTCAGTATATGTTCCTGCCTCGTGGTCAGTTTTCACTACGCAGGAGTCATGCACAGACACTTGTTAAAAGGAAATTACATGTGTAGCTGGAATATTTGTCATTCAGCCAGAATCTAGACCTGCCCCACCAGGCTTCCCTTACCACATGCCACTAACAATGTAGGGCTAATAATCCTCATTCTGTATTTGCACATTATTCTCTGTGCATTGATGTGTTTTTGATGTGGTGTTCTATCTGGGGTGAATGACTTCCCTAAGTACCTGAGGTAGAAGAAATGTCAACTTAGATATCCGAGTGCAATGTTTCTGATCAAGATTCAGCCTCATGTAGGTCAGGAGGAAAGTCATTCAAGACGATTCACAGACAACAATAAAAAGGTTGAATTAAATCAATAATTTGCTATGAATTATTTACTAAGTTCCAGTTGCTACAAAATGATAATCGGGATACCTCAAGTATTGCCCAGTTTGGCAATAAGATCCTATTGGGATGGGGGATTTGCAATCAATTTTGGGCCACCAATTTAAAAAAAGCCTTATGAAACCTACTGATAAATAAGTAAAGCTCCTGTTAGCAACTCCTTTCTTACATAAAAAGGGAAATTAAATGCAAATGTTGGTCAGTGTAAATGTAAGCCAAGGAAGTGGTCACAGAAGTGTTGTGGGGATTATTCCACTGTTACACAAACTAATATTCTCTGACAGCATGAGTTGACATCTTTCCACCATTCTCCTGAACAGTATGGGAATTGATTTAGAACTGAGTTTTTCATAAACTGTGATCATTTAGAAGAAGTTAACTAGTATTAGGAAAATGTGGAGCAAATGGTACTGTCACTGCCTGTTAGCAAATCACTATATAGAATTTGTGTCATTAGCAATATTTGGACAAAAGAATTGATGATATAGTAAAAGCAATCATGTGCATCTTGTATTGTGTTGACTTCCATCACTACATAAACTAGAAACCAGAATTTCTTAAATCCTCAAATATGCATAGAACTTTGTGTGTAAAATTGTAACTTGGCACTTGGTCATTTTTACTTCTTCTTTTTTTAAAGGACAGATACAAAATATTGCATGCACAAGCCAGATGCCTCCTACCCATGGGAAGAGGACAAGTGGACAGTGCACCTCTCTTCACAGGAGTGAAGACCGGAGGGGGGGAATTCTGACATAAGAAATTCATGGCTGCTGCCTACTTCCTTCTTGCCCCCACTGTTACGTATTTCAGACTCATGCTCACATATTCCTCACTATTACTGATCCACGTGCCTCACCTCAGGCAGAGAGGAGGAGCCTCTCTGCATAGTTTATTCCCTTTCAAGCATTTCGCTTCCATCCCCAGACACCCCTCATTCCCACCTACTGCAGAGAGCACTGAATCTGGATTCTACCCAGGATGTGTGTGTGTGTTATGAACATTTGGGAAAGCTAAAGAAGACAAACCAACTCAACAAAGATGCAAATGCTATTGAGAGATTATGTTGGTGAAGTTTATATACCCTCCTTTTGTCAAAAGACCACAGGGCAGTTTACAGCATAGGACACAGATGTCAATATACTACATAAAAATCAAAACAGTAATAAAAAAATGTAATAAGAAATACATAATAAAAAACAGGTTCTCAAAAGGAAGACAACTTTCACCTGGGAGCTTTCCTCTCCCCTTCCCGTCCCACCCAGGGTCATCTTCACTTTTCTGCCTCTCTCTGCTTCCCATCTTGTATCTGCCACTTTCATGTGGGTACAGTCCTTGATCCCAAATAGTATTCCAGAAGGGGAGGCACCTCAGGAATAATTCCCTGTGTTGTGGCCCCAAAGTTATGGGCATTGGCTGGAGGGTGGGCTGCCTGCCCAGCTTCTCTCATCCTGAAATTCACCCTCAGGGTGTTTCAAGTCCAGTTTGCTGGTTCTGTGTAGAAACACTGTCTCATGCATGAGATTACTGTATTCCGTTTGTTTCCTTAAGAACCTGGTTCTCAGCACACCTGTCATTGCTGCTAAGGTGCTGCTGCTCAATGTCTCTATCAAAGACCATTGGTATCTCTAGGAGCACCTCAAAGGTGCTGATGATGATGAAAAGAGATCCCAGAAGTAGTAGTAGTAGTAGTAGTAATAATAATAATAATAATAATAATAATAATAATAATTTTTATTTATATCCTGCCCTCCCCAGACATAACCAGGCTCAGGGCGGCTAACATCAAAATATAGATACATTAAAAAATAAAATTCAGCAATTGACTGAAATACAGCTTAAAATTGGATTAAAATCAAATAAGATCAGAAGGCAACCGTTCAATTATGACTATAGGGGTTGGGAACATTAGGTACTCACCAGGCTCAGCTATTTATATGAGCCAATGAGACAAATTAGAGAGGCCTCTTATATATAGGGTCTTGTAGGAGGAGAGGGGGTCAGACTGGGCCCCGACCAAAGGCCTGGCATACCAGAAGAGGTGATCCCATAGGTCCTATAATAAGTAAAGCTGTTCTTTGTCTTGCTTGTGGAAGGGGAATCTGCTCTTGATGGTTTGGGGTCAGCAGGGATTGCTCAGATGACAACTGACCCACTAGCTGAAAGAACTGGCTCTTGTCCTTCAGTTTGCACCTCTGAGTGGTGGCTCCCGGCCAGTGGCGTAGCGTGCGGGGTGCAGGGGGGGCCTGCCGCACCGGGCGCAACATGGGGGGGGGGCGCTCGCACTCGCAGCTCTCTGCCCCTACTAAAATCCACGGGTTAGGGGGCACAAATTACTTGCCTTGCCCCGGGTGCTGACAACCCACGCTACGCCACTGCTCCCAGCTAAATACCTGAGCAGTGGGAGGAAATCATGCCCTCAGGATACAGGCCAAGGTCTCCCAGGTGTTTCCATTCCTTCTGCTCCAGTCCTTCCCTCCAGCAGTCATCCTTCTGGGCAGTGGCTCCCAGCTAAATACAAACACTTAGCATTTATTTAGATAGCGCTCTTCAATTGTTCAAGCTGTGTTAGATACATAAATCCTATAACATCGGTTGGGATTATTATCCTCATATTCTAGAAGGGAATGAAAGTAAGAGATTGTGGCTTACCTAAAGCCTTATTCACATTTTACTCGTGTAACCTTGCTGTATTGATGGAGGCTTGGCAAAGGCAGAATTAGGGGCATGCGACAGGCTTGCCCACACTGGGCACCGATCCAAGAGGGTGCTGCAGGGGGTGCTGCAACAATGACTTAGTGAGGGGGTGCTGGATTTTGGTATTGCACAGGATGCCGCTGAAATTTGAAAGCCCAAAGTCCCCCACTGGGAGTGGGGCTATGTTCTTAGTTTCAATATCATTAATCCTGTCTGCAGCAACTAACTATGTGTTGTGCCATGGTAGTGAGTATCTGCACCTTGCATCTGCACAGATGTGGAAGCTCAAGGTGATCAGAACACCTGTGCAACCAGATGTCCCTTTTTGTTAGCCGCTTCTTATGCACTTGAATTCACTGCAGCCAACCACACACAACACAAGTGGCTGCAGAAAGAATTGTCTGGTGTGGGTGAAGCTAAAAGTATTAGCTGCTCCTCCACAAACATGGCGAGACAACAGACCTGCTTTTGTTTCTTTTGCTACAAAAATATTCTTCTTATTGTAACATTTAGACTGTACAGAACTAGAAATTAATAAAATATAACATATTACATAAAAGAATGTTCAAATGACTAGCGAATTCATAGCAGATATTTGAACCCGAGACTTTCTGGTTCACAGCTCGGTGCTGTAGCCACTGGTTGTTGGTTGGCATCCATCTGTCTCAGGAGACAGTGGAAGCGTGCACCTTTGGGAGTGAAGTCAAACCATTGGAGAGTTGCAGCAGCTGCTGTGGCTGTAGAGACCAATGTGGGAGACATGCTTTGATGTAAGTGGGGCAGATGATGTTGCCTGGTTGCGCTGATGCAGGTGTACCATGGCGTTGCTTCCCTCTCTGCTCCTGGTAACTGCTTGTAATGCACACTCTTTTAACATAGCAGCTAAGAGATCAGGCTGTGAACCATGAAGTTCAGAAGTTCAGAGGCAAGCTCTTATTTCTCAGCCTCCTGCCACCCCTCACTGCAGTATTGATTTTACAATTTGGTCCTCATACTGTCAGCACTAAAGGAAATATTCTTTTGAATATGTGTGCTGTGCTCTCACCAGCTCTTTGGTACCTAATGTGCCAGCACTAAGCAACATCTCATAAATGGCTAGTGTTGTTATCAGCCCTGGAGCACTGCAGGAAAATTAGAACATTTAAAATGTTATCATTGGGCCAATTTCAGTTGGCCTTTGGGAGTAGACAAATTAAGAGCTAAGTAAGACACTACCCTATTCCCTCCTGCCCCGCCCCCAGACCAGCCACCTTCTGCCAAACCTGTCACTGCAACTCGGTAGGTCATGAAATGTGTGCACTGAGCATAAAGCCACAGAATTCTTGCAGTATTTACCATGTCACAAGATGGATGCAGAAATCACTGTGCCTAATTCTTGTTGACAAAAACGTTCACATGTATTGGCAAACAGTCAGCAGTAGTTGAAAAGAACAAAATAGAAATTTGCAAAGCATAGCTAGCAGCCAATAACTGTTTGCCTCCTTTTACCTAAAAGCAACTTAACGATTCCAGAGAGCTTGCGCCAGATAACTCTCCTTTCCATTGCTGTTTCACAATGTGCTTATTCATTAGATATGCAAAAGCCTTCCAAATCTGTTGCAGGTATTTTTGTGTTCCCAAATAGTGCAATTGCATGTTCAATATATTTGCACATATTTGATTTTTGCTATTCCTCATTATTTCATCTTCAGAGCAACAAACAACTATTTTACTTTGTGTGGGATTGACATTCAACTGTTTCATTCATTTAAAATACTGAAACACCCAATTAGCTATTTCACACAGGCAGCTGACTTTGGTTGGTATTCCACTAACTTTTTCTCTGAGTAGAGTCATTAAAATTTATGAACATGACTAAGTTAGGTCCATTAATTTCAAAGCCTCTACTCTAAGTGAAGATTAGCTGAATAAAACCCTATGGTTACATTAATTTATTGTAGATCAAATAATGCTTTTATAAAGCAATTGCTTATTTAGATCACTAGATATGTGCCTTTTAATTATTTTACTTTCCAGAATAGTACTAGTATAATAGTATCTTTAGCCAATATAGTGGCCTTCAGGTGTTACTGGACTACAGCATGGGAAATGGTCAAGGGTGTTGAGAGTTGTAGTTCAACAACATCTTGAGGTCGCTGTGCTCTATCCATGAAAGATGTACCTTCAGCCTTTATACCTCTGGTCTATGGTTATTCTGACGCTTACGAAACATAGTATAAATTTAGTGCATGTTTGCACAAAACATTTACATCAGGGTTATATAACTACCAGAATTTCAATAGGAAATGGAAATGTAGGCTGCTATCTCACAAAAATGGCTTAATTTCCACAAAAGCCTACTCAGGAGGAAGTGATGCTGCTATTTGACAGCTCAGAGGTTGCTTACATTTCTAATTGAACAGCGATGGAGCTATGTGATTTTTTTTCTGAACATGATCACAGATGCTCTTTTTTTTCTTATTCATTAACATGTCCTTGGGCTAAGTCAGGTGGCAAACTTTTTTCAGCCTGAGAGCCACATTCCTTTGACAAGTCTTTCTTTTGGGGGGCGATGATAATAATAATAATAATAATAATAATAATAATAATAATAATAATAATAATATACCACCAAAGATTACAAGGTGGTGTACAATGCCAGTGGTGGGCAGGGACAGAGACAGAAGTGGGCAGGGACAGAGGGACAGGGACAGAGATAGAAGTGGGCAATTCTTATCTTAGTCTTAGTACACAAGACTGCAGTGATGCCAAGGCAAGAGGTTTCTCCTCCACACAATCTCCCAAACACTTTCCATCCAGGCAAGCAAAAAGCATTATCACAGTTCAATGATACGTTGCAAGCAAGCAAAAGCACACAAGGAGGGAGAGGAGATGTGCTAGGGAGGGACGTGGACTGGAGAGGGTATATGCCTTGGGAAAGTCCTGGAAGGTCATGCCTGGGCTCTGATCCTGAGTGTCTCTGCCCTAGGCTAAGTCCTAGGACCTGGGTCAAATTAGGTCCTCTGGTACTACTAAATGTACAAATTAGATGCTGTGAGGTCAAAGCATCAAAGGCAATCACATTATGTTAATATAAATTGTTCAGGTTATAGAGGATTATATAAAATAAATGGCTTTAGGAAATACATCCTAAATAAATGACAGCAGAGGTGACACAGTTTAAAACAGGTGGCAAATGCTACAAAGGTTAAAGAATAGTCAAACATTGATTGACTTGGGATTTTTTGCCAAGACAGTGGCACCTAAACTGTAGTAAAACCAGTGCTTTTTCCCCTATAAACAACAACAACAACGTGTCTTATTTTCCTACTTGAAATACTGCCCCTCAATGAGGCCAAATTTAAATTCACAAAATGTTTAGGGGTATGCGTACCCCTGCGTCCCCCCAGAAAAAAGCATTGAGTAAAATGTTATTAACATTGCACTTTGAAGATTAATTATTATGGGATTGTGCCAGCAGACAGTTTGTCGCCATGTCCATCAATATTACAGTCTCTCCCTCCCCTCTCCTTTATAAGATTCAAAGTGCAGCTTCCTTGATAAGACTTTACCCTCAGTCTAAACTGAAACAAGTTAGCTTTTTTCCAACTAGAAGAAGGATCTAAGTATGGAATGGTACTCATTATTTGAAAATCTCGCTTTTCATATAGTTATTGTTAAGTTCTCATTATAACATTATTTTTATCACTGTTATCCATTTATCTATATATTATTATTTCATGAGAATAATTATAGATATGGAATATTTGTTTTGTACAGTTAATTGCAATCTATTTCTGGAGTCAATTTCCAAATAGAACTGAAAGATAAAGCATGGTAAACATATCCTCAACAGATTTAGGATTCATTATTTCCTGGTATTACGCCATTTAAACCCAAGGAAGGTCTCCTGCTCCTTATACAGATGGGTGCACAGTGTATTTCCTTATTAGTTAAGGAAAAGGTTTCTGCCATCAACACTATGCTGCTGTTTTGAAAATCTTCACAATTGCTTTCCTTGTTTTAAAAAATTATATTTCTGCATAATGTTGCTGACAGCATGAAGCACTTCTGGCAAAATAATGGCATTCCTGTGAAACTCAAACACACGTTTCCCCCCCTTCTTATCTTCCCTTCTTTAACTTGCCTGTAGGGGTCACTGTGAGACCATACTGACTGCCCATTCCTGGCTGAGCAGTTGCATTCCTTGCCCAATATCCTTTGCTTTTAAGTAGCCTCCTTGTTCTACACACAGTCTGAACACTTTTGCCTTGACGCTGTGGACGGCCCTGAATGAGGCTGTGTTCTCCTCTCTGCTTCCCTCAGATCATTGTTTAAAGCAAACAAGCAGGAAACAAAAAGACTATCGCTCCCTCCTTGAACCTTGACCAAGAGGCCACGGAAAACTTACAAGTTTGCCTACCGCCAGTTACCAAATAATGCTCACCTTTCATAATATGCCTTAAAGGGCTCATGAATCATAAATACGAAGAACTTCGACATTCAGTATGGTTGGCAGCAGAAAACTGAAACATGTTAAGAATGCAACTAGCAGAAATGTTTTAAACCTTAAAATCACTGTTGGGGAGAGATAAATCATTTACAATAGGCATTCTGAAATCTATATTAAAAAGTAAAGAAACTATACACAGAAGCTGCAGTACAAAGATTGTGCAGAGTTCCACTTTAAAAACCGATGCTGGTCTTGCAGAAATAAAACTGGCAAAGTTTTTATAACTATTTTATTCCAGTGGTATGAAGATTGCTAAATTTGTGTGCTGCATGTGGCCCCTTATGCAAAATTCTGGTGAATGTTGGAAGGAGAACCATTCAAGGCATTTGGCAAGTCTGCTAAAGGATCTCAATAAAGTTTCGCACATGCAGCTACACTACACCTGGAACAATGAGATGAGGAATAAACTATTGGTTGATTTAGGCCACAGATGAAGCTGTCTTCAGGCATTCTTCTTACATCTTAAATTAACATGCAAGAGAGAGAGAATGGGTTGAATCGCCCACCTCCCCCAAGTGCACTGTATGGTCCCCTCCTCCCATGTGTAGAGGGGGCCTTCATGTGTGCAGCTGCACAGACAGAGTTCCGGGTCATGTGAGTGAAAATGTATGCACAAAGGCCTTCCTCTCCTTGCAGATGTTCACAATGCGTACATAGATGCCAAGAGAAGGGCGACTCCTCACATATGAATGGGGGCCATGGCTACTTGTCATGGCTCCCCCACCCCGTAAGTAAATTTCATGCATCAGGAGGGAACTAGTCTAGATGTCCTTTGAGGCATCTTCCAACTCTGTGCTTCTAATAACTATAATATAGCAGGATTGGCAACAATCATAACACTATGTGGAATACAATAGTACCTCGGGTTACATACGCTTCAGGTTACAGACGCTTCAGGTTACATACACTTCAGGTTACTGACTCCGCTAACCCAGAAATAGTACCTCGGGTTAAGAACTTTGCTTCAGGATGAGAACAGAAATCATGCTCCGGCGGCGCGGTGGCAGCAGGAGGCCCCATTAGCTAAAGTGGTGCTTCAGGTTAAGAACAGTTTCAGGTTAAGAACGGACCTCCAGAATGAATTAAATACTGTACTTAACCCGAGGTACCACTGTACTGCTAAATGCAGGACCCATCTCACCGCTATCCCCCTACCTCAAATTAAGGTCATTAGTTTGGGTAATGTAATTATTTAACTACATTTGCATATAGCAGCCTGTCCCCGGAGATCAGGGTGGCAGGCATCAGACTTTCCCCAGAGCAACCCTACAGTACAAGGTTGGATTGGGGTTGCAGCCCAGGTCGGCAGTGCCATTTTTGCCATTTCCCCATAAAAATAGCTCAAAAACATCTTTTTTGCGATTTTGCTCAACAGCTTGGGGGGGGGGACAACTTTTCTGTCTGGATTTTCACTGTTTGAAATATGGCAACCCTAGGAAGGATGCAATGCGAGGAGGTGACTGGCCCCAAATTCTTGGCCGAACAGGATTTTCACCCCATATCTTCATTGTCCAAACTAAAGATTCTGTTGACATGCACTCATTGAGGAAATGTAATAAACAATTTTGAATGCAAATAATTCCCATTAATTGCTCCAATTGTTGTTGTTAAACTATTATTATTATTATTATTAAAAACTTACCTCAGTAACTGCTACAGAAATATCTTGACTTTTTTCTGTATAATTCTGTTTACTTTCTGATTTCTGATTCCTATGGAACCTGCCATGAGAGAAGGCTTACATAAATATAATTATATTGGTCAAGAATATATCATTAAAATACTAGAAAAGAAAAGAAAAAGCTTTCCACAAACTATAATTTCAGTTGAAGTTTAGTATCCTTTGCCTGATGTAATCTAAAAATAAATAAAACCATTTTATAATCCATTATCTGGCCTGACAAAGATTACGTTGTCATGGCAACAGTATCCCAGTATCCTTCTCAAAGTAATCAAAGAAAATGGTAGTTTACAGGAGCCCGTATACTATAGACTAGCAATTAGAAAAATTAAAAAAGAATCATATCCATGTTCTTATTGTGATTCAGTTCTTACGCTGCCAAGGCTGGTTCCCTATAGATTATGCAGCTTTAGTAGACCTCTATATGGCTGTGTTTATTATCCAGTCACGTGAATGGGCATGATAAAAAGGCATGGGTGGGATTATCTCATAGCCAGGTCAGGGGAAAATACAACTAAATGCCACTTGTGTTTATGTGGCCTGCACAAGCTGGTGATCAAAGTGGTTAGGATACCTTCCCAACGTTATTTTTCAGGTTGACATCATTAACCACCCCATTGCCCTCCTACCTCCTACTTCCTACAAAACTACCCTTCTTCCTTTCCCCGTCTACCTAACGCACTGGATCCAAAGGTAAGCAAGGCAGTGCCTCAGAAGCTCCTCAGGAGTAAATGCATTTCCATATTTTGACGCTTGCTTAGGACTTTAAAATTGTATGTAGGTTAGAGGAACCTGGCTTCCGGTTTGCCGTGAGGGAAGAAGGAAGCTGGAGCCGTTATCACGGTGACCTGGCTGCTAACCGTTTGGAGTTTGGGGGTAGCTCAGAGGCAATGAGCACCCAAAAGAAGTTCCTGGACCAAGACATTGAGGGGTCCCGCAGCCACCAAAGTGAGCTTCCAACAGGCCTGCTCGGTTCCGTCAGGAGCCAGGTTGCCCGGCGGTTGAGCCTCAGTAGGTGGCCTCTAATACCACAGTTGGACTCTGGGCACCACAGTTCAAGAAGGACACTGACAAACTGGAACGTGTCCAGAGGAGGGCAACCAAAATGGTCAAAGGCCTGGAAACGATGCCTTATGAGGAACGACTAAGGGAGCTGGGCATGTTTAGCCTGGAGAAGAGGAGGTTAAGGGGTGATATGATAGCCATGTTCAAATATATAAAAGGATGTCACATAGAGGAGGGAGAAAGGTTGTTTTCTGCTGCTCCAGAGAAGCGGACACGGAGCAATGGTTCCAAACTACAAGAAAAAAGATTCCACCTAAACATTAGGAAGAACTTCCTGACAGTAAAAGCTGTTAGCCAGTGGAATTTGCTGCCAAGGAGTGTGGTGGAGTCTCCTTCTTTGGAGGTCTTTAAGCAGAGGCTTGACAACCATATGTCAGGAGTGCTCTGATGGTGTTTCCTGCTTGGCAGGGGGTTGGACTCGATGGCCCTTGTGGTCTCTTCCAATTCTATGATTCTATTCTAACACACTCCAGCAGTAGGTTGCCTCATCGTTCCTCTCTCTGGAGTGGTAAATTTCCCAAAATTTAACCAAAGGAACAAAAGGATTAATTTTGAATTGTTTTAAATTATTGGATCTATTTGGTGTATTGACTGGAGAACAGAAAAAGGGAGCCTTCTCCAGAAATGGTGGTTGCTGCCCTGCATGGAAGAAATAAATTATTATTATTATTACTACGCTGTATTGTTTTTAATACTTGATTGGGAGCCGCCCAGAGTGGCTGGGGAGACTCAGCCAGATGGGCGGGGTATAAATAATAAATTATTATTATTATTATTATTATTAAGGTAACAAAAAAGTCTGCTGTTGGAAATAAAGGAAGCGGGTAGAGGGTCAAGTTGAGAAGCTTAAGTGACTGATCTGTAAGACTCCCCCCCCCCATCTGTGACTTACTCTCTATATTTTAAAGGGCAGACGGTTATAACTTCCTCCTTTTTTTTCTTTTTCTTTTTTTGCTCTCAAGAGGGGAGGGAAGAGGAAAGACTGTAAATTGTTGCTGCACTTTCACTTTTTATCCTCCCCCCACTACGTTTTGTTTTTCTTTTATTTCCTGCTATTAAGCCTACCGTAACTGGGTGTACACCCCCTGAATTATAATAAGAACTTTTGAAGAATTCATGAAGTGATCCCTGAAGAGATCTGCTTTCTTTCTTTTTCTTTCTGGTTTTTTCTTTCTATTTTGCGGCATGGAGGTACATCTAACTTTTAAATATAACTTCCTGCTTGGACTTTGTGGCTGACTGAACAGGAAAAGTTGGACTGTGAATACTTATACATATTAAATTTATTATTATTATTATTATTAGGCTCCCGTGTAACGATTATTGGGACTGTTTTGCTTTCTCCTTCCTTCCTTTTGACTGGAAATTCTTTCGTGCTTAATCGACTGAGATTTGAATTGTTGCATTGGCTGGCACACAGTTTGTGGATTACAGTAACCTGAATTGCTTTTTACCATTTCCTGATCATTGGATTATAATTTTTTTAAAAATATTTTTCTTTATTTTCTCCTTCCTTTGGATTTGGGATTTTCTTTTTTCTTTTTTAAATGATATTTATTAGAAGTTTAAGAATTACAGAGAAAAGAAGAAAAGAAAACAACAACAAAATTAACAAAACATATATTACAATACATAAAAAAGAAACAAAACATAAAAACCAGTACAATAACAATAAAAATCACACATCCAATATTCCATATCTTTATCTTCCATTTACTTGTTTCATTGACCTCCTCACACCTCCCTTTTTGTATTCTAGTTTAGTTATTTGTTTCAGCAAATTCTTTCCATCTTTCTCAATTTTTATTGGGTAATTTATCTTAAGAGTCTAAC
The DNA here is from genome assembly GCF_964252035.2 of Podarcis erhardii. Classification (NCBI taxonomy): domain Eukaryota; kingdom Metazoa; phylum Chordata; class Lepidosauria; order Squamata; family Lacertidae; genus Podarcis; species Podarcis erhardii. The sequence continues at coordinate 103,473,250 of NC_138508.1, read as the reverse complement.
CTATTAATTAACTCAACAAATCCTTTCCATCTTTCACTATATTCTGTCATTCAGTTTACCTTAATTTATTTTAACCTTATCTTACCATAAAATACCTTAAAGCTTAAAACTTAATACTTATTTATACATAACTCCTTATATCATTTCTACTAAAGCCAAAAAGTTTCATTGCAACATTTTTCCTAATACTCGTTAATTTTACACTAATTCCCAAAATTAGTGTAAAATTTTAAAAACTTTCTTCCAATCTTCATCCAACGTCTCTTCTTCCTGGTTTCGGGTTATGTCAGTCCTTACTGTTAATTCCATCTAGTCCATCAACCTAGTAATCTTGTGTCCGAGGCTCTTAAGTCTTTTCCATGTCCCTTCTGCAGATCTTCTTCTTGTTTATACCTGCACTTTACCTTGTCTTTTGTTGATCTCTTTCTTAATTTCTTTCCTTTCTCATTGAGGAGTAGGTCTCGGGAAAACTCAAACCCAAAAATATCTCCATCTCCCCTCAGCAGATCAACCCATTCCCCACAGTCCCATTCCCCACATTCAGCAGTGTAGTCCAGAAAGTATTTAAAAGCATGTTTCAAAGTCCCTCCAAAATTAAGAGCCCCCACAACTCCAGACCCCCCCCCGGCCCGCTCCAAATTCAGTCTTCAAGAACAGCAGCTTATGCTCCTGCAGGACCTTGGGTCTCTCCATTTGTGTTACTTGAGGTTCAGCGGCAACCTCCTCCATTGTCTTCTGCATTTGCACTTGCCCTGTCAAAACAGGTTCCTGGGTTGGTTCCTGAATGGTTTCCATAAGAGTATTTGCTGTTTGTCCAAGGTTTTTGACTGCAACAGTCATCAAGTCTATCTTCTCATGCAGCTGCTCCAACAAAGCGCTTGTCTTGCAAAGAGCAAGCACCAAAACTTCTCCTAAACACATTTTTATTCAAGGTCAGAGACTGGTCCCACGATCCTAATCTCCACAGCTGTGAAATCCCCAGATCAACTCCAGCAACAATTTAACAGGCTCCCTCTAGACAATTTCTATTTGTATCCATCTTTTGAAAGCAAGTCCAACAAAAGAAAAATTACTTTCATTTTTCAAACTTTTTGTTTCTTTTAAATGCAAAAGGCAACATTGGAATCAATTTGTTTCTCTTCTTTAACTATCTGTCAAAAGACGTTCCATTCACAGTCAATGAACTTCCCCAGAAATTTCTTTCTCTGACACCCCGTTCCCAAGTTTGAGACGGTGGAAATTTATCTTTCTTTACTCTCTCTCCTGCAGGCTTGAACAATCAAAATTCCCCCCTCTTTTCTCCTGCTTCCAAGAGGGGTTTTGGTGGTTAAAACTGAAGGAAATTTAGACCTTTATATATGACTTTCCAGACTTTAGCTTGCACAATTTTTGCTTCAATCTGTCTACAAAAGTGGAAGGCGGACTTCCTGTTTAGAGCCTTCCCGCTTCAGTACCAAATTAAAATGTTTCTTAATCCAATTTTCTGTTCTACTCACGGGTACTTGTTTAGAGTCCAATTGTCCACAGGAAAAAGTCAGCGCTCTCCGGCAACGGCTGTGTGGCTTCACTCCGTAAAAATAGTCGTCGATTCAAAACACCGCGCCGCTCACCCCACGTCGCTTTGGATCCCCAAAAAAGGGTTTCCCTGCGAGTAGGGGGAGGCGCTCCTGGTGTCAGCCGAATCCCACGTTCCCAGGCTTCCTCCGCCTGGGATTTTTAAAGGGTCTCCGCCTTCGCCACGGCGGCAAGACCCGATTCTCGCGGAGCGGGTTCCTCTCTGTCAGAGGAGCTCTGCCATTGCCAATGGCGCTAACCCGGAAGTGGATTTGGGATTTTCTTTCTATCGGACTGCAACTCATTCCTAGGGTTGTTCATTCAGAAAAACAAAACTGACTGAGGAAAGTCCTGTGACTTGACTTTTAGACATAACAAAAATAACTTCAAGAATTTCACCCCACCTGGTGGCCAGAAAAAGCTACTGCATCCAATATAAAATTTTTGTTGACTTTTTCTTTTTTCCTTTTGGGAAATAAAATAATAAATGGCTTCACAAAAGAAAATCTGGCACAGATGCCTAGCCAGTCAAGGAAAGGTTCACTTCAAGAGGGGGAATACAAGATGGACCTTGTGTGGAAGTAATGATGGAAATGCAGAAAGATCTTCAAAGTCGCACTAAGATGCTGGGTGAATTATCAACAGAAATAAAGACCTTTGCAAGTAACACAAGTAATTTGGAGAAAACAGTGCAAACCCTTCAAGATGCAATGCAGAGAAATAAAGGGGGGAATAAAGAAATAAGGAGAGAACAGGAAAAGATGGAAGGAGAAGCTGCTGCAGACAGAGCAACTCAGGAATTGATGGCGGGTAATTTGGCTCTAATTGAATTAAGACAAAAAGAGATGCTTTTGAGATTTAAATCCATGCCTCACCAACCAGACGAAGTAATATGGGATAAAATAATTGAGGCACTTGCAAGCATGCTAGAGATGCAAAAACAGGATCTGGCTATTGATCGTATATTATGGGTTAAATCTCCATATGCTAAGAAAAAGAGAAGAAAAAAAAACTTCCAGGTGACTGTCTGGTTCTTTTTAACTCAAAGATAGAGTGCTTCAGATATATTATGAGAAAGGTCTTGAAATAGATGATGAAACGATTATAATTTTAAGAGATCCCTGTAAGACTATTGAAGGAGGGTTACAAATTTTTGACGAAGGCCCTTAAAAAGAAAAATTATCTGCATTAGATGGGAATTCTCTGAAGGAATTTCCTTTACCTATTAAGGCAAAAACCAGAGGTGTGTGGAACCAATGAAAGCACACGCCTTTGTGAGGAGATATATATATTTGGTGAGATTCTGGGAATTCAGCATGGAGAAGAAGAGGGGGGAAGGGAAGGAGGAAGGAAGGAAGAGGAGAAAGAAGGGGATAAGCAATAAAGTAGGAGGGGAGCAGAAGCAAATAGGAACTGTGTGAAATAATCTTAAAGAAAAACAAGAAATAACAGAAAATGGATCTTAGACTATCTTTATGAAATGTAAATACAACAAAATGAAAAGGAACAAAATAGTGCATATATTGAACAAACAGAAATTAGATATCATTTGTTTGCAGGAGAAACATATAAAAAGACAACATAGAAGACTATTAATCAACAAAGGTCTGGGACAAGAGTTTATCTCTTCTGATAAATCCCAAAAGAGAGGGGTAGTGATGTATGTTCATCCTAAATTAGACCCTAAATTAATCTTGAAAGATGAATAAGGTAGAATTATGAGTATGGAAGTGAGACTAGATGGAGAATCAATTATTGTAGTGGGGATTTATGCCCCTAATGATAAAAAACTGTTTTTTTTTTAAAAAAAATATATATATATGGTAGAGAAATTGTTGATTTGGGTGACAGTAAAATAATGATGATGGGTGACTTTAATGGGGTTACATCCCCTTATCTAGACAGAACTATTCAGAAAATATATTCCAAAGAAGGGAAATTACGAAATGGATTTTTTGACATTGTGTCAAATTTTGATTTAATTGATTTACAGCGTGTTTAGTATCCATTAGAATGTGAATTTGCTTTTTTCTCAAATGCTAATAATCTTCAAGCAGAATAAATCTTCTTTGGGCCTCAAAACAATTAACAACAAAGGTAAAAAAGGTTGAGATCCAACCAAAGACATTATCCAATCAAAATGTTGTGTGTGTGTGTGTCTTTTACAATTTCAAATAAACATTTTACATCCTTAAGATATCAATGACTTCCCTTCTTCTCTTTCCATGGTTCATTTTACATATCATAAATCCATGCATATTTTACAAAAAATATACCAATCAGTTTTCCATTATTGCATCCATCAAAACTTATTTACACTGTTGAATTTATCTTAATGCTGCCAGCGTTTTCAGCTGTACACAATTATTTTCCATATACAGTGGTACCTCAGGTTACAGACGCTTCAGGATACAGATTCTGCTAACCCAGAAATAGTACCTCGGGTTAAGAACTTTGCTTCAGGATGGGAACAGAAATCGTGTGGCTGCAGCGGGAAGCCCCATTAGCTAAAGTGGTTCTTCAAGTTAAGAACAGTTTCAGGTTAAGAACGGACTTCCAGAACGAATTAAGTTCTTAATCCGAGGTACCACTGTTCTCAATAAACTTTTTCCAATCTCCTTTAAACATATATTCTTCTTGCTCTGTTATTTCTATATATTAGTTTGCAAATTGTGCATATTCTGTCAACTTAAGTTGCCAGTCTTCTGTGATTGGGACCTTGCTCATTTTCCATTTTTGGGCTAAAAAGCACTGGCCACAGTCATTGCATACATAAACAACATTTTCTGACATCTGGAAATTTCATTCTGAATTATCCCCAACAGAAAGGACTCTGGGGTTGTTTTTTTGGGGGGGAGTACTTTTAAACATTTTTTAAAAATTCATTATAAATCATTTTACAATACTCTCTTACCCTTTTACATGTCCACCATATATGAAAGAATGTTCCCTCCACCTCTTTACACTTCCAGCACATATCTGATTCAGTCTTATACATCTTAGCAAGCCTACTCAGAGTTAAATACCATTTGTGAATCATTTTCTATTTTTTTTTAAATAATATTTATTAAAAATTTTCAAATATAACAGAAAAGAAAAACATCCAAATTTAAGGCCTTATTTTCAATGTCATCTTTCCAGGACTTCCCCTCCCCTCCCCCTCTTGTATTCCAGTTCTTTCAAATAGATTCAGCAAATTCTTACCCCAAGTTTTAAAGTTATTATCATTAACCCAATTTAAAAAATATTTTCCCATCCCCTAAAATCGACCTGTTCCCTTCCACGAGTTCCCCTCTTTAGTATACAATACAGATTAACATAAAAAAAAATAGAAAAAAGAATAAAATGTAATTTGACACCCTTTGGATTCTAAATTTCCCTCCCCCCTTTCCCGGTTGCGTTCCCAATGTCCGTCAATGTCTACTGTCGTCCTGGAGCTCCCACATCTAAGCCATAGTCCTTCACCAGTCCGCTTTGCCGTCTTTTTAATAGTCTTTGCCGTCTTTTGGTCATCTTTGATTTCGAATGTCCAATCTTGGAAGGGGTCTATCTTCCAACTTTGTCCAGTTCTTGTTATTCTTGTTGTTCTTGTTGTTCTCTCTTCTCCTCTTTTGTTTTTTCCCCTGCTCTCCTGCACAAATGTTCTAATTCCAAAAAGCTTGTAATTCCTCTACAGAGGCTTTGTTATTCAGGAACAAAACATTACGTCAAGTCCCTTCCATTCTTCAATAGATAATAGCAGGTTATACATTTTGGACAAAAGTTTATCTTTGTTTTGTAGGAATTCTTTTTTGAATTGTGAGCTTTGGTCCAAGAAACCATTCTGTGCTGATCCCAAGGGGAAGGTTACCGTTGGAGTAGTCAAAGTCCGGTCCTGGGTCACTAGCCTGAAATCAGTCCACAAGGAGCGGGGCGAGGTCCGAAGCAGGAAGCCGGGCGGGGACAGGAGCACTGGAGAGTCAGGTCTGGGTCCGGGCAGGAACAGGTACTCAACAACGACGTTGCTCCCACAACCTGGGACTGGGCCAACTGGCCTTTATCTGTTCTGAGGCCAGGGGCGGTCCCGGCCCCTAGGAGACCCGCCTCTCTTGGCCTTAAGGTGAGCACTCCTCCTGGGAGAAACCAGTTCCCTTCGCCTCTCTGCCCTGAGTCTCTGCTAAAGGGTTACTGGGCCCAGGGGGAGACTTACCTGCAGGCACTGAGTCCTCAACCACCTCTGGAGCCAGAGTGGGATCACCTGGTGCCTGCTCCTGAGGATCCGGCACAGGTGCAGGCACTTCAGAATCAAGGCCCTGCCCCAGTTCAGCCGGCCCTGGAGGCGGGGACTCCTGTGCAGTCTGGGATTCCTCTGGTTCAGCCTCTGAATCGGAATCCCAGGCCATCACACATTCTTTCTATCTGATTTAAACATTTCATGTAACTGATTGTATTGCAACCAGTCCATAAAATGGCTCCTTACGTTTTCCATTGATTTCAGTTTGGATGTCTGCCCTCCTGATGTCTGCCCTCCCCCCCAAAGTGCAGCAATTCCCTGTAAGTTGCTCACTATCTATCCATATTAACTCTCTTAATTGTAATCACCTTGATAGGAGATAGCCATAAGGGTGTTTTCCTTTCCAGCAGATTTTTATATTTCTCCCAAACTCTGTACAGATTCTTCCTAAGGACATGATTTGTGAAACTTTTATAAATTTTCACCTTCCCAAAGAAATGCATGCCAGACAAATTTAACATCATGACCTTTTAAGTCCAGGATGTCTGCATTATCCAATGTAATCCATTCTTTTAACCAACATAAGCAGGCTACCTTATAATACATTTGCAGGTCCGGCAGGGCAAAGACTCCACTTTCTTTTATAGCTATCATAATATTATATTTAATGGTTGGCTTTCCCCCTGCCAGATGAATTTAGAAATATCCTTTTTCCATTATTTGAAGCAGCCTGAAATATGATTCTATGATTCTATGGAGGTCTTTAAGCAGAGGCTTGACAACCATATGTCAGGAGTGCTCTGATGGTGTTTCCTGCTTGGCAGGGGGTTGGACTCGATGGCCCTTGTGGTCTCTTCCAACTCTATGATTCTATGATTTACAATTGGAATTGATTATAATAAAAACTGCATTCTGGGCAATAGATTCATTTTAATGACTGGGATTTTATCTAGCAGGGAGAGCTTCATTCTCTCCCAGATCTCCAACTGGAGATCACAATTCCATCTTGTTGATAATAGCAGGTGAGAAATGTTCTTCGTTTAGATGGAGGTTGAATGATGAGATACTGCAAAATGAACAAATTGTTAATAAGGGGCAACATTCCCTGCAAGAATTTTTTTGACCTCAATCTAAATAAAGAAACGGATCTAGTGTGGTTTGGGATGTCAGTAAGGCAGTGATGAGAGGTTTTCTAATTCAACAAAACATTTTGTAAAAATGAAAGGAAGGGGAGCAGGAGATATTAGATTCTTTAATGACTAAAGAGCTAATTGTAAAACCAGAGGATAAATATGTGTGCCAAGCTATTTATTATTGCAAGCTCAATTCTTGATGCTAGTTAATCAAGAGATTGAGAGGAAAATTAAATTAATGAAACAGAAAAACTTTGAATTTGCCAACAAACCTGGTAAATTGCTAGCATGGCAACACAAAAGAGAAAGAAAGAATTAGACAATAAATAATTATTGTTGATGAGGATAAGTATCTGATTAGCCCAAAAGAGATAAGAAAAGTATTTCAAATTTTGTATACTTCTTTATATTGTTGTGAGAAGGAGGACATTAAGAAAATGTACCCTTATGTAAGTGATTGTAGTATACCCTGAGTGTCTAAAGAAAACCAGCTAATCGTGAATGCACCAATATCAATTTTGGAATTGCAGGTCACAATAAACCAGATGAAGATGGGCAAAGCACCAGGACCAGATGGACTGACCACAATTTATTATAAAAAATTTCAGGATGCACTTACAGAAAGGACACTATGAATAAAATTTTGGTATCTGGCGCGGTTCCAACTTCCTGGAAAGATACATTTATTACTTTGATCCCTAAACAAGACAGTGACCTAACAAAGACTAAAAATTACAGACCTATTACTTTATTGAATTGTGACTATAAACTATTTGCCACAATTTTGGCTGATAGATTGAAAAGGACATTGATTGAGTCAGTCCACAGAGACCAGGCTGGTTTTATACCAGGCCGACAAATGAAAGATAAATCTATTTCCAGATTTCGTTGCTTGCTTAGGACTTAAAAACTGTATGTAGGTTGGTGTCACACACATGGCAGACTACAATGTCCAGCTGTTGCAATGTGTTCTGCTTTGCCAGCTTTGCCTGTTAGTTTACTGACAATTTAAAATCCATACCATTCCTTATTTATTCTTATTAGTTTAACTAATAATAGAAGTAGAGCATTAGGAGTTTAAACTGTAAACGGCATTTCCGTGCGCTGCTCTGGTGTCGGTGTTCCGTTGTGCCAGAAGCAGCTTAGTCATGTCTGCGGAGCGGACAAACGCTAGCTCCCTCGGCCTGTAAAGCGAGATGAGCGCCTCAACCCCAGAGTTGTCTGCGACTGGACTTAACTGTCAGGGGTCCTTTACCTTTACCTTTACCTTTACCTTTACCTTTACCTTTACCTTTACCTTTACCTTTACCTTTACCTTTACCTTTACCTTTACCTTTGAAAACTTCAAAAACAAATTAGTAAAGGTAAAGGGACCCCTGACCTTTAGGTCCAGTCGTGGCCGACTCTGGGGTTGTGGTGCTCATCTCGCTTTATTGGCTGAGGGAGCCAGCGTACAGCTTCCGGGTCATGTGGCCAGCATGACTAAGCCGCTTCTGGTGAACCAGAGCAGCACACAGAAACGCCGTTTACCTTCCCGCTGAAGCGGTACCTATTTATCTACTTGCACTTTGACGTGCTTTCGAACTGCTAGGTTGGCAGGAGCTGGGACTGAGCAACAGGAGCTCACACCATTGCAGGGATTCGAACCGCCAACCTTCTGATCGGCAAGTCCTAGGCTCTGTGGTTTAACCCACAGCGCCACCCGCGTCCCCAAAAACAAATTCTTAGCCTCCTATTTTAATAGATTCCTATTTGAGATTCAAATTTATTGTGGCCTCATTTTTCATTCAGTGAAAAAAGCTTGTTCTCATCAATACCGAATGTGTCGCCAACAGGGGCAAGGAAAGGGTGTGGCTATTGGGCACCTTATTGCTACCCCCTCACACATTCACTTAATGCATGTGGAGGTTTACCCTTTTCATAAATCTCCCCATTGTTCCTCAACCAGATGCCTATCAAATGTTTTGATCTAGAACTTGGATCACCGTGAACAATTGGTTATGTTGACTGGAGTAGATAGCAATTGTAGTACAAAATCTTGTGAGATGGCTGCATGTTTACATCAAAATGCAAGAGAACCCAGAAGCTCTATTTCCAGAGAATAGGGGTAGCAGGTCCTTTCATGGACGCTTTTGCATTGGGGTTTATACCAACCACAATATTTGGATCAAATCCCAGTTAAGTGCATTAGAAAACAGCTCACTTCACTCTGACATGCATCAAAGGCTGTTCCATTTGTCTTCGGGTCCAAATCCAAATTCCGTTTTGCAAAAAATGAACCTTTGTGCCTCCCTCATTTAGAATTATGGGGAATTTAAACACGACAACTCTAACTCACCCCTTCCTTTTTCATGGAATTGGGTTAAATTTGCAATTAGTATTTCCTCCTAAGTGGATAAAGTCTGTTGCAGTGCAGACCAAGAGTTCCAGGTGTTTTGTGTCTTTAAACTGTATTTAAAACAAAAAAACAAAACAACAAAACCCAGGAACTGTATGTAGCATTTTTAGAGCATAGTTGCTAATGATGCGTTTAGTGTCATATCTAGTCTGATCCTTAAGCAATACATCCCAAAAGACAAAAATAGAAACTGATTTATCGGGGTCAAGTAAGAGGAAATATGTAGTTTGAGTTGGTTTAATTGTAAAGATGCCAACCCACAGAAGCAGCCCTTTTGTTGATATTATCTTTCCTGTAAATAATTACATTATAATTGTGCCTATTAGTCATTCCATTTCCAAACCATTAAATGCAGACTATTTATATATTTTTCACTAAGACACATTTTAACTACTTCTTGCACAAAAGTATTTTTATTTGAAATTAAAGCTGGGTTCTTTAAGTTTATGTATAGGCAGCATTTGTGCTTCCAGATTTCATCATATTACATTTTTATTTTACTTCTAGTTTTGGTGTTTGACATGTATTTGACATGCCTTTTGGCATGCATTTGACCTCCCACGTGCTTCACAACCCCTTCCTGTTTCATTTTTGTAAGCACCCCTAGAAAGGCAAACAAAGAGGAGGTTTATGAAGCCCAAGGTGGACAAGCCCAAGCACATGGCTAGTGGTGAGCTGTATTGGTCTTGGGGGGTTACAAGTTGTACAGGCTTCATTAGGCTTTCTCAGCTTAGAAATAAAAGAAATGGGACTTGGGCAGGACCTATCATTGCTCCAGGCATGGAATTCAGTATTTGGAGGGTATGGGCCCAAAGGTGGTCTTGGGTGGATCTCAGCTTTCTATATTCACTAAGATGAACAGCTAAAAGGAATAGCTAGGGGCAGGGGGACTCAGTATGTGCCTGTTGCTTTCTTAGAAACCCCCCCCCCCAAATAATAATAATAATAATAATAATAATAATAATAATAATAATATCCTGAGCAGACTAGGTGTTTCTCTGGTCAGTTGGCTGCACAAGATAGAAATTTAGGCCCATGAAATATGCTTCAAAATCTCACACCATTATTGAAAATAGAAGGTATAACAGAGGAAACGCCTGAGAAGCAAGTTATCCCCCTGTTCTATTTTAATAAACTCAGAATGGGATTGCAGCCTGAGCTCTGTTATACATTCTGATTCTCAGCCAGGTTGCTAGAGTCATTTTACAATTTTCCCTTAAGGCAGGAGACAATAAGTCTTGAGATGAAACATTTAGCTTGTCCCTGTTAACTCTGGGGGTGATGAGTAGACCAGGCATTCTTCCAGTTCATTATGAATGTTCAGCACACAGCATGGTAATATTCAGTAGCACAGGCTTTTTATGTGTGCACAGTAGTGTGGGTGATGAATACACAATGTGGAATTGTGAATAACTTCACACAAAAACAAACAGGCCATTGGCAAGAATAGTTCAAGGGGAGTATTTCTGTAATGTGACTACTTGATGGTTTAGCAAAGAAACTAATTCCAACTTTAATGATGTCTTTGCATCTGGCTGCACTAGCTGTCCTGAAATTCCGTCCCTGGTAAATTTATCACTGAGGGGGGAAATCCTTGGGAATGGTTTTCCTAGTAATGGGTTGAGCCCACAGATTGCATGGTTTTGTGCACCAACCCCAAAAAGCACTTAAGTCTGTCTATTAAGGTTGCCATACTTTCGGGAATTCCTGGACATGTCTTCATTTGGGGATCCTCCATGACCATCTGGTGGGAATTTTACATTTTAAAGCAAATGTCCTGAATATTGGTTTTTTTAAAAAAAAAAAATCTGGTTCAGGCTCTAGTTCTGGCACGGGCGACCCAGGTTGAGGTGGCTCAGGCTCAGCAGTGGCAGAGGGGCTATCGGGTGATTGCCCTATAAAAGCTTAACAACTTTTTGTGTCCTGATTCTTACCTTTTGAAATATGGCAACCCTACTATCTGATGTGATAATTCTTGATGCCTTGTAATTCTTCTTCAGATGGGTTCCAAGCGCAGTACAATTGGCCTGCATCTTACATGGGGGTTTGGTTTCAAGGGTAATTCATATACACATAAAATTGCATATAGCCAGAACTGCATTGCTTTTGGAGCCAACCCACAGTGAGGGAGCCAATCCCACAGCCAGCACACCCAGTAGGCTTTGCCCAGAAGCAGTGGTGCTGTATGGGGAGGTCCAGAGGGGCTGCTTTGCAGGGCTGCAGGGCTGCATTAGGAAGACGCAACAGGCATGCACCCTTGCTGTTCAGTGGCGCTTTTGTGTCCATATTTTCACTTTTTGAAATATGGCAACCCTACTTGCTTGTTGTATGTTTGTTTAATTTTCAACACATGATACAGATCAGATAATGTTGGTGGGGAAAGTTGGTTGTGCAATAAAATAGGCGGATATATTCAGGATCTTCAGAGATTTCCACATGGCTATATGACACCTCATATCTTTTTATGTCATGGTAATTTGGGGTCTCTAATTCAGTTTCTTGCTATATAACTCCCATCAGAATACCTCATGTGAAAGTGCTATATCTTTGTCGTTGTCAGAAAACATCAAAGATAACATTAAGGAGGCAGCTCAGCAGGTATGTGTTCAGTGCAAGTGGTTAACATTTTTGAGCCTAATTCAAGGGAATACTCTCTTTGTGGATGACAAGTTGCTGGTTTGTACTGGATGTCACAGGGGAAACTTCTAAGCATGGAGTTATAGAACAGGGAACTAGGAGAAATTTGTCTGAAGAGTTCCATCACTGCACGAAGCAGAAGTGAAGGCTTTCACCCATGATACAGGAGAGCAACAGGAAGAAGCTATAAAAACAACTGAAACTGTGAGACCTTAAATACTGACAAATTAATTGTTCAATGAGGACTCCATATACAGTATGTTAGGACTAAGCCAGAACTCATTAGCTGGTTTTGAAATGTGTCTCTTGTTTTTGCTAAAGATGTCTTGAGCAGTCAGTCGCTTGTAAATGTGAGTAGCCCTGACTGAAAGCTGGAGAACAGGGTCATATCAAACAGAGCCCCATGAGCAAAGATAGAGGGGTGCTTTTGCCCTGCTATTGTGAGATGCTTCTGCTGCCTCCCCTTTATCAGTAGCTTTCTTTGGGCAGGAAGAACTCAGCAGAAGAAGCAGGTTCATCATGATGCAATTCAGATCTGATATAATTCCATCATTATTTTGCAGGCAACTTTGCACTGCATTTGATGAAATGCCTTCCTGCTTTCTTAAAGAGGGAATGAGTCATTTCCATGTGGCTATCTAGATCTATTCATTTTGAATGTTCTTATGTAGCTTAAATCTGCCTCTATTTTGAAGCTCCAAGATATACAAACGTACCATTTTCACCTTTTCTCAAGTTACCATGAAACTGGTGTATTACCATGAGACATTTTTGTCAGTGTTACATTGTTCCACCAAGCAGACCTAGCTCCACCATCACCCATTACCATTTCAATTGCCTTCTTCAAGTTTGGTTAATGTCTGTAGTTGAGAGCCATTTGTATCCCTACTAATATTGTCTGTTATCCCAGCACCTATTTCCATTGGATTATTTGACTACTATGTACCTTTTGACGAATTCCAAATCAAAGTGTCTGTTGTTATGTACAAGTGATATTGTGCTTCTAGTAATTAGCTAAGGGGATCATAATTCTGCTCACCCAAACACCACTGATGCTTCATGAGCACTCCTAAAATGGAAAATAATGATGTCATAGACAAAAGTGTGCTAAGAATTCCAAAGGGTTCAGCTCTGTTCCTGCATAATTAAGTCTCAGCAGCCAGAACAGTGCAACTAACAGTGAGGACATGCTTCGTTCCAGCTTCTCTATGCATCTCAAGGGAATAATATGATACGCTGGCATTTTCTAAACAATGGCACTATGAAATAATATGCTGTTAAGCATATTTGTGTTGAGATTTTAGAACTATTAGGAACCCTTACCAATGCATTATTCAGGAAAAAAATTGTTGACTATCTTATCTCTCCATTCTACAGCCCTTTCCTGTGCCACTAGTTGGCAAAGCTCTCACAATGATTTAATTTATTGTGCTGGGCTGCATGCACCAATAAAACAGGGGATATTGGAAAGGTCACATTAGCCCACAATACTGTTGACCTTCCCAGCATAAAATGAAACATTTAAATTAAAATATCCCATTGCTATTGGAGAAGAATACTGGAAAACAGTGACTTCATATTTGATTCCAGGGACAATTCTCATTGCATTGATGAAATGTCACAGCTTTGGTCAAATGCCTGCCAGCTTATTCAGAGAGGTTTTCTTTGTGTGTGTTTTAAAGGAACTAGGTATGCAGGAGTTTGGCTCTGGCAAAACACTGTTGAAAACAGAACGCTGGGCAAGGTTAGCCCTTGGTCTGATCCTGTGGGGCTCTTCTTCTTCTACATTTGGTCTAGAAATGCCAGCCTTGATTTAGCAAGTTTATTTAAGGGGGAAAGGAAAATTAAATCCACAACCTTTTGTCTTTACCCCAAGGATCATCATATTTCAACTATTGCATATAAGTGAATGGCAGCTATTCATTTGGATCAGCCTGTGTGAGCCACCAAACCCACTTCAAGCTGCCTGCTATGTGCTGTCTGGAGGGAGCCAGCAGACCCCCTGTCCATCTCTGCTTTGTAGCAAAACATTTTTATTGCACTTCTGGCCACCATAAGCAGCTAGTGTCCTGAAACTGGCTTTGTGGCACACAAATTGTGCACGCTTGATCCAAGAACAAACTTTTTCAATGAAGCAGCTCCGAGTTTCTTATCCTTGATGACTTCTAGCTATTACATTTCACTTTCATGTTGGACTTTTCACACCTGGAAGTATATTTATAGCAAGATGACATTCCTTACCTTTGACACAGTATTAATTTCCTTCCAACACTTTACATTTCCCCAGTGTCCTTGCTTTATCCGCTTGATGTCAATCAATACTACATTCCACAGCACACGACTCTAGTAATTGTTTATGAGAACAAAGTGGATGGAGGGCTGTTCCCAAACTGCAGCTCTGCTTGTACAATGGACTTCCAGACAAACAACAGAGCTTCTCCTTCCTTTCCTGCCCCTTCCAGCCTCCTATGTGCCCCCAAATTAATCTCTGGAGCATTGAGATGGGGATGGAAGGGAAGAAGGTAAAATGCAAATTTCTACTGTGGCATCATAATCCCACTGGCACAACATTGGATGCAACCTTTAATGTTTGAGGGTTTTTTTTTTTTTTGCCAATTAACTTTAATTGAATTTCATTTTTAGAAGCAAATTAATATGAAATTTAATATGAAATTTAATACATAATTTAAAAATTGACGTTCCACCCCTTTTTGCATGGTGCTGGTATTCCCACCCTTCTATGCTGCACTTTACTTTTATCTATTCCACATTTCTTTCATTACAATTACATTTTATTTTCCATCCACTGCTCATAATTTAATCCTGCCCGCAATTCCATTTAACATATAATATTTCCAAATGTCCAAATAGGGAGGTTTTTTTTCCTTCCAAATCTAATTCATTCCCATGAACTCTTCTTTGCTGTCATCTTTGCCATGTCCACATAGGTTTTAAAAATACTTTTCATGTTGCTATTCCTTCTGCTTTCATTCTACATGCATGTGACGCTGCCTGCTGATCTACGTACAGCCATAGATCAAGTTTCTTCTTAAAAAAAAAATCTATTCTTCTTTTTTCCACTCTGTTGAACATTGACCAGGGGTGGGGGATAGATAAAACTTCCTTGGAGACTTTATGAAGAGCCCTTCCTTGTCATCCTTATTTGTACAGTGTGTTGTTGTTATGCTTATCGTCCCAATGCAAAGGGCTTTGGGTTTCTGGGAGCAGTCATTCCTATTTCAGGATAAATCATTTCCCAGATTCCCTTAGTCCTGTCAGAGTGAAATCACAAGCCTCACGTTGAAACCATTTTCAGCTCTTGGCCAGACTAAACACTCCTTATTTATCTTTCCCGTAGTCAGGTTCCCATCTTGGAGCCATTTTATTGTTGGTGTTTTTCCAAGTTTTTCTTTTCTTATAAAATGTTTTCATTTTACATGGCTATGTCCAGTTTATACCCCAACACTCCTTCTTTGGTTTTAATACTTTTTATTTCATCAGCTAGGATGAGGGAAAGAAAGGAAAACCTTAAAAACTTTACGAGCAATAAACACAGTCCTTCCCTCAGCCCCTCTTCCCTTCTCTTCCATGGCAACTAATTAACATTCTTTCTTACTCATAAATCAAACAGCCAGAATTTTACCTTGCAGCTTCTTTTGCACCATTTCTGAGAGGGCACCTTTAACTTTAAGTCAATTAATCCAAATTGTCCTGACTATTAGGAAGTCAGCCACTTCTGTGGAGCTTCTGAGGCATCTCAACAATGGAGTCTGCAATGGCATTGCCTGTGTCTCAACCCTCAACCTGCCTGGTACTCTGACTCCTTCCAAACCAGGAAAGGGATGAATAATGATGTCCACGGCTAACCTTCACCCCCTGTACCACTGGGGTGGGTGGGTGTGTCAGGGGGCACGTTTGCCTTCACCCAAGTGTTCTCTGGTCCCAGAGAAGCAACTCCATGCAGCCATGGCTTGACCTGGAAGTATAATGTTTGAGATTTTTTAAGGATGAGATTTTTAAAAATATTTTCTCCCCTGAAATGCTTGTGAGTTTTTTTAAAAAAAAGCCAGCTAACACATTGTTATGGAATATAAGTGCTATAATAGATGCTACAGATTCCCCCAAGAATCCTTACAGGATTCATCAGAGAAAGCCATTAGTGCACTCACTGGTGTAAAAATTGCATGATACCATGAATCATTTAGCAGCAAGCTACAGAAGTAGCAGGGGATTTTTTTTATTTTTTAAATGAAGGTTATATGTGCAAGCTAAGTTGCAATACATGAGCTTTCAACATGAGCCTTCAGCATTACACTCTCTGGCATTCAATGAAATAAGGATAACAAAAATGCAACGTCCTTAGAGGCCTTGTTACAATGACACCAGCAGGACTTGATATCCTTAGAATGGCTCCTGTTTTTAAGCTGTAAAGGATCTGTTTTATTTGCTGGATATAGATAGGAAACGCCACATTTCTCAGGAAACTGCCACCAAAAGTTGAAAGGTTATCCCAGGGATCGAGGAGGAATTTTGAGGGAGTCCTAGAGTGACACTTCACTTACTTTCACACTGTTGGACAAATTGTGTTGATGTGTGTTATTTGGCTGTTTGGCATTCAGTGTGGGCAGGTAAGGAAAAGAAAATAACTTATTTCAGTGTCACCCTGAAGCATTGCAGGGATAGCGGTACTCTTGAGTCATCACCCATAGCATGAGGCTTGCAAGTACCCTTAGGAGTGCCCTTAGAACCTGACCTGCACATCATGATGAATGCTGGTCATGCTGAATGCACTGGACAGTGGGGTCAATTACCCAGTGCTCACTTAGCAAGCAGGAAGACATCTCTTTCCATCCTTGGCTGAGGAGCAAATATTTTGCTGGTTTATATGCCTGGCAGGTGGGGTGGAATGAGAGATGTTTCCATCTTATGTAATCATTGATTCCCCATGTCCATACATAACTATTTAGCTTATTGCAGACCCTCCAATTCGTTATATTTTACCAATCACAACTCTTTTTTTTACTACACGGGAGGTTCTCCTGAGTCTTCTTTCTGGGTGTGGGGGCAAATGAACACTGTATGTTTTGCTACATCTTGGCAGCTGTTATTTTATTCCCTAGTCTAGTTCATAAACGAAGCACTGAACATGATGGAGCAAGAGATAAATTAGGTCTGTAAGGTTTTTGGACTTCTTGCCATGTCTGTGAGCCAAACACTTATTGAGTATTTGCTTCCCCCCAAATAGGCAGGGCCAATATGCACTTTACATGTTTGTACTCAGCCATAGACTGTGGAACATATACTACCTCTCATTGAGCCAGAAGACATAAAGAAATGCTGCTGTGGCAGGTTGAAAGCTGTACAGAGTTGGACATTATCATTTCCTTGTTGTTCTCAAACATTACAAATTTTAAGTTTTTCCATAATTATGTTTTGCTGGTTTATATGTATTCTTTTAAAATAAGTAAGCTCAATCATAGTTACTATGGAACAAATTTTATCAACCCATTGATAAATTGGCTTTCTCCAATTTTAGCTATTATAATCTTAGCAGCAGTTACAAGGCTGAGCACTATTTCTTTACCATTTTCCATAATAACTTATTTTAGATAACCAAGCAGAAATATTTTAGATTCCAAGGGTATAGGATATCCTAACATATCAGAGATCTTAGCTGGAACAGATTTATAGACTGTTTCTAACAGAGAATAATTCAAAAGTTCTGTATGTAACTTGCCTTATTTAATCCACATCTCCAACATTTATCCAATCCAATATATTAACTTCAATTTATAAGGCATTAAATAACATTGAAAGAGGGTTTCAAAACAGTTCTCCTCGAAATCTGTTGAAATCCCAAATCCATTTTCATTGTATCCTAGTTATTCTTTGATCCAAATCTTGCACTAATTTTCTCATACATGTATCTTGTTCTGATCCATGTCTAACCATAGAATCTTGCAATTAAGCCTTTATTCAGCGAGGGTTCAATTTATTCAATTTATTGTGTGTAGCCAAAGACCTTTACACTGTACAGAAGGGAATAAAAATAAAGCTTTCCTCTGAAATCACAAAACATAACCAGTAAAAGTTTGCAACATAAAAATTTACAACACAAGGTTTTAAAATTAGGAAGCATTAACATATCTAGAAAGGAGCTTCTTAGCTGCCAGAGCAAATTTGGCTACCAGATGTGTAATTTGAAGATTTTTATCAGCTAGAGGTTGGCTGTCACTTTCTGGAGGGATAGGCCTGAGAAACAGTTTAGAATCTCCAAATGAAGAAATATTTAGCCCTCAGTCCACATGACCTCAGAAATTGGATCTTTGACCAGGACACCAATCAAGATAGAGCATCTATTATAACTGCCTGTTATTCTATTTGGTATATTGTTTTAATTCTACCAATGTTTAATTGCTTATGAATTGTTTCTTTTTCTTTATTTTTAGCTATTCTTGTTTTTATCTGTAAGCTGCCTTGAGTCCTGCTGGGGACATTACCGCTGCTCAAGTTGTTTGACCTGCCCCTTTGCTTTGCCTGTGAAGGAGTTTTCTGACATCAGCCCTGGCTTTAGGTTTCAATTAAAGCATTTTTCGAATTGTGCCATCAAAAATACTATTTATGTGATCCGGTGCCCTTGTCATTTATTGTATGTGGGCAAAAGTTCTAGATCTTTAAAGACTAGCATAGGGGAACATAGATCTCACATTAGGAATGCTGTGACAAGTGCCCCTCTAGTGGAACACTATCTCCAGAAAAAGCACAGTAACATTGACATACATTTTTTTTTTTGCCATTTTGCAACTGAGGTCTGACCCATACAACAGAATTAGCACTGAGAAGGTACTCTTGAGACAAGAAATTAAACTTATTCATCTTCTCCATACAATCACACTGCATGGGTTGAATACATCTTTTGATTTGAGGTGTTTCTTGTAATACCTCTTTCAGAAAGCCTTCATGCTTCACAGTCTCTACTCATAAATATCCACTAGTGGACTTCCTCTGTGCTCTGCTAGCCAATACGCAACAGTTGCCTCTACTTGTGCCCGTTGTGGGACCTTGTTAACTTCACAGTGTGAGTCAGCTTGCTCATGGTCCGGAAAAGTTCTCATTACATTGTTTGGCTTGGGTTGCTACCATTTTCTTTTATATTGTCAACTGAAGGAGTTTCTCTTTGAAACTGGGATTACCGGGCTCCAGTCCTGTTTGCCACAGCTTCTCCACTGCTTCCAATAATTTCCTTGCATCATAGATAATGAAAAGATATCATTAACTGTAATACTGTACTTATTTTGATGATTCTGGAGTACCGCTTGTGTGTACTACATGCCTTCTCATGACCAGTAAAGGTAAAGGTAAAGGTAAAGGTAAAGGTAAAGGTAAAGGTAAAGGTAAAGGGACCCCTGACCATTAGGTCTAGTTGTGACCGACTCTGGGGTTGTGGTGCTCATCTCGCTTTACTGGCCGAGGGAGCTGGCGTACAGCTTCCGGGTCATGTGGTCAGCATGACTATGCCACTTCTGGCGAACCAGAGCAGCGCACAAAAACGCCGTTTACCTTCCCGCCGGAGCGGTACCTATTTATCTACTTACACTTTGATGTGCTCTCGAACTGCTAGATTGGCAGAAGCTGGGACTGAACAAAGGAGCTCACTCCGTCATGGGGATTCAAACCACTGACCTTCTGATCGGCAAGTCCTAGGCTCTATGTTTTAACCCACAGCGCCACCCGCGTCCCCGTAATAACCAGTACATTGTGACAAATACATGTCTTGTACTTTGCTTCCCATATATTGTGTTTATGCTGGCCTGAATCTCTTTTTTTTTCTATTTGTGTATGTTTTTATACAGAAGGTTCCTTATTTTTGTGCCCACTAGGGGAAAAGGCAAGTTATAAATAAACAACATAACACCACCACCAGTAGCAGCAACAGCAACAAGGCATAAAACATCATGGATAGCTCTGTTGTAATTTCTAGGATGTTTAAGCTGAAATTTGAAGAGGGAAAACACCCTAATCTATCAGGCCATTTTCCTAAGGGAAATTGCTTCTACCAAATTCTTCCTGGGAAAATATATAGAACTATATTTCCTGAGTCTCCTTGAATCAGGAATATTACATGTACAGTGTTTTAGGAAGGAAACATGAGTTCTAGGGATTCATGGAGCAGGGTTGGGGAAACATGGCTCTTCATATCTGCTTGTATTTTGCAATCTGTCCTTGGAAACATCAAAAAGCCTGAAGTTTCTTTTTTCTGAGTAGTCTGAAGCAAACATCACAGAAAGTTAGCGGGAGGTTTGTATATACAAATGGTGGTTTGTGTAACAGTACAAAATGGGATCTTAAAAATAACAGTCATTTGTGTCAAGAAGTTGTCTTTCATATTCATAATAAGCATCCTAGCTCTGTATACCTTGGTACTACATTATAATACTTTATGGTGTTGAACATACACATGCGCTAAATTTGCATTACATAAGCTCATTTTTCTTTCTCTTCTCTGACCTTCCTTGTATGGTTATCCTTTGCAGTATATTTGTCAGTGTCTTTCCTATTTTACCTGTCTGGCAAGCTGTCCATTGCCATCCTCATAACATCTGTCACAAATGGCTGTTGACACTATTCCTGTAGTCCTTCATTTGTCGCCATGTCTGTGGGATGTAATTGCCACATTTATCTTAGCTACCTGTTGTCAAGTAACAATGCTATTCCTCTTGGATGCAGAAGCTAATGTCTTCCTTGTAGTTCATTTAGGTTTTCATCTCTGAAAGTGTTTATATGGTCAGTGAATAGATGACAATGAGATCCCTTCAGGAATATTTTTTCTAGTATCATCACATATTGTTTTAACAGAAGGAATTGGCCAACCATGTTGCAGCAGATATTTATCTACTTTAATCTTGAACAGTTGTTTCCGTGAAACTTCATCAATAATAAAGCTGTTTGGGATTCTTTCTTAATAAGAGACAGGGATATAAAATTATACATAGCTGTAAAGAAAAAAGTAATATTTTGGCATATATTTCAATATATAGTAGGGCTAACCAACATGGTGCTCCCCAGGTGCTTTTTAAAAACTCCCACCAACCCTACATAGCATTAACAATGTTCAGGGAAGATGACTCTGGAGGGCACTCAGTTGAGGAACGCTTGTTATAGAGTATGTAAAGCCTGCAAACGTGTGACTTGCCAAGCCTCAAAAGCCCACAATTTATTTTCTTGGCAGGGAGGTAAAAGAGCATTGGTTTTAAATGTGAGCGGTTCACTTTCTAGAGTGGTACTTGCTAAGCTTCCTTAAAAAAACTTTGAGAATGGAGGAAAAATGCTTTCCCCAAACAGGTCAAATAAAAACACCAGGGAAAATGGCCAGGACAGAATTTGAAGCACCCAGGGTGGGTTGGATTACTTCCTACCATCACAGAAATTGAGCTTGCCACAGAAAGGACCTATGTTCTTTTTCATATGGTGGAGGACGATATCCACTGCTGGAATGTCTCTAAGCAGACTAACCCCAGGGTGCAATCATACTGAAATCTAACTACTTGTTGGAGCCCCCTCGCCTGAAGCATAAGTACTCAGCCTGTTGTGGTGAACAAAGGATGACATTGCTGTCAATGTTGCCTCCCTAAAGAGGTCATGGGAACTGAAAGTGGCAGAGGTTGCAGCACTCCTAGTGTGTGGGACCATGGAGAGAGGTGCAAGCCTTGACAAAATGGGAAATATGTTATTGGAGAATTTCTACCTCATTGTTGCCAGCTGGAAAGGCACAAAATCCTTAGTGAACTTGATGCTAATCTGAACAGCCCAGAGTACATTGAGAGTATGTATGCCCTTCTTTTTCCTTTTGGACAAAATAGCTGGGAGCAATAAGATGACAAAAATCACTTTGAGGATGAATGATAGATCTGTGAGTAAACTAATGGAGTCTGGCTCAATGATGCATAGCTATTTGCACACAAACAGGGCCTCTACTTCAGATACGCCCCTGGCAGAAGTCACAGAAACCAAGTACATGACATTCCAGGAGAACAGTTCGAGGACACCATCCAGAAGGGCTCAACAGTGATTTGGCCCTCAGCACCCTTCTTCAGTAGGATAGCTGCAAGTAGCCTTAGTAACAAAGTCCTTCTCTAATTTCTAATGCGTGAGTGAGCAGGAAATGTTGTGCCTTTATAATAATACCAATCTGGGCTGAGATCTCGGTCTACTTCAATAGGACCTTGAACCTCAGTTGTCTCTACCATAAAAAAATCTGTCTGAAGAGATGAAAAGTACTGGAGCATACTCATGTTCTGATCCAGGTCACAATCTGCCTAGATTAAATCAGGTGAGTTTGCATTGGAATCCAAGTTTGGCAGATTCCTGCTCCCATCCATAGTCTAGGTGGGCATCCCTGTGTTGGAAACCATGCAATGAAGATGGCCTCCTTCAAACATGTGATAATATATATTGGTTTGGGAGCACTGCATGCATAGCAGCGGGCAAAGTCAGCTCTGCACATACCTACAGGTAATTTTGCTGGTTTCGCAGTATATGCCTAAAGAGGGTTACTGTCTTTTAGATATAGGATTGCATCATTGTATACACTACTATCACTTGTTATATGATTTTATTTTTTAATTTCAGTGTGGTTTTTATTACAGGTCTCATTGAACACTTTAGGCATTACTGAAAAACAGTGTGAACAATTCAGACAAAAATAGCAAAAGAGGAAATATGCTTCAGCACCATGGACAGCTGTGCCATGAAGTACAGAGGTACCTCGGGTTACAGACGCTTCAGGTTACAGACGCTTCAGGATACAGACTCTGCTAACCCAGAAATAGTACCTCGGGTTAAGAACTTTGCTTCAGGATGAGAACAGAAATCCTGTGGTGGCAGCAATGGGTAGCCCCATTAGCTAAAGTGGTATCTCAGGTTAAGAACAGTTTCAGGTTAGGAACGGACCTCCAGAACGAATTAAGTTCTTAACCTGAGGGTCCACTGTACAGTAGGCTGAAGAACACCCCCCCCCCAGTTTGTGATCTTTGCAGCCAGCAGGAACTTAACTTGGAACTAGAGTTCAAGATCCTATATCTTGAGTACAACAAGCACTAAATCTGTTCCCCACACAAGAGGAGAATACCAGATTCTTCATGCCAGGCCTGGTCTATCCAAAGGTTTAATAATACTAGGCAATCACAGTGCCCAGTACCCTTGTTCTCTTCCAGACCAAAGAGGGCTACAGGCCTCAGGCACAGACAGCTCTGTGTATGCTATTAAGTTTGGTTCTACCTTTTTGATGTTCCTGAATGAAGCCCCAGATCCCTTGGCAATGTTAAAGAAAGTTTCTTCTATCTAAGCAATATCATATTAATATTACATAACATGAGTGACTTTTTTCAATTGTACATTGACCCCTTATTCCACTTTCCAGTTAGAGAGAGTTATAACTGAAGTGTGTCATAATTCTAGCTTAATTGAAAGTCTGATTATCTGCACTGCAAAATATAAGAAAAATTATATTTTTAAAGGTATGTATAAATGTTTATAATTGTACGACACCTAAAGTAAGAGCAAGCTATGAAGGAATCAATTATGTTTTAACATGAACTTTACTTGAAAGACAAAAAAAAACCCCTCTTACAATTATTTCAACTTAAAAACATGGATCATAAACATGCTGGGCAAGCAATCCTTAACAGAAGAGAAATATTATAAGTGGTGCCTATTTTCTTGCTCCTGGCATCTTCTTTTCTGCAAATATCATTATCATTATATGCTGTCAGAAATTATCAATATATAATGTTCTTACATTGCTGCTTATTATAACGTACTACAAATGCCTTAGCTAACACCCCCATTAGCTGAGTACCAACTGTTCATGTGAATTTTGACCCTTTATATCCAAGACTCCCACAGTGTTGCAATTCTCATATCTTATTATAATATATAGCCCATAACTCTGCAAGCTAATAACATAATAGCACAGTGAAAGTTTCATAAGGAGAGAAAGATTGTAGTTACACTAACTTCTGTAAGAAAAAGTAGCTTATTGTGATGAACATACAGATTAACTTCAAAAACAATAGACATTTACATCAATTTCTGATGCCTATTATATTAGGCAGATTGGGGCAGATGAGCTTTGACTGGTATAAGATAATGTAATGAGCAGTCCTAGTCATTGTCATTCATGGCAAATGTTTATACCTTCCTCTGCTGGTACCACACATCACTTTGCAGGCACAGCTGCTTCCACTAGACAAATACGAGTTATCATTTTCCACCAATGACAATAGGGATGGGGGAGAAATTCAATCTGGTTCATATTTTAATTCCCACCTCCCAAAACAATATGCAAACTGAAATGCTGCTATTCTTTGAAATGCACATTTCTCCACATTTTGCAGAGCTGTTTTCTTAGTGTAGACTACTAATGCAGAATCACTTCGCAACAATTTCTGGAGGCTACTCGTGTGTTCATATTCTACTAATATAGTAGACTCTGACTACTTAAATTTAGCTCACACAAGCAAACTAGCAGTTCAAAACCACACCAATGCAAGTAGATAAATACACACTGCTGTGGTGGGAAGGTAAATGGTCCTCAGTGTGCCAGTATCAGTTTAGTCATGCTGGCCACATGACCCAGAAAGCTTCCTGTGGACAAATGCCGGTTCCTTCGGCCTGAAAAATGAGATGAACGCTGCACCCCATAGTCATCCTTGACTGGACTTAACTGTCCAGGCATCCTTTTTTTTTTTTTTATAAATATTTATTAAGGTTTTTTAAAATATAAATGCACACATCAAACAATCTTACTTTTATAACAACAAATTCTTCACTTCTTTGGACTCCCTCACGTCCCCCTCTCCCATTTACATCATTAAAAAAAAAGAATTTTTCCAAACAAATTATCAACTTGTTTACAATCTCATGTCCACACATTCCAATATAATTTAACACTTTTTCCAATAAAGTTTTTATATTTTCTTTAGTCTCACTTATCATCAAATTTAAATCTAGTTTAGTGGTGGCCAGTTTTTTATAATCTAGCATCCTTCTTAACATTCAAACAAATTACAATGTTTTTGTAGATACATCTTGAATTTCTCCCAGTCTTCCTCCATCTTTTCTTCTCCCAGGTCTCGGATTCTGCCAGTCATCTCGGCCAGTTGCATATAGTCCATCAGCTGCATCTGCCACTCTTCCAGTGTGGGTAAATCTTGAGTTTTCCAATTTTTTGCGATGAGAATCCTTGCTGCCGTTGTTGCATACATGAAAAATGTTCGATCCTTCTTTAACACCTTCTGGCCGACAATACCCAGAAGGAAGGCCTCTGGTTTCTTAGTGAAGGTATACTTAAATACCTTTTTCAGCTCATTGTATATCATTTCCCAGAAGGCCTTCACCTTAGGGCATGTCCACCAGAGGTGGAAGAATGTTCCTTCATTTTCTTTACATTTCCAACATTTATTGTCAGACGAATGGTATATTTTGGCAAGTTTAACTGGGGTCATGTACCATCTGTATATCATTTTCATAACATTTTCCTTCAGAGCATTACATGCAGTGAAGTTCAACCCAGTGGTCCACAACCTTTCCCAGTCCTCAAACATAATGTTATGCCCAATATCCTGTGCCCATTTTATCATAGCCGATTTAACCATTTCGTCTTGTGTGTTCCATTTTAGCAGCAAGTTATACATTCTAGATAGTACCTTGGTTTTGGGTTCTAACAATTCTGTTTCTAACTTCGATTTCTCCACCTGGAACCCTAACTTTTTATCATTTTTAAAAACTTCTTTAATCTGAGCATAATGTAACCAGTCTCGCACCTTATCCTTCATTTTCTCCAAACTCTGCAATTTCCAATTGTCTCCATCTTTTTCTAATAATTCCCAATATTTTGGCCATTTGGCCTCCATATTGGGTCTTTTTAGGGCCTTAGCCTCCAGAGGTGAGAGCCACCTTGGAGTTTTGTTTTCCAATAAGTCTTTATATTTCGTCCAGACATTGAACAGTGCTTTCCTGACAATATGGTTCTTAAAGGCCTTATTGATCTTAACTTTGTCATACCATAAGTATGCATGCCAACCAAAAGCATTGTTAAAACCTTCCAAGTCCAGCACGTCAGTGTCTTCGAGAAGTAGCCAATCTTTTAGCCAACAGAAAGCTGCGGCTTCATAGTACAACTTTAAGTCTGGCAGGGCAAAGCCACCTCTTTCTTTCGCATCTGTTAATATCTTAAACTTAATTCTGGGCTTTTTGCCCTGCCAGACAAATTTAGATATATCTTTCTGCCACTTCCGGAAGCACTCCGTTTTGTCCACAATCTGTAATGTTTGAAACAAAAACAACATTTTTGGCAATACATTCATCTTAATAGCAGCAATTCGGCCTAACAAAGAAAGCTTCAATTTTGTCCAACTATCCAAGTCTCTCTTAATTTCAGACCAACATTTTTCATAATTGTCCTTAAATAGACTCAGGTTTTTTGCTGTTATGTTTACCCCTAGGTATTTTACTTTTTTAACCATAGTTAGTTCTGTTTAACTGTCCAGGCATCCTTTATCTTTACCACACTTGGATTGGGGCCATAAGAGTTAAATTTGTTTCCCCCTCTCCAAAAACTTTGGCTTTGTTTTTCCTTTCCTGCTTCCTTTTGGAGCATTGTCCTTGCTTTTCTCTCCAGTTGGTTAATACAGAAATGTGTGACTTTTGCTTTTTATGAAGTTATACATCTTTAACAAGCAGAATATTAGATTCCAGATTCTCTATTTTGTCAAAAGAGTTTTCTTTGATCAAAACTTGTTTTCGTTCTTTGTCTGGAAGTATGTTGAAATGATTCAAAGAGTTTATTTTACAAAATAAGAGATATAGGGGGAAACATTTTGAATTATGAGTTGCATATAATCTATATTCCAACAACTTTTTTTCATTATAGATTTCCTGCAGTAGCAAATGGCATTGTGGGGTGCTGATGCTCACCTGACCCCCAGTTAGTCAGGTAGGACAAGACACTGGTGAGGTCAGCATGGTACAAACACACCGGCAGAGCCAATCAGGTGCTTCTGCTGGTGTGTTTGCACCATGCCAAACTCCTGTATCGCCTTGCCCTTCCTCTCTACCTCCCAGTAAGCATCAGTGATGTGACTGACCAGAGATCAGGTGAGCAGCATTTCATCATCATCATCATCATCATCAATAACATCTGACAATCTCAGGGCAGTGCTCTACTATTCTGAATAGTCAGTGTTGATTTTAGTGTTTTACAGATATTTATAAATGTATATACCTAGAGCAGAATCCTAGAATGGCTATTCAGAAGTAAACAAATAAATTATTATTATTTATTAAATTTGTTAGTCAATTTATCTTGCCCAAGGAAACTGAAAATGGCTTACATCCAGCTTAACAGTGCGATCATATGGCTGCCTGCTCAGAAACAAGTCCCACTGAGTTCAGTTGGGCTTGCTACCAGGTATGTAAGATGTAAATTGTAGCTTAAATAAATTCTGTCATTGTTTTCCACCTCTGAGGAAGAATCTTTTAGCTCAACATTTTGCCCTAATGAGCTGACTGATGGTTCCCGTGCACTTTTGAGGTTCCACACCTGCTTACTTACTGTTCAGTTGACATCTCTCCAACTCTTATCATGTTTTAAATATTATACTGACAAATATCCTGCATGGAAATTAAGTCATACAGAACCACACTATATTTCTTGTACTATTTATGCCCTAAATTCACTGAGATAATTTAATTACTGTCATTTGAAAATGCCCCCCTTTTAATAAGGTACTCATTGGTTGCATTATTTGCAGGAAGAGGTTTCTTTTTTGCTCCCCAATCCATCTTTTAATTTAAACTGCAACCATTTTTAATGTTTTATTCAAATTTCCGTATATTCAATTAAGTCCGCACTGAACAATTTGTAATTGGGGTTAATAAACAGAAACTCATTCAAGCAGCCTTCAAAATTTTCTCCTCTGGCATTGAAGTTGAGTTCACAGGTAGAAATATACTCCCCCCCCACACATATACATGAAAAAAATGAACTAGCTGTCCTCCTCCACTGAGAAAAGCTTTACGGATCTCCAAGATAATGTCATCTAAAAATCTATAAATGTGTTGCCTATAAAGAAAATAGATTTTTGAAAGCACTGATTACTTTTGGTTTACTTTTTCTGTAAGAAAAGTCAGTATAGAAGAATTTAAAAATCTGTTGTCTAATTTGCCATTAGTGTTTGTTTTGTTCAAAAACTGGATAACTCAGCAGATACAAACAGCCATATAAGCAATTTTGTTTATTTCTGAATTGCTTTGGGACAATCATAGTAGCTGCTATAATAAATGTGAAGTTGATAAAACTGTGACACATTCTATATTGGTGACCAACATGGTTGGCAAATGTATTACAACTCAAGATACAGGTGCCACTACAAATCTCACTACATATCAGCTCTCCTGTGTCTTGCAGTGGTATTATCTCTCTGAGGTGAGGAGTGAACGGCAATAGAGCACAGGGCTGTCTACACTCATGATTCGTCTTATCTGTCTTAGCAGAAGTTGGATGCGTATCTGTCATGGAGATTCCTGCATTTCAGGGGGTTGGAGTCGATGACCCTCGGGGTCTACAACTCTACAATTCTATGATAATGAAGCAAGACTTCCCTCCAATCTGCACCCCAAGCCCTTTCTCCCAGGAAGCAACCTGAGCTGCTGATTGGATCCCAGGTTAGACCAACCTGGGGCACAATGAAGGGCTGGATTGTTTGCAGCTCCTTGCTGTGTTGGTAACACAATGTGGGACTACCATGGAGTGGCAGCAGGCTAGGGAAGAGGAAGTACCCTCCCGAAATAGCGACCCACCCTGGGACTATGCCAACAAGCAGAAGCTCTGTTCAAAGATCCTTCCTACCTTGGAATCCCAAGGACTCTACCTGGGGCATTTGCATCCAAGAAATTGTCTCTGTCAAAGAGCTATGGCCATCCCAAATGAAAAGAGCATTCTGATCTCAGCCATAGCCCTAAGACCAATGCCTCCAAGGAAACAAATACCACTGATATCAATATGCCTTTCTCCAAGTAAGTTGCCCTAGCATCACAGTCACAATGTTTTGATTGCACTTTCGTGACAACATTCATACCTGCTACTTATAGCTTTAGTATCATACCTAAGTCATTCTACATGTTACATGCAACACTTCTAGAATTAGTTTCTACCCAAATGGTTTGGGTATGCTGCATGCTTGTGTGACATAGTAATGACAACTATCCCCTTGGCATGTGTGTTGCTGATGTGTTCTGAGAATATAATAATATTTAAGTACTTTAGAATTATGTGACTGGAAGTTTTATGTGTTCTGAGTGACAGATAGGTTGACTGTGTAGGTGGTGGCAACCATGTAGTCAATGCTCCTAAATCAGTAGTGTTCAATTTACAGCCAATGCTGAACTTTACATTTAAGAGTCAGGGGCCTGCAGAACATAATTTCCTATTCAGAATGTGGTTAATGGGATATCTAATTTGACTTGCATGGTTCACTCTGAAAGGTTACAGGCCATAGACTTAATGTTTGTGCCCTGTGATTGCCAATGCAAAATCATTTTTTAACCATAGCAGTAGAATAAAAACAAAAGCAGAAATGGCACTTGATGTAGACTGCCATAAGAGAGGCAGCCCAACAACAACAACAAAAACCCTCTCTATTGTAACATTTAGATGGATGAATCCATGCTGAAACACAATCATGTTGTTTCTCCTTATCCTTTGCTGAAATGTAAGGAAATAATACAGGTAAGTTATTTGCAGCAGCCCTGCAAGGATTTTCTCACCAGTTTTCCCCTAGGGCTTGTAACTTTTAGAAATCCACAGAGATGAGCCTGATGCCTGATTTATTCCAGCGTCCCTATGGAAGGATACTATTAATATTCTGTTAACGTGAGCACTTGCCTGGACTCAAATAAAGTTTTGATTGGAGAAACAAATTACCTTGTACATCATAATTCCACAGAAATCCTGCACAATATAATGCTTGCTACTATAACTTGCTTGTATGTGATTGGCAGCTTCATTGTAGCGCAAAGTACCCACAATTTTTGGCTAACTGCTGTTCTATGCTTCTTTGATGCATACTTGGTTATTTACCTTCCCTGCTGCTAGCTACAATAAAGTAAGATTAATCTCCTGTCATTCTCACGTCAGCAGTTTCACAGCTTTCATGCATGTTGAAGGTGTGAAGACTCATTTTCCTCATACCTTTCACACTCTTTTTGCTTCTGTGGAGATGATGTATTTTACCTTGAAAAGGGGAAAAGTGAGCGAACTTTAAAATCTTAGATCAAATCTACACTGAAGTGCTAAAAGTGTAGAGTGTGTGTGTGTGGGGGGGGTGTTTTCCCCCTCCTTTTTCTTTTTTGCAGTGTTCTCCTGTTGTGTCTAGCTAGCCACTCACCTTTCTTTGAAAATGGTGGGTGGTTGGAGTTTAAAAAACACAGGCAAACAAAACTGCTGTTTGAGAAGCACGTTGAGAGAGACAGGATGTCTAGGGTGAAGAAATAGCTTCTCAATGCTGCTACTTCAGTTTTATTTACAAAACTTTCATCTCTATGGATGGATGGCAAATGCAGAGGATTACAGAACCCCCAATTGGGAGGGTGTTAAAATATATATATCTGAAATAACAAGAAGAAGAAACATTTGATATGGCTTATATGACCATGGGAGACAACCCTTTAAGGTATAAACAAACAAAAATGGATACAAATTCAAGGCAAAGCTCTTTCCCCCCATAAATACCACTTGAGGTAAACTGTGCTTGAGTAATAGACATTTTTTGTAATAAATCTCTTCTGTGAGCAATGTTATGAGCAATTTTTTTATTTGGAAAATTATATTTTCTTCTACAGTAAGCTTCCCCCCACCCCCAGTAGTTAACATCTACAACATGATGTTCTGGCAATTGCTGACACTTGATACATTCTCAACTGGGATATATTTTTTCAATTGTCTTTTAAAATAAAAATCTTAAAGATATTGAAAAGGAGCTAAATAATCCAATCTCTCTCTCTTTAAGGAAAACTTAAAAAATCACTTTCTTTCAACTAGTGGTCAAAAGCTTATGTCTAGACAGATTGTGATTTCTTGATATAGCAATCATAGTCCGTGACTGTATTTTACAATAGTATTGCCATAGGAAACCCATATGCTTTTTTTAAAGGCTAATAAGAGGCCTGGGGGAAGAATTTTCATTTCTGGGAACAGGGTCCTTTTCACCATATTCTGTGTCAATGTCATTTCCCTTCAGCAGTAGTAAATCTTGATATGGCTTCACCCAGACAATTGCCCTGCCCCTAAAAGGGGCCTGTTTTAACAGCCAATATGGCTAACTGTTGAGGAAATGCTTATTTGATAGTCCTAAATCCACAGGTCTTAAATTTTCCCTTTCAGTCTGTTGCCCTCCCTCCCCTTTGATGAGCGGTCTAAACGTTTCTCTGTTCTGTACTTCAAACTTTATGTTGTGCATCAATAGATCTGTGGCATATTCCTCTTACTGACTGTCTATTGCAACTCTGATGAAAATATGCTAAGCCTTTTATCACTACAACATATTTTGTGTGTATTGAAGCACTGTCAAATTATTACAAAACATCAGAGAATAAGCCATTTACATATGTGAAGCCCAAATGGATATTTTACTGTTGTGTAATCTGCCTCAATAGCTAGATTTATTACAATTCAGACTCTAAGCATTGCAAAGTGCAGACAAAAACCAATGTGCTACACTCTCACTTCACTCACTAGCATAACACCACTCCAAAGACAACAGGTTCAACACTTTGCTCTTTAGGACTTTTAAACAGGAATTGGCCTACACCAGGAACTCTGGGTGCTCTTGGACTAAAACTCACATCCTCCCTAACCATTAGCCATGTTCTCTGGGTCTGATGGGAGCTGGGAGTTCTGCTGTTGGATATTTTGGTTGGTTAGAATGTGGTGCTGATAACACCAGGGTTGCAGGTTCAATCCCCAAAAGGACAGTCACATATTCTTGCGTTGGTGGGGGTTGGGCTAGATGATCCTCAGGGTTCCTTCCAACTCTGTGAGTCTATGATTGTATGAACATCTGGAGTCCACCAGTTCACCATCCCTGGTCTAGATGCTACACTTATCATAGGGATTAGCATTCTTCTGCTACATTTTTCACATTGGACATATCATTTAGTGCAATAGACTACATGGAATTGGCAGAAATGACTGGCAGAATCCGAGACCTGGGAGAAGAAGCGGTGAAAGAGGACTGGAAGAAGTTTAAGAACTATCTGCA
The DNA here is from genome assembly GCF_964252035.2 of Podarcis erhardii. NCBI lineage: Eukaryota > Metazoa > Chordata > Lepidosauria > Squamata > Lacertidae > Podarcis > Podarcis erhardii. The sequence continues at coordinate 103,440,997 of NC_138508.1, read as the reverse complement.
GAAACACTGTAAAGTGTACGAATGTTAAAATGATGTTGGATATGAAATAATATGGCATCAGTGGTACAGTGTTAAAAAATATGTAAAAAATGAAATAGAAAAAGGGTGGAAAAATAAGGTTATATTATGTCAAAGTAAACAATATGTTAAAGGTGTTTAATTATAAGGAGGAAAGATTGGAGACATAATAGAAGTGATTACAATAACCAGAAATGAGTTTTGAAGAAGGGTAAGGATTTGCTGTATCTGATTGGACAAAGAGGAATACAAAAAAGGGAGGCGTGAGGAGGTCAAGAAAGAAAGTTTTGTAAACATGAGTCTGAAAACTGGAGTTTTCGTTTTTAATTTTTTCTTTTCTTTTTACTTTTTTATGTGGTGTATTGTTTTTGCTGTTTTGTGTTGTTTTGATGTTTCCTTTGTTTTTGGAAAAATAAATAAATATATTATTAAAAAAAATCATTTAGTGCAAATCAAAATGACAGACTAATCATACTTGCCCCATTTGCATATGGTCAGGCCTTATGTGCTTGATGTATAGAACAAAACACTAGCTGATCTCTTTAAACACTTTAAAAAATAATTTAAAACTCTGTATAGAGTAAATAAACGAAATACAGAACTATTTGCTGGAAAACTAGATCTAAGATGCTATGCTTCTGACCAGTTCTTTTGAAGTCCCATTTGCCTCCCCCCCCCCCATTATAACCATTCTGTTAACTTCCTTGGAAGTCAGATGAAAACATTCATTGGAACATTCAACATGAGCTGTGGAAAATGGTAGACAAGTTACCCCCATTTTCTCTCCTCACACAACTTTTGTCTGAAGCCCTGAGATGTTCATTCTCCATAGTCAGTTGTAAATTCTCTTTCAAAGGCAGGAACATGCACATCTTCTTACACAAGGTGAGTGAATTCCATTCCTTTGGAGAAGACCTAGAAGTGTAGAAAAAGGAACCACCACAACACCACCATTTTATTAAGTTATTTTATTAAGACCAGCATAAGGATAAAGAAAAAGAAAAAAGGAACCACTAGTTTCTCAGGGTTCCTTTTTGCTCCTTCTTTGGATTATCCATAAAAGGTATCAGCTTGCTTTAGCATAGTAGAAAAGAAATATATTTTTCAACCTCACAGTTTTCCTTTCAAACATAATACATTGAGGACCTAAAGCATGGGTGGCAAACCACTGGCTTTAGGCCTTTAGTCCCCATTGTTTTAAAAATATGTCCTTTTCAGATCAGTTGAACCAACACCACAAAAGGTTAACATAGAAGAGCCACAAATCTGATTGGTGGTTGAGGACTTGCCCTTGAAAACTCATTTGTACATTCTTATTCTTCTTTGGCGATCACTCATAGCCGAGTAAGATTGTCTTCCATAAACACAGTTTTAACTATGAGTCCGTAAGTGACTGTGGAGGCCAATTCTGGATCCACACATCCTTCCACAGTGGGGATATTGGTTTCTGGGCAGGAGTTGATCACAGTGTGAATTTGTCAAGTGTGCCGTCCTGAGTTCGAGTGTCTTCAAAGCCTAGGACACCTTTGGTAAAGGCTGTTCTCCAACTGGAGCGCTTGCAGGCCAATGTTTCCCAGTTGTCAGTGTTTATACTACATTTTTTTAGATTTGCCTTGAGACAGTCCTTAAACCTCTTTTGTTGACCACCAGCATTATGCTTTCCATTTTTAAGTTTGGAATAGAGTAATTGCTTTAGAAGACGAGCATCAGGCATCCGCACAACATGACCAGTCCAACGAAGTTGATGTTGAAGAATCATTGCTTCAGTGCTGGTAATCTTTGCTTCTTCCAGTACACTGATATTAGTTTGTCTGTCTTCCCAAGTGATGTGTAAAAATTTTTGGAGACATCGTTGATGGAATCTTCCAAGGAGTTGGAGATGGCGTTTATAAGTGGTCCATGTTTCACAAGCATATATTAAGGTTGGTAGTACAATAGCTTTGTAAACAAGCATTTTGGTTTCCCTGTGAATGTCTTCGTCCTCAAACACTCTGCACTTCAATTGGGAGAAACTGCACTCACAGAGCTCAGGTGATGCTGGATTTTGGCATTAATGTCAGCCCTTGTGGAAAGAGAACTGCCCAGGTAGGAGAAGTGATCAACATTTTCCAACATTGCACCATTGACTTGGATTTGTGGTGCTGCAGAGGGGTTATTTTGTACTTGGTGCAGCCAAGCTTTTCATATTTCATCACACTCATATGAATGAGAAATAGAACACTCCAAAGATAGTAGCAGCCCTTGTTCTTGACTGGGTTCATTAGGAACAGAGAAGAAGTCTAGTTCCCAGCCCAATGCTCTTCCTGAGTACACCTTTCACTTTCACCTATGGGTGTGAATGGATGTCATTCATTCCTAAGGGGAAATGGATGTACCGCTTGGTAATGTCACATGTTGGGAACAAAAGTTGCCCATCACACTAGTCTGTGAGGGAAGATGTGTGGAAGCAATGCCTTTGCATTCTCATTGGAATATAGCTTTACAATTATGGGGTATGGGGGGCTTAGTTAGCATAAAGAAAGTCAACTTTATTCAATATCTCCTGTGTTTCCGTAAAGTGGCAGCTCATTTAAAGAAACTTCATCTCTAATCTAGCAAATCAGGGTCATCATGACAACCAATCCCTCTCATATGTTAGGAGATGTCGGAAAGAAATGAAAGTATTTTGTGCAGGAGCTCTTTTGAATTCTCTTTGTCATGCTAGACACGTCAGAAAATTCTGTTAAATGCAAAGTATTCTTGAGGCTGACATGTCATAACAGACCCTTTAGCAATTTCAAAAATAACAATACAACGTGGTGGAAATAACAAGCCTGCCATTTTCTTTGCCACATTTGGAAAGACAGCTCTATTTGTGACCTGAACATTCTGGGATTCCCAGCAGGACAAATATCCCAAAATTCAATGCATTTACTAACTTGTCCCCAGAAACACTGTAATTTGTGAGATTGAAAGATAGCAACCACTTTGATAGTGTTTGCCAATAGAAAAGCATATATAAAATGTATAATGGCATTGATTTTGCAGTCTGAAGGGATTCAGAAATAGATTTAAAGTTGCCAGCAGTGCAATTCTGCTAAAGCAGGCCAGCAAAACTTGTAACTTACCTAGTCCAAACACACGCCTCCAGCGCATTAGAACCTCATTCCCTTGTTGCAGCCTTGGAACCGCAAGTGCATGGCATGGGTGGGAGGGTTTGTCAAGCATTTAATAGACCACCATAGAGAACTAGTGGGATGCATTCAGACTGGTGAATCAACAGTTGTGCAGAACTGCAATGTGGTCAGAAGGAGAAGTATTTTCCAAAACCAGGCAAATGCCCTTGAGGAGCTTAATAAATCAACAGTTTTGGCTGCCAACCTGGGACTATTTGATCACCTTGAGGTCTATGATTCATGTCTGGTGAGTCACAAGACATGGAGATCAGGTGGATTCCAGATGTATGATGTTTCAGTCAACAATTCAAAAAGTATCTATTTACCGAGACATTTCCCTGACTATTGATACCCGTTCATTGCAATTGATCTTATCATTTTGTTCTATTGATCTGGCTTTATTCTGATATTTTGTTCTTGTTTTGTTTGTGAATAGCCTTGGTAGTTCTTTTTGAAATGTAAGACAATATATAAGTTCTTTTAATGAAATAAATATTTATTTATTTATTCTAGCCAAAAAACGTTCAAATTCTCTTTGGAAGCTGATCCAGTTAGAATATTTTATACAATGAAACTCATCTCAAGATCCCTAGGAATGACACTTGGGGCAAAGACAATATAACAACTTGTTTCTTTGTTTTAATATTAATATAATTTACATTTCACCTTTTCAGCATACAATAGCATTCAAGACAGCTGAAAATGCAATAAAATAATAAAAAACCATACCAAAACCCAACAAATGTTGAAGTTTGGAAAATATTGAATGCAATATTGAAGTCAAATGTTAATAAATTTATTTCCATCCTAATGCATGCTCTACTGGTTTTCATGCTTATGTAGAGTCTGCCTATTGGTAAGCACCAGGGACATCAGCAACAGCCAGCCTCCCACTGATTTTATAACTATTCTGGAAACACACACACACAGGAAGAGAGCCCCCTGTTGTTGTTTTTTACTTGGGGGGGGGAGGATAGGTGAATCAACATTCAAGTTACTGGTATGTCTGCGTGTAAAGCAAGTTTCAAAGCTAAGATCACTCCAAGGGCAAACGAAATCACTGTAACTGCTATTAAAATCCTGTGCCCATTGTTACCCAACAATCTGGTCCAAAAGACAATAAAAACTATAGCAAGGTATGGTTGGGCAGACCAAAGTCCACCTAGCTCAGCATTCTGTTTTCAACCCAGTACTTCTGGGGAAAATGTATATTGGCAGTAAAATGTAAAATCACTTACATTCTGACTGCTTGTCAGCTTGCAGATTCCATTAAACCTCATTTTCTATTCTAAATATCTCAAAGTCAAATTAAACGTGATAGCAGTGAGTCCAGGTCATGGTCTGAAGCCCATTATTCAGCAACTATGCAGGTTTGTCCAGTGTCTAGATGAGGCATTGCAGCTCCCTGGGGAAAAGATGAGTTGTTATAAATACAATCAGTAAATAGCTGTGACATTGACAGATCCATCTCTTAAAATGTGGGCCTTACCCAATCATGCATAAAACAGGTGTAAGTGAGGTCAGTCTGATCAGAAAAGAGGCGCTCACTTTTGGAATCAGATCCAGTTAGAGGGGGTTGCAGGGGGTTGGACTAGATGACCCTCAGGGATCCTTCCAACTCTACAATTCTATGGTTTGTTAAATTTATTTCTCATCTTTCTCCATCCGTGAGCTCAAGACAATGATGAACTGAGAAAAAACAATCCATACTTGAATCATGATTGCAAGAGACTCTTGGTTAGAGTGATAGGTCTGCCATTAGCACATCTAGGTTGGGTCTTAAAGACAAGGTTGTCCCACTGCTATAAAAATAAACCTGATTTAGGCCTCTATTGACTACCCAGAAAGCCTCAACAAACACCTTGATACTGGGATTGTTGTTAGCATTCCCTTTTCCAAGTCATTGTGAATTAAGTGCTTCTCACTTCTCAAGGTGCTTCTCCATTGCCTTCTCACAGTGCCACAATCAATGCGCACAACATGTGTAAAGTAAAAGGCTAATACTTCTCTTGATATCCAGCTGATATATTATTCATTTATAAAAGTTTTTTAAAAATAAAATAAAATATCTATAACCAAATATAGATGCATCTGGATGATATTAAAATTTGATGTATCTAATATCTGTATCTCTTGATTCATCACTTGTGATGTTAATGAAGAAATATAACCTCATACGAGAGATATAGGACACATAAATTTGGGATTGGGCTTCTTAATAGGACAGTTAATCCATGTATAATCCTTCCTTAAATTAAATTCCAGTGCAATGTGACAGGATCTTCCTTGGAATTAACATTGCAATCTTCTGATCCATGTGTGAGTTCACACTTATTAGTGCAGAATTAGATATAAAGCAACTACTGCAGTCATGCAGATCATTAAGGATCTGCACAGAACACAAATCTCTGCAGTGAACTGGCAGGTTTTTGTTCTTTGTGTGTTCACTTCTCATTTTTTAAAGGTACAGCATCCTTTTAAAAGTGCCAGATAAAACTTTGATGTTACAGTTGAATGGAGTGACATTTATTGCAGATGGTTTAAGTAATAAAACATGACAAGCTATCTAGATACACTGATTAATGACAACCTCAACTGTGCAGTAATTTGAAGATGGATGCTTTGAACATAGAAAAGTATTTTTTTCCTTGTGTTTTTCACTCAAACACTTAAAAAAGAGATTTTCGAATTCAACACTTCCCCCCTGTATCTGCTTCACACATCCCATGAAAATATTTTAGCAATCATTAGCATAAGTATAGTTAAAACTGTACCTGAACATTAAGTTAATTTAACAGAAATTCAAAACTGTATTAAACTCTCTGTTCTTCCACATGTTTTCTCCTGAAAAAAATGTTTGTTTGTGACCTGAAACCCAGATGTATCATTTCAAGACAGCAAGTTATATGTTTGAATGAAATCCCTACACATCTAAAACCAAGTAAGTCAGTGAAGGCTGATCGCTGAAGAATTGATGCTTTTGAATTCTGGTGCTGGAGGAGACTCTTGAGAGTCCCATGGACTGCAAGAAGATCAAACCTATCCATTCTTAAGGAAATCAGCCCTGAGTGCTCACTGGAAGGACAGATTGTGAAGCTGAGGCTCCAATACTCATCTCGCTTTATTGGCCACCTCATGAGAAGAGAAGACTCCTTGGAAAAGACCCTGATGTTGGGAAAGATGGAGGGCACAAGGAGAAGGGGATGACAGAGGACAAGATGGTTGGACACTGTTCTCGAAGCTACAACCATGAGTCTGACCAAACTGCGGGAGGCAGTGGAAGACAGGAGCGCCTGGCGTGCTCTGGTCCATGGGGTCACGAAGAGTCAGGCATGACTAAACGACTAAACAACAACAACAAAGTCAGTGAAAAGATCATGCTAGGTGCTTTCACACCCACACCTCAACACCCACAAACCCTTAGGCTGAAGGAATAGATTTTCGGAATAGCTTTACCATGATGTGGTGCAAAATAGGCTATGGGTATGTTTAAGCAAGGGAACACAGGTGGAGCTGTGGGTTAAATCACAGAGCCTAGGACTTGCCGATCAGAAAGTCGGCGGTTCAAATCCCTGCAACAGGGTGAGCTCCTGTTGCTCGGTCCCTGCTCCTGCCAACCTAGCAGTTCGAAAGGACATCAAAGTGCAAGTAGATAAATAGGTACCGCTCCGGCCGGAAGGTAAACAGCATTTCCGTGCACTGCTCTGGTTCACCAGAAGCGGCTTAGTCATGCTGGGCACGTGACCCGGAAGCTGTACGCTGGCTCCCTCGGCCAATAAAGCGAGATGAGCGCCGCAACCCCAGAGTCGGTCACGACTGGACCTAATGGTCAGGGGTCCCTTTACCTTTATGCTGAACCAGAGATGGCCTTTCGAAGATTCAGAGTGAGGCAGCTGCCTCAGGCGGCAAATTCTGTGGGGCATATAGTGGCTAGGAATGTGTGCCATGAGGTCTTAGCTGCTTGCAGTCCTAGGGTGCAGTGGAGGATTCTATTCTATCATGAGTGCTGAATCATGGTTCAGCTACAAGTCTAGTCAGATTCCGTGCACAGAATGGGGAATGCACCAGCTTGTCTTTCACCCTGGGCAGCAAAATGGCTTGGGCCACTCCTGTGCTTAACTACGTGCAACAGTAAAAGCCTCTTCCCTGAGGTCAGAATTCAAAATCTTGAAAATACGCATAGGCTGCCACCCACTGTCCTAGCTCTATTGCTTGAAATTAACTACTGAATTAACAACCTAATTCAGTCTTAATATGTAAAGGACCCCTGACAGTTAAGTCCAATCATGACGACTCAGGGTTGCGGTGCTCATCTCGCTTATCTGGTCAAGGGAGCCGACATTTGTCCACAGACAGTTTTTCTGGGTCACGTGGCCAGCATGACTAAACCGCTTCTGGCAAACCAGAGCAGCGCACGGAAACACCGTTTACCTTCCTGCCGGAGTGGTACCTATTTATCTACTTGCACTTTGACGTGCTTTCGAACTGCTAGGTTGGCAGGAACAGGGACTGAGCAACGGGAGCAGGAGCTGGGACCGAACAACAGGAGAAACAGGATTCGAACTGCCGACCTTCTGATCGGCAAGCCCTAGGCTCTGTGGTTTAGACCACAGTACCACCCGCGTCCCATATGTAGTATGTCTAGATAGTTGAATGGGATTTCACTCAACTAAATACAAGCACTCCTCCTTAACTAGGTGAAATTGGATGCAATTATACATATTGACATTTTAATGTTGCTCCGTTTTTGCAGTGTTTTATTAGTGTGCAAGTGCCTGTCTTCAGTTACATACAAGGACAGAAGCAAGGGAAGTGAAGGTACTGCAGAACGGAAAGCTGCAGAAAATGTGCATTCTCCAATTCTATAATTTAATTTTAGAAATTTCCCTAGTTAAACTGGAATTCAAGAGTGGAACTCGGGTCTGAGAGGACCAAGGGGGAAATAAATGAATGGAACTCGGCAAAATCAGTCATTCCTAACCAATAACTGTATATCCTGAGCTTATGGATGACACCCCTGAGGCATCACACTGTCAAATGCCATGCTAGAAATGGTGTGGTGTAACCATGTATTGAACTAATGTGTAACTCCGCATAGAGGTTAAGTATTCCTCGTACCGCTTCCAGTGCCCTACTGTTATGTCACAGATATTAGCAGATTACTAGCTCCAGGAGACCAGAAAGAAAGTGTTAAGTTGTGGGCGAACATAGCAGACGACACAGCAATTTCTCCAGAGCAGCTCTTTACTTGCAAGCTGGACAGAACTGAACAGCAAACAGCTCAGCCGGCCTGCTTTTATAGGCAGCCGGCTGTCAACATTGTAGCAACAACAACCCAGGGTTTCCCACCTAAGGTAACTGACGTGGACCTGAGTGAAAACTATCTACAGACCTGAGTGAAAACTATCTACAGTATCCCCCTGCTGGCCCAGGGTGAAACTTCACTACATAACAGAAAGAAAGAAAGAAAGAAAGAAAGAAAGAAAGAAAGAAAGAAAGAAAGAAAGAAAAGATTTAAACTGTAAGAGAGGCATGGCAATATTGAGGATAAAAAGGCTGTCCCTGATGTTTATCGTCAAATTCAATTACTCTGGGAAATATGTTTAAAACATTGAAAGCTCAGAAGTCTGTGTCCTTCAGAGTTTCTCTTTCTTGCTTTTTGTGGTAGCTTTTTCATTGGAATTTGATGAGTTAGGAGTAAAAAGGATCCTTCAGTATTCACAGGCAATGCACATACATTAAAAATAATGAAATTGCTCTGCATACAGTAGCTTACCTAGCAGATTGTCACAGCGTGCCTTCTCATTAGGGTGTCTGCTTGAAGCCTTGAATCTTGGCATCAGGCAATACAGGAATTTCCAGGTGTGAAAAGCCAGACACAGGTATTTATCTTCATTTCTAAACTGCTGTTCAGAGCACTGTGACATCCACAGAACTTTGTTTTCAACAAATATAGGAGGTCCAGATTTTCACATACTGACAATTTCCTTCCCGTCTTTAAATGAACAACTTAAGTTTCTCTGGCTGTTTCTGCATTTCTTGGAGTAGAAGTGTATTATTTACATTATCTGTGATAGCTAAATGGAACTGCCATGTTAAGAGGAACCAGTTCTTTTGAGTACAAGATGCTGGGAGAAAGCAACACGGAGTCTTCCTGCCTTTGTATCCTCTTTGTGAGATTCCCAGAAGCACTTGGCTGGTTACAGCTGAAAACAAGATTCTAGATTAGATGGGCCATTGAATCTTATCCTGTTCTGTTAAAGTACTGTGGTGAATGAAGAGCTAACAAGGCAGAGGGCCTTTTTGGAAGTGGCGCCCGTCCTGTGGAGCGCCCTCCCATCAGATGTCAAGGAAATAAACAACTATCTGACTTTTAGAAGACATCTGAAGGCAGCCATGCTTAGGGAAGTTTGTAATGTTTGATGTTTGACCGTGTTTTTAATATTATATTGGGAGCCCCCAAAGTGGCTGTGGAAACCCAGCCAGATGGTCAGAGTATAAATTATTATTATTATTATTATTATTATTATTATTATTATTATTATTTGTAGTGGAGGCCATCTGTCTCCCAAGTCTGTGGGGGAAATAATCTTTGTGGGCCCGGGCACAGGGCTTAATCCATTTCAATGCCTTATCCATCAACAAGTGGTGACAATTGCTATAAGGTACTCAAAACCCTCCCGATGGGCCCAACCTACCTGCAGGTAAATCCCTCCCTGGCCCTGAATACAGTGATATAATATTTCCATAGCATGGTCATACACAGAATCTGCCTGCCCACCTTTGGGCAGGGCCATATGCTACATAGGGTGGGAGAGTGGTGAATTATATACTAGGGCTGCCATATGTCTGGGGAAACCCAGGGCCAACAGGCCCATCTGGGCATTTTTACTTTTCTGAATGTCTGGGGTTTGGTGTTTTTTAAAAATTTTGGGGCGGGGGGCACGCACATGCTTGGAAGGGCACTGCTCCCTGGAAGCGGAAGCGCCACAGCGGAGTGAGGCCATCGCAGCAAAGATCAAGCAGGTGCTGGGGTCCTGCATCCGCTCAGGCTGGCAGCGGCTCAGGCTTGACTAGCTTGTGCTTGTGCTTCTCTGCAGACTGCAGCCACTGTCATCTCAAGCCAGAGAAAGAGGCACGTTGGGGTGGCCCCACGCATGCCCACACAACTCTTTCCCGGCGCAGGCTGGCAGCGACTTGGGCTGTCCTTTTTTTTGCTCTTCAAGATATGAAAACCCTATTATATGCCCAGTGAGCAGACCTGAGTGAAGACAAGGGGCTGAAGTCTTCACTCAGGTCTGCTATTAAGACCTGCCCACCACCTGCTTGTCTGTGACATGTCCATTCAAATGCAATTGCCACTCACCAGATCACAAGAAGTTCTTGTGTGTGTTTGTTTGTTATTTCTGCTGTTGTTAAGATGGCCAGGGTGGCAGCAGTGGCAGTGACTTCTACTCATCAAAATCTCGCAAGATCTCATGCACTCCATGAGCCCTCATAACAGCTCTGTGAGAGCTCACAGGAGCTCTTGAAAATATTGTGAGATCTCACCAGAACCCACTGCCATCGCTGCTTCATAGGCACTGCCACACGCCCTGGGTAGGGGAGGAATGAGGATTTGATGGGGAGGCACCTACTCATTTCACCTCAGGCAGCGAAATGGGACATGCCACCCCTGAAAATGACAGATTGAAGTCAGTCATTCTAAACCTCTATAATGCTTTTATCCTAAATATAAAAATAAGCAGTTTAACTGGCTTCATAGCTTAGCCTCCAACATTTCTCTGATGAAAAGAGGATGTCGTATTCCATCATCAGCAACATTCATCATCTGACTGGGTTGCCCCAGCCACTCTGGGCAGCTTCCAACATATATAAAAACATAATAAAACATTAAAGATAAAAACTTTCCAATACTAGGCTGCCTTCAGATGTCTTCTGAAGGTTGTATAGTTACTTATCTCCATGGCTCAGGGCTTACATAACTCCATACCTCCCAACATTTCGCAGATAAAAATAGGGACATCCTAGGGAAAAGCAGGACTTTCCAGGATCAAATCAGAAACCACGATGGCTTCTGTAAATCTGGGGCTGTCCCTGGAAAATAGGGACACTTGGAGGGTCTGTCATAAGAAGTTGTTTCTTAGTGGAAGCCACAGAAAATATCAAAAATCTCTGTGACTTATGCATATGTGTTTAATTTAAGGCATTTGTATACCACTTAAGCCTCATTCTGTGTTTTTTTAAATAATATTTATTACTTTTAAACACTACAAAAAAGGAAAGAAAAAAGAAAAAAGAAGAAAAAAAGACAATACAATACAATATAAAAAGATTACACAACACTAACACAATAAACTACACTAAACTAAACAAAAACAGTTTAACACACATCATACAATTTCAGTATCTTATCTTTCATTCACTTGTTTCAATGACCTCCTCACACCTCCCTTTTTGTATTCCACTTCTATTAATTGTTTCAACAATTCCTTTCCATCTTCCTCTATTTTCTGTCCTAAAATTATCTTAACATATTCTAACCTTATTTTTCCTTTAATACTCTAATAATCTATTTATACCTAATTCCTTATAACATTTCTACTAAAGCCATATAACTTCATTCCAACATTTTTCTAACATTGATTAATTTTACAATATTTCTATAAATAGTCTTAAAACTTTTTTTTCCAATCTTCTTCCACCGACTCTTCTCCCTGGTCTCGGATTCTGCCAGTCATTTCCATCAATTCCATATAGTCCATCAACCTGGTGATCTTCTGTCCGATGCTCTTAGCTCTTTTCCAAGTCCCTTCTGCAGATCTTCTTCGTATTTATACAAAAACTTTACTTAGTCTTCTACTGATCTTATTTTTATTTTCCTTCCTTTAAAGCTGAAGAATAGACCTTGGGGAAACTCCCACCTAAAGATGATTTTATTCCTTCTCAGCAGGGCAACCAAATCTCCATAGTTAGACCTAAGGTCCAAAAGGTATTTCGGGACGTCTTTAAAAATTTCCACTCTTGGCTGTTGTACTTCTAGGTTCTTCTGGTAGTGCCAACAGTCTCTTATTCTGTTCTTCTCTTTTTTCCCTCCTCTTCCAAATCTGAAGGCCCTCACAGTTTTAAACTCTTCTTGACCCAGATCCAAGTCCCAAAAATCAGCAAATTCCTGTGTGAAGAAGTCTATCAAACTTTCCTTCTCCAATTCAGGTAGGGCTCTGATCCTCAAATTCATCTGTTTTTCTTTAAATTCAGTCATAGCAAGCGTCGACTTATGGTCATCAAGTTGCCTCTGTAAGGCTGGGACTCTCTCTCTCTCCAATTGTGTTACTTTACATTCAGCAGCAACGGCTTTCTCCCTAGCTTCCTCCGCAGTCTGCCGTATCAAAGTAGATTCCTGTATCAATTTCTGGATTGTTTCTGTATTGATATTCACCTTTTGTCCCAGATTATTTATACTTTCTGTATTTAAGTCAATTTTAATAGTTGCAGCGTCCACTTTCGCATTTGTCACATCTATTTTCTTATTAAGCTGTTCCAGTGAATCACTTATCTTACTTAATGCAACCGCTAAGGCCTCTTCTGTCAACATTCCTCTTAATTTTGAATATACTGTTACAAAAGCAATAGCGGAAGAAGCAGGGGGGCCTGATATTGAGGCTCTCCTAGATTGCTGCCAAGTCCTCCCAGACCTTAATGTTTTTTCAGGAATTGACTAGTCCATTTTTTCCTTTCCATTTGCCATAACACTTAACCGATTCAAGGTCAGTCCCAGAGTCTCACAGCTTTGGGACAGAAGCCTCTGTAGAGGGCCCAGATGACAATCTTACTTGACGTAGCACTCTGCCCATACTTCTGGACCTCTCAGTAGCAACTGATCTGATAGATGACCAGAATGTTAAAGATGGATTGAATTGGGGACACTGCTTGGCAGTGTTTCTGTGCTTACTTGAGGGTAGTACAGGGTGTCTGCTGCTGCACTCTATAGTGTCCCAACATATGAACTTAGTTTCATTCACACATGAATGGTATTACAATGATGAGCATGCAAAGGTGAACCAGACCCATGCTGCAAGCTGAACCAGTGCTGTCTCTCCCTTAATGCCTTCACCGGCTTTCCAGATACAGTGCTCAACAAGGCAATCTCAAACTATTTCACTTATAACAAACTCTTTGAGCTAAAGAATTTAATGAAGTGAATAAGGATTTAGTTGTGCATTATGTAATCTAACTTGCTCTCTGTCAATATATTTTCACAGCAGAGATGATCACAAATAAATAATGAAACTGACCTATTTTTGGTGCAAGGAAAGCCATCAGTGGTGATTTATAGCCTGGCTGGGTTTCATTCAGCAATGCAGTTAGCAATTTATAATTTTTTTGATCTGTATAAATTCAGAGTAGCCTAGACCAAAACAACCAAATACAAGCTACAATTCACAAAAGTACCCATTCCAGGAATTATGCACACTAAAAGCTTTTTTTTTTAAAAAAATGCCCAACTTGCAGCAGTTAGACAGTTATAAAGATAGAAATGATGCAGTTGATACTGCAAAAATCATCAAACCATGGGCAGTGTTTCAGATTTCATTTATATGAAGGTAAGGCCTGCGCATTTGATTATGTTATCCCATTTTTCAAGTGCTAGAAACATCACTTCTATGTCGTAACCCAAACCCTGTTCCTCATCACTTCAGTTTGCTTTTAAAGTAATTATCATTAAAGACAATGTGGCTGAGGGCGTCTTCCACCCAATTTTCCCTATTGTTCATGCTTCGTATGGTGGTTTGGCTACCCACAACTGACAGGTAGGTTCCATCCCCCTGCCCCCACCACTATTAATTTACCCATTTGAAATTAGGAATGAATTCTTCTTGGTTAAAAATACTCATTTCTAATAATCAGTTCACTTCACTGAACATTATATTTCCTTTCTTACAAGTGATGTCCTACATTTCAAAATATTTAGTAAAATCAATAGTGTTCTTCTTTTCTTAGGCTGCATAGCACTATCATTTTGTTCTAGAGTCAATGGAGGCATTCCTTTTTCCACATGGTCCACACACAACCTATATCTATCGGGTAATTTTTGCCCATGAGAAGCACTTCCTGAGAAATTTGTTTCATTCTGAAAATAAAAGCTCATTACAAGCTGATTCTGCATTTCCTCACAGTATGTCCATTTGTAAACAGATCTAGGCAAGGTGGAAAGGTGTGCGTGTCTAACCACACCTGCCCTGTGACATTGTGGAGATGTGTCTACTAAGGTCACAATCAGTACATCTTTCTTCAATCACCATGTGCAGGGAGGAAAAAACATGGGTAACCTAATCAAATGGTTTTGGGTCCTCGCCCACTTCAAATGTATATCTCAAATCAATTTTATTTTAGTGTTTTGTTGGAAGCCGCCCAGAGTGGCTGGGGAAACCCAGCCAGATGGGCGGAGTATAAATAATAAAATATTATTATCTTGATTGCAAGCAGCATGTTGAGGATGAGTATTGACTGTTCGGGATTGAGGAAAAACTACATTTTTGTGCTACAAATGGGTTAGTGTGTGCCTTACTCCTTGCTTCACCTTGTTGTATACGCAGCCTAACCTATCAGGAACATTTGGGTGGATGTGAAATACACTAAACAGACGGGGCTGAAGGAAGATGTCTGAACAGAGATGAACAGGCATGGCAATGAGGATGATATATTACATCCATTTGCCCTGCTTTTTCCTAGTCTCTGAGGACACCGGCTGCAGCCTCTCTACTCTTGGGCTTCCCTGAGCTCAAGGCACCCAAGCCCCATGCTCTCACTCACTTCCTTTTAATCCTTAGAACTGTAGCAGAGGCTTGTAGCTGAATGCTGAAATGTCTAATGACTATAACTGGCTTTAGATCAGGGGTGGGAAACTTTTGGTCTTCTGCATGTTCATAGAATCATAGAACTGTAGAGTTGGAGGGTCATCTAGTCCAACCCTCTGCTATGCAGGAATCTTTTGCCCCATGTAGGGGCTTGAACCCACAACTCTGAGATTAAGAGTCTCATGCTCTGCTGACTGAGCCATCCTGAGTTATGAGGCCATCAAGAAGAACCTATTTGTGTTATGAATACTACTATTCCTTTATCAGAGGTATGGGGAAGCCTTGGCCTTCCTGGTCTTGCTGAACTGCAACTCCCATCTTCCCTGGCCATGCTTCCTGGGGTTGATGGAGATGGTAGTTCCAATCACATCCGGAGAACCACAAGTTCCCCACACCTGCTTTAGTTGATGCATTTCCATCTTCCAAGCCAAGGTGTGAGGGCTCATATAACTGAAGGTGTTGACCCTCTAAAGCCTGTTCCCTGCCTCTCTCCTTTGAACAAATGGCACTAGTTGTATGATGTTCTCTCTGCTACCAAGAGTTCCCAGCTGGATGGGGGGAGTGTGGGATTCTGGTGGACAAGGCTTTACATCTTCCTACACCATTGCAGGGACCCACTTTGGCACTCCCCCTCCCCTTTAGGTACCCAGCATGGGTGATTATGCAAAGGAACCTCTGTTTAAATAATCCTGAATAATAAAATGTGTAACTAAAAACTCTTAATTGTTTACACGAAAGCATGTTTTCTGCTTTTATTGAGCCTAGAATGCAAAATAAACAGTGATTAAACTGAATATGATATCATAAAGCATCTGATTTGCTTTTTTAAAAAAAGATGCGCTGCCAGCATTTTAATCATTTGGCTGCATTATAATCTCTTTGTGATGCTGTAATTTTTTTCCTTTTATCTGCAGAAGTATATACAACTCTGTTGTTTAAGGCTGAATTATCCCCAATTGAGAAAAATGTAGTTTTGTAATTTTGCTCATGGATCTGTTGCAGAATCAAAATGCTTCAGGGTATATTTGTCTCTTTCCCAAAGAAAACTAATTTTAAAGAGACAGGATTCACCTAATGAACACTGCCAGCTTAAGCCCTGTGCAGGGGCTTCTGCTTGGGCAACAAAGCTTCCCTTCACATGTCCCCCCAAAATTGGCTGGGGTGAGGGTCACACAGGAGGGCACACAGAACAGTGCACAGGGAAGAGGAGGTAGATCATTCCCTCTAGCCAGCTGAAATGCTTGTGCAAATGGGATGTTTGTAGTAGTGTGACACTGAATTCCACCCATAGCATTGCTTTGGGTTTTGGTTGTCTCTTTAGATGAATTATAGATTTACAGATCTTCCCTTCATTCCCCACAATAGTATCAAGCAATGTAAGTGAAGCATTTAGACTGGTAAGTAACTCATTGCAAGGATAGGATTCCCACCCACTTCTAAACTGGCAAATCGAGGGCAATCCAGCAATATGCTGGCATCAAAATGAGAGCATCAAAGGGCCATTTGGGAATCATATTTTTAGACTATAAACACAGGTGCCAGGATCCAAAATCTGTTCACCTAGTTCTATAAATTCCTTGATACATTTGCTAATGATGCCTGAACTTCCCCATACACACAGGTCCTGCTTATTGAGCACAATGTGTTCCCTGGAAATAATTCATTAGGCAAGCGTTTGTATCATGAAAAAACAATTTCCATCAATTCCTGTGGTATTTTTAAAAATTGTTTTTGACCGTACGGTTTGACCTCTATAAAAGTGGGGGGGAGAGGGACACGGGAAAACTCATTTAAGAATGCTCTCTGATTTGTCTGATCACTCCCCACCCTCCCATCCTCAATCAGCAAAAGGCAAACAAAGATGTAAAAAATGTTCACTGCTCAAAAATATGAATCAGTGGTGTGTATAGTGAGGTTTGGATAAGTGAATTTTCACATAGTGAATGTTCATAAAGAGAGATTGTACTGCAAAACACCTTTCAAATATAAGATACTTTTCAAAATCAGTTTGTGATTTGCCATGGAAGGTTTGCTGTGACCAAAAGAAAACAGAAAGTTCCACTATAGGAGTAAACGTCTTTAGAACAGGCCTGGCCTGGAAAACTGGTGACGAACCTAAATGTAACCCCACAGCCATGTTCACAGCCTGCTAAATGCTTAGCAATCACCATCCTCCACTCCTGTTTTTGTAGTCCATCCAGAGTGGGTGGAAGTTTACCATGTCCCAGTAGCACCATAGATGAGCAGTTGGACTATGTTTTGATTAATTGATCACAAGCAGGGATAGGCAAATGAGTAAATTCAGTTCTCCACATTACAACATCAGTTTGGGTTCATATATAGAGCCTTCATGAAAAAGCATTAGTGTGTTTGTGTGAATTTCTCCTAACAGATATGTGTTTGTACGCAATTTTGCTCAATATACATTACTTTCTGTAGCAGTTTCCCCCAATATTTTATACAAATATATCAGAAAGATCTTTCTGGCTTTAAGAGCTGTTTGGCAGTGGAACGGACTCCCTTGGGAGGTTGTGGACTCTCATTCCTTGGAGATTTTTAAGCAGAGGTTGGATGGACATCTGTCATGGATGCTTTCATTCCTGCATTGTAGGAGATTGAACTAGATTCCCCTTGGGGTCCCTTCCAATGCTACAATTCTCTGATAAGCATTTTCATGCATACTTTACCCCAGTGTATGCATTTTTGTACACATTACTTGGTTTGAGAACTCATTGCAAAATTTGGAGAAATACAAATGATGAAGAATGGCTATAATTCAGTTTTTGTATTGTTTAGTAAAGTTCAAGTTAAGTAGGTTCGTCCATAAATGCCAAGTGGTACAGGTATTTTGTATGACTTTTTCCTCTACAGTTTTTATTTTGTCTTGAGGTCAAAAAGCACTGGCATTAATTCAAGAAGAGGAGGAGGAGGAGGAGGAGGAGGAGGAGTTTGGATTTGAAATCCCGCTTTATCACTACCTGAAGGAGTCTCAAAGCGGCTAACAATCTCCTTTCCCTTCCTCCCCCACAACAAACACTCTGTGGGGTGAGTGGGGCTGAGAGACTTCAAAGAAGTGTGACTGGCCCAAGGTCACCCAACAGCTGCATGTGGAGGAGTGGGGAAGCGAACCCGGTTCACCAGATTATGAGTCTACCGCTCTTAACCACTACACCACACTGGCTCTCAAATATATCAGAAAGATCTTTCTGGCTTTAAGCGCTGTTTTTCTTTCTTCTCAAAGACTCAAAGTCTCAAAGACTTTGTGGACTGACAAACTTGAAAACCTCCACCAGGAGTCCAGTTTCCCCATGGAATTCCACTCGTAATATCAAAACTCTTCCTGTTTCCCTCTGAAATCCTTGCATGTTTTGCCAGAAGTTGCAAATTTGCTTTGGAATTTGGCTTTAGGTGAACTTCGGCAAATATACATAAAGGCAAATTACAACGGGGGGGGGGGGGGCTCAGCCCTACCAATAGAAGAGGAAAAGGTGAACAGGGAGAGTCACTGAACGGAAGGAGCTGATTCAAATTTGTTCTTGTTTGTGCATTGTTTATACTCCTGCTTGGAGCTCTAATCTTGGTTGTGTTTGTCAGATGTTTGACAGCATCCTCTGTCACATTCTCTCTGTGTTGGGAATGTGTGGTTCTCCATACTGGAGTGTTGGGAATTGTGTATAGTATTCTACGGCAAGCTACCTCAGCTCTCACCATCTGGTACTGCACACTGCGATCCCCCCTCTCATACACAGGCAATTCAGATACAAGCCAGTTACATTTTTGTACTTTTTCACATAGGTTTTCTTTAGAACATTATAGTCCCAGAATTTTGACAACTGGGGCACAGGGTAGATTGCATAGTTCTCCTCCCTGCTCCCCAATAAAACTAGATACACACTTTGAACACTCAAAATTACATATATTGTAAACATATTCCTTCATAATAATTTGTCTCAACTGACTTTCTATTTTATTTTTTTGAATTTATATACCGCCCTATACCCGGAGGTCTCAGGGCAGTTTACAGAACAGAATGTATGGTTTTTGTGAGCAAATGAAAAAGTTTTCTCTTTGAAATTGTGGGAGAGCCTAGTAAATCCCTCTTTTCTTTTTCCCAGTCAGGCAAAATGTAAATTGTCTTATTTGTTACATTTATATCCCACTTTTGAAGACATTCAAGGTGGTGTATGTGTGTCTCCTACTTCACAATAATCCTGTGACATAAGTTAGGCTGAGAGAGTGTTACTGGCCCAAGGTTACTCAGTTAGCTTGATGACTGTGTGGGGATTTGAACTGAGATATTTGAACCTCAACCTTCACAGGCCGACAAACTTCTTCTTTCTTTGGTGATCCCTCATCGCTGAGTAAGATTGTCTTCCATGAACATGGTCTTAACAGTTAGTCCGTAAGTGACTGTGGAGGGCCAATTCTGGATCCACACATCCTTTCACAGTGGGGACACAGGTTTCTGGGTGGGAGTTGATCATGGTGTGGATTTGCCAAGCATGCCTTCCTCTTAGCATGTTTCTCCCTTGCGTCCTGAGTTCGAGTGTCTTCAAAGTCCATGACACCTTTGGTAAAGGCTGTTCTCCAATTGGAGTGCTTGCAGGCCAGTGTTTCCCAGTTGTCAGTGTTTATACTACATTTTTAAGATTTGCGTTGACAGAGTCTTTAAACCGCAGGGGAAGAAGCCAAGGATAGAAATGAAGATATTAGTAGATAAAAAGGAGAGAGGAGGCTTCGCCTTGCCGGATTTGAATTTATATTATGAAGCTTCCTGTTTGGTGTGATTAAAAGAATGGCTGACATTGTAAAACACTGACCTTCTGGATCTAGAGGGTCACAACAATAGATATGGGTGGCATTCGTACTTATGGTACGATAAAGTAAAAGTACATAAAGGTTTCTTAAACCATGTGATTAGAAAATCGCTATATGAAGTGTGGGATCGAAATAAAAAACTTTTGGAAAGAAAGACATCATGGTGGATATCACCAATTGAGGTGTTGTCAACTAAAAAAATCACTATGGAAGGGAAGAGAGTAACATATGAGGACATCACCAGGAAAACAGATCAGGGGGTAAAACTTAAACCATATTGTCAGGGAACTGCCATCGGAGCTCAGGGTGGTGGAGAGGCTCTCGGATGCTGAGGAGGGAACCAGCAGAGGGAGAGGGAGAGTTTCCGCTGAAGAAGGAGGGAAGGAGGAGACAGCGTCGGAGGTGAGGCTCAGAGACGCTTCAAGCGAGACCAGTGGTGAGAGCTCAGGACCTCCCCTTGGAACGCCCACTCTGCGCAGAAAGCTGTCGCGCAGGGAATCAAGGAGGAGACTTTCTGTCAAAGAACTTTTATGTTGGACGAAATTCAGGAAACGCCCACTGACGGATTCTGCCAGTGATTAAGGCAGCCACGCACTCATGGCTGTCCGGTTAGGGAGAGTTTAAAACTAACCACAAAACTGGGAGTGTTTTAGCGCTTACGCACAAGCAACCCCTTATCCCATTAGACATATGAACAAATTGGAACTATGTTAACAGGATGGTTACAATATCACCAGATTAATGATATATTGAAGGAAGACAAAAGGAGAAATGGGTATGAGGATAAAAAATCAAAATTCCAAATTGAGTTGATAAGAGTATAAAGGTATCTAGAATGTGTGGTTTACTGCTCGAATGGTATACAAAAGACGAAGAGGTTAAAGAATCGAGGATAAAATGGGCAATTGACATTGGGCACAATACTGAGTTGGAAGCGTGGATAAAACTATGGAAGGAGGGTTTGAGATTTACTGGATGCATGGCTGTGAAGGAGAATGTATTAAAAATGATGTATAGATGGCATTTAACGCAATAAAAATGGCTAAAATGTATAGAAAGAGAGATAGAAGATGTTGGAAATGTAAAAAAGTAGATGGTGACTATTTTCATATGTGGTGGACCTGTGACAAGGTCAAAAAAAGTTGGGAATTAATTTATAATGAACTTAAAAAAATATCTAGGTTTACCTTTACCAAAAGTCCGGAAGCTTTTTTGCTAGGTCTAGTGGGAAGGGAAATTAAAACAAAAGATCAGAATTTGTTTTTGTATGCTACGGCCGCCACGAGAACCCTACTGGCCCAAAAATGGAAAACACAAGATATACCAACCATCCAGGAGTGGCAGGTGAAGATAACAGACTCTGCGGAACTTGCCAAATTGACAGGGAGGATCTGGGACCAAGAAGACCAGAGATATAGGAACAATTGGAGTAAATTTATTGAATATCTAAAGGAGAATTGTAAAAACATAAAGACACTAGCAGGACTGGAATAATACCTTCAATGTAAAACAGTAGTGATAAAAGAATAACGTGTGCGATAAGAATGGGATAAATATACCAATTGCAGGGAGGGAGGGAAGACAAGACTCGGCAGAGTCTAAGGGATATATGGTAATAATAAGGATTATTGGAAAAAGAATATGTAAAGAAAATAATAAAAAATTACTTGGGAAAAAAAGAGGGAGAGAAAAAGTCTTTAAACCTCTTTTGTTGACCACCAGCATTACAGCTTCCACTTTTAAGTTTGGAATAGAGTAGCTACTTTGGAAATGATAATCAGGCATCAGCACAACATGACCAGTCCAACAAAGCGGATGTTGAAGAATCATTGCTTCAACACTGGTGATCTTTGCTTCTTCCAGTTCACCTGTCTTGCCAAGTGATGTGTAAAAATTTTCGGTCACACCATTGATGGAATCTGTTGAGGAGATAACATTTATACGTGGTCCACATTTCACAAGCATACAGTAAGGTTAGTAGTACAATAGCTTTGTAAACAAGCATTTTGGTTTCACTGTGAATGTCCCAGTCCTCAAACACTCTGCACTTCAGTCAGGAGAAAGTTGTACTGCAGAGCTCAGGCGATGCTGGATTTTGGCATCAGTGTCAGCCCTTGTGGAAAGGTAACTGACCAAGTAGGAGAAGTGATTGACATTTTCCAACATTACACCATTGAGTTGGATTTGTGGCATTGCAGAGGGGTTGTTTTGTGCTTGTTGGTGCAGCACTTTGGTTTTTTGGATGTTGAGCAATAGGCCAAGCTTTTCGTAAGCTTTTGCAAAGATATTTAGGATGGTTTGGAGGTCATCCTCTGAGCGTGCGCACACTATGTTGTCATCAGCATACTGAAGCTCCATGACGGAAGTTACGGTAACCTTACTCTTTGCTTTCAGCCTGCTCAGATTAAAAAGCTTTCCATCTTTTTGATATATGATTTCTACTCCAGTGGGGAGCTTCCCTTCAACAAAGTGTAGGATGCAATGAAAATAAGAAGTAGATTTGGGGCGATAACAAACTAACACTTACACAACATTGGTGCACTTCAGGCAGATGCATGCCATTAAAATGTATATTGAAATGTGTGTTGGGAGTGGCATGAATGTATGGTCTGGATCTGCCCTTCCTCTTTCTAGAGAAAGGGGTGTTCCTGGGATTTCCAAGTGCTCATTGCATGTCATAGAAACAGTTTCTGGGAATTAGTACATCCTTACTCCTTCCCTCAGACTGATGCCACTGTCTATATATTGGCAGGGAGACAGGAAGATCAGTTCTGCTTTGTGAGCCAAGGAGCAGATAGTCAGTGCTGCTTCCAACATATTTACCTAATCTTTCAATTTAACCTTCATGGAGCACATTTGCCCTGTCAAATTCTTTGTTCTAAAGACAATGTGTGAATCAAGAAGTCTCAGAATGGACATTTCTACAACTACCCCCCCCAAAAAAAAAAAATTAGGTAAAAAGTGGTTATGTTATACCCACAATGGATAGGAAGCTGGAATTTGGAGCATATATTTCGAAAGGAACGTCAGTGACCAGAGAAGTCTGGAAATGGGGTGTTTTTATAACTCTCAGTTAAAAGTCAGGATGTGACATTTAGCTCTTGATTTGGGTGTTACATATATCCATAAAGCCCATTGGAAAGTACTGCCCCTGCCACTTTGCTACCTAAATCTTAATACAGCACTTTAAAAGAGATCAGAAAAACATTTCCAGTGGAAGCAAAGCATTCAGAGCAGAAGGGAACTCTCCATTTTCTACAGACAGAGAAGACATATTGTAGAAACTAATGGGTGTTTCTAGGTTCTAATGTACATGCACTGGAAACTGGGACCGATCATAGCAGGGAGAAGCCATCCCTATTTTGTTTTTATCTCTCATTTCTGTCTCTTGCACTGCAGTCTGTAAAAAGGAGAGCAGCTGAAAAGTGAATTCTTTGTGTTTCTTAAAAGCTTACATCCTTTTATCTGAAGTTGAAATTTTAAAAGTATAACATCTGTCAGAGAAGTTCATACAAAAACATGTCTTTGTTACACTTCCATTGCCATGATCATCTCCAAAATGTGAAATCCTTTCTAGCAGAGGGAATTTATGCCCAAGAAATTTAGACACCCCAAAAAAGCCAAATAGTAAGAGGTGTTAAAAAAATGCTAGAGATTTCTATTTAGAAAACACGCAGCTTTGTTTGATCCTGTTGTTTAAAAGTATGTTCAAAACTCTTTGAACTATGGTCAAATGATGCCCTTGCATACACGTTATTGTTATTGTTTTGGTGTGTACCTAATAACTTTCAATGATAGAACTATGTTACATA
Source organism: Podarcis erhardii (assembly GCF_964252035.2). Classification (NCBI taxonomy): domain Eukaryota; kingdom Metazoa; phylum Chordata; class Lepidosauria; order Squamata; family Lacertidae; genus Podarcis; species Podarcis erhardii. The sequence continues at coordinate 103,417,336 of NC_138508.1, read as the reverse complement.
AGGTGTGCATGCAAGTATCTACAAATTATTTGGCCACCCTGGACCCTCTAGTATGGATGATGTCTATCAACCTCCAACACAGGGCAGTCTAACTTCTCAGACCAAGTAGGCTGCAAGAGTACTTCAACACAGAACGCACAGGTGACTGCAAGATAGTTATTAACTGCAAGATAGTTAATATTATTTAATATAAATAATTAATATATTTAATTGAATAGTAAAGGTAAAGGTACCCCTGCCCGTACGGGCCAGTCTTGACAGACTCTAGGGTTGTGCGCTCATCTCACTTAAGAGGCCGGGGGCCAGCGCTGTCCGCAGACACTTCCGGGTCACGTGGCCAGCGTGACAAGCTGCATCTGGCGAGCCAGCGCAGCCCACGGAAACGGCGTTTACCTTCCCGCCAGTAAGCGGTCCCTATTTATCTACTTGCACCCGGGGGTGCTTTCGAACTGCTAGGTTGGCAGGCGCTGGGACCGAACGACGGGAGCGCACCCCGCCGCGGGGATTCGAACCACCGACCATGCGATCCGCAAGTCCTAGGCGCTGAGGTTTTACCCACAGCGCCACCCGCGTCCCTATTTAATTGAATATATATAATTAAATACACAATAGATTAAAAACCTACTTTATGCTCACTTATATCAAAGTTCTATGTTAGGGGCTTTATTTTGCAGAAAGGTTTCCCTCGTTTTGCCTGTTTGTTAATTGTGGGGCTAGTCAGGCTGTTCCCAGCTTAGCTGGAATCATTTTCGTTTATAGTATCCCTAAAGGTGGCTTTATTTTGGGTGTGTGCAGCGCTGTTGGCCAAATTTTGATCTAGCCTTGGGCGGGAGCACTATTTTGAGCTTCCTTTAATATTGCAATGAGTCAAAGATTCTTAAGAGCAGAAGCAGTGAGGCTTGCATTCAGGCCTAAGCCTGCTACAGGTAGCAGTAAATTGTGAAGTCTCTGTGACATGTGACTCATTCTCTCTCTAAGAATGTATCTTTTGCTTGCAGGCTCAGTTGCTGCTAATGTATATCTGGGGCAGACAGAGTGGAGCCAGGGTCTCTGTGCCTCTAATAATAATAATAATAATAATAATAATAATAATAATAATAATAATAATTTATTTGTACCCCGCCCATCTGGCTGGGTTTCCCCAGCCACTCTGGGCGGCTTCCATAAAAACCAAAAATACACTAAAATATCACAGATTAAAAACTTCCCTGAACAGGGCTGCCTTAAGATGTCTTCTGAATGTCAGGTGGTTATTTATCGCTTTGACATCTGATGGGAGGGCGTTCCACAGGGCGGGCGCCACTACCGAGAAGGCCATCTGCCTGGTTCCCTGTAGCTTTGCTTCTCGCAATGAGGGAACTGCCAGAAGGCCCTCGGCGCTGGACCTCAGCGTCCGGGCAGAACGATGGGGGTGGAGATGCTCCTTCAGGTATACTGGGCCGAGGCCGTTTAGGGCTTTAAAGGTCAACACCAGCACTTTGAATTGTGCTCGGAAACGTACTGGGAGCCAATGTAGGTCTTTCAAGACCGGTGTTATGTGGTCTCGGCGGCCGCCCCCAGTCACCAGTCTAGCTGCCGCATTCTGGATTAGTTGTAGTTTCCGAGTCACCTTCAAAGGTAGCCCCACGTAGAGCGCATTGCAGTAGTCCAAGCAGGAGATAACTAGAGCATGCACCACTCTGGCGAGACAGTCCGCAGGCAGGTAGGGTCTCAGCCTGCATACCAGGTGGAGTTGGTAGACAGCTGCCCTGGATACAGAATTGACCTGCGCCTCCATGGACAGCTGTGAGTCCAAAATGACTCCCAGGCTGCGCACCTGGTCCTTCAGGGGCACAGTTGCCCCATTCAGGACCAGGGAGTCCTCCACACCAGCCTGCCCCCTGTCCCCCAAAAACAGTACTTCTGTCTTGTCAGGATTCAACCTCAATCCATTAGCCGCCATCCATCCTCCAACCGTTTCCAGAAGGAAGGGTTGCATTTGTGAGTGGTTTGGCGGTGAGCTTCATTGCTCAGTTGGCGGTTAGGCATTGGTCTGGGAATTGGTTGATGGAGGGGTATGGATTCGGCTGTGCCTGCCCCTCCAAAATGCTGCTGCTTCAAGGGTTTTCCGTTAAAGGAACCCAGGGGCTCCCCATGCTTTTGTCTGAAACCCCCTGGCAAGGGGCTAGGACCACGCAAACCCCTGGCAGCATGCTGGGGAGAGGTGAGGCATGGTTCCCAGTCCCGTCTCTCTCCCCAGGTGATTTACCCTTGCTGACTTCGCGGGGGGTGTGAATGTCAGAGCTGTCCCCGTGTGGGCTCAGTTAGTGCTACCAATGCCTAAGCAACCACTCACATTGCTGTAATCTGAATAAAGTTGTGGCCAAAATTATGCCAAAAACCTTAAATAAGTGTCAATTGTGTTTTTCTTTGGGGAGGGGGGTTGGGGACCTTGATGCGCAAAGCTTCACTACATTCAAAGCTTCTGGAGTTTAAATCAAAACAAGTATACCGTATTTTTCGCCCTATAGGACGCACTTTTTCCCCTCCAAAAATGAAGGGGAAATGCGTGTGCGTCCTATGGGGCGAATGCAGGCTTTCGCTGAAGCCTGGAGAGCGAGAGGGGTCGGTGCGCACCGACCCCTCTCGCTCTCCAGGCTTCAGAAAGCTATCCGCAAGCCTTGCAAGCCTGGCGGGAGGTCCCGCGGGCTCGCAAGGCTTGCAGGCAGCAGCCTGCAGCCCACAAGCTCGGGGGACAGCGGGGAGGCGCAGCGCCGCCACCCCGCTATTCCCCGACGTGATCTGGGGGCTGGCTGGGGGGAGAAGGTTGCTTCTCCCCCCCACCAGCCCCACAAGCTTGGGGGATAGCGGGGAGGCAGAGCGCCGCCACCCCGCTATTCCCCGACCTGATCTGGAGGCTGGCGATGGGAAGAAGCAAGCTTGCTTCTCCCCCCCCCCCCCGCCAGCCCCACAAGCTCGGGGGATAGCAGGGAGGCGGAGCGCTGCCACCCCGCTATTCCCGGACCTGGTCTGGAGGCTGGCGGGCGGGGGGGGGGGAGAAGCAAGCTTCTCCCCATCACCAGCCCCACCAGCTCGGGGGACAGCAGGGCAAGCCGCTGCCCCACGGAGGCTAGAGAAGCTGTCCCTGAAGGCAGAAGAGGGAGACGGAGCGCTCCGTCTCCCTCTTCTAGCTTGGGGATGGCTGCGCAAACCTGGGCGGGAAAAAAATTTTCCCCCTTGATTTCCCCCCCAAAAAACTAGGTGCGTCCTATGGGCCGGTGCGTCCTATAGGGCGAAAAATACGGTAACTATTTGTTTTCAACAGCAAACTACTATAGAATATGCCTTTTAGAAATGCAGCAGCAAGATGATATTTTGCTGAAGAAGGCATTTGAATGTTTTAATATGCTTTGACAACATTGTGAGCTAGTTTGAAACTCTTGATCTGAGGAAAATGAACAAAGCTGCAACCTGGCAAATTAACACAGGAGCTGTATTAAGCTGCAGTCCTGTACACATTTACCTCGAAGCAAGCCCCCATTGCACTCAGTGAGGCTTACATCCGAGTAAAGTTTTGCCCTGTTTGTTGCTTATTTGTGGATTAGTGGTGTCATGGGAGCAGCTTGATATTTGAGCCTATTTCAATGCAGAAATTTAATTTTCTCTGAGTGTCATTTTCTCACTCTAAGACATTTTTTCTTAAGAGTGTCTGCAGTGTAATGGCTCTGAGACTGCCCTCTCCCGTGTGTGTGTGTGTGTGTGTGTGTGTGTGTGTGAGAGAGAGAGAGAGAGAGAGAGAGAGAGAGAGAGAGAGAGAGAGAGAGATGTATTATTTTCTACAATCCTTCCTTGGTTTCAGGATAACCGCTCATTTAAAATGTCTCCCCCTAGTGGTTTTCTTTGGAGATTTGTAAAAGTACTCATTTACTTCATGTTAGTGTTTGCATTTGTTTAATACTTTGTTACTTCTGCTTAATTCTATATTTCCCCCCCAAAAGGGTTGCTATGCTCTACTTAACTGTGGTGCTTTCAGTAAGAAACACATTTGATATATTTCCCCAAAAGGCAAAATTACATCTAAATAACACAAGCGATTGGCCTATATGGTTGTTTTGCTCTTTTCCTGCAAATGTGAGGCAATTATTATGAAATATATATTTTCTATTTGAGAGGAAAATATCATTAGATCATGTACTTAATTAAAATGGGAAGTTCGCCATTTTTCCTGATTGATGGACTGCATGACTCACAGGTAACACTTTGTTGCTTGTGGGGGGAATAAATCTGATTATCTGTGTTTAATTACATGTGATGAAGTGCATCAAAATGTTAGTTCCTTATCCATCACTCACATTTCCTACATTTTTTTCAGAATTCTGTCAATAAAAATTTTTTATTGCAAAGTGTGACATTTTAAAGTAAGCTGCTACTGCTTGATTGCTAAAGGTCTCAGCTAATGATGCTGTTGATTTAAAACATTTGATATCCTATGCATGCATTGTCACAGTAGGGGAATTTCCATTATATTGTATCTGATCTCAGGGAAAATCAGTACAGTGGTACCTTGGTTTAAGAACAGCTTAGTTTATGAACAACTTGGATTAAGAACGCTGCAAACCCGGAAGTAGGTGTTTTGGTTTGTGAACTTTGTCTTGGAAGCAGAACAAGTTTCGCTTCCTGTTGAGTGTGTTCTAATTGAGTGTGTTATAAATTGAGTCCCCCGCTGCTATGGGAAAGCACGCCTTGGTTTAAGAATGCTATGCTTTAAGAACGGACTTCCAGAATGGATTAAGTTCATAAACCAAGGTACCACTCTATGTCCAATTCTGGTGAAACTAGGCTCATTGGGAGCAGCTGAGTTGCAGGTAAAGTATTGCAATCTACTGCTGACCCCAACCTCCCTTTAAAAGAATAGACTTCTTTTTACGGTGTGGTGCTCCAAAGAAAAGTGTCATGTAAGACAGCTGAGGCCACCCCAACATATGAACCAGAGGCATCATAATGCACTAAAAACAAGGCGTGCACGTGTAGGCTAAAGCAAAAGAAAACCAAAATGTTCACATATTTGAGAAATATTGGAGAATAGGTGAGGTCCCTGCAGACTGGAAGCAGGTAAATGTTTCCTCCATCTTCAAAAAGGCAGGGAGAGAAGATCCAGGTTATTACCAGCCAGTCAACTTGACATCAATACCAGGAAAGGTCTATAATTAAACAGTCAGTCCATGAGCACTTAGGAAAGGGTGCTCTAATTACTAAGGACCAGCATGGATTTTTTGAAAACAAGTCATGCCAGGTAGAGTGACAAGCTTGGTGGATCAGGAGAATCCTGTGGATGTAGTTTGTATTGATTTCAGTAAGGCTTTTGACAAACTTCCCCATGACATTCTTGCAGAGAAGCTGGTAAAATGTGAGCCTGACGAGGTAACTGTTACAGTGGTACCTCTGGATGTGAACAGGATCCGTTCCGGAGCCCCGTTCGCATCCTGAAGCGAACGTAAGACGTGACTTCTCATCTGCGTGTGCTGAGTTTCGACACTTCTGCGCATGCGCGTGATGTCATTTTGAGCGACTGCACATGCGCGAGCGGCAAAACCTGGAAGTAACGTGCTTTGTTACTTCCGGGTCGCCATGGAGCGCAACCCAAAAATATTTAAGCCGAGGTATGACTTTAGTTGGATTTGTAGCTGGTTCACTGACAGATCCCAAAGTGTGCACACTAAGGATTCCTCATCACCCTGGAAAAACTGACAAGTGGGGGGCCACAGGGTTCCATCCTGGGCTGATAGTTGTTAAATGTCTTTATAAATGACTTGAATTGAGGGAATGCTCATCCAATTTGCAGATGACACCAAACTAGGAGGGGTAGCTATTTTGGCAGAAGACAGAATCTGGATTAAAGATGACCTCAACAGATTGGAGACTGGGCCCATTCTGCCTTGGTGAGACCACACCTGTGTTCAATCCTGGGCACCATTTAAGAAGGTTATTGTCAAGCTGGAACATATGCAGAGATGGACAAGCAAGATGCTCAAAGGTCTGGAAACCAAGCCTTATGAGGTTGAGGAATCTGGGTATGTTTAGCCTGGATAAGAGGAGACGGAAAGGAGATATGATAGCCATCTTCAAATATCTCAAGGGCTGTCACATGGAAGAGGGAACAAGCTCGTTTTCTCCTGCTCTGGAGGCTAGGACCTGAACTAATGGCTTCAAGTTACGAGAAAGGCGATTCTGACTAAACATCAGGAAGAACTTTCTGCCAGTAAGAGCTGTTCAACAGTGGAATGGACTCCCTTGGAAGGTGGTGGACTCTGCTTCATTGGAGGTTTTTAAGCAGAGGTTGGGTGGCCAAGTGTCATAGTTGAGATTCCTGCATTGCAGGGGGTTGGAATTGATGACCCTTGGGATCCCTACCAACTCTGCAATTCTATGATTTTAGGTCATGATGATGGGGTGGGGGAGATGGATGAGGCAGGACTAGGAAACATGACCTGCTCTCCACCTCACCTGAGGAGGGACACTTGAAGAGGGCTAAAGCTTAGCTATTTTTGTCCAGATTAATCTCACTTTACCATTTCCTCTCTTTTTTTCAGTGGGATTGTTTCCTTTGCTGTTTCTTTCCAGCTCCTCCCTTTTCCTTCCACATTCAAAATTTATACTGCCAACACTTTGAGGCATTGATCTAACTTTTTTTTAGCTCTAAAAATGTTGTGTATGTTTATTTCACTGTATAAATTATAAATTGTTATTATTACTTCTTAATAACATGTGATCACTCAGTATGCTCTATAGTTCTCAAGGGTGGGTAGCTCTGGATACTAAAGTCCTGTTGCACAAAATCAGTTGTAGTTTTGTCTCTCTCTGTCTCCATTATTATTTCATTTTATTGAAGGTGGGAAACACAGGATTGGGAATTTACAGAAATAGGCTTGATGTCAATAGGCTTGATGCTCAGGACCACAATACCTGAAGGACCACCTCTTTCCATATGAATCTACCTGGACCCTGAGATCTTCTTCTGAACCCCCCTTCATGTGCTTCCTCCTCAAGAAGTCCAGAGGGTCGCAACACAAGAACAGGGCCCTCTCTGCAGTGGCTCCCCATCCGTGGAATGGGAACTTCCCCAGGGAAGTTTGCTGGCTTCTTCATTATACACCTTTAGGCGCCAGGCAAAAATGTTCCTTTTTTACCAGGCCTTTGGTTGATTTGATTGACATCCTATGCCCTTTTAAATGTGTTTTTTTGTGGGGGGGGTATTGGGTTGTTTTTATTTTGATTATATATTTTGTTGTTTTATATTTTGATTTTGTTCCCTGAGTGTGTGCCCTGAGACCTCTGGGTATAGGGCGGTATATAAATTCAATTAATAATAGTAATTCAATTAATAATAATAATAATAATAATAATAATAATAATTCCACTGCCTGCCATCAATTTGTACTGTTAAACCCTTGCCATTTATTTTTGTTTATTTTGCACAAAGTTAATGTAAATCAATGATATTTGAAATGGAGATTCTTCTTACCACTGAGAAATGAAATTGCCTTGCAACACTGCTAATCTGCAAGGGCTTGACAAACCCTCAAATTTTAACTCCAAAGGGAGTTTGTCCAACAAAAATATATCACACTGAAAGAAGAATGTGCAGTCTTTTCCTATACAATTCTGAAAACCATTACACTACACAATAAACATTTCATGTCACCAAAAAACATACACCCACCTTTCCAGGAGTGTTTTCACGATGAGGTAGAAATGCATGTCAGTGCTTTGTATGGGCGCAAGAAACTGCCAAGGGTGGCAACCAATGACAATAATAGCCCAAAGAATTAGAAAAGAATTGTGCATCACACCCAAACTTTGGACCACCCTATATGATGCAGACACATAGCAAGAGAATATGCAATGTCTGCTGCACTAATGTTGGCCATAGCAATGGAGCACAAAATAGCCCCATCTTTAGGCAACTGAAATGATTTAGTTTGCACATATCTGCAGCCCCACTAAGGATGAGAGTTTCAGAAGACGAAGTGAGGAAGGCTGCTTGGGCATTATTCTTTTTATTTCATTCTGTTTTATAGTTATTACTTCTGTTAACTGCTTTCCAACTACATTTACATTACACAAAACACTTAATGTGAGAGCCTGCAAATCCAATATGCATGTTATTAAGAGAATGGAACTTTTATCAGTAATTGTGAAGAAATAAGCAGCTATTTTAGAGTGGGGAGGGGGGGTAATGGACAACCTACATCAAGTCTTGGTTTTATTACTGGTTTTGTCTCTCCTCCCTTCTTGCAACAGTTTTTAGAAGACAATATTGGTCATGTGAAGTGTTCTAACTGAGACTGGTATAATGCAATGCAGTCTCCAAATTTCTGCAATGGGGGGGGGGGATTTCCCCCTTAGTGCACACATGATAAAGGAGTTTCCTGATTCCTGATTCAAAGCTTAACCACTCACTACAAGGCATAGATTTTTTCCCTTGATGTCTTGATGTCAAACTTGTCCACATGGATTTCAGTAGTAGTACTACTAGTAGTAGTAGTAGTAATTGCATTATTTATTCCCCAGCCACTCTGGGCAGCTCCCAGCAGAATAGTAAAAACATGATAAAACATCAGACATAAAAACTTCCCTAAACAGGCCTGCCTTTAGATGTCTTCTAAAAGCCAGATAGTTGTTTATTTCCTTGACATCTGAAAGGCCACTACCAAGAAGGCCCTCTGCATGGTTCCCTATAACTTCGCTTCTCACAGTGGGGGAACCAGCAAAAGACCCTCAGAAGAGGACCTCCGTGTCAGGGCTGAACGAAGGGGGTGAAGATGCTCCTTCAGGTATACTGGGCCATCTTTCTCCTTGATGTCAATGGGAAGCAAATTATTTTCCTCCTGGTTCTGTTAAACCTACAAACGTTTTTCACATATCACATGCATCATTATACATATGATATTACATGGATATTATATGCATATACACTACAGGTTTCCTAAAGCAAACAACATATAAACAGACCCCTGCAACAATGTTGATAACTATATAAAAACTCTTATGCTGCAGAAACACAATACAGCATGGGGCTCTTTCATTCAAAACAATGGCAATATGGCAATGCGTGATAGTCTTGGACCTAAGCAGGCCCTTGAGAAAAGAGGCTGTCTAATTGATCCAAAGCTTAGTTGGGTCAGAATGGCTGGGTTCCATGTATAAAACAATTTTAAGCAAACTCTTCCTCCATCTCCCCTAACAGAAATATATCAACATAAAACTAAGGCTTTTGTCCTTGTGTATTTATATACACACACACACATGCATGAATCCATGAAGGACACTTGTTAGAAGTTTCTTCTAATGGAGTTGTAGTGTTGAGAGTGAAAAGTTAAAGGTAAAATGTTACCGTTTGTCACAATTACGTCTTCTATTGGCAGGCATTCTGAACTTTTCTGTTTGATAACTAGACACAGAAATTTGAGTTCTTAAAGCTTTGCAGCCAATTTAAAGGCTCATTTATTTCACTGACAGCAAGATGTATATGCTGCCTTGGCTGCAAGATGTCTGGGGCCAAATACTGCCACTTTGTTGCTCGCTTGTCTCTCAGGAAGTAAATAGTAGCAATTTTTCAACAAAGGAATACTAGAGCAAGGCGTTTAGCAAATAAATGAGCACAATATGACCTATGGTGTCCTGAAAATTACTAAAATTCATGAATAATAAAATGATCTATAGATTGTTAGCAGAAAGCTATAGCAAAGGCTAATTTCTAGCCAGTGAAGCTTCACAGGATAATTTGTAACTTTTAAAATTTTAATGACTTCATCATTTTTTAACCTTTTTAAAAAACCAGTATAATTGTTTGGATGCAACCTTCAAACAAGACGGCCTATGTAGAAAAGGTCTGTATGGATGCTTCAATCATGTTATGAAATATTAACTGTTTCTGTCAGAAGGGGGTCTTCAGTTTTATTTTTCCTTTCTTTCCACATATGAGGAAGAAACGCAGCCTCAGACCTGGTCCATGCATGCAGCAGAATGAAATGGGAATGGAATTCTAGAATGTGAGGGTAACATCAGAATGCAGGCAGGGGCTTTTTTTAACATTCTCATTTCTTAAAGGTAACATTTCTGCTTGCAGAAATGTTTGTAGAAACTAGCACAGAAAGGAACTCTTCTTTCCCTCTAGCAAGTTTTTGCTTTGTTTTCAAATGTGGAAGCCTTCAAATTTGTATCCCCAAGCTGCAGCTTGATGTGGTACGGTCTACTTCTACTTTCTGATTTACACTGGACACCCTGAAATCCCACTATTTGTTTCAGGGATGCCAACTTGAATAAAATATTGGGGGGCAGATAAGCCCTGCCCCGCATATTGATCACAAAACACTGTGCATGCACACCATTTGAATGACAATGCCCATTAACTTTTTTTGGGGGGGGGTCCTCTCAAATATTTTCAGGGGGGGGTGAAGTGGCCTCAGCCCCTAGGAGTTGACTCCTTTGCTTTGCTTTACATATTAATTTGCAATCAGATGGTGGCAGAGCATTGAGTGGTGCCCCAAAGTCGCGACTAAGAAAGACATGGACCCCCCTCCCCATTCCCACTTTGCATTTCTTAGGGTAGAATGCCTAGATATGTGAACATAGGCTTACTTTTTCATTGTCGTTTATGCCTCTTCTGGCCCAGATAGGAAATCAGGTGGTTATCACATGCCAAGCTCAAAGAAAGATGGCACAATTTGCTGTCACAAAGTGATTGACCAATTATGCCACATTGGTGCTGATACAGTCCCTATGGTCTAGTCTATGGACTAATTTGCTTGAAAGAGGGGCACATTATCTGCTGGCAAGGGCTTGGGCCTATTCTCACTGAATGTGCAGATGTGGAAGGGAAACAGGAGCAGATACATGTACGGTACATCATCCTGCTTTCCTTCACACTTCCTATCCATCATCCGATCAGATGGGCATCTCTCATGGGTGCTTAGTTGAGATTCCAGCTTTGGGGTACCTTCCAATTTTGCAATTCTATGATTCTCTGTGTGATTTTGAAAGTGAGAACAGAGCTCCCCCCCCCGCCCCCACTTCTCAGGTTGTTGCTTAGTCACATCTGCACAGGTGAGAACTCAAGCAAAGTGTTCGATGAAAAGAGATCTGGAGCAGGGCTTTTAAAAAATGAATGCATATTTATATATCACATTTATGGGACTGAAAATAGACCCACTGCTCCCTGACCTGGGGTCACCTCATGTGGAGAGAAATTAACCCTGATTGGATCTCAGCAATCAGTGGCTGGACACTGCTGTCATTACTAAGTATTTATTTTGTTCCAGCTCAAACAGCACACACGCAGTAACACCATTAGATCTCTCTAGCCTGTTTTGAGCCGATGCTGAATTAAAAAATAAAAAATAAAATTGTGTGCCCTGGTAATACAAATTCAGCATCACGAAGAACTGGCATCCAAGTCCCATAGAAATTATACAATTCAGGTACCTTTGGATAATTTCTTCTATTTCCTATAATACTGATTTTTGCATACGTACAGTATACCACCCTTTATCAAAATATCCCAGTGTGATGTACAATATTAAGAGCATAATTTACAGAGCATAATAATAAAAACATAAAATAGAGCATAATAATAAACATCACAATAATAAAATAATCATAATAAGAGTCCTCACCCACACATTTAACAGGCCATAATTTGTTGTTACAAAATTGTTTTTGCCTGTTTGGTTTTGAAATACGTTCCTGTTTTCTTTGTTGTACGCTGGTTTGGTGTGGAAAACTGACATGCAAATAAGATGAATGAATGCATCTTACTAGTAATGGGAAAAGGCAAAAACGTTTCCTAGGTCCTCTCTGCTAATCAGTGGGAATCCTATTAATCCACTTCTTCTGACTTTGAAGATCCCAGCAGCCACTGATTGCCCATATGCTTCAAACATATCCTCATAGCCATAAGGGCTAGAAACTTTTATAAAAATAATGTTTTAAAAATAGATTCTCTGGTCATTAAATTCTGACTTAGGCTGTGTACACAATGCTGGCTAAAATTGAGCTACGTCATTCTTTTTCTTAATTTGGATCAAAGCTAGTTTGGGGAACAACATTTCAAAACACAATATTTCTTAAGAAACCGCAGAATAGATACAGGATAGATACAGACTGTGTATCTCTCCAAATCAGTGGTGGGAGCACACTGAGCGTGTATATAACCGGTGTGACACATTCAGGACTTTTTCTTTACTATACATTCTTCTTTGGTGATCACTTGCAGTCGAGTAAGATTGTCTTCCATAAACAGGGTTTTAACGACGAGTTCGTAAGTGACTGTGGAGGCCAATGCTGGGCAGCCAATTTTCAGAAAAACAATTCTTTACTATTTAGCAGCTTAGATAAAGGCATTCTGCCTCCTTCACCTCACACATGGAGAAAACATCATCAAATATTAAAAAGAAATAACAATAGCAGCAGCAGCAGCAGCAATAATAATAATAATAATTATTATTATTATTTATACTCCACCCATCTGGCTAGGTTGCCCCAGCAACTCTGGGCAGCTTCCACAACATAAAACATAATAAAACATCAAACATTAATGGTAGCAATCTGATCCAATATTAAAGTCACAATAAAATAAACAACTTGTATCAAACGAAGCCACATTCAACAATACATCAGAATCTACTAGTAAGCAGTAAAATTAAACATCAGCAAATAATAATTAAACAGTTCACACTTATCAACCACAATAAAGAATTGCCAATCTATAATCAATAAAAATAACAGCAAATCGCAATGCATATAATACCACAAAACATACAAAACCATGTAAAAAAAGAAAAGCAAACAATAGTAAAATGTCAGGCTGCCAGAAAAGCCCCTCCGTCTGTTGGCCAATGCTGTAAACAGAAGCAGGCACAGTGCTTGCAGTAATTAGGTAATGGTAAAGGACCCCTGGACGGTTAAGTCCAGTCAAAGGCGACTATGAGGTTGCCTTGATCATCAGGCTGAGGTAGCCGGCATTTGTCCACAGACAGCTTTCCATGTCATTTGGCCAGCATGACTAAACCGCTTCTGGCGCAATGGGACACCATGACGGAAACCAGAGTGCACAGAAACACTGTTTATCTTCCCTCCGCAGTGCTACCTATTTATTTACTTGCACAGGCGTGCTTTGAACTGCTAGGTTGGCAGGAGCTGGGACAGAGCAACGGGAGCTGGCTAACCTTCTGATCATCAAGCCCAAGAGGCTCAGTGGTTTAGACCACAGCACCACCTGCAGTAATGAACTTTATTGATCAGTAATCAAGGAGTCCTCACACTGCACATCCATCAGATAAGCACGTCAGTTACAGAAGCTAAAGTTCCGTTCTCCCTCCCCCTTATTTATACCTCCCTCCTTGCATTTTTCTGCTGTGACTCAGCTTTTCTTAATTTTGTTCTAGCCTTTTCTCGACCCTTCGTTCCTCCGCTGAGAGTGGGAGAGGGGAAGGAGCTGAATCAGGACTGTATTGCAGAGCAGGAGACACAGTCCCTGCTCCTTCTTGGTCAGTATCTGTGGAAGCCTCAAGCCTCTCTCCTTCCCCCTCCCTCTCTGGTGATGATTCCTTCCTGTCCCCCAGCCTGAACCTGGTTCAAAGTCCCCCTTCAGGTGCCTCCTGGACTCCTGCCTGCTGCCACCCTTCTTCATCCAGCCAGTCCCTGACATTAAAACAGCAAAAGAAAATATTCAGGAAACTCTCAAGAAGTCAATACTTGACTTCTCAAGCCTCATGCATGTTTTGATGTTCTTTGGGACAATAATTGGATAAAGTACATAGCTTTTCCATACTAAGCTTGGCAGTGGCCTATGCATAGGAGCCTATGCTAATGGAAGAAAACGGGGGCTATTTTGAGGCGTCTATTCTTCTTTACACTTCCTGTGAGTCTGATCTCTGTGAAATATGTCATGTCAATGACAGTTCTGAAACATCAGATAATGTGACAGTGAATATGAGCGCTCTCTCATGCTTTGAGACCATCTAGTTTGATAAAAGTCTAGCAATCTAGCTAGCATACGATCAGATTTTGCTACCACAGATGTAGGCAGTGAAACATTCCAACTATGCTGAAGGCAATTTTTTTTTTAGTGTATGGTTAGATTCTTCCCTTCTAATTAAGGACTTGAAGTTAGCTTTAAAAACTCCTAAAATTTATGGGTTGTACACATGCATATTTCTGCTTGCACGATGAGACTTTCCTTTGTTCTCCTCCCTTCTACAGTCCCCACACCCTCAAAATCACCCTCCAGAAGGTTGAGGGGCTCACTGGAGCAGAATTTGGGAGCATGGAAGGGGCTGCAAGGGGAAAGAGAGGAAGGGGGAAGGAGAAAAACTCTCCCATGCTGCCTTGAATGCAACCAATGTATAAATACATAAATCAGTCAGCATGAATGACTGCTTCAATATGCTGTTCACTCTTGCAATATAACATGATGTGGTATGCAATATAACATATAATGAGTACAGTGTTGCACTGGCTTCCATTTTTGCAGTACAAAAAAGTATTGATCTAATGTGTAGAAATCTGTTTGCTTCAAGATGGTTCTGGAAACTTCTCTGTGTGATACAAGCTAGAAGCTAGCACTCTCTAGCTGGTGCAAGCTGCCTTTTTTTCCTTCTTCTAACAAGTAAGTTTCCTTTGTGCTGACAGCAGGTGTTGTTTGGGTTTAAGCTGGTTGAAACTGGTCCTGTATCCCTTTCTCCCAAGGTCATGCTACCAGAATGATCCTGCCTTTCACTTTCTCTTTCCTTCTTGGTTCTGTCTACAGTACTTATTTCCAGTGTGTTGTATGTTTAAGTGTTAAGGGTTTAGTCTTATTGTTAAGTTTAAGTGGATTTTTAAGGACTATGCCAATCCTGAAGAGTTTTGCAAACTGTCATGCTTATTTGCCTTCAGCAAATAATACTGGATGAAGTTGGTTGCCTTTGAGTTGCCTCTTGAGTTGTTTTTTGGAACCCTGCATCATGTTTACTTTGATAACTATTTGTTGTGACTTGCTCTGGGTTGTAATGGAGCAAAACCACAATAGGTGTAACATATTACTGTACTGGCCTGAATATAAGCCTCACTTTTCCCCCAAATCCCGACCATGAAAAGTTAAAGTGGTGACTATTTGTAACCTTACGGTATGCAGCCAGGAGCGTGGGGTGAGCGCGGTGAAGCGGCTCCTGCCCCTCGTGTAATCCCCCATCCTCTTCCCCAAGGCCAGGAAGGGAGAGGGCGAGGAAGGGGAAATGCGGCAACGTGGCTCCCCACCCCCACTATGCAGCCAGGAGCAGCGAGGAATGGAGTGCCTTATATTTGAGTATTTTTTCTTTTCCCCGCCTCCAATTTTAAAGGTGCGACTTATATTCGGGTGCGGCTTATATTCAGACCAATACGATATCTGCTTGATTTTGTTTAGATTGATTTTGTTTAGACTAAACCATAAACATTAAGAAGAGATATGTGCAGAGAGGCCTATAGGTACTCTATGTTTAAGTCTAAGTTTGTGTGTGTGTGTGTGTGCGTGTGTGTGTCTGTGTGTCTGTGTTTAATAGGATACAGTAATACCTCCACGAATGTCCACCTCATCTAGCATCCATTCTGGCGAACTTCTGCAGCAAACCCGGAAGTACCAGAATGGGTTACTTCCGGGTTTGTCACTTGTGCATGCGCAAAAGCGCTAAACCACGCTTCGTGCATGCGCAAAAGCGCAAACTGCTCTGCATGCCTGCACAGACGTGACTCTTTGCCCTGTGTCCTTTTTGGCTAGCGGCCAGGGCTCCAGCATGGATCTTGGCCTCAAAACAAGGTACGACTGTATATGCAAGGAGTTCTATAGATACCGTTTCTTTATATTTTGGATTCAGTATAAGCAAATTAGACAAAATCAAGCAAATAAAAGTAGATGATTACAGACCCAGCAAGTGCAGTGTGGCTTGGAACTTCCCTCTAATCGTACAAAGCAGCTAGTGCCGACATTGCTGTAAAACTCTAGGCCTGGAAGGTTTCCAAAATGGAATGTCCAGCTCCCTGCCGTGAGAATCAACCTTCAGTAACCAAATAACCAGAAACTATTTGCTCCTGCCATCAAGATCATAGTGTGCCAAAAGTAGTTTGCAGGGCTGGGGAAATTAAACAATGCCTTAAGAGAAGTAAATTAAACTCCAGATACTTAAGTGAGCAAGTGAGCAAACAAACAAAACCCCAAATTCCTGGCAGTCTGATTACAGAGGGGAAATTCCTCCAAATGTAGACGTGTCCTGCCTTCTGAGCCTTCCCCAGGGGAATGTATTCATAACCTTTCTCTTGGTCACCTTGTTCAGTTTTTTGGGGATCAGGTGTTGTTATTGTATGCATGGTTAATAATGCATGCCTTAATAATGGAAAATACTATGGTACCTCTCATTTCCATGTAAGGCTTCTCTGGAAGGACCTGCTCCACCTTTGTTTACTTAAAAGAGTAGTGCTTGCTAGGAGCAAAGACTTTTTCAGCTCTAGAACAAACTCTCTGAGGAGATATAATCCAGGCCAGCAAGCCAGGGCTGAAATTATCTGGGAATGCTCGGGAATGCTCAGGCTGTAAATAACTCATCTTTACTGTTCCAGCTCTTAAATTCTGTTTTAAATAGATTAATTTCAGAATTACATTTAGAATGAAGGATCAGCTTTAGCTGTCAAGTCTGCTGAAGTTGTTAAAGAGAGTAAGAAGTTGTGCTGCACCATTCACAACCACATGAGCTATTATTATCAGCAACAGGGCTCACTCCAGCTTTTAATAGAGAAGGTGAAGACACACTTGCTTGACTATCTTGCCCCCACTCCATGACAGCCATTTAGTAGTGGACCCTATGAATTTTGAAATGTGACTGCAGGCCCCCAAAAGGTGGCCAATAGCTACCATAAAGTCATTAGGCCAACCTATGTTGGTGAAGAGAAACTGTTAAATGGACATGTCAAATTTTATGCTGGATCTATAACTAGATAAACAGGGGGGAAATAAGCAGAGGAATATATGGGGGGGGGCAATGTGCAGTAGTCACTAGTATTGGAGCCTGGCACCTAAAACCTGGGCTGTTGATTGCTGTCTTATCTACCTGAATGCCCTGTGCTTTTCAATTAAGCCTCACTTTTAAGAAAAACAGTAAGCTTATTAATGTCTTTCTTGTAACTAGGGCTTGAGCTCAGTACCTGTCAGCTGCCTGATTACTTCAAGCCCACCTGGGATTGCCTGCTCTCCAGAGTTTCAGATCAGGAACTCTGGAGTGTAGCTGATCTAAGTTGGGTTGGAAGTCACCAGCAATTGACTGAACAGTGGTGACTTCAAGTCCTGTGGGAACATTCCTTTGTGGCATGGCTTGTCTCCCAGTTAATGTTGCAATGCAAAAAAATGGATCATCTGATGTCATGGTGATATCAGTTGATGTGTACACAACTCCACCTGTCAAAGTGGGCTACTGGGGGTGGCGGAGCTTAGGATCTGGCCTGCCAGGCTGAAAAGTTTCTCCACCCTTGCTCAATAGTCCAGCCATAGTGTACTGCACTAAGCTGCAGCTTCCAAACCAGGCTTAAGGGCAGTCCCACACACAGCACACAACAGTAGTCCAGTCTTGAGGTTACCAGCACATAGGTCACTGTAGGCAAGCTATCCCTGCCCAGGAACAGGTATACATGTTTGCAAAGGGGCTGTGGAGCTATACTGTTAGTCCCTGCCTCATCACCACTCAATTCATTTAGGCTTCCCACAGTATTAAGCATTATCTTGCAGTGATACTGAAACCCCATGATACCAGGCCAGAAGTTCGCAATCTCCCTTGGCGTACACAAAAGGACCCCTTGACCTAAATTCGGCCATGTTTGTATTCTGCTTCTTCAACCCTGCACAAATATTAAGACCCCTTTTGCTTGACACACCTAGCTCCCTGCAACATGACACATTTAACCAGCCGCAGTAGACATTAGAGGAGCTTACACAGCTGAGCTTTGTGGTTAGCTAGCTTCCCAGAATTGCAGAGGGTACAAAGATGGTAAGGGGAAGAGGGACACAAATGAATGAGTTGCCTCTAAATCACAATACTTGTCTGATCTAGATTGACACCCACCTCTAGCCAGAGAGTTGACCACAGAAGTTCTTGTTCTTGTAGCTTTGTCTGCTTGTATTAGACAATTGTTAGAGAAGGCAAATGCTTGCTTGATAGAAAGAAACACAAGAAGAACATGTCCACACAAGGACAAAGACCCCTTTCTACCAATGGGACACAGCAGGGATCACAGGGGAGGCGGGAGGGTACATGTAGAGAAAGTGCATAACGTGTGTTCCGTATATAACGTGTGTGCTTCGCTGGTTCAGCTTTGGAAAGAAATCCTTGAACCCAAATTTCAGTGCTGAAATAAAACTTGTGAACTTCCACTCAATTGTTTGTCCTTATTGGCTGGGATCGGACCAGTTGGGGCCCTAAATCATGCAGCGAGATTTACAACTACATGGGAAGTTGCCTGATGTGTGTAATGATGAGGCACTGGCTAAATGGATGGTCCCACACCCCCTTTGCACCCACACTGCCCTTTAAAGTGAGCAGCATCTGAATAGAGCTAGTGTATTTGGGAGAGCACACCAGAATGCACTAATGTGAAGGCACTAGTTTCTCCTCTCAGTAATATGTGCAGGTCTCCATCTTTACCTCCTGTCCCATGTCCAGTCTGGCTCCTAATAAAATCTTGCTGTGTAATCCTGTTAATCGTATTAATTTTGATGCAAATTGCTCCCAGGTATGTGGGTGTAGGATTACAATTGTTGCAATCAGTTATAGATAGGTAGCCGTGTTGGTCTGCCATAGTCAAAACAAAATAAAAAAAATTCCTTCCAGTAGCACCTTAAAGACCAACTAAGTTAGTTCTAGGTATGAGCTTTCGTGTGCATGCACACTTCTTCAGATACACACGTGTATACACATGTGTATCTGAAGAAGTGTGCATGCACACGAAAGCTCATACCTAGAACTAACTTAGTTGGTCTTTAAGGTGCTACTGGAAGGAATTGTTGCAATCAGTTAGTCACAACCAAGTAATAAAAATACATTTTAGTGTATTTTTTATCTCTGTTGGAAGCCGCCCAGAGTGGCTGGGGAAACCCAGCCAGATGGGCGGGGTACAAATAATAAATTATTATTATTATTATTATTATAAGGGTGATGATGAAGACAAAGATCCCTGGTAGGAGGCCAAGGATTTTACAGGTACACAAGACTTCTCCCATTTTTACAATTAAATCATTGCACAATAATCAAAGATGCAAGCATGGGGCGGGGGAGAGAGGGAGAGAGAGAGATGGCTCTTGGACAAGAGAAACAAGAGCAACTGGTTGGAGAAAAGTAACACAAAGTAGGTCAATTAATAAATTAAGATGCAATGAAATTAAATGCTTTTTTAAGCCTTAAGAGACAGTGCCTTTCTTTCTATTTGCCTTCCATAAGAAAACTAAAGAAAGGTTGTAGCTAACTAATCAAGAAGCTTTTCCTAAAAATGGTCATTGAAAGCAAACTGGGAAATAATTTGAAAATTTGAATCTGTTCTGGTGTAGTAGATAAAACTCTAAAAGATATGAAATAAATTAACAAGCTTCCCTTAGCAAACCACTGACAATTATTTTTGAAAAGCCATGGTAAAATTGACAAAGCTAAGTTTCAGAGCAAAGGCTCTTTCTCATTTTCAAAATGGCAATATTCACTCCCAGCACTAACTTTTATTTCTAGAAACCTCCCCAGTGAACCTCGGGAACCAAACAAGAAGAGATGCTGAAAGTGTAATTGCCAGGGGAAACAGCGGGTGTGCATTTCACCCTTGCTGTGCAATGCCTAGAAGAACTTGCCTGTATTTTGACACTGCAACATTCTGTGTATCCATGGTGGAATTGTTGCCATATTCCTAGTTGGAGGCTCCCACATAAAATTGCTGGTGCAAAACAATGCATCTGGGAGGCAAAGCAAAGAGCAGTTGCAAAAGGAAACCACTGAGTGGAGTTGACATGAGCAAACTTGCTCTTCCGCTGTGTGGGTTGCAAAAAGCAGCTGCTGCTAGCAAAGAAACAGCAAGCATATTCAACACACTTTTAAAGTGCATGGCTCTCCTGAAATAATATTGGGAAGTGCAGTTGGCCCCTCACATGCATCTAAAATTCCCAGCATCCTTAACAAACTAGTTCCCAGGATTCGGGGGGCAGGGCAGGGGAGCAGTGGGTTTGACCAGTGTCTGTTTCCAATGCTTTGGCCTTCCCATGTAAGCTTGACTCATCTTAAAAGAGCACTCTTTAAAGAGCCAGTTTCATCCTTACTGTTGCTTCCGTCAATCTTTAAAGCTGTTGTTCATCAAATATGCCAACTTGCTGACAAATATGGGCTCCTACTTATTACTGATTTTGCTTCAGAAACTCTGTGCTGCACATCAGGGGTTGGGTGAGTGGAAGCTTGTTGGATCTACTTTGCAGTGAAAACAACAACAGCCTAACAGCTGCCAGCAGGAGCCAAGTGCAAAAATGCACACACAGCCCAGCTGCAGTATCAGTTAAAGGGATTATAATACAATGGGATTATAATAATTCAAGTAGAGAGGATTTTAATTTCAAATTAACTTTGTTTGATGCATTTGCAAAGTTGCTTGATTAAAGGAATGCTGAATAATGGTGGGAGGCACCAGCTAAGAAACCCACAAGGGAACCCCCAGGGGAAGAAGGCTCAGAGTCAAGGGACTGGTGGAGGTAGGACAATGAGTGGTCAGAGGGAGAAGGAGCAAAGCGGGGGGGGGGGGGAGGAGGTGTCAGAAGAGGTGACAGGGTTTAGTGAACAGGAAGAGGCTGCGGCAGAGCATAGTTCAGACTCTGAGGCATAGGCAGAGGTTGGAGGGGAGGGGAGACAGGAGGGGTGCTGAAGAGTTCAGGGAGTCTCCCCCTCCTGCTGCAACCAGCTCCCCTCCCTCCTGGTCTCTGAGAACCTATCAAAAATGAAATGAGCAAAGCAGAGGGTGGTTGTGCACAAACGCAGCCTGAGACCCTGGATAGGAGGAATCCTAGTGGGCACTGGGAAGGCAGGTACCTTAAGTCCTCACAACTGCAAGACCTCCTAGAAAGAATTGCTGAGAGCTGTGTTTCCTTGACTAAAAAGTTAACTTCACTGGTCTTGGATGACATAGTTTTGTTGCAGACAGACACCTGACTCCAGCCCTGACAGGCAGATACTCTCAGACCATAGAAATACAATTGGTAGATAGGGCTCTGTGTGATGTCATTTCCTATCCATTCCTAGAGTGGAAGGAGCACATACTAGTTCCTGTTCCTGTTCCTCTTCCTTTGACCAGCATTGGATGTAGACATGTCTCCGCTTGCTCCAGCTTTGGGCACATGCTTGAAGCCAGTTATACTGCAAATGTAAGTATTTTGCCTGCATAGTTTTTACTGCTGCCTTTGCTGTGAATCAGTGACATTCAACTGCATGTATGGAAGGCTTACTATATATACACTGCTGCTGTATGTGCATGGGGTGTTCCATGCAATTAGAAATCTTACTCAAATATAGACTTCTATTATGAGTTTTCTAGTACCCCCCCCCAAGTACTTATTCATGCAGCTCATATTTAAATGATGGAACTTGCTTCCACAGGAGGTGGGGTAACCACAAACCTAGATGGTTTTAAAAGAGGATTTGACAAATTCATGGAGGAGCAGAGGGCTATCAATTATCATAGCTATTAGCTACGGAGGTTGTGCTTTGCCTCCTCCGTGGGAGGCTGCAAGGCTTCTGAATACCAGTTGCTGAAAACCACAGGAGGGGAGAGATGCTCTTGTCCTCAGGTCTTGCTTATAGGGGCATCTGGCTCGCCACTGTGAGGACCTGAGCCAATGGCTTCAAGTTACAAGAAAAGAGATTCTGACTACGTAAATACCAGGAACGACTTTATGACAGCAAGAGCTGTTTGACAGTGGAATGGACTCCCTCAGGAGCTTTTGCTATCCTTCCTTGGAGGCTTTTAAGCATAGATTGGATGGCCATCTGTCCTGGAGGCTTGAGTTTAGATTCCAGCACTGCAGAGGGCTGGACTAGATGAGCCTCAAGCTACCTCCCAACTCCATGGTCCTATGATCCCATGACTAGATATGCCAATGTCCTGATCCAGGACGCTCTTCTTATGCCCTTATTTCTATTTCCCCATTGTTAAATGTATTCTGCTTTGTCATTGTTATTCTAAAACAAAAGATGGACTTACGCTGCAGCTTGTCTACCGCTTAACAAATATATGAAAACGGGTCAATTTTCACTGAGAGTAGAACAAAACAGAGTATGTGTGAGTACTTTCCTCTCGGCAAGAAATACTTGCCATTGTTGTAATCTGCTAATGGCTTCCTTACCTTAGTGTAAATTCTCAGGGTCAGCCCTGTAATGAAAAATAATATAAGAACATAGGAAGAGCTTTGCTGGATCAGGCCAGTGGCCCATTTAATCCAGCGTCCTGTTCTGGCAGTGGCTGGGCTGATGCCCAAGGCAGGTCTGCAAGCCAGACCTTAGTGCTACCTCACGCTCTCCTTCTGCGGTTTCCAGCAACTGGGATTCAGAATCATACAGCCTCCAATGGTAGAGGCAGAACGTAAGTATCATGGTTAGCACTGGCAGAGGAAGAGGAGTGTGGGCGGTGTGCCATGCCCCCCGGACGTGTGCCAGCTCCGCCCCCACCTGCTCTCCGCCCCCCCCCCCCGGTGCCAGAGCATGAAGCTCTGCCACTGATGGTTAGTAGCCACTGATAGCCTTTAAATCTAATAGGGAATGATTAGTGCAGCAGCCCCAGGATACTGAGTGGTTTGGATATTGAGTGGTTCTAGGCATTGTCAACATGCCCTTGCATTCAGCAAGCGGATCTTCATCCTGCCTAGGATATAAAAGACAAATAGGTTAACGCTGCTCTTTCTGAATTCTGATAACTGTCAGATAGTTTGAAGAATATGTTTTTGTCTATATCCTGACAAATAAATCAATATTGCCTTTTAGTTTGAATGATTGTAGTACTTGGAGATATGAAGACTAGCTTCTTCCTTGCACAAAGACTGTTGGTAGTCCAAGTTAATTGTTCCCTAAATATCGTAATAATAATAATAATAATAATAATAATAATAATAATAATAATAATAATAATACAGACAGTCTCTCTCAAACCCTTCCATAACATTTTATTTTCAGGATTATATGACATTAAACTTTTAAAACCATGGTTCAGCAAACAATTACTTGTATAAATACATTTGGGGAGGAAACTAAGGACAATTAATAAGTTTTTTAGTTCCATCTAGTGGGAAAGATGTGTATGTTGTTTTGTAATGAAATTGGCAACAATCATGACAGAAATGCTGAAAAAAGAAATGGCAAATGTTTTGTTAAATATAAAACTTCTACAAATGGGGAGATATAATAATAATCAAGAGGGAGTGCTTATGCTAGTGTTTTTTGTTTACTCAGTTACGTTGGAGAGAAAAATGGGTTTGAATTTTCAAGCTCTGAGAAGTGTATACGTTAATGCAGGTTATAGCTTAGATCAGAAGAAACCAAACATGGCTGGGATTTTCCTCAGATACCCAAGTAATTGAGAAGTGAAGGGAACAAAACTTAGCCAAAAACCACCATTGTAGGCTCTGGTTTGGCAGAGTAGGTTAGAACTTAGGCCCCATTGAAATCAATGGGGAAAGATAGTCACAGCTTTCAACAATTCTATAAATGAATGGAATTTATCTTAAATAAAGGGACTACAAAGGTCCTCTATTCCAACCCCCTGCATTGTAGGAATATTTTTGCCCAGCGTGTTTATTTATTTCTCTGTTTTTGCACTAATTATACCTACCTTTATATTTCACCAATTGCAGTCTTTATATCTTGACCTGTCACATCATGATGATACCTCTCCTTTCCTTAACCCTGAGAATAAACAAATAAATAGTAATTGAAAACTTGGATATACAGTACACCAATTCTATCATTCCTCTTTTGATTCTTCTTCCTTTATACCCAAGAGCATAATTACAATCTACAATAATGAATTTATAAAAGCAGATCATTATGTGTAATGCCAAAGTCCTTCAGTAATTTATTTTTACCGTTGTAACACTGAGCTGCATTATTGTCGACAGAAAATCATGTAAATTCTCTGAAGCCTCTTAAACAGGCCCTCAAGGTAGAGAGTTATAGCATTTTTCTGCTACAGGCTAGTTATACTTTCACTGCCACAGTGTAATGTTAGAACATAGGGCATGAAGAGCCAACTCTTCAAAACTGAAGCAGAAAAATAGGTGGAGAATTATTTTCATATAAAAGGTGCATTACTGAGTAGCTCGGATGAGCTGGAAGTCTGCACATGAGTCAGACCTACCACTAGTACTATTATTATTTAGTGATATTAATGTATTAATGACCTTCTATACATTAAGGCAAGGGACGTGGGTGGCACTGTGGGTTAAACCACAGAGCCTAGGACTTGCTGATCAGAAGATCGGTGGTTTGAATCCCCGCGATGGAGTGAGCTCCTGTTGCTCGGTCCCTGCTCCTGCCAACCTAGCAGTTCGAAAGCACATCAAAGTGCAAGTAGATAAATAGGTACCACTCCAGCAGGAAGGTAAACAGCGTTTCCGTGTGCAGCTCTGGTTCTCCTGAAGCAGCTTAGTCATACTGGCCACAGGACGCCGGCTCCCTCGGCCAATAAAGCGAGATGAGCACGCAACCCCAGAGTCGGTCACAACTGGACCTAACGGTCCAGTTTACCTTTACCTTTATACATTAAGGCAATGTGCAATGAAAACAGCAAAAGAAAAATTAAAAAATACAAAAAAGGTATTGATACATTTAAAACAGAACTAAAACCATACGAATAGACACATGTGACAAAGATCCATATATCCAGTTTGGAAAGCCTGAGACAAAAAATGCCTTTAATTTAAGGTCCAATAAATTTCATTATGGTTGGTTTGTGGTTCTGAACTTCCCTTCTTCCTTTCTTGTGTCACATATGAATGCAGGACAGAATGTGGACAACACAAAACAAATGAGGACAGCTACTAGAGAGAGGACCTTCTCAGTGTTGGCACCCACAGAAAGGTCTGCCTAGTACTGATATGATAACCTTTTTAGGTGCCAGGTCAATACTTTTTTTTTTTTACTCCTTTTTATATTAGCTGTACTGATATCATTATCTGTTGCTGGTTTTAATTATGGCATGTGTTAGATTTTAGTATCATGTTGCATTTTATGTTTATAATTTTCAATTTTTCCCCCAAGGCGCCTTTTGTCATTAGGTGGTATATAATTATTGGGGATAATAAATAAATGCATAAATTTAATTGTTGTATTTTGGCCAGAATGCTATTCCACGGAACAGGGGCAGCCTCACTGAAAGCCCTGCTCTGAGTTATTGTGGAGTGGACTTTTGCAATCTTTGGAACTTGCAGGCTTTTGAAGACTTTGGAAGTGCTGTGCATATAATGGATCTACAGCATATGTGATAAGGTGGTTTCTCTAATGGCTCTGTGTACAACGAGTTGCCAATATAACAGAGCAAGCAAATGTTGACTCAGGTTGACTACTCTTCTTATGCATGGGACTTGGACATCAGCACCAACTTCAGATGTTAAATACTGCTAAAAATAACAAAGACATACCCCTGCTAATACCTAAATAGTCATTGACACTATTTGCCACATCTAAGGCAATCATATGTCTCTATACTAGCACTGGTTAGCTCTGCTAGGATCAAAGATGTCATTCTGACCAACAAGTTCTACTGATAATGAATCAATGTACTATTAGCATTCCCTGGGAAGCAAACACCACTTGTTTCCTCAAGGGACACCTTAGATATCTGACTGTTTTCATTGGTTCAGAAAACTGTTGTGACCACCCAATCAATCCATGACAGGATACCTGCTTTGTTGTACCTGCTGATGACTCAGTATCAGTGCCAGTAGTCATTGAATGTCCCTTTTGTCTAGCTTTGTACTTGATTTAATAATATTTTTTATCTAGGAAGCTCTGCTCTCTAATTGGTGTCTCTCAAATGACAGGTCCTGTAAATGGTTTCCCTGTTTAGTTTTAGTTTTTTTATCCCATACTCTCCACAGTTCAACCTTTGGAATTCCTCTAGGAGAATGGTATATGCTTCTCTCACGCAAGCCTGCTCAACTTCATGAAAGTCCATGGAAACAAACCTTGTAAGCCTTAACTATATCTTATCCCTTTGTCTCCTCTCTGTGTTTCTTTTCTTCAAGTTAGCCAGGATCTCTCAAGGGAACATGTTTTATGCTCTTCCTTTAAGGGAGCTTCCCCCCTCCCATGTTTAAACCGTATTATGAGAGTTCTAAGCGATCCTATCTTGTGAATCACTAACCACTGAAATATATGTATGGCCCTAGGGTGACCTACAAAAGCTTTCCTACATTCATCCATCCCATCATCATCTGAGCCTCTTTCCTGAAGCTTTTTTTCCCTTCTGAGTCTTACTATCAACCATATTCAGGTCGGCGAGCTAAGGCAGACTAAAGAATTTGTGCCTAGTCTTCACCCGGTCCATGGAACCCCACATTCTTCAAATCAAAATGAAATCTGGAGAGTCACCTGCTTTCCTTCTCCTTTCCACAGAACAGGCAACTGAGAGTATTTCATTTCACCTTTTGTTCTCTACCTTTACTGTTTCCCAAATTGTGCTGTCTTTCTACTATCATGTGATCCAAGGGTAGGCAACCTAAGGCCCGGGGGCCAGGTGTGTGCTTTTATTTAAAATGCATCTCTGGGTTATTTGTGGGGCATAGGAATTCGTTCATATTCCCCCCCCCCAAAAAAAATATAGCCTGGCCCACCACATGATCTGAGGGACGGTGGATCGTCCCACGGCTGAAAAAGCTTGCTGCCCCCTGATGTGATCCAAAACAAGGTAATTTGCATTCAAGCATTCCCTTATGTGATTAGGTTTCCACTGCAGCTCTGTCAGATCCCCCTCCCTGCTCCTTCTCTGGCAATCACTGAACTGAGTGCGTCCATCGATCTCTATCATAATAATGCACTAATTCTAAGTCAATGGTCAACTTTGCATATATGCAAACCCAACATTCATCATCTCTTCCCAACTCTTCCTCTCTTCGCAAATCACTGCAACCACCAACCACACACTGCACACAAAATCTGGGATTTTAAAATAAGAAAAAAACTTGGAGTAGTAGGGATAAAGTAAGCTGATGAAGTGTTTTGTGAATCAGACTAAAAGCACATCAAATAGAGCACCAATTTTCATATGCTGTCAAACAAAAGAAGGGGGTGTTGCCCTTAGCCCGTGTTTTGTGTGCTCATCTCTGAGCTCTGCACTTTCTCTGTGCTCAATAGATCAGTTATACTTTGTTCAAAGTGCTGAAGGGTGATTTGATAGGGTGATGGATGATTATCTTCCAGGTCACTTTCATCCCATGATGCTTGGGGAAAGAGACAGAAAGGTAAATAGATCAATGGAAAGTCTTAAAGAATCCTTGATGTGTTCTTCCTTCTCAAAGCAGCTCAGCTATCTACAGGAGCTGCGGAAAGGGAAGCCATGGGGAATGGCAAATGAAGAATATATTTGCTTTGGAGTGAAGCCCATTTCAGTAGAAGAAGGAAACTTTTCCTGAATCTGCTATTTTCTCTGTTAATTTTTTCACTTAAATATTTTAACTAAATCTAATTGGAACATGATAATAACTTAAACCATAGCTGTCAACTTTTCCCTTTTCTTGCGAGGAATCCTATTCGGAATAAGGGAATTTCCCTTTAAAAAAGGGAAACATTGAGAGCTATGATCTAAACATGCTAGCATTTCACTACAGAAGAAGAACCTTCCTTATTATCCTCCTGATATTAATTGCACATTGGGTTGGATTCAAAGAGTAAATGTAAAGCAAACATATTCTATTTGGGTAAAGGTAAAGGTACCCCTGCCCGTACGGGCCAGTCTTGACAGACTCTAGGGTTGTGCGCCCATCTCACTTAAGAGGCCGGGGGCCAGCGCTGTCCGGAGACACTTCCGGGTCACGTGGCCAGCGTGACAAACTGCATCTGGCGAGCCAGCGCAGCCCACGGAAACGGCGTTTACCTTCCCACTACTAAGCGGTCCCTATTTATCTACTTGCACTGGTGTGCTTTCGAACTGCTAGGTTGGCAGGTGCTGGGACCGAACGACGGGAGTACACCCCGCCGCGGGGATTTGAACCGCCGACGTGACGATCGGCAAGTCCTAGGCGCTGAGGTTTTACCCACAGCGCCACCCGCGTCCCATTGAGTAACTAACTTCTATTTTATACTTCCATCCAATCTCAATATGCGTTTTTTCTGGAATGCATTGCTCCCACCCTTAACATCCATACCACTCCTTCTTTCAAAGGCCTTTTTCAAATGTGCAATCTAGGTAGAATAAGTAAGCATGAGAGAAGAAGCAGGTTCTGTCCAGAAACAGCATGTATTCAATTTCAGCATCTTAAGTGAGCCAACGCACTACAAGGCAGGGTTCTCATTGCAGCAACAGGACCCATAAATGAATGCACAATAGTTGAGGCTGGATCCTTCCACCATGATATCCATGAATGTTCATTTGATTCAGACTAAAAGACTGAAAAAGGCTTGTGTTTAAACGTCTCTAGACAGAATCACATTCTTCCCTCAAACCTTTCAGCTCCAGTCTTTGCCTCTTTTCTCTTCCTTTCTCATTTTCCACTTTTATAATTTGCTGATTTTACACTGTAGGCCAGCGACTAGGATTTGTGCTAAGTCACAAGTGCTTTATGAGTAGGAAACATGATGTTTAAGTATACTCCCTATTTTCCTGGCCATAGGAGCATACTAAAATCCAACCTATAATTTAATTAAACTCTATAGAAGCCAGGCCTGAACACTCTTCATGCATTGTATTCATGTTTGAGGGAGTAGGGCTACATCAACTAACCCCACACCTGACTTTGTGCACTCTGACTTGCCCTGCCCACAGTACAAAACAAACATCTGTACTAGGGAATCGTTTCAGGGGCATAAGACAAACTGGTATGTGTGACATTGGAAAATGGGCGAGTCAGTACTTCTGATGAAGGCTGCTGACTATGCATTATGTAAAGGGAGAATTCGAACTTGGGGAACTGTTTTTGATGGCAGGGGTTCCCATAACATATATAGCTCAATGCACACTTTATGGCCAATGCTGTCTGGAAATGGGCTGCAATTACCTGATGGCCAATTCAAAGGAAAAAAGGAAAAACTTAATTTTTTCAACAAAAGTAAAGTGTTGGTTTTTCCTTTCCTGATTTCACAAGAAAGCAGCGTGTGCATATATTTAACAAACATGCACATTTTTTAAAAAAATAATATTTATTAACATTTTAAAGATTACAAAAGAAAGAAAAAGAATTAAACAAAACAATACAATACAATACAAAAACAAAAACAAAAACACCACACAACACCAACCCCAAAACATTAAATTAACAAAACCAAACAAACACAATTTAAAACACATCTAATAAGTTCAGTATCTTAACTTTCATTTACTTGTTTCAACGACCTCCTCACACCTCCCTTTTTGTATTCCACTTTAATTAACTGTTTCAGCAATTCCTTTCCATCTTCCTCTGTTTTCTGTCCTGTAATTTATCTTAACATATTCTAACCTTATTTTTCCCTTTAATATATAATTGTCTTAACATATTTTAACCTTATTTTCCCTTTAATACTCTAATAATCTAATAATCTATTTGTACTTAATTCCTTGTAACATTTCTACTAAAGCCATATAACTCCTTTCCAACATTTTTCTAACACTCATTAATTTTACAATATTTTTATAAATAGTCTTTAAACTTTTTCCAATCTTCTTCCACCAACTCTTCTCCCTGGTCCCGGATTCTGCCAGTCATATCCGCCAATTCCCTATAGTCCATCAACCTGGTGATCTTCTGTCCGATACTCTTAACTCTTTTCCAAGTCCTTTCTGCGAGTCTTCTTCATATTTATACGTGAGCTTTACTTTGTCTTCCACTGATCTTATTTTCATTTTCCTTCCTTTGAGGCTAAAGAGTAGATCTCGGGGAAACTCCCACCTAAAGATGATTTTATTCCTTCTCGACAGGGCAACCAAATCTCCGTAGTTAAATCTAAGATCCAAAAGGTATTTCAAGACGTCTTTCAAAATTTCCACTCTTGACTGTTGTTCTTCTAAGTTCTTCTGATAGTTCCAACAGTCTCTTATTTTGTTCTTCTCTTTTTTCCCTCCTCTTCCAAGTCCGAAGGCCCTCACAGTTTTAATCTCTTCTTGACCCAAGTCCCGGTCCCAAAAATCATCAAATTCCTGTGTGAGGAAATCTATCAAACTTTCCTTCTCCAGTTCAGGTAGGGCTCTGATCCTCGAAATCTGATTTTCTTTAAATTCAATCATAGCAGGCATCAACTTATGGTCATCAAATTGCATCTGCAAGGCTGGGACTCTCTCTCTCTCCAATTGTGTTACTTTAGGTTCAACGGCAATAACTTTCTCCCTAGCCTTCTCCTCAGTTTGCCATGTCAAAGTAGATTCCTGTGTCAGTTTCTGAATAGTTTCTGTATTGGTGTTCACTTTTTGTCCCAAATTGTCGATTTTGGTAATTACCACATCCACCTTTTTGTGAAGCTGTTCCAATGAGTCACTTATCTTACATAATACATCCACTAAGGCCTCTTCTGTCAACATTCTTAACCGATTCAAGGTCCCCAGAATCTCACAGGTTTTTATCTTGCAGCTGGAAATTCCCCCAGCTCAACTCTTGTGAAAGTTTCAAAGGCTTCCTCTAGAGGGAAACAGTTCCTCTAGAGGGAAACAGTTTCTATTTGTATTAGTCCTTTTAAACTCAATTCAAACAATAAAGTTAGTTTCAATTTTCTGTTACTTTTACTCCTTTTTAAACGCAGACGGAGACAGTGGAAACAATGTATTCCTCTTATTTAACTAACTGTCAGTGAACGTTCTAATCATGGTCAATGAGCCTTCCAGAACACGTCAGTCCTGTTGGCAGCCCGTTTCCAGGATCGGAGCAGTGGTATATTAACTCTGTTCGCTCTCTCCTGCAGGTATACTCAGTCCAAAACTTTCCCCCCTCTTCTCCTGCCACCAAGGGGGGTTTAGTATTTTTTACTGATGGGAATTTAGTCCTTTACAATAGGCTTTCCGAGACTTCAGCTTGTATCCTCGTTGCTTCAATCTATTTACAAAAGGGGAAGGTGGACTTCCTGTTTTAGACCTCCCCGTTTCGGCACCAAATTAAGACGTTTAAAAATCCAATTCTCCGCTCTACTCATGGGTAGTTGCTTTAAGATCAAATTGTCCACAGGGAAAAGTCATCGCTCTCCGGCAACAGCTATGCGGCTTCGCTCCATGGAAGAGGCAGTCAATTCGAAGCACCGCACCGCTCACCCCACGTCGCTCCGGATCCCCGAAACCGGGTCTCCCCACGAGTAGGGGAGGCGCAAATGGTGCTAGCCGAATCCCATGTTCACAGGCTTCACCCGCCTGTGATTTCTAGTGGGTCTCCGCCTTCGCCGTGGCGGCCAGACCCGGATTCCCACGAAGCAAATTCCTCCCGATCAGAGGAATTCCGCCATTACCGGAGGCGCTAACTCGGAAGTCCCCAAACATGCACATTTTACCTGCCCACAAACCCACTAGGCATCACACCCCAAGGGGCAGAAGTAGCCTATTCAGTCCGAGTGTATTTATAGCCAAAGAGTCAAACTGTGAGAAGAATTTATCAGGGCTGTGAAAGGAGCATCATGAATTATTTACCAAAAAAAATATCAAATTTTATAACCCTTCTCAATCTTTCATAAACTGTGTCTTCCCATTTTATTTGAAATTTTACCTGCAATCATAATACAGCATAAGTCATAGAAATGTCTTTCTGAAAGATTTGTAAGAGCACAGGTAGAAAGCGGCCACACAATAGTGCCTGTACTTGAAAGAATTGCTGGAATGACTAGTTAAGTGTTTAATTTTTAAAGCATGCAGAAGAATGTGACAGATCTCTTTTTAAACTTCCATAACCTCTTTTCTTTCCATTTAGGAGGAAAGAAAGACACAAAGCATCAGTCACACCAGTTCTTCTTTAAAGATCTTCTCCCTCCCGCCCTGTTTTAGAAAGAGCAGAAGGAAGGCAACCTGGAACTCTCCCTCCTGCCGGTTCTTTTTTGTTCCTACTGCAAAATTCTCCTTTTTATCTCTCTCCAAAACCAAAGCAATCCTCTGCACAACCTCCATGGCTGAAACCCAGTTCACTTCTCGCCCTCTCCTACTATCTCGTCTCTAGGTCAGTTAAATATTCAATTGCCGTTTTATTTTCTCTCTCAATAAAACTGGATTTGGGGGAAAGCTCTGATGTAGTCTGTGCCACTCTCTGAGTGGGCATTCTGCTACCTAGGCTAAATGATCTGAAAGTTACCCAGATGTGCTCGTTTGTACTTGGAAAAAGTGTGACTTTCAGCAGCCTGTCTACTATTCAGCAGAACAAAACCAGGTTCAGAGTAGGAAAGGGTCTCCCTAGCACAGGTTAGCTAAACTCTCCCCAGCCATTTGTCTTTCAGAAGAGTTTATTACTTGGCACAAAGTAAAGTTTCCAGGCATGTATAAAGACATATAGCCAAAGCAAGACAGCAGTATTGTCAAGGGATTCATGGGGAGGGGGCAAGTACACTTTTGCAAGTACACCTTTGGTATTAAATATTTCTTCTTGTTATTTATTCTTGTGATTCTAGATGGCCCCACTCACACCCAATTTACCATATTCTGCTAGCAGTCAACCCCTGGCATGCCCTGGAGGGAGCTTTCTTCCCCCCAAATTATTTTTATTGGTTTTCATGTAAATACGTTAACAACACACAACTACCGTAACTTGTCCAGTGATACATTAAGTTTCATATGTAGTACACAGTACACAAGCAATATGTTTATTTCTGCATTTTCAGTTCAATATGTGTCTATTTTTGAAGTGCCTTTAATTACCCTTCTGTGGTGAGCAAGGCGTTCTGATAGGGCCATATTCCAAATATTTATCCAGATTTCAATGGGGATATCTATAGGTTGTTTCCAGTATCGGGCTATTGTTCATCAGGCTACTGATAAAAAAACAACTAAACCTCTGAATTTAAGGTAATTGTTTAAATTTGAGTCTAAGGATAACAAGGCAAGAGCCAAATTGGGTGGAAGGGATTGCTGCGTAATTTTGGAAATAATGTGAAACACTTTTTCTTAAAAGGAATATAACAATGTGCAACTCCACCATGCATGAAATATGAGCCTCACTCTCTGCAGCCTTTCAAACATAGGGGAGAGATGCTAGTGCTTATTTTGACTAGACATGAAGGAGTCCAGTGCTAGTGAAATATACGGTAATTTTAACAGAAGTCTCCTGCCAATGAGCAGTGATGGTTCGTAAGGATGGGTTGTGCCAAGCTGATTGTCATTTATTATCTGCAATTATGATCCCTAAGTCTTTTCCCCATATTGTCCAGAGGCCTCCTGTATCACCCGTATATTGTTCTAGAAGAATGCTATAAATTACACAACTCCTTTTATTTCATATCTTGATTTGTTAAAGACTCAAAGATGTAAGAGAACGAAGGCCTTCCGCCTTGCGTACCAAGTATCTTGCAAATGTGCACAACTGATTAGATTGAAACCAGGTTAACTGGGCATCATCCAGTTTCCCCATGAGCTCATGCTTGGAAATTGCAAAAGGCTTCTTTTCTCCTCACGTTTTTAAATTGTCCATATTTATCCTCCTGTCGGAATAATGGATGGTCCAACAGTGGAGTCAACGGTGAAGATTTAGGGTCCCAATCCCTCCACACCATCAGCACTGCCTTTAAAAATGGGTTTTGAATCTTTGATGCAATTTAGACACAGATTTATCATTCTGTGTGAACTAGGTCAAACATTATTTGGTCCAAGAGCTGCTGTCAAGAACCCTACATCATCAGGTACAAAAGGTTTTGCTATCTTTGTTTTCTATGTTTTTATTTATTAAATTTGTATGCCGCCCTTCATCCGCTGATGCCAGGGCATCTCACAGAATAAAAATACAAGATAAAAACACAAAATACATAATAAAAAACAAGAACGGAAACATAACAGACGAATAATCCCTCTCCCATAAACACATTTAAAAGGATATAGAATGTTAATTAACCAAATATGTTATCTAGACATCTTAGAAAAGTAGTTCCAAAACTGCTGGGTTGGGTGACAGTCCCTCAAACTATTGTGGGCAAAAATTGCATCACAAGGCACATGAACGAAAGAAGCTGCATCTGTTTAGGAATCACCTGCTTAATTTCAGACTCTCCAGTCTTGGTCCAGCCCCTCTGGAAAGGCATTGCAGAGCCATAAAGTGTCTGCCGGAAACTGGAACAGCTCGTAGAAGCCACCCTCTTGTGTGGTAAAATATTCAGTCTGTCTTTTTTATATGAGGCAAATCTCAAATCAGAACATTTAATATAGTCCAAGATAGGAATAGGGTATGAATTTGATTCAGCACACATTTAAAGCTAAATCTATCAAATTCACATCTTTGAAAACATTATGAAACTGAAACACTGCTATCCTTTGAAATTCACACTTATCCACATTTTGTGATGCTGTGCAGACATGCTTATATTAGCAGAAAGGTTGCAGAAAAAACAAATATATTTATCAGGGGATCTGTGTTATATTGCTTGGAAATATGTGTTTATTAGTAGAAATTCAAACTAAAGTGCTTGGTAATTTTCATAAGGTTTTTTTATTGCAAATTGCTGTAGAAATGTGGAGACTGAGATTCAGATGGTGACACTCAGAACTGAGGAAACAGAAATAGGAAGGTCTTTCCATCCGTAGTCTAAGACATAATCATTTCCATTGTACTAAATTGAAACTATGTCATTTCTGAAATTAGGAACTACTTTAGGAATAAAATCATTATCTTTGCTTCAGGAGTTGATAGTTTTGCATTTCTTCCACCCAATGTTTTCATAACTGATAAAAATAAACACATTGGGCAGTGGTATGTGAGTTAATTTTACTCAAGAGTTGACCCATTGAAACTAATGGGCATGACTAAATTAAGCCCACTCATTTCAGTCCATCTGCTCTCAGTAAAACTTAGGTGAATACTACATACAACCTCCAGAAAGTCCCAACATTAACCCTTTATTTTCCACCCATACTTCAACCCCAAACCATCTGTTGCTCCTTTTTCCTTGGAAAAGCAAATTATGTATGTGTGCATGCATGCAGTTGGCAAGCCCTGGGTTACAGTGACAAGAGGAGCAACATTTCGTTTTTATCAGTTTTGTGTTGTTTTCATTGCTCCATCTACCATTACCTGATAGAGTTATCAGCAGTTGCTGATAATACCTGGCAGTTTAGGAAGAGGCACACAGTATTTGTAAGATGTCTAGACAGGTGCAGCCTGACCAGTGAAGTAATAGCCTCTTGGAAGCAGCATCTCTTACTGCGGGGAGTGGGAGGCATTGAGCAGTGAGGGGAAGGAAAGTTTGGGGTTGCAGAATAGCACCAGTGGAAGCTCTGGATTGGCTCTGCCAGTCAACTGCATAGCCCTGACCTCACCACTGCCTCAGTGTCATGGTAAGCGGCCACAACACTGCTGCTGGAAGGCTATTGCTAGTTATGCGCTATCAGGCAAATCACTCCTGGTTATTGGAATAATTTTGATTTGTTTAAAAGACTCTGGTGCCTCCATTAATGCAAGCTTGGAAAGCAGAGTAAAAACTGGGGTGTGGGGGAAATACAGTTGTGATAATCCCAATCCAGGGCAGTGAAGTCAGCAATTTAACAAGCAAAGGATTTTTTTTGAAAACGAAATGCCCTGGCCAAGCAGGATTTGATGTTTAATCCGTGGTTTGGTCTGATAAATGTGGCTGGAGCTACTGACAAAGAAGCTCTGCTTCCGACTTGGGTTAATTTATCCTCCACGAAGGAAGAAAGTTGCAGCAGGGCTTTCAGGCGAATGCTAATGCCATACCTCTCTGGTCCTTGCTACTGTTTTGCCTCTGCCTGTAGTCCTTGGATGCCTCTCTCTGCATCTGAATCCTAACAGTTATCTTGGCTAAAGTCCTTCATAAATGCTTGACTTTAATGCTTGTTCCCTTGCTACTTACCAATGCCAACCTTAAGTCCTCTGGTTTGATTCTGTTTTGCACCCCATGAGCAAAAGGTTACTGACCTTTGAAAGGCTCCTCTAAAAACCTCCCTGTGTGTGACAACTAAACAAATCCATTTTTGTAATGTAAACTTTGCATGATAGGTGGTTTGCCATTTCAGTTGTCTACAAACATCTATGCATTTTTATGATATTATAATAATGAATCCCAGCTAACTGGTTTAGTTGCTAATTAAGGGCTAATTGACTTCATTGGGAGTTGGCTCAGGCAGTAATTGCATCCAAGTCTCCGGGAAAGGAAAAAATTCTCTCTGGGCAAATCATAATGTGATTGCTAATGTTGTATTTGGCACCTGGATATTAGAATGTGGGTCTGAGATTTCTGCATCGGCAGAAAAACAAATCTTGCAGCAAGAATGTCTTGTTCAGATTGTTTGAATAAATATATACTTGAAAGTTAACTGCATACTCTGGGTGGAATCACTTGAGCATTTACTGCATAGCGACTGTTTTAAATCTTGCCCCATGTCCGTTCTTTATATGGAGAGCCAGAGGCTTGAGTCCTCTGGCCTTCTGGGTGGCTGAGCACCATCCATAATCAGATGAAAAAAGAGCATGTGCAGGGATGCCACAGGTACCTGCAAGCTTCCTGTTGCAGATACATTTCCTAATGGCTATTACATGTGCAATGGATATTAACATATCAGTGAAAAAAGACCAGCGGTTTAATCTGCAAGCTGTTGTGCAATTAAGGTAATTATACATTCATGGCACAAAATGATTCAGATCTGCATTAATTTATACAGATTTCTTTCTTACGGAAAGCTTGGCCTATCACGCACTATCCAGAAAACCAAAGTGCTGCACCAACAGGCACAAAACAACCCCTCCACAGGGCCACAAATCCAACTTAATGGTGTAACATTGGCAAATTTCAATAATTTTCCCTACGTAGGCAGTTATCTTTCCACAAGAGTCAACATTGATGGCAAAATCTAGCATCACCTGAGCTTTGTGAGTGCAGTTTTCTCTGGATAGAAGCGTAGTGTGTTTGAGGACTGGGACATTCTCAGGGAAACCAAAATGCTTGTTTACAATGCTATTGTACTACCAACTTTACTGTACACTTGTGAAACAAGGACCACTTACGAATGCCAATTCCAACTCCTTGAAAGATTCCATCAATGGTGTCTCCAAATTTTTTTACATATCACTTGGGAAGACAGGTGAACTAATGCCAGTATACTGGAAGAAGCAAAGATCACCAGTGTCAAAGCAATGATTCTTCAACATCAACTTCATTGGACTGGTCATGCTGTTTAGATGCCTGATTGTCATCTTTCAAAGCAACTCCTCTATTCCCAACTTAAGAATGGAAAGCATAATGCCAGTGGAAACAAAAGGGATTTAAAAAATGTAGTATAAACACCAATAACTTGGAATCACTTGCCTGCGAGCGCTCCAATTGGGGAATAGCCTCAAGGACTTTGAAGAAACACAAACTCAGAAAAAAAGGGATAAACAAGCTAAGAGGAAGGCGTGTTTGGCAAATCCTCGCCCTTGATCAACTCCTGCCTGAAAACCTATGTCCCCACTTTGGAAGGATGTTCAGATTCATAATTGGCTTCCAGAGTCACTTATGGAACACTGTTAAGACTATATTCATGGAAGACAATCTTACTAAGGTACGAGTGATCGTCAAAGAAGGAATTTAGGCAGCAGTATGGGTTTTTAAATCAGGAATATGGCACAGAAGTACGCCAACTCTGCATGTGACATACACAATAATGATTGTTTGTGCTTTAGAATGAGGAACAGCAGACACTAACAAATAAGCAATGCACAAGAATGTGGATACATGTTGCCAGGCCCCACACTACAGGTTAGTCAGGTTGCACACTGGCTGAGCAGCTTGGAAGGGCCCTCAATGGCCTGACCTGGCCATGCTGCCATTCACCGGTCCCCCTTCAAGACCCCTGGATCATTCTCAGTCGTGGGCAGTGCTGCAGCTTTTGAATGGGGACCATGCTCAGCTCTTATCTCCTTTTTGGAGATGTCCCAGCCTATTGATCTATTGATCGCATAGCTCTATGGACTGGGACATTGCATTTTGGCTAACATAAAATGGTGGGCATCCCCATTCAAAGTGCCACTACCCATCCTCCATGAAAGCATATTCAAAAACCTGACAAAGGGTGGCATCAAAGCAGTAGCTGTGAAAGCATGTGGCAGCCACAGGTAGGGTGTCCTGTTTGAGGGGTTGTTGGGGGGGGGGTGGTAGCCCATCATCAACACCATGTAAAGGTTCCCCTGAAATCTGGTGTTGGCCCTGTGTGTTCCAGAGTCCCATATCTGCTTTAGCTTGTAACTGTGCCAAGCATAAGATACTAGCTTTCATCTGGTTTACACAAACACCATTTGGGGAGTCCAAGGGGCAGGTCGAAAGTTGGTATGATCATACAGATAAAATTTTGCCACATGAACTTCTAATTCATGCTTAGACTGAAACTCAGTTTGTTGAATAGTTCAGTTTCAGCTAAGCATAAAGTCTTCCGTTTCAGTAGTGTTGGTGAAGCATTTGGAGAAGCTAGTATTGCTAATCGTATGACTTGCGTTAAAAATGAAAGTTAGTTCTAATGTACTTGAGGTGCAAGATTCTTATATACTAGATGAACACATCATATTTCACCCTTGCTGCTTGATTACATTTATCCCAATATATTCCAGTACATGAATTGTGGCAGTAATGCAAAGGTAGCAGTAAATATAATATTTCATTTGGTTGGGTGAGAAATTCTTGGTGTATTATTGAAGGTATTATTCAAGCATTTTGGGAAAGGCCATTTTTTATTAAGAGAGAACTCTTGTTAAAGAATAAATAGCAAAGTTCATTTTAATAAAAGCAGTGTTGACACTGGTGTCTCTTTCATTAAAACATAAACAATATTTTTATTATGGGAAGTTGGTCTAGGAATGTTAGTTATGGTGGGCATAATTCAGCCTCATTTAAACTTGTTTAAGGCTGCACCTTATTGAATGCAGTAGGACTTACTTGTGAGTGAATATGCATACAATTCCTCTTTATGCCTCACTCTTTCTTTGTTTTTCAGTTAAGCAGCTCACCATGCGTGTTCACCCTAGGCAAACATGTACAGAATTGCACTGTAAATCTTTTCCATTAAAATTATTGGGAATTAAAATGGTTTGGTTTTTGCTGGATCATTCCTCATGTGTTCCAAAATCTCTCACATATTATTTTTGCACAAGGCTTCAAGAACATCAATAAAATAGGACAATCCTTTGCACCAGCCCTATTGAAGCAGTTAGCATGGCACACTATTTCAGTACCCTTTGCACTAGAGTATGCCCCAAAATGAATTTAATCACTATCCAACAGATGGCATAAGATGTTTGCTATGTCTGTATACTGGAATGAAACAGTAAGCTCCAATTCCCCCTGTCCCCCAATATGAATTAGGTGCAAGAGAAGAAAGATCTGTAATACAAAACCATTTTATCAAAAAAGGTTGACCATCAATTCTGGTTTTGAAATATTATATTTGTTGGAGCAATCTTGCTTTAAATATCAGCCAGGTCTAAACATAGGAGCCAACTCCTAGGGGGTGAGGTCACTTTACCCCCCCCCCCCAAAAAAAAGTTGACGAGGCTGGCCCTCCAAAGTTGATGGGCACTGCCAGTTACATAGTGTTTGCACTCCACATCTTGGGACTGATTATGTGGGGTGGGGCTTACCTGCCTCCCAATATTTCATTCAAGTTGGCACCCCTGGTTCTAAAGCTTGTTGAAATAAATAGACCCCGCTCCTATATGCTAAAGTTTCATACAAACAGGATTGCTTCTTAATGTGAGTTGCCTACAGAACTTTAGGATATTTAAGCCACTTCCTCAAACTACTTACACAATCAATAAGGAAAGGCATTTCAGTCCCATTGCTTCTAGTGGTAGAAGGTTCCTAACTCTCCCACTGACATCAATGAGACTCCATCATTTTTCCGTATGTCTTGATCGTGCCTTAAAGCTGTGTGTGAAGCATTCACTTTTTTGAAGAATATGACGGCCTTGAACAATATAGTTCATGCAGAATAGTTAAGGACTACTGGGAAATGATTTATAATGAAATGAAAAAAAAAAAAAACTGTTTAAAACAGCATTCCACCCAAAAAACAGAGGCATTCCTTTTAGGAAAGATACAGAGGTACCCAGGGGTCAGAAAAGGTTATTTATGTATGCAATGACAGCAGCTCAGATTTTGTTACCCAGAAATGGAAGTTGGGAGAGGTCCCAAAGGAGGAGGAAGGTCAGCTGAAAATGATGGAATATGCAGAGCTAACAGCCAGCAGGGTAAGAGAACAAGAAGGAGTGGAGGAAGATGAATGGAAATTATTTGTGGAACATTTGGAAAATAACTGTAAGCAAGTGAAAATGCTGGCAGGATTAATATAAATTCAACAGTATAACTGAAATTAAGATTATATGAAAAAGGGGAGGGATAGACGGCAGAAATAGAATATGCAGTATATTTTGGAAGTATAAGAAGGAAAAGAATGGAAGTCGTTAGATGTAATGCTTTATATTTTATTGTGGGAAATGTATATCTGAAAATTTAACAACTTCATCACTTTTACATCCAGCTTCATCACTTTTACATCTCCCCCTGCCCCCAGAATGTGGAGGACTTGGTGGACTAGGGCCTGGGAGATCAGGGTTAAGATTCAAATAAAACTCATCATATGATTTTGGGCAACACACTCTTTCAGCCTAAACTATCTCACAGAGTTGTGAGTAGAGTGGTACCTCGAGTTACAAATGCCTCAGGTTACAAACGCTTCAGGTTACAAACTCTGCTAACCTGGAAGAGTTACCTTAAGTTGAGAACTTTGCCGCAGGATGAGAACGGAAATTGTGTGCCGGCGGTGCAGTACGCCTCTAGTTTCAGGTTAAGAACAGACCTCCAGAACGAATTAAGTTCATAACTACAGGTACCACTGTATAACATGGGGAAATGGAGAACCATGAGTGACAGCTTGAATGACAGCTTGTAGGAACGGAGAGAGGATATAAATGTAATAGCGATGAGGAAGAAGAAAATATGCAGCCTGTACAATCCTGAAGTTGGTGTGCTGGGTTTGGAATAATACAAACAAACCCACATATGACAGAAAAAATAGAATCTAGAACACAATGGGAAGTGACTATTCTGGTGAAGTTCCCTGATCCACTTGACCCAAGGCTGAGCTACCCTTGCTTTGTGTACCCTATAGAAAACCCTTCCCCATCAAATAATCAGCACCATGTACCCTTGTTTCGTCCACATTCATGAGCACAGACTTTTTTCAAACTTTTGTGTGGGTGCCTCCCTTTAGAGCACACAGACTGCCTCACTTTCAGGCCCAAAATCGCCTTTAGATAAACGTGTCTCCTCGTGACTTTGTAATAGATTCATCACTTTGCTCCAGATTCAAAGACAAAATTCTGTTGCACTGATATCTTGAATTCCAGTGCAAAAATCAAACCTGTGAAGATTTTGCTCAGCTCTAGTCGCTAGTAAAAAATAAAAAAGGAATTAATTCCAAATGAATTTAGAAATAAGCATTTAAACTATTGAAATGTGCTACAAAACATCTGACCCTCTAAATGGGTTCAAGCGTAACTTACTGTTACCAATCACAAGGTCATTGCTGTAATTTAAGTGCCTCGTCCGGTGCGAAGGTGGGGGGGAGCATCTATAATTGATCGAGCTGTTCCAAATGCTTTGCTCATCTCTCCAGACCACTTTTTCAGCTGCCTGAGGTTAATCACCAAGTCCACCACATGCTAATGCCCTCTGTTACATCATAATTAGGATGAGACTGACGGAGCTGGGGAAGGCTGATGAAATTATTCATTTTTTCCCCCTGAGAAGCCAGATGTTGCCAGATAGATTTCACTTAATTCTCTGACAGCTGCAATAATAGGCGAAATATGCAGCGGAGACTATAGTGACACTGATAACGGCATAAGGAAAGGAATGAGAGGCGTGCTGCGTGGCTACTTCATTATGATTATTCATTACGGTGGATCACCTCATTTTATGTGGCAATTAGAGAAGACTGGGGAGGGATTTAGTGGCCAAAAATGTGGAGTTATTTTAAATCTGCAAATAGAGGCATGTGCTAAGGCTATGATGGTATATTCCCAATCAGCAATTCACCATGCTTCTGTGGTACTTTGTAATAATAAAAAGTTCCACAGTACTGAGCTGGCATTATTAGAGCAATGGATTATTAGGGGACATGGAATCTCCCAACATTCCCACCTACCCATTTCATTGTCAGTGTATCTTTATTGATCATTGAAACTGTTCAGTGGTCAGGATCAAAAGATTCCACAGTGTAGGCCCATAAAGGTGAACACACCACAGCTCACCAAGGCCTTGGTAGAATTCCTAGTTTTATTAGCTGCCCAGAGTAGGGGAGAAAATAGAAAGTTGCTGAGTACTATGTTAGTCCACAAATGGGATTAGCAGACTTCGGGTGGCTGGTGAACAAAAGTTCTACATAATGATACCTCTTGTAGGTGCATACTAGCCTGTAAGGTAGAAGAATGAAATAAACACAACTATTGGAATATAACAGAACTACATTC
Source organism: Podarcis erhardii (assembly GCF_964252035.2). NCBI lineage: Eukaryota > Metazoa > Chordata > Lepidosauria > Squamata > Lacertidae > Podarcis > Podarcis erhardii. Next base: position 103,374,480 of record NC_138508.1, on the reverse strand, counting down.
ACTAGCAATGAATAGTGACTAAACAAACAACATTTGAGAAAACATATTAATCACCCCCTGTGGTACTTAATTTTAGAAACTCTTTATAGAGAGGTCCATTTTCTCACTCCTCAATGACTTTTAAAACAATCAATCAGTTGATCAGTCATCAGGTAGAGACTTCTTTCCTCAGAAACAAGCCTCTGCAAAAGCATTAGGGCAACTGAATTTTGGGTCAACTTGTAAGGGTTTTTGCAACCTTTCTTTTTTATATTACCTTGAATATAAATGTGGAATGGCATTTTTTTAAAAAATAAATAAGATATTGAGAGCAATTCAATGTCACACTCTTTTGATTGTTTCATCAGCACAAATATTTCAGCTTGTTGGCAGAACTATATCCCCTCCCCTCAACCTCCATGCTGTTCCGGGGCTTATTCTGACATACACACCCCTAACCAATGTGAGGGACATCGGGGGAAGAGAGGTGAGGAAAGTCCCATTGCCCCAGCAGGACTCATTTCACTAGTTTCCTCTAGCAGCTCAACTGTTTAGTTCAACCCAGGTCTTTACAACTGTTTACATTGCCTAATCAGAGATATCGGAACTACAGACATGCAGTTAGCAACTGATTGTTACTTTAATTTATTGCCTCTTGCTCTTCTGTTTCCATAGAATAAGCTGCTATTCTGAGACTTTTCAACTTGGCTTCTACGTCAGCAGATGTATGCTGTTTTTATCCATGAGAATACAAATCAGATCAAAAATATCTTTGCACCAACACGTTGGTAAGCAATGTGTAGTTATTTGTGGTAAAACTTTTAACCAAGTATGTCAAAGATAGTTAATTTTTGCAAATCTCGAATACGTATATTGTTATATGTGGTGACATAAAATAATTTTAAGAAATGGGGCAGGGGGTGCTTTACATTTCAAGGAATGTAAATGAAATGACCCAGATTTGCATTTTGTGTGTGTGTTTAATTTTCTTTTGAATTCAGTTGTATTTTATTTATTTCTTCTTGCATTAAATCATAATAAAAAAAGATAGTTAACTTATCTGAGGTAGAAAAATATTTATCTTCCAGGGTATTTCTGTTTTTCTGTTTAGGGATAGAAAAGCTCTTTCTTTTGAGTTCTCCCCACTCCCAATTGATCCTTGTTATGAACAAATACAGTTCACATTTGAGTATGTTAAATATGCAATGACTTTCAGAAAACTCGCCTGTTAAGAGTAGAAATCACTATCTCTGTCACAAATGTTTGGACAGCTGTCCATTGTCTGTATAAATTAGAAAACTGTAACAACGACTGTCTCATTGTTCATTTAATAGAACAATGTTCTGAAAACAGCAATGAATGAACCTGTCGTGTTTGGCCAGTAATACATTTTTATTGAACTATTTGGAACCAAAAAGGGGGAAGTTAATCCTAGGTCTTTGGTCATTTTACAGTAACTAAAAGGCAGGGGTGGCCATTTGGACTGGATCCTGTAGTCCCCAGTGGCCCAGCCCATCTTAATTTTAATCAAGTTGAGGTACATACTGAGCTTCTCCTCAGTTTACTCATACTGTGCTGCAAGATGGCAGTGGTTGAGGATACACCGTGAGGATACACTGTGCTGCAAGATGGCAGTGGTTGAGGATACACCGAGGTGGGTGTCACAGTGTCCCATTCAATTTAGTGGACCAGCCTTGAGTGTTTATTTGGTTCCGACATATTCTAATCCTGATTTGGTAACGTTGGTGGCCATTCCAAAATTTCTACACAATATTGACTTTGCCTCAGGGCCATAGAAAATGTGCAAAAACAAGCAATCTATTGAGTATTTTATTCTCTCTCTGTGTGTGTGTGTGTCTGTCTCTCTCACTCTCTCTTACACACACCTTATCCACAAATCTTTTTCCCCCATGAAAAAAATCCTAGCCCAGTTATTTCTTTCTAGATAGGGCTGTCACAACTCAATGCTATACAGCAGTTAAAAGCAGAAGAATTCCAAGGGGAAATCCCATAGGAGAAACAGAATTTTCTCTCAGCCTCAGCACAGCAGGATTTGTAGTATGGTAGCAATAGTTTCTCCATCAAATTTCCAAATTGTAGCCCTACTCTTTTCCATTTTCATCTATATGAATGAGTGGGGGGAAGTGTCCATCCGTTTGGATGAAGTGCAGAACAAGAACAAAAATCAGGAAAATGGCTAGGGGGAAAATGCTAAATCACATGATGGGAAGGATGAATTTATTTTTGCCTAGGGAAGAAAAATATCTTCTGCAGATAAATTAGTATGTTCTGCAGTTGAGAAGCTTTACTTAGCAGACATGAAGTTTCTCCCCTTTCAGAAGAAAGGTCAAAGAAAGCCTAGAAGAATGGAGCCCAGATGATCATTTTGGATATTGATTTATGTCGCACTTACTAAGACACATGTACCATAATGTCTGAAGAGACTCAGTAGCTAGAGACTCCTTTTACATTTGAGATGCTGGAGGCAGACACAAGAAAAATGATACCTACATACCAAGTAAGTTCCATCTCCAGAAGGGAAACACTAGCATGAAACTAGCTAAAAGAGTGTAATGAGATAATGAAACACTTTGCTTTCACAGTCACTTGCTGCCTGGACATATTTATTTAATCCTGGAGCCGGCCATTGAATTCACTAAAGCTAGAAATATACTGAAGACCAGTGAAATGTAGTGATAGAGCAGGACCTGCGTTCCAGTCACTGTCCAGCTATGATGCAGGTTACTTTTATATATTATTACTGTATGTAGCTGAACATATTTGAATAGAGGACGGTGTCACTGAGAGCAGATAATGCCAATAGATAAAGTGTGTGAGCATAAGAAAAGATAATAGAAATCAACTGGAACAGAGAGGAATCAGATGGATTTTTTTCACATTGGCAAATATGTGCATAAAAAATTCAAAGTAGCTCAGCGGTAATATAAACACAGAGAGAGAACAAAGCAGTCAGTGACACTGACTAACAAATTCTTAGCATTCCTTTGGGGCAGCCTATGCAATGAAGGCCCTGTTACTAGTGATAATTTTTTTTTGCCAATTATTTTTTATTGATTTTTCAAATTATTAAAAATCGTTACTGAATTAATACAATTTAATATAATTTTCCAAAACTGGTTTCCCACTCTCCTTACAATATATGTCCAAGATAGACTCCCATTGCTGCATTAGTTCTTAATTAGTCTCTAGTTGACATAGAATCATAGAGTTGGAAGGGTCTAGTTCAAATGGCGATCCAACCTCTGCTTAAAAACCTCCAAGGAAGGAGAGTCCACAAACTCCTAAGGGAGACTGTTCCACTGCTGAACAACTCTTACTGTCAGAATTTTTTTCCTGAAAGTTTAGTCGGAATCTCCTTTCTTGCAACTTGAAGCCATTGGTTCAAGTCCGACCCTCCAGAGCAGGGAAAACAAGCTTGTTCCCTCTTTCATGTGACAGCCTTTAAGATACTTGTAAATGGTTATAATATCTCCTCTCAGTCTCCTCTTTTCCAGGCTAAACATACAGTACCCGGCTCCTTCAAGCGCTCCTCATAAGGCTTAGTTTCCAGATTCATGATCATCTTTGTTGCCCTCCTCTGCACACATTCCAGCTTGTCAACATCCTTCTTAAATTGTGGTGCCCAGAATTGGACACAGTATCACTGGTGTGGTCTGACCAAGGCAGAATAGAGTGGTACTATTACTTCCCTTTAGCTGGAGACTATACTTCTGTTGATGAAGCCTAGAATAGCATTAGCTTTTTTGCTGCTGCATCACACTGTTGACTCGTGTTAAGCTTGTGGTCCACCAAGACCCCTAGATCCTTTCCACATGTACTGCCAATAAGTCAAGTGTCCCCCATCCTATATTCGTGCATCCAGTTCTTCCTGCCTAAGTGCAGAATCTTACAGTTATCCCTATTGAAATTCATTATTGTTAGTTTGGGTCCAGTTCTCCAATCTGTTAAGGTCATTTTGAATTCTGATTCTATCTTCTGCGGCATTAGTTACCCCTCCCAGTTTGGTGTCATCTGCAAATTTGATGAGCATCCCCTCAATTCCTTCATCCAAGTAGTTTATGAAGACGTTGACCAACAAGTGGCCCGGGACAACATACTGTGGCATCCCACTTGTCACTTTTTCCCAAGATGATGAGGAACCACTAATGAATACACTTTGCGTCAGTCAACCAGCTACAAATCCACCTAACAGTTACCTCATTCAACCCAGGTTCCTTGCAATAATATCATGGGGGACTTTGTCAAAAGCTTTACTGAAATCAAGATACACTATGTCCAGAGCATCCCCTTGATCCACCAAATCTCTATTTTTATTTTTTTTTAAAAAAAATACTTAGTAAATTGAAAATTACCGAATATGCAGAATTGGCTAGTTTGACTTGTAAAATTTGAGATAAAAATGAGATTGACTTTAAGGAGAATTGGAAAATGTTTTTAGATTTAAAAACTCAGTGTAAACATGTTAAGACACAAATAGGATTTGACTGAGAATAGCAGTGGAAAGGTCAGTGGAAGTTTTTTGTTTTTGTGTTTTGAAGCAAAGGCATGGAGTAACTAAATTATGCAGCATGAAATCCAAACTTTGGGGAAACCATGGTGGAGGCGGAAGTTCGAGGTTGAATGATTGATTGTAAAACCTGAAATGTTGTTAGATTATTGTGTGTGTGTGTGTGTGTGTGTACACAAACAAACAAACAAAAAACCAGTAAAAAGTTATCAGGATTTTCTCTCTCTGGATTCTATCTGCATTATTTAAGTGACTTTTCTAACAGAGTATTCATATAGCCAGAAGTCATTGTTCTCATTTATGTCAGAAGCAGGCCAGTGGTGTTTTTTGGTTTTGTTTGTTTGTTTGAAAAAAGGAGGATCTTAAAACACAATGAAATCCGCTAGCATCTCTTGTGTTGGCTCAGAGTTGATTTTGCCAAAGAGATTTAGACGTTTCCATCCTGTCACCCCCCACTCTGGCAACTGAGTTAATTTGGCAATGGAGATTCTCAATAGTGGTGAAACTACAAGTGTTGAATGTCGCTGATAATGAAAGCTTACTTAGTCCACTGAGTGCACACACTTCCTCTTTCTTTTCCCCCTTTTGCATATCCTCTGTTGTTGGGTGTATGTTTTTTAACACAGATGCTGTATACAAGAAAGTTTAATGATGCTGCCTTGTCAGAGAACTGGGTCACCATATTGCTGCTGATTAGCAAGCTGTTTCTGAAGCAACCTTTGCTTATGCATTTTTTGAAAGTTACTTTCATACTGTCATAACTTCTGGAGGGCACAGATGTTCCCTTCCAATTACTCTTAAGGAGATTTTAAATCTGAACTGCTTTGGTTGACAACTGCACTGTGACGATGCATACTGAAATCAATCCCCAAATTAGCTACCTTTTTTGTTCAGAATGGCAAAGAAAGTTTCTCTCACTTGTATATAGAAACAATGAATGATATCCAACAACCATCAAGAGGTGCCAGGAATTACATGGTCACTTTTTTTGCTAAAGCTGTTTCAATGAATGCCAAGGGCAGACAGGCATGATGGATACTAATAAGACTATGGAAGATTTTGTTTACCAAATCCTAATTTGATTGCACTCTACATTAGTCAATCAGATGAAATGCAGCTTCATATACTACATTTTGCTCTTAGGAAGGGATATCAAAACACAAACTACATGTACTGTATGCCTATGCAACACAAAGGGTGCAAACATATGACATACAATTATTTTTCAGTAGTCATTTTCAAATGTGGACCACATTTTATAGATACACTCTGAACATTTATAGAACTAATACATGCATGTGTGTCCTCTGATTCCCTATTCTAGTATACTTCAACTTATTTTACAACTGGAATGGGAGTTTATTTATCACATCTGCATCCTGATGTTTATATGAATTCAGAGTGGCATGAACATCACAACAAACTTGTTAAAGGTTGAAAGATGCTGTGACTCACTAGGCCTGTGTTATTACAGTGGTGCCCCGCAAGACGAACGCCTCGCAAGACGGAAAACCCGCTAGACAAAAGGGTTTTCCATTTTGGAGGCGCTTCGCAAAACGAATTTCCCTATGGGCTTGCTTCACAAGACGAAAATGTCTTGCGAGTTCCTGTGGGTTTTTTCCCTCCCCCCCCTTTTCCTAAGCTGCTAAGCCGCTTATCAGCTGATCCACTAATAAGCCGCTTAACAGCTGATCGCTAAAAGCCGCTAAACCGCTAATAGCGCTAATCCGCTAAGCTGTCAATGGGCTTGCTTCGCAAGACGAAAATACCGCTATACGAAGAGCCTCACGGAACAGATTAATTTCGTCTTGCGAGGCACCACTGTAGTTGTTTAATCACCAGGATTACTAGGTAGCCTTGTGCAGCGAGGCTTACCTTTTCGATGAGGGAATGATACTCAGCTATTTCTCTCATCATAACATGCTGTGCAGCTTCACCTTAACCCCACATGCCCAAACCAGTCAACAAGCTTCATAATAATATCCCCTTGTTCAACTCTGACTCTCTAGCCAGCACACACACAGTGGTTGCGCATTCTTCCAGTGTCAGCAATTCCCAAGTGACCTCTCTAACTAATAACAAGGCATTTTTTAAATAAAAAAAAAATCTTCATCCATGCTTTCACAAAGTATTTCTCATTAAGTAGGTCAGATAAATGGACTGAGGCACCATTAGTGGGTGGTTCCCTAGACCGGATGGACGGGAAATTGCCTGCTCTTGATGGGGTTACATTCCCTCTGAAGCAGCAGGTATGTAGCTTGGGGGTATGCCTAGAACCATTGCTGTCGCTTGAGGCTCAGGTGGCCTCAGTGGCAAGGAGTGCTTTCCATCAGGGCTAATTCAAAGTGCTGGTTTTGACCTGTTCGTCCTTAAATGGCTCGGGGCCAGAATACCTCAATGCCTTTCCTCATATGAACAATCCCGGACCTGAATTCATAATCTGAGAGCCTTCTCCATGTGCCTCCTCCATGAGAGGTCCAAAGGGCTGCAACACAATAATGGGCTTTTCCTTCGGTGGCTCTGCATTTGTGGAAGGCTCTTCCCAGAGAGGCTCACATTGGGTGTGCATTTGATAGATTTAGCTTTAAACACAAGCTGAATAAAATTTCTCCCCCAGCCCTACTTTGGAGTAAGTACCACTTAATGCTGTGGGCCCTACTTCCAAGTAGACATGTATTTGTAAGATTGTCATCCTTTTGCTGGTACAGATGTGTGATGTTTGAGTTAGAACGGCATTTAAGGAAATCACCACTTTCCTATAACGACTTCCAAAATGTGTATTTTGGGTTGCATGGTTCTTACTAGCCACATGTAGATGAGCAATATGGCCATTTAGGAAATTAAAACTGTACTAATGAAAATGCAAGTCTTGCTTCTGCCTAAATATTCTTGAACAATAAAGAAAATTCCATTAAGGAAATTAGAAAGGACTTTCCTTTATTGCCTCTTTTTGTAAAATCAGATCAAGCAGTATTCCCACATATGCTATTTGGTACATTAATTTGCTGCTTCAAACAGTGTGCAACCAATTGCTAAAAGTTACACAACACTGCATTATTTTAAATGGACTACCTACATTGCCCTAAAGATATTCTCCAAGATAACTTATCTGCTTCAGACACACTATTGATGGCATACATTTTCTAAAATGAAGTTCTAAAAGTTGACTGTACAATGGCAGTGCAATGGCATCATGGTGTGTTTAGAAGAATTGTTTAATTCCTCATCTTACCAGGACAAAGCAGCTGAGAGATCCCAAAATAAAGAACAAATCAAAGTAGCTATACTTTATTTTTATGAATATTGTTATGAATAGAAGCAGGTGTGATATTTGTGTGCACAGTTACTTAATAAACAAGATGGTAACATTTACTTCATTACAGTTACCTTAATTTCTTTTAAAAATGTTAGCACTATATGGTTCCTCTCAGTGTGAATGATCTGCCACTCTAAGAGTATATGGAAGAGATTCAGTTCCTCCCATATCCAAACCTAAGCCAAATTCCCTATAACACTCCTATCCAGTTAAGATTCAGCAAGCTAGGCACTGAGGACTATATTTGCAATCTTCAGTTCAGACTGCAACCTCTTCCATGTGGAGTCTCTCAGGTCTTTTGCTTCCACCCTGGTCCAGCCAGGGCCGTCTTTTCTATTTGGTTTAGTGGGTCCTGCGCCACAGCGCCTGCCCAGCAGCGGGCGGCCAAGCCTACAGCTAGCGGTGCTTTGCTGCCGCTTTGCCACTCACTGTAGGCTTGGGAGTCACAGCAGCTGCATGAGGAGCATCTGCCCCACTTCCGCTCGCGGGGAAAAGGGACGGCAACGCGCGTGCTGGCTGGCTGGGCTCTGCTCAGCTCCCTGCAATACAGTGGTACCTCGGGTTACAGACACTTCAGGTTACAGACACTTCAGGTTACAGGCTCCGCTAACCCAGAAATAGTACCTCGGGTTAAGAACTTTGCTTCAGGATGAGAACAGAAATCGTGCTCTGGCAGCGTAGCAGCAGCAGGAGGAGGCCCCATTAGCTAAAGTGGTGCTTCAGGTTAAGAACAGTTTCAGGTTAAGAACGGACCTCCAAAACGAATTAAGTTCTCAACCCGAGGTACCACTGTATACCAGAAGAAGCCCTGGCTGGAGGCAATCTGGCGTTTGCTCCAGCTCCTGCTTCCTTTCCTCCTGCCAGTTCCCCAAGGGAGCAGCTACTCTTGCAAACGGTCCTGTCAGGTGGATCATGCAACCAGTATGTCTCCATCCTCGGCGTTCATATGCCAGACCTTGCTGCCTGGCTGCAGCGGCTTGGGAGGGCAAAACCAAACTTACTTGAGATTGCCCCTTTCTTCTTTTTAGTGCGTGTGCTCATCCCCTGCCCAAATTGTGTGTGTGTGTGTGTGTGTGTGTGTGTGTGTGTTTCCCTACGTTACTGGTTTGGGTTCTAATGAGCTGCCAGCCTCTTTAAGAAGCTTCCACTCTGCTGCCAAGGCTTTGGATTTTTGCGGGCTCTCTTCCCTTTCCCCCTGTTGCCTGCTTTCAGTTTTTCCATCTCCATTTACAGAGCTTGGAAAATATCTGCTCCTTTAAGGAGTCGGCATTGATACCTCCCCCCCCCCCGCGCTCTTACTGAGCGGGTGTGTGATATGGGGCAAATCTCCGCCCTCTGTGTGTGTTATCTCTCCCCTCCCGCCTTTTTTTTTCCCATTGGGAAGTTCTAGGACTAGTAGGGAAGGAAGTATGTAGGACAGCCCCCAGACTTTTCCTGGTGCAAATAATATGGATGCATGTCCAATGAAAAGGACATTCAGAAGCACCTAATGTTCCCTGGACTTTTAGGGCAATACATGGTGCTTTCGTTTGACACATTAAAATCTGGTTGCTCCCAAAAACTTGTCTTTCTGTCTCTGCACCACAACACTGCTTTGGAGTGACTTCTTTCTGATTGGTGGTTAAAATGACGGTTGGTGCTGGTGCTTAAGGATGATGAAAGCTGCTTAACATAAGAAGTTTTTTTTTTTAAAAAAATGAATAAATAAATAAAATAAATTCTTGGAAAAGATTATTTAAAAAACGTTTCCAAAGAAAAATTCCTTTAAATGAATCAAGTCATTAAATTTTTTTCCTTTCTAAAAAAGTCCTTAAAAGAATCCTTCCAAAAATTGTCCAGTAGCACCTTAGAGACTAACTAAGTTTGTTATGGGTATGAGCTTTCGTGTGCATGCATACTTCTTCAGATATCTGATATCAGATATCTGGAATTTTTTGGAAGAGTTTTTTAAATAATCTTTTTCAAGTTTTTTTTTTATTTCGACTATGGCAGACCAACACGACAACCTACCTGTTGTTGTTTTTAAGTAATAATCCTTAAAGCCATGTTTCAGTACAGTATAAGCTATGATCCAACAGGATAAACTAGAATGTCCATGAACTGATATAACAACAACAACAGCAACAATTTTATTATTTGCCATCCAGAGTGGCTGGGGAAACACAGTCAGATGGGCGGGGTATAAATAATAAATTATATTATTACTATTATTATTATTAGTAGTAGTAGTAGTAGTAGTAGTAGTACCCATCCATCTGACTGGATTGCCCCCACCACTCTGGGAGTTTACCTGCTTCTGATACATTGGCTCCTTCATATAAAGGGAGAAACATCACTAACAGTACCATCTTTGAATTGATTTGTAGTGCTTGCCCCATTCCCTAAAGAAGTGGATGTTCTGCTGGTAAGATGGAGCGTGATCACCCTCAGCTTTTCACTTTCCTGCCACTACAGGTAAGTTACTGGTCTCTTGTAGAAAAAGGAAAGAGAGAAGCTTGGGCTACAGAGAAAGCAGAGGTAGGCACAAGATTGGAGTCAGCCAGGCCCTATTTGACTCAACCTAAGCCATTAGGAGGGGTGTTAGGGGATGGGTAGTACCTCTGGTGGGGGTTTGCCCATGTTTGGTCCCCAACCTGCACTCATATTGTAGGAGCCACAGGTGAGAGCTATCAGCACGTGACGGAGGTCATACCCAGGAATGGCTTTGAGTAGCCAGCTAAACCAGCTGAGAGTAGTTGATGAGTCTCAAACTCTCAGTAAGTTAGGGACTTACCCTGCATATGAAAACAGGCTCTGGTGGATTGAGTGGACAAGATCTATAGTATGTTCGACATTCAAGAAGAGGGTTTCTGAAAATTCTGTAGAGGGAGATGGGCAGATATGGCTCATCAGCCTGAGAAGCCTGAGAAGGAGAACATCAGCCTGAGAACTCTCATCCTAAACCTCCTAAACCTCCAGTACCTTGTGGGATATCTTTGGGTGAAGAAAAGGCAACGGAGTAACCCCTACACAAATCCAGAGTGGAGTCCTAAGACAGTGGGATGGTGCCTTGTATGCCTCCTTCCTGCAACTCCTGCAGCCAAGCTGGTGCCAAACATGTTGCTCTGCTTTCCTTTGGACACATCAGCAAGGCCAAGATTATCATCTTGGCAACACAGGACCTCTATGCACACTGCCTAGGGTTGCTCACCAGGGAGATCACTTCTGTGCTGCAAATGCAGTAGTTTGACTTCATCCCCAGAGGCACACTCCATTGCCTCTCGAGACAGATGCCAACAACTCATCAGGAATCAACTTTTGTGAACATAACTTTTTGATTTTTCACAACATCCCTATATAGAGAGGTTAAACAATGAATGAAGTACTTGCTTTTGAAAGACTTTATAATCTTGCATGGAGGATTGGTTGATTTGTCCTATGTGCACAGAGAGAAGTTTGATCGCTACATTAGTGAGGTCAGGAAGAAGGGTGTTTAATCCGCCCCCCCCCCTGAAACAGGCTAATTGGTAGGAGACAATCTGCCACATCCTGAAGCATAGCTGCTTGAGTCCTCTGGAGAGATCATACTAAACCTTCTCCATTCTCTGTAAAAACATTTATTGCCTTAATATCTAATCTGATCTCAGTGTGTAGCACTCATTTTCAATTGAAGTCTTTTATTGATTACTATTTGACTTATTTGTGTGCCTTTAATTAAAGCCATAGCACAATGGTTCACAACAGGATAAATTCATTGATCTATCTAACAGTGACATCCATGAAGTGGTAAAACTGACATTAAAATAACTGTGGCCCAGGAATGCCTGGCCAAATTAGTAACCACCACAGTTAGTACCTGCCAGATATTTGACAGGTGATCATTCCACAAAACAGGCCATACCACCAAGAAGGCCCTCTTTAATATGGTCATGTGATGCATTTCCACACAGCACAGAATGACCAGGAGGGCCACCTCTGAGTATCAATGTGGTCAGGCTGAGCAATATGGGGGAAGGCGTTGCCTCAGACAGCCTGGTTGCATGCTGTTTATAAATCAACATCAACACCTTAAACTTGGACTTGGTAGCAAATTGGCAGCCAGTACAATTTCTTTAGCATATGTTCTGTGTGTATGCTGTGAGGTGCTAAACTCAGCAACCTAGAAGCCACATTTTGCACCAGCTTCAGCTTTTGAACCAAGCTGAGGGACAGCATCACATAGGGAGCATTGTAAAAATCCAGTCGATGTTACCAGTGTGAGCATTAATAAGCTATTGGACCTTCCAATGATCCCAAGCATATCTCAAATTCCAGCAAGGCTTGGTTGCAGAAGTCCTGGAAAGTTCTACAGTGGCTACCACAGTCACCTGACTTGAACTCCACAGAAAATCTCTGGTGGGATTTGAAGGTGGTTGCACCATGCAAACTCAAGAATCTTGCTGAACTGGAGGCCATTGCTCGTGAGGAAAGGGCTACGATTCTTCAGAAATGGGGCCAAGAGTTGCTGTCTGGTTTGCATCTCGTTTGCAGCAGGTCATAGCAGCAAAAGGCTGCTCTACTAAGTACTAAAGATGCTTGCCATGAAGGGGTTGAATAGTAGTGAGACTGGAGAAGCCAGTATAAGTTGCAATTTGAGCTGAATTTGGGGGAAACACTTGAAGCATCCATCGTGTTGAGCTATTTCAATTGCTTTTGTTTGATTTGCTCATTGTAAACATCTGATAGTCTAAATTTTGATAATAAACCTGATTTATAATGGAGGCTGAATAATTTTGATTGCAACTGCATATGTGTCACAGCATGATGGAAGGCAAGAACATACAGGGTCACTTTTCCACTGCAAGGGAGATGAGGGAAAGATGTAAGGTAATACAAAGGAGCACTTGCTCTTAACTCCAACATTCACTGACTGGAGGAACACAAGTGTAAGTTAGGGAACTTTCCTCAATTTGGGCACAATCCACCATTAGTGTGGAAAGGAAAACTCCACATTCACTGTCTGTTAACAGTGACATGTGACCAAAGACACAGACCATCAGCTACAAAGTCATTTGAAATAACATTGGATCAAACAGCAACTGCATCAATAATAATGATAGGTGCTGGAAGACCCTAAAAATGAAACGTGAGATGAACCTGATGATTTTGCAATACATATATATATATATAGATAGATAAATAAAAGGTAAAGGTAAAGGATCCCTGGACTCCAGTCAAACGACTCCAGTCAAAGGCGACTATGGGGTTGTGGCACTCATCTTGCTTTCAAACTGGTGTTTGTCCACAGACAGCTTTCCAGGTCATGTGTCCAGCATGACTAAACTGCTTCTGGAGCAATGGGACACTGTGACGGAAGCCAGAGCGCATGGGAACACCGTTTACCTTCTCACCACTGTGGTACCTATTCATCTACTTGCACTGGTATGCTTTCAAACTGCTAGGTTGGCAGAAACTGGGACAGAGCTTACTCCGTTGCAAGGATTTGAACTGCTGACCTTCCGATCAGCAAGCCCAAGAGGCTCAGTGGTTTAGGCCACAGCGCCAACTGCGTCCCTATACATGTAATACATGTAGGTCCCGCTTTGTAGGTACAATACATTCCTGGTTTCTGCCCAAAATGGCTGCTAGCAACCAGCAAAACACAAATAAATAAGCAAGTGGGCAAACTCTGGCTTTTCAGATTTCTGAATTAGCTGTTAGTGTTGTGAGGCTTGGGTATAATTCTTGGTGTTTGGATAACTGAAATTTCTGATAATGACCATTCCAGCAGTGGGACCTGCATGTACTGACATTTGAGATGTTGAAACCCACCTTTTAAATGCTAAAATCCACAGCTGACCTTTGTCTTGGTGACAAATTTCAATCAATGAATCTATTGTTCATCATAAATTTCAAATGCTGTGTTGCAGATTTGAAAACATTTTTGTATAAGCTCAGTATAGTTTTAATCCTGGGTGCAACAAAAATATAAAGAGATGAATTCCAGTCTAGTTCACATTTCTTATAAAAGTTAAGATCTAATAGCTATAGCTAGCAAGTACTGAAAACCAGAGTATGATTTGACTTTTTGCTAATAAGCATGTGCCTTGGGATAATATTAATGTTAAACATGCTGAAATGTTTGCATGTGTTCGAAAGGTCAAAGCATTGGAAAGTTATTTTGTTTGGGGGCTCAGATTGACACTTCGAGCAATCAGTGCTGTTTTGCTCTCTGTGTTGTTTAACAAATCTCCTGAGCCTTCCGTTTCTTAAATCAAAAAGGGCCAGAGGCGGGAAACCTCCATAAATGCGCTTTGGAAAAAAGAGTGTGCTAATTTCTTGCTTGCCTATCTCACATTTGCTGAACTAAATTCATATGAAACACCAATTAATCAGCTTTGGGTTTTTTTTAGTATTAGGAGCATTTGACTTATTCTGATTTGACTTCAGGAGTGCATGAGCCACCATAACCTCTATGTCTTCTCCTTTTGCTTAAAATAATCCACCCTTTCTTTTAATCTCATCATTACTTTCCAATTGTTCTGCAACCAGTAAATGCTAGGAGAGTTCATGAAGCACCTTATTAGGTTTTGTGACCTCTGCATAAGGAGTTGTGATTCAGGCAGCCAATCATTTATGCACTTTGTCTTTTGGAATAAAACCCTGATACCCATTGAGTGAGTTTATGTTGAAGTAAGGGTAGCAAAAACGCAGCTAAGAAGCTCAAATAATATATATGACTGATAACCTCATTTGGAAATTAGACCAGTGTCTGGACTTTAACATTCAAAAACTTTACTTGCAGCAACTTATAGATGAATTAAAACACAATATTTACAGTCACATGCTTCTCCAAGCATGGGCTTACAGTTCTTCTAATTTCAAAACAACTGTATTTTTCTCTCTTTCTAGAACTCAGCATGCAGCCTTCTGTATCTCACTTAGGCCATGTCTTGCAGGTCCTATGAGACATTTCCACTTTCACCTTCTTCTGCAGCTTTGCTTTCTTTTTTTCAAGCAGAGAAGTAGCACTCAAACACTATTCAATTTAGCAGTATTCACAGTGGACTCTAAAACACGGTAATCTTGCTTAACATAAAATGGAATCTCTCCTTCACTAGATACCTCCCATGTGACCAACATTAGCCAATCACATGACAATTCAGTTACCAACCAATCAAATTTAAACACATAGTAATGAACAGTGCTTTTTTTCTGGGGCAATGCAGGGGTACGTATACCCCAAAACATTTTGTGAAACATTGAGGGGCAGTATTTCAATATGAGTAGGGAAATGAGACTACCCCTAAACATTTTTTTTAACAAAAAAAGCACTGGTAATGCATACAAGCACTTACAATTTCAGTGAATTAAATTACTATACTTAATAGTTTAGGACTGAGGTGTTTCACATAACCCCCCGAGTTTGGGTCTAAAACTCTAATACTAATAAGAAAGTAAAACCTACACAAATCTGGAGTTCCTAAGACAACCTTGTAAGCCTCATTCCAGCAACTCTTGCAGCCAAGCTGGTGACAAACATTTTTCTCTGCTTTCAGTGAAGCTAAGAGTGGGGCATTGTCATCTGAATAGCCCAGGATCTTCATACACAAAGCCCAGGCTTGCACCCTGGGGAGGTCACTTCAGTGCGGCAAAAATAGTGGTTTGACTTTACCCCCACAGGCACACTCCATAGTCTCTTGGAACAGATGGATGCCAACAACAAACTGCTATATAATATGAAGACCTGAGCTCAATACTGGAAAAATCAAAGAACCAAGAGAAACCGAAATTGACATTCACTCATCCCTTGTTGCCACCAATGCACCCAATGCAAGAGGTGTTGCACATGTAGCTTTGAATGGCAAAAGGAATCACTACCTCCACTATCAAGATGAATATATAATATCACATGTTGTACCTGTCAGTTGCTATAACGCTCAGCCTTTGGTTAATAAAAATGTTAAGTCCTTTTGCTATTAGGATATGGCTTTTGAAATATTGGAAGGAGACTCATTTTGCATTCTAATTTTTCAACCTGCCTGCTTGAAGAAAATGCCACAGCCACATTACAAAGTGCGTAGGCACCAAAGGTCAAATTTACAATTCATATTCTGACACAGTAAGTTTAATTAAAAGATAATAAAAGGCAATCATTTATTGATAGTTTTAACATTAATGAATGACTTTGACCTCAGGCATAGCTGCTGTTCCCTAGTTAAAGCAAAATATGACTGCTTGTCATTACAAGATTTTTATTAGTATTAATGCTTTTAACTTTCCTCCCATGTATATGTCACAATATGTCAACAGTTCATTGAAAAAAAACTATTGATATGTTTCCAGTTTGTAAACAGCCCTAAAACCCTGTCTTTACAGATTCCTTGTGTTATACCCCAAACAACGTTTCACAGACGAAAATACATGCACTCTTGTATCACCATTATCTTCATACTAAGGAAATGTGCTGAACACCACATGCACCTAAGAACATAAGCAGAACCTGCTGGATCAGGTCCATCTGGTCCAGTATCCTGTTCTCACAGTGGCCAACTAAATGCACTTGCAGAATTCCAAAACCTGAAGACTTTTCTGTTCTCTCATTTATTGTATAATGCATTTAAAATCAGATGGGAATTTGTTGTTTAAGTCACTGATTGAGAGTACAACAAAGTCAAACAAAAATAATTGTCCTGGAATAAGTTGTTGTGGTTCGAGGACCCAAACCCTGCGAAGTGAAATGAAGACACAGGGACACGTGATATAAGGTTAATGGGCTAGAAAAGGCCACAACTTTATTGATTACAGCAATGAAAAGGTATTGGCTTAGGCATTGGATTGCGAAACAAGTGGGTTTATTCACCAGGGGTTCATCACCTGTTGATGCTAATCCAACTATAGGCTCACCCCTGATGTCACCGAGGGTCGTGCCATGGCCTCCCGCCAAGCAGGCTTCGGACGGAATACACGACCGCCAGATTCCTTTAACGGAATACCCCTAGAAATTGAAGGCATAGGCGATGGCCACACCTAGCACTTCGACACACCACAACACATTATTCCAATGCCTAACCTACCCACCAATACCACAAAAAGTTGTGACGATTGCTACGAGGTAGGCAAAAAAACCAAAAAGCCTAATGCCAAATGGAAAAACTCCTACCAGGCCCCCCAGGCAACCGGGGCGACCAACCTAAGGTCCATAGCAAGGCCAATGATCTAAGCCCTAACTCAAAGGGAGTGGAGGGTGGGTGACTCGCACAGGACGATGAAGAGAAATGAGGCCGGGGAGAGAGGCTGGCACTGCAGCATAAAGGCTGCTGGACACGCCCCCCCCCCCATGGCACCTGGTTGGACGGCCACCGGGGGTGGCGTGAGTGCCAGCCAGGTGAGCTGGAGGCAGGGGGCATGCCAGGCACTCCTGTCTTCCACTTGAAGTGCCAAATGCAATATATTTACTATGAAATCCTTGTTTGGGTTCATCGTGGGGCTCAAGCTACACGTAGTTAAAACCACATCAGTTGAAGTGTAATTATTACATTATGCTGGCCACCTTCCAGGATTGGGAGCATGGTGTAAATAGATAGAGGGCATTCCTCCCTTGCCACTGTTTGGATGAAAATTGCTCCCTCCTCCCAGCTTGAAGATCCCACTGGCATCAAAGTGAACTTTCATCATAGGATTAAAGGCAGCAGGGATGGGGAGGGGACTTCCTCATAGGGACTGTGATGGGGAGAACAGGGTAAACCTGATCCCTGAATCTTCATTAATACATAAATGGTGGGGGGGCTCCTTCTCCCCTTCCTGTGGTCCAAATGAAAAACATCCTCCCTCACACTGCCCTGGGCTATTTGACAGGAAGGTGAATGTTGAATTTAATTCTACTATCTGTATTTTCCTGCAATGTCACAGTCCTAAATAATTGTCTGTATACCCTTCGGGGTACACGCATGTACACAAAAATAAATGTCCTGCCTAGTTGTGGTCACATGTGCTGCTCATGGAAGCAGTTGCACAATGTGGAGGACCCCCCCCCCACTGTTAGAGAGAACTGTTTCACACATTAGTGTTTCTTACTCACTTAACTTTTTTAACCCTTTTACCTCTGCCACCATATAACTAAACACCTCAGCTTCCTGAGGTTGTGAATAAGTGTGGGACAAAGCAGCACAGGTTCAACTTTAAATTGAAAACAAAGTAAATTTTATTGTATTTTAAATAAGCAGGTGGTGGTGTTAATTTTATGGTTACTATTAGGGATTTTTTCAGGTTCAGTTTTATCCTTTCTTGAATTCAATTCTCCACATTTCCAAATTGGTTTGCAATTTTTTAAAATAAGTTCTCATGAAAATTCACTAGCATTTTACTGCAGAATTATTCCAATATACTGTATATTAGGAGAATTTCAAAATACAATGCACTTTATGTGCTATTTTCACGATATACTTTCCCTCAAAACTTCACTTCAGCATAGGCATCATTGTACACATTACTTCACTGAAAAACCGCATTGCAAAATTCAAAGAGGTGAGAATTTCGAAAGATGGCTGTGTTTCAGTTCACATACTGTTTTGGGAAGTACAAAATAAGGAAGACTGCATTTAAATGCAAACGGAATATAGTTTCTTCCCCCACCCCTAATTGGTATGTGTTGTGCTTGGTTGGTTACTGTTTCTTCAGTGCAAAATGGTTGCACTGTGTGGTTTCTGCTTCTTTAAGAGGAGAGTTATGAGAAATTTAGTTCTTCCACCAAATCAAAGCCAATTCCCTAAATCACTCCTGCTCAGTTACCGTAACACCCATTCATTTGGCACTCATGACTATACTTGACATAAGGCTCATGAACTCTTCATTCTGGAGTTTCTCAGGTTTTTATCAGGACTTCTGCCACAGTCTTCACACTGGTCCAGTAACCTCTGCTTCTCCAGCTTGCAGACCTCCTCTTGTTTTCTTTTTCACCCATCATCTGACTGACCTTGGCCTCAGATTAGACTTTTATTTCAAAACAGAGTCAATCTCTAGCCAGTCATTTTGAATCTGTATGACATTCTCTCACCAGTTCTGGTTCATTGTGAAGAGGCAGAATATTTCCTATCAGTTTTTAGTTCACAATAATGGGTTATGAGCCTGTATTTCCAGGCTTGAGATCCCTTTTGCTATAAGCACAGCTTTTCTTCTTTTTTCTTTTGCATTATTTTATTAAGTAAGGGAACCATTTCATACTACATGCATAGTGTTTTGGGGGCAGGGGATGTGGAAACCATGTCACTGTTCCTGCAGGAGTGATCACAGGCCTCAGGCCTTTTGTGTTCTGCTCCTGGAGATCAGTTCAGCAATGGAGGGTGTCCACAGCCACATTTCAACAGATGGGCTCTGCTATAGGATTTCTTCTTGCACAATGATTTCACTAAGAGTAACTGAGAGTAGCCTGCTTTGCTGTTTATTAGTTTTGTAGTTTTAATATTGTATGTTTGCTACTCTAATTGGAAACCTGATGAATAGGGTTCTTTATCTGTTTTCTCGCTGTTGTAATTTTTTTACAACGTGCATTGTAACCTACCCTTAGATCTATCACAGTGCAGGATGGGCTATAAATATCCCAAATAAATAAATAATGTTTATAAAAGAACTGCAATTTCAACTCCATCCTAGTAGAAAAACACTGAATATTAATTTTGCTAGCCCCAAAATTCTTTTGAAGGACTAGACTATAGGAGGTATCTATTATCGAAGGTCTGTTGCCCACCCTTTAATTTAAGCAGTTTGTGTTCTCTTATCAGGTACTGGGAGGAACTGATTAAAAGAAATATCATCCTGGATGGTGGCAATGAACAAAATGAATCTTCCTTCCATTGTTAGTGTATCTGATACTAGATAAGAAACAGGGTGGTGGTAGGTGATCTAACCACTGTTGTTTCCCAGAAGTGAATATGCTTTTTAATTGATGCCCTCCAAAAGAGTTGTTGGTGTGCCACTGCTGTTAAGACCCATGAACCAGAAACAATCAGTTCAAATTTTACCTCAGCCATGAATGTGATGGATGACCTTAGGAGCACCATTCTCACCAAGCCTCTCCCAACCACAATAATGTTCTTATTTGAAATATGTATATCTCTCACCTTTCAAGGCAGCTGCTGAGAATAATGAAATATAAGAAGAAAGGCAATATGCAAAAAGAAGTGGCAATAGAAGCATGCAATGTAGCAATGTAATAAGACAGCCAGTACGAAACATATTAAAAAGTTGGAGGAAGGAAAAATCCAGAAGAATGGCATGTGATTACGGCAGGCAAGCATGACATTCAGCCTTCCTAAATAGGTAGGTCTTAACACCACATGGAAGAACAACAAGATAGAGGCAAGATGAACCTCCTGTGATAATATTGTGATAATAATTCAAGCCAGCCTTACAGCATTGTTGTAAGGACCACTGGTGTAATATATATTCATGTAAATCATTTATTCGTCTTTAGAGGAGCAGAATCCATTTCATTCACATAGCCTGAAGAGTCTAGATTGCAGTTCTTCCTGCTTGCTTCCCCTTTATAGATATTTCTGCTCCACTTGGCTTCTTTTGCTCTGACAAGATTTGCAGAAGCTAATGTGGATCCAGGAAGAATGGCAAGAAATGGTTTGCTAAAGTTGCTAAAGTTTTGACATGAAAGTCTGACACACACACCTGTCCCGCTTCTAGTAGGAACCCGTTCCTGCAGCATGACCATTTGATCCATTTTCTACAACAGGTTTTATAACATAGGTCAGTGACCTAAATTCAAGTTTATAGCAACTTTCAGTTTCACTAGTTTCAGTGTCTTGGGGAAAATCCAAGGAAGATTTGTTCATCCATGATCGGAACTGGTGGATACATAACTTCTATAGTAACAATCTTCTAATTGGTTGTCTCAGTGACAAATGAGAGTACTAATTATCTCTATAGGAAAAAAACTTCAGCTGAGGAAGTCCTGTTTTGGCGGTCAGCACTTCTAAACCAAGTTTATACAAGTCATAAATTTGTGGCTGCATTATATATTATTATATACAGTGGTACCTTGGGTTACATACGCTTCAGGTTACATACGCTTCAGGTTACAGACTCCGCTAACCCAGAAATATTACCTCAGGTTAAGAACTTTGCTTCAGGACGAGAACAGAAATCGTGCGGCGGCGGCACAGCAGCAGCGGGAGACCCCATTAGCTAAAGTGGTGCTTCAGGTTAAGAACAGTTTCAGGTTAAGAACGGACCTCCAGAACGAATTAAGTACGTAACCAGAGGTACCACTGTATTATATCTTATTATCATAGATTCCGGCGTATTAGGCGACTGGGCGTATTAGACGACCCCCCAAATTAGCAGGTGCAATTTGGGGATTTGTCTTATAAGCCCAGTCGCCTAATATGCTGGGCAGCTCTGCGTCGGGAGAAAGCCGCCCGACGTGGAGCTGAGCCTGCCGCTCGCTGCTGCTGCTTCGGAGCCACCCCAGCAGCAGCGGGGGGGGGGGCTCCACTCCTCGCCACTCATACCCGGCATATAAGGTGAACCCCAACTTTGTAACCTCTTTTCTGTGGTTAAAAAGTCTCCTTATATGCCGGAATCTACTGTAGTTCCTCACTTTCACAAAGCCCTGTTAACACTACTCACATGCAATATTCTTATTCCCCATTCAAATATAGCTCTTGTTGATGATACATGAAGCATTTATACACATTTATATCAGATGGCCAACAGTGTGACTGGAACAAAAGCAGCTTCTTGGGTGACAAGACCCATGGTTTCAAATAAACATCTCCTGGGCTTCTGCAATACCATTAGTAGGCCATTGGGTGCGCTTTACCCTACATGGAAGTGAGGCAGTGTTGATGGAAGGAGATGAAGCAGGAGCTGTATACAAGCTCTACTGAGTCCTCAGCAGGATGCCTGCTGAACACAGCCTTCCTCTCAGGTTGGGTAAAAGGCATCCAATGGCCTACAAATGGTATCACTTCCATTCTTTTTTCCTCCAAGCCACATGCTACTATATGCACACCTGGCTACATTTTCTCATTTTTATGTTTATTTACCTGTTCTCCCTAAACCTGTATTCTTAGCCCCACCCCGAAAATCTTCACTTTCTTACTCCATGAGACCCCTGAATGTCCAAATGTTGCATCTCAGGCCCCCATGAATTTAATATACATATATAAATTTGGAAGTACATAAGACATTATTCTGTGTACTTGTCAGTGTATGTCTCTTCTCTGTATGTCTGTATAGCTCTTTACTGCAGTCCATTTTCCCTAGAAATGAGCTATTCGTATCTTTCAAAATGAATTTGTACCAGCTCAGGAACTCATTTGATTATGTTGGCTGCTCAGAAGGGGGTTACAACACCTCGAAACTGTAGTAATCCATTAGCTGATTATGAATTTGAGGAATCTGTGCTGTGTTTGGAGCATAGTGTTTCTTTTTTCCAAACTACAAGAAAAAAGATTCCACCTAAACATTAGGAAGAACTTCCTGACAGTAAGAGCTGTTTGACAGTGGAATTTGCTGCCAAGGAGTGTGGTGGAGTCTCCTTTGGAGGTCTTTAAGCAGAGGCTTGACAACCATATGTCAGGAGTGCTCTGATGGTGTTTCCTGCTTGGCAGGGGGTTGGACTCGATGGCCCTTGTGGTCTCTTCCAACTCTATGATTCTATGATTCTGTTCCTACCTGATCTTTAACAAAGCAGTTTACATGTCCTTGGTCATTGCTCTCCATGGTTCCTTTAGGCATCTGCTGATGTTGGGATTACAGGGATTACAATATCAATGTCCTCCTCTGATCTTTATGGCTCTGACTGGCTTGTGGTTTTTCTATGCTTTTCTTTAATTGGGATGCACATTTAAAGCAGCTCCTTCTGGACTACTGTGTTATAGTTTCCATTTACATAATACAATACTTTGCATCCAAGATTTTAACTTTATGGGTTTACTGCTACTGTACCTTAATTTTTTTACAGTGGTCCACCTCTAATTTTACACTAATAATGTTGCATTCCAAAACCATAAATGAAATATAATCTAGCTGAAAAAGAACATAATGGTGCAAAAGTGACAAAGAAGATGAGGCAGCAAAACTCTAAAAGAAGGCTTCCCAGGTAAAGTTAACTGTTGAACAAAGGCAGTAAAAGAGAGAAGAGGACATAAATCTGATAGCTTGTAAACAAAGGCAGCATGACATGTATCTAATTTAAACTGCCTTTTCCTTTGTCAGCATTTTCTGTGTCCTCATCCTGGAGACTTCTCACACCACTCATTACAAAACAAAAATGATGGGAAACTATACTGAACAGGTAATTTTTTTATTAAAATTAGGTCAAAAAAGCCTATGATAAGGGGTGCTTGAGCAGCACTGTAGCTAGCCTTGCTTGTTAGGTGGGGTAACCACGTTTGTAGGTAGGGCATTTGGGAGGGGTGCCTTGTCATTGCTCATACTCAACAAACAGTGCTTGGAAAGACAATTTCTGGCCATCCCTCATAGTACAGCTTTTACAATGCTCTGTAATGTTCGACAAAAAACTAATTGATGATGGTTCTTAGAGAAGGTAATTGGAATTAGAATTTATTTGGTAAATTAGGAACAGAAATAAAGCTAATTGTAAGGAAAGAAATCTGTGGATAACACATGAAGACATTTAGCTAATAACTGCAATTTGCAAAATATACTTAAATACTAATGTAACTGTTTAAGATTTCATAGCTTTAAAATAAAACCCAGAAGTTTGCTTTTTACATGCTATTATTTAGCACAATTTACTTGCACATAAATTGGGTTCTTTCCCTATGAAAAACAACAACCATGCTTCTGGCTGTTGGAGTATTTAAACAGAAGTTATCTTTCAGAAAAGCACAAGATAGGAATTAAGTTTCAGTGTTACATATGCAGGCAGCCCTGTATAGGAAAGCCAGAGTAGCAGGGGCAACCCAGTCAGATGAGTGGGGTACAACATTATTATTATTATTATTATTATTATTATTGCAGAAAGAATAATTAGGGCATAACTAGAAACAAGGAACAATAATGATTCTCAAGATAGTGGATGTAAAGCATATAGCAAGACTCAGAAGATTTGTTGTTGATGGTAATTTTAATTTAATACCCAGCCTTCATCCTGAGGTCCCAGAAGGGGTTACAACAATTTAAAAGACAACATTAAAACCAGAATTAAACATTAAAACACAGAATTCCAGCATACCGCAAAGGATTTCTGGTGTGTGTTCCAGCATGCACAGTCAATTCACCCATGACTCACTGCTAGGCTTGTTGGGTATTACCAACACCAAAGAACAAGGAAGCCCAAAGGTACTGAGGATTAGGTTGAAATCAACAACACTCTGGATCACAATGTCACACCTTAACTTATTCTGAGCAAAAATCTCTGTTCCTCATTGACAAATTTGCACTTTCTCCCCATCTTGCACGTATCAGTGCAAGCTAGTCATTTTCTTCTCAGGAAAACTACTTGTGCCACTTGTGAAATGTGTAGGTGTAACTAGGTAATCTGGAGTGGATTTTTTTTTTTTTAAAGAATGAAACTTAATTCTCTACACCTTTGGGAATCATCTTGGTTTTTGGATTTGCACTGCCTACTCTTTCAGTGTTTTTGCTTTAACCAGCACCCCAAACAATTATTAACACTGTCTCTAGAACATGCTCAACACACCCCTGCAGGAAGCTGTGTAATTCTTTCAGCAATGATCTGATTATCTATCACGGATGAATTCTTGAAGCCCACCCCAGAACACTCCATGATTCCTGGTCACATGCAAAGGCGGCATGGCAGTTCTTGAGCTCTCCTTGTCCCAAGGGCAGGCAGTATTCTACACCAGTCCCAAGGACAGCAAGTGCAAGAGGCTCTTGGCCCGTCTTCTCCAAATTGCTGCTTCTCCTCCCAAGAACTGAAGGTCCCTTTGCCAGGATAGCAAAGCATAGGTGGCACGTGGAGGCAATCTGTGTCCCCTCCCTCCTCTGTGCTTCTATCTAAATCTGAAGAGGTTGCAATTCTTGGCTATTTGACATATGGTGACTAATGAAATTAGATAGCTAATTTATTGAAGGCTGTTCTGGTGATTTATGTGGTCATCACCTCATCAAAAGAATGAAGTTGGTTTCTTTTAACAAGGTGACAGTTAGAGGGCAGAAGAGAAGTACAATTTCACTGTAAACACAGCTTGGGTGGTTTATTTTCAGGCCCAAAATTATTTAAAGTCTAAGCATGTGCCCTGGGATTTATTTGTCCTACAAACATTGAATTCCTAAGGCTGCAATCCTAGGAGTGAGTCCTATTGTTCTCAACGGGACTTACTTTTGAATAGGTATGTGTAGGATTACTTACACTTACTTAATTAGAAATGCTTAATTAGAAATAAATCCTGAGGAAATAAATTGACCCTTACAGTAAACATGACTATATATAATCCGAGTTATAAATAATGTGAGAGGTGGATAGGGAAACATGTAGATGGGCAGAATGTTTATTCAACTTCTACCCCCTTTTATATGTATTTAGTCTTCAGGATTGTAAGCTTGGACCAATACTTTTATTTTGATTTATATACAGAACCTAGTTAATTTAGGCTTTATAGGAACTGACTTCCTAATAACTGAAGTGCTTTTAAACTGGATATTATTTTAAAGCTATAAACTAATTCAGTGGCTGATATATACCTAAGTCATACTCAGCGTAGCTCCATTGAAATCAATGGATTTACAGTTCCACTCTGGAAATCATCCAGTCATTTCGCTCTGGGGATGTAGAAAGAATTGCACACAATGATTTCTACTGTTGTGTCACACCACACCCACTGGTATGAATGAAACTTTGTGTGATGTGGTGGTATATTGATCAAGAAGCCACAGTTCCATAACAGAACAGGTAACATACAGTGTAAAGGGAATATTAGAAATTGGGACACTAGCATTATAGCCAGGAAAATTTATGCAATAATCCCTGCATCTGTGTTTTTTTTTTAATTTATTTATTAAATTTTGACATAAATATATTTCACAAACGTACAAAAGACAAAATGAAAAAGAAAAAACAGAAAAAGAGAAGAAAAAAAAGAAAAGAAAAAGAGAAAAAAGGAGAAAAACCCGAAATACATACAACTTTAAATGACATTGATCGACTTCCCTTTATCTCAATTTCGGAAAATATTGCCTTGTTTATCTATCTGCTGTGTCTATTCCTTAATAAAACTTTTTACGTAGTAAGCGTTATCTCATGCCTACTGTGATTTCTGTAAGTACATATGTGTTTCTGATCAACATTTTGATTTTCCCCTTGTCTCTATTTCCATATATATCCTAAATTTATTCCATTCATTGTTAAATTTTGCACTTCTTTGATTTCTTATTTTCTGTGTCAATTTAGCCAACTCCAAATAATCAGATAATTTAAGTTGCCACTCCTTTAGTGTTGGGATTTTTGGTGTTTTCCAGTACTGTGCTATGAGGGTTCTGGCGACCACCGTTGCATATTGAAAAAAGGTTCTATCTTCTTCTTTGATATCCTTACCAATTATCCCCAGCAGGAAGGCTTCGGGTTTTTTAACAAACGTATATTTAAGATTTTTTTTTAATTCATTATAGATGGATTCCCAAAATTTTTTGAGAATCTCGCACGTCCACCAAGTATGGATGAAATCGCCCTCCCTGCTCTTACATTTCCAACACAGTTTATCGCCCGTTCTATACATTTTATGTAGTTTTACCGGCGTTATGTACCATCTGTACATCATCTTATACATGTTTTCCTTTAGTGTCGTGCATGCTGAGAAATTCATATCTTTACACCACAATGCCTTCCATTTGTCAAACTCTATGTTGTACCCTAGGTCTACCGCCCACTTCACCATCACTTCCTTTACTTCCTCGTCCTTGGTGTCCCACTCAAGCAACTGGTTGTACATTTTTGATAATAATTTTGTTTTACTTTCTATTATTTCAATCTGAAATCTAGATTTCTTGTCATTTATTCCGATCTTATTATCTTCCCTCCACATTGAATTAATTTGATGGTATTGAATCCAGCCAGTCAGCTTGCTTTTTATTTCTTCGTAAGGTCTAATCCTCCACCCGGATTCTGTTTTGGTTAGTAAATCTTCATATGTCCATCTTTCCCCCTCGATGTTTAATTTTTTAATTGTTAAAATGTCTATTGGTGATAACCACCAGGGCGTTTTCTGCTCCAACAATTTTTTATTCCTTTCCCACACTTCCAGCAGTGGCCCTCTGAGAATGTGATTAGAAAAACCTTTATGAACCCTTCCTTTGTCTCGCCATAAATAGGCATGCCAACCGAATCTTAGATTAAACCCCTCTAGATCTAACAAATTTTTGTTTTTGATGACAATCCAGTCTTTTACCCAACAAAGACATGCTGCTTCGTAATATAACCTCAAATTTGGAACCGCAAGACCACCCCTATCTCTTTGGTCTGTCAGCAATTTAAATCTAATTCTTGGTCTCTTTCCCTGCCAAATGAATTTAGAAAGTAATCTCTGCCATTCTTTGAATATTGAGGTTCCTCTAATTATCGGTATATTCTGGAATAGGAAGAGTAATTTAGGTAGTAAGCTCATTTTAATCGCCGCCATTCTCCCCAACCACGAGAGATGTATTCTATTCCATGTATCCAAGTCCTTCATTATTTCTTTCCATGTTTTCTTGTAGTTATTTTCAATCAGATTTATATTTTTCATAGTTAACCAGATTCCAAGGTATTTAACTTTTTTAGTTATTTTAATTCCAGTTTGACTTTCAAGATCGTTTTTGGTTTCTTCTTCCATATTTTTGGTCATTATTTTGGTTTTTGCTCTGTTTAATTTAAATCCGTATAATTTTCCAAATTCCTCTAGTAGCTTTAACACTTTGCCGACGCTCTCTTTTGGTTCTTCCAATGACAGCATAAGATCGTCTGCATATGTTTTCAGTTTATATTCTTTCGCTCCTATTTTTATGCCACGGATCTCTGGGGTTTTTCTTATCTTGTTTGTGATTATCTCTAAAACCATGATAAACAACAGCGGTGACAAAGGGCACCCCTGTCAAGTGCCTTTTGCTATTTCAAACTGTTCTGTCAGGGTATTGTTAATAATTAATCTAGCTCTTTGTTGTGTGTAGATTGCTCTAACTCCTTCCAGGAATGTGCCATCTATCCCTGATCTTTCCAGGCACTTTATCAGAAAACCCCAAGAGACATTGTCGAAAGCCTTCTCGGCATCGACGAACATTAAAGCAGCGGGAATTTCATTATGACATTCTAAATATTCAATAATGTCTATTGTATGTCTAATGTTATCTTTTATTTGTCTGTTGGGAAGGAAACCGGCCTGGTCAATATGAATGAGATTAGTTAAACACTTTTTAAGTCTGTGTGCCATTATATCTGCGAAGATCTTGTAGTCGTTATTCAATAATGAAATCGGTCTGTAATTCTTGATGTTAAGTTTGTCTGAATCTGGTTTCGGAATCAACGTGATATAGGCTTCTTTCCAGGATGCTGGCATCTTTCCTCCTCTTAGTATCTCGTTGATTACATCACATAGTACTGGTGTTATGTATTCCTCTAGGACCTTGTAATACTTGGCAGATAACCCATCTGGGCCTGGGGCTTTCCCCAGTTTCATCCTTTTGATTGCTTCTCGGATCTCCTCTATTTTTATGGGTTTATTTAAGGCGGTTCTTTCCTCTTCTGATATATTTTTAGGACTATTTTCTTCTAGGTATTTTGCGATGCCCGTTGAATCTTCTTCTTCTCTTTTGTATAGGTTCTCATAGAATTTAAGGAAGTTCTTTTTTATTTCGTTGGGGTCTTCCAGGACTTGTTCTTCAACTTTAATTTTATTGATGGTACTAAGTTTTCTTCTTTTTCTCAGTTGCCACGCCAGAAACTTTCCAATTTTATTTGCCGATTCGAAGGACCTTTGTTTCATTAACTTTATTCCCCATTCCACCTCTTGGCTTATTAATATCGAATATTATGTTTGGAGCATTTTATATTGTTGCTTATGGCCATCGTCGTTTGGGTTTTTTATCATATTTTTTCGCATTCTTTCAATTGATGGATTAATTCTTCTTCTTTTTTTTCTTTAGCCTTTTTTCTTTGGGTATTTTGTTGTATCAGGAGGCCTCTTAACACAGCCTTGCTAGCATCCCATACTGTGTCTATACCTGTTCCTTTGTTGATGTTTAAGTCAAAATAGTCTTTTATGGTAGTTTTAGCTTTTTCGATCACTTCTTCTTTTTCAAGTAGGTAGTCATTCATTCTCCATCTGTACAACCCTTGGATCTTCCACTTTAATTTTAATGTTATTGGGCTATGATCCGATAAGGTTCTGGGTAGTATTTCGCATTTCTCCGTTCTTATTATTAATTCTCTTGAGATCCATATCTGATCCAGCCTGCTCCAGCTCTGATGTAGTTCAGAGAAATGGGTAAATTGTTTCGTTGTAGGGTTTTTGTATCTCCATATATCTATTAGGTCCAGATTTTCTTCCAGATCATTAAACGATTTCGGTAATTTCCCTTGATTTATGTTCTTTTTTCTTGTACTTCTATCTAGTTCTGGCGTTGGAACCACATTTAAATCTCCGAGTAAGACCAGTTTATTGTTGTCTAGCTCTAATAAAGATTGTTCCAGTTTTTTAAAGAACTCCATTCTATTTGAGTTTGGGGCATAGACTGTTACCACGTTTATTTTCTCTCCCTGGTAGTTAATTTGAATTCCTAAAACTCTTCCATCCTCATCCTTGCAATAATCCCTGCATCTGAATGCACCCTGTCAGTCTCCTGAGCATTCCAGTCCTCACTGGGCTGTGTTTTTAAAGCAGTTGTTCTTTTTGCACCCTTGATTGTATTTTTGAGAAATGTTGGTACTATATGCACTGTGAAAAAGACTGAAAAAGCAAGGCACAGATTTACATTCTGATAAATGCAACACAACAGTGGAAAGAGGAATGTGGAGAGAAAAGAAAAACAAGGAAACTGCTACCAGTTCTTAATGTTGCATTGCTCTTATAAAGATGAGCTGGAATGAAGACAGTTTGGAAAGAGAAGTCAAATGGCAGCTGGCCTGTCAGATGAGTCAATGGAGTGGGACCAGTTACCCATTTTCTCCCTCTCCTGCAGTGAGTTGTAATGAATGCTGATATATGGCTGTTTGGGGAAGAAAGGCGCCAAAATTTGGTTAGTTCCATCCAGGTGTATTGTGTCTTTCTCTCTGCTGAAGCCAGGTAGGATGAAACGGGCATCTAGCCCCTGGTCATGAACTGTCACATGGGTGGTGGATACAGATTCAGTTGTTCTGACTCAAGGAATGAGGCAGTTGAGCAGCTTGGCAGCTGTATCCATGACTCAGCAGTCCTATTTAGGATCCACTCTGCTTACCCCGAAAAGGGCGAGGGTCTAGAAAAAGTGCTCTAAACATAGCCTCCCTTTCCCCCTGACTGGATTACCATGCTCAGTGGGGTCGTAAAATACAATGAACTTTGGGACATGGAATATACAGAATTTGTCGGATAACACAGATAAAGAGCGTCCCGAATGCAGTACTGTCATCATTGCAAGAGCGTTGCGATGTTTTAACATTGATATTGCAGCACTTCACGACACTTGAATCTCAGGGGAGGGACAACTGAAGGAAGAAAAAAGAGGCTACACATTCTTTTGTAAATGTCTACCTGAACAAGAACATTGAATACATGGAATAGGCTTTGCTATCAGAAACGATCATGTGAAGCACTTGACAGAAGTCCCTACCAGCATTAATGAGCAGCTTTCAACCCTTCAAATAAAACTCACCAAAAACCAACAGGCTACTATTCTAAGTGCTTGTACACCAACACTGGATGCCGATGAAGACATTAAATATTTTTTTTTACTCTCAGCTGTATGCCAGCCTGCCAGAGATGCTTAAGGAGGATAAAATTATGCTCCTGAGTGATTTTAATGCAAGAGTTGGGCAAGATTTCGACCTGTGGCTTGGAACTATTGGAAAATAAGGAACTGGCAACAGCAACCAGAATGGAATCTTACTTTTGATGATATGTGCAGTGCACAACCTTGTTATTACCGACACACTCTTTCAACAACAACAACAAAAATTTAAAACATCTTGGTCAAACCACTGGCACCTCTTAGACTATGTAATTGTCTGAGCTGAAAATCGTCATGATGTGCTCCTTACCAGGGCAATGATGAGTGCCAATGACCGCTGGACAGATCACCAATTAATATGTTCCACAATGGTTAACAAGATTATACCTCAACGCAGGCTTCAAGGAAGGAAACGAGGGTGCAAAAGGAACACTCAAGCCCTTCAAGATCCTATTAAGTGGGATTGCTTCCAAACAACTCTTAAGGACCACCTGCTTTTGGAGTTCCCTGACAACATTGAGAAACACTGGACCAATCTAAAAACATCCATTATTGCAGCCTATGAACAAACACTTGGATACCAAACCAAGAAACACCAGGACAGGTTTGATGAGAATGACAGTGAGATTGAATGCATTATTGACAAGAAAAGGAAGGCCTTTCAGATCTGGCAAAGAGATAGAAACCGTGTCACTAAGAAAAAAACTATGCCAATGCTAAGGCTGAGGTTCAAAGAAAAACCAGATAACTAATCCACCTGGTGGATTAAAAAAAGCTCAAGGGATCCAGCATTTAGCCGACACTCATGATGCACAGCTTCTTTAAAGCCACAAAGACCATCTATGGGCCAATAAATCATGGCATATGCCTCCTATGCTCAACAGATGGTACCACACTTTTAAAAGATAAAGAAGCTTTTGTAGTGCACTGGAAAGAATATTACCAGCATCTCCTTAACCACAACTCCCCCGTAGCTGCTGAGGTCCTCTGAAAAATTCCACAAAAACAAATTAAGAGATGAGCTTTCAGTATCTCTAAATCAGGGACAGTTGTGTACAGCTATTAACCAAATGAAAAACAACAAAGCCAGCAGATCTGCCAAAGGCTTCAAAGTGAGCGGAATTGAACTTGCACAACAACTTCATGCTTGAACTCGGGACGAAAGAGAGAAACATGCTAAGATGAAGGCATGTTTGGCAAACTCTCCCTATGATCAACTCCCACCCGGAAACCTATGTCCCCACTATGGAAGGGTGTACAGATCCAAAATTGGCCTCCACAGTCACTTACAGACTCACTGTTAAGGCCATATTCATGGAAGATGATCTTACCTGGCTACGAGTGATCGCCAGAGAAGAAGAAGACTGTGTCCTTCTCTCTGCTGCAGTCAGGTAGGATGAAATGGGCATGTTTTGCTTTGGATAAAATTGGAATTGAAACATAATGTGCACTATATAAAATAAACATGTTGAAGGAGGAACTCCAAATTAATTGCATAAAATCCACAACCTACCACCAACACACCACCTACCAGTTTATGTTTGTTTGTGCACAAAATTGCCACTTTTAAATCATTATCTCTAAGATGTAGAGCTAGATAGTTAGCATCTGTTTTCTATTTACCAGTTTCATGAGTGAGGCATTTATTCACTGTGGGAAACCTTAATAGTGTTTATGAAGGATCCCATGAATGCAGCATGCTCTTATTTTCTGCTCCATGGCGTGTGAATTAGGACTATAAAAAATAAAAGTAATTATCATTCATGAATTACTGTCAGCTAAAATTCCTTTGAAGCATCATATATTCTTGTTTCTCTAGAACATATGAAGAGGGGGCATCTTGGAGATAGTAGGGAAAGAGTCTAGATTGTAAACTATTTCATGAGGGAAATTGGTTGATATTAGAGATGGAGAATTTATTTTCGTCCACATTTTTAAGTGAACTGACTTTATTTGAACCTCCCAGACTAATGCACAGATCAGAACATCATTATCCTTCTGATTTTGCATGTGTCTGAATTTCACAATGCAGTTGCTGCCTCAAAATCCATATCAAAATAAGTAAGAAAGATAGTGTTCTTTGAGATAAAATATGTTTAGAAATGCGTACAGTGAAAAAGAGTATGTACAGTGGTGCCTCGCAAGACGAAATTAATTCATTCCGCGAGTTTTTTCGTCTTGCGGTTTTTTCGTCTTGCGAAGCACGGACTTTGGAAAAGCTTCAAAAAGCACCAAAGTCTTCAAAAACCACAAAAAAGGCTACCACACGGTTTTAAGAAAAAGGAAACAAACTCACAAGACAAAGGAAACATACTTGCAAGACGTTTTCGTCTTGCGAAGCAAGCCCATAGGGAAATCCGTCTTGCGAAGCAACTCAAAAAACGAAAAACCCATTCGTTTTGCGAGTTTTTCGTCTTCCGAGGCATTCGTCTTGCGAGGTACCACTGTACTGAAATATGTACCGTTTTTTGTGATAAAATACTCTTTTAGTATGCATTTAAATGCAATTTTTTGGGACTGCTTTTTAAGATTAATGCAGAAATGGACTTATGAATAAACATATATGAAATTGACATGAACTGGGAATGGTCTCATTAGTCTATCCTTAGTTAATATACATATTTAAATGTGAGAAATGGAAAAACAACTGTTCTTCATAGTGACAGAGGAAAGAACAAGAAAAAAACACACTAAACAGATGTATTCTAAATTGAGCCATGTTACTTGCATATATATATCCACTATTCCATGCCTTTGTGTTGTGTATTGAGAATATGGAACTAAAAAAAGAAGGTATGCAGTTTTCACAATACAGAACTTAATCACTGCACACATATTATTTGCAATTCACTTAATTGTTCATGATCGTACCATTAAAAAGTATGAAGAACCCTGGAAGTCGTGCAAGGCATATCTAAATTATTTTTGCATACCATGTATGCATAATGTTGGCAAAATTACCTTCCAAACACAGTAGTAACTATGAGAAGTTAGCTATGGTATTTTCCAGAGGTGTGTTCAGGTCACAGCAGTTGTCTTGTTTATTTGTCTATTTGCGAGTCACTCTGTGCTCTCTCCACATGGATCTGTGTTTGGGTTCTGAGTTGTGTCAAATGAAGCCTTGTGTTTCCTGATTCAGTATAATGGGGTGTGGCGTTTGCCTCCTAGGATGGGTCAAGGAAAAGGTTAAAATGGGTGTGATGTGATTGGCCAGTGAGAATGCAAGGGGGGAGTAAAAGATAGAGTGGGAGGTTTTGAAAGTCAGTTGATGTTTGGGAGTTGGGAGTTGATGTTTGGGTGTTGGAGAAGGAAGAGGGTGGGATAGGCAGTGGGTTGGTAGAGTTGTATTGTGAGAGAGTGAGAGGAATTGTTAGGGAGTTAGATAGATAGTTGGGAATAATTCAGTTTGAAGAAACAAAACAAATTCCTTCCAGCAGCACCTTAAAGACCAACTAAGTCAGTTCTTGGTATGAGCTTTCGTGTGCATGCACACTTCTTCAGATACACTGAAAGATATACTCTTTCAGTGTATCTGAAGAAGTGTGCATGCACACGAAAGCTCATACCAAGAACTGACTTAGTTGGTCTTTAAGGTGCTACTGGAAGGAATTTGTTTTGTTTTGACTATGGCAGACCAACACGGCTACCTATCAGTTTGAAGATGTTAGGAACTAAGATTTAAGAATCTGACAAGAGAAAAATAAACCGAAACCATATGCTTATTCCTGCACTTAAAAATAAACTTGATTATTTGTCTATGTTAACAACTGTCTGGACTCCGTGTGTCCCCAGCGGGGTGGTGGCAGCAAAGAAAGCAACCGCAGTGGTGGCACAGGGTCAATAGACCGTGAAACGTCTGGGGGCCCTGCGTGATCGCCACATGGGGCATCTGAACATGGTGGTAACTTTCCCCCCCTTTTGGTCAACGTGAGTAGGAGCAGGCAGAGGAGTCTCTCCAGAGTAGATTAACAATGCCTGTCAAATGCAGACAAATAGGTCTGGGTGTCTTTTGTGGGGGAAGCAACTCTCTTTTCTTCATATTCACTTATGGGTGTAGGTGAACAGTAGCTTGTTTCTCAGTTTTTCACACCTTATGAATTATGAGGTGGCTGACTTGCATACCCTTCAACATTTCTCCAATGAAAATGGGGGTGTCCCATTCCATAAAGATAATTTTACAATTTATACCGCACACATCTTATTGGGTTGCTTCAGCACTCTTTGTAGCTTCCAACATATATTAAAAAATAATAAAACATTAAAAAAATAAACTTCCCTATAGAGGATTGCCTTCAGATGGCTCAGGGGTTGGATAACTCCATACCCTCCAACATTTCTCCAGTGAAAATAGGGAAATCCTAAGGAAAAGTGGGACCTTCCAGGATCAAATCAGAAACTGGGATGACTTCTCTAAATCAGGGACATCCCTGGAAAATAGGGACACATAGAGGGTCTGGACTTGTCTGTTTTTGTTAAAGCAGAACAACACAGGATCCCCCCCCTTAAGTTTTTAATTCTCACCCACCCCCCAAAATCCTACTGTTGTGCATTACCAGAAAAGTCTAGAGTTTTTCCATTATCTGCAAGCAACATTTTGAAGCTCTTTACTTGTTATTACAACACCTATGGACATAAAGATGCACTGAGTTATGGGAAGACATACAGAAACAGCAGATCTATGGAGTGGCAGCATCAGGCCTTGTGGGGTGTTACTGACATCATGCTTTGACTAATCAGGGGAGTAAAACTAGATCAACTGATGGGATGGGGTGGAGTGAGCCACACAGGTCCAAAGACAGCCTAGAAGAAGCATGGACAAGCTGGAGTGGCCAGGTAGGCCTACTAACAAAGACACACTAGGCCTAGTGGCAGTGCAGACATGAGTGACCCCAAATCAGAACCCAAACCTCTCCATAAGACAGCAGCAGGGAGACCTGGGTTCAAATACCCACTCAGTTATGAAGTTCACTGAGTGACCTTGGCCAGTCACCATCTTTTACCCTAACCTACTTCACAGGGTTGTAGTGAGGATGAAATGGGGAGGAGGAGAAGCATGTACACCTTTCTGAACTCCTTGGAAGATGAAGGTAGTATATAAATTAAAATTTTAATTAAATTAAATAATACAGAGCTGTGCTCCTGTTGATGGGGAGAACATAGTCGAGTAAACAAGATAGAAGCAGCAAAGAGAAAGGAGCAGCAGCGGCCTCTGCTTAACCACGCCACTGCCAATGTGAGGAGTGCAATCCATTCTGTGGCAATTTGTGAAGCAGAAGGACAATGTGAGCTTATCAAGGCTGCAGCAGCAAAAGGAAGGGAGAGAGGAGGCAGAGCAGCCCTAAATATAGGCTTCTTTCCCCCCTCCAGTTGGGCACTCATCTACCAACCCTCTTCGCCTGGGAGAGAACAGCTCGTGACTCTTTCAAGACAAAGGAGGTGAGGAAAATGCACTCCCAATGAAGCTGGGGACATCGTTCTCTGAGAAGGTGAAGTGCACATACCCAGTGCAGTAGGTTGCTCTGAGAAGCAGTAATTGACCAAAGATCACTTAATGATCTGGTCCTCGGATCACAATGCCACACTGTCTTTCTAGTTGTTGCTTCATTTCCCAGAAAGCAAATTCAGGTGGTTTTTAAATCTTCTCCTCAGGTGAGACATCTGAGGAATTTCAGGTGAAATCAAACAGAGAAGAAAAACATCTTTCAGAGGTTTTGTAAACCTTTATGTTTTTGTTGCAGCTTGGTTCTTCTAAGTTGGTTTGTAGTTTTCTGTGCTGGAGGATAGACTCTTATGGATTGATTCCATTTGTTATGCATCCCTAGTCTTCTGAATGTTTGAGTTAATGTGCCACATCTTTTTTATTGAGAGAGGCATATATAAGCTCTGAACTAGCTGGCCTTTTATCATGTTCCCAGGTGGCAAGCCTTGGCCTCAGCAGCCTGACTTAATGCATACGCAGATTACTGAACTTGGCCGCTTATGCTCACGCCAATCTGTTAGGGTGGCATTGCGCCCATGGAAAAGTTGGCTGAACCACTGCCCTAGGGCATAGTTGCCAAGGAATGATTTTTATGAGCAGCCTGTCTGACGCAGAAGGTTCCATATCTATGCAAGAATTCATTCATCTGTGCTGATACTTATGCTCCAGTATCTTATGGCTCCTTACACTTAATCGTACCTGTTGGCCCTCTTTTGCTACAAATAGAACACCTGAATGATACAGGCACAGAAAGCATATGGGGCACTGAACACTGAGGGCTGCCTCCAGGCAATCAATCGTGTTGCCTATAAAACTAGTAATTCAATCTGCTGGTCATTCATTTCTCCCATGTTCATTTAACAAACTTTCACTTAGAGGCTTGCCTCCCCACCCCCACCCTGCACTTTTTAAATAAGCCAAGAAGTAAGATACCGGTAAAAATAAATCCTTTTTAAGGCATTGATCCAAAACCCATTATGTTTGTTCACTTCAGCTGGCTTGGGATGAGGACCTAATAAATAATGCTTTGCTAGAAGGGTTTATGGAAGGTCAGCATTTCTTTCTCAATATTTCCTCCAGCAAGTAACCCCAAGCAAAAATTAATAGCTGCATCCAAATTCAAATACCACTTAAATGAGCTAAGGAAAGGGCAGAAAGAAAGTCTCTTGAAGCAAGGAATGAAAGACGGTGGATGCATCACTCCTTATGTGCCCTAGGGCTCATCATAATATATCCCACAAAAATCACTGTTGAACACAATATTCAGCTATATGGGTCAACAAGTAGGAAGAGCTGCAAAAAAATGTTGCAGCGTGGACTTCTCCCGTTCCCTCTTCCAGTCTGTCAGCCATGCCCTCCTCCACAGGGCAGGCACTTGATTCTGTTTCTCTTATGACTGGATTTTCAATTTTCCTCCCCAACAGTCAGCATGGTGTTGCCACCTGAACATGCTCAGCCCTCAGCCAAGTCATGTGGCTCCTCACTTTTAGTTTTGCTTTTTATATTTGTATTTCTGTAAACCTTGGGGTTCCTCAAAACTGAATTGGGAGCCAAGTCAAACGCTAATATGTAGGCTTTTCTGAGACATTCCTTTGTGCTATTTATGTACCAAATTTGTCTAAGTAACTGTTTGGAGGCAACATTCCTGTACACCATCCTTTTGAGGAAGAGATAAATGTCTCAATTTCTAGCTCTCAGGCTATACCTATACCAAATCCTAGTGCTTTAAATCAGTGTTTCCCAACCAGGGGCCATATGCCCCCCTGGGGGTCCCAGGATATCCAAGGGGGCACAGGTGAAAATTGCATAAATGGGGGGCCACAGCATGAGGCTAGGGGGCCACAGAGGGAAGTGACAAGTGAAGGGAAAAAATCACATTAAAAAATCCTGATTGGCTGGCTATCTGCTTGGTCAATCACAAGCGGGTAAGGGGGCAACCCACCAAGGGGTTACCTAGCTCTTCTTTTTGCCACGTGCATTTTCTTGGAGCAGTCCTGGTTTGTTTCCAGCGAGAGAGGGTGATCTCTGAGGCTCCCATATTGGCCAGCGGTAGAGGCCGTGATCCAGAACCACCAGGTCAAGTAAGTGCGGTTGTGGGGTGGCAATGGGTAAGGCTGGGCGAGCTGGAGCTGCTTGTTGTTGCTGCCATTGCTGGACACAGTGGCAACCTGAACCTGACTCCGCAATGCATGGGGTTCAATCCCTAGTGCCTAGCAGATCGGGGCCTTTGGATGTTGCTGAGGGGCGCAGGGCCCGTCAACAGCATCGTCCCAGCTCTGCAAGGCACAGGGTGAAATCTGGCCTGGCGGGGTCGTCTGGTGCTGCTGACTTGCAACTAGTAAATAACTAAGTGCCTACGCAGAAGAAAGCCACACAAACTTCAATGGGGCTTCTTCCGAGCTATAGTGTTTTATCTAGGTAGCCAGGGCTCTTTTTGCACCAGGTCAGTGAGGACCACTTGCTTTTTATAATTTTCCCATATTTACAGAACTCCCTGTGTGCCTTCTGCAGCCCCTCCAAGTGTCCCTGGGAGGGACATTTTCCAGGGACATTCCCAGATTTACAGAAATTATCCCAGCTTCTGATTTGATTCCAGAATGTCACACTTCTCATTGGGATGTCCCTATTTTCATCAGAGAAATGTTGAAAGGTATGGAGTTTTCTGACCCCTGAGCCATCTGAACTCTCCTTCCTTGGAGGTTTCTAAACAGAGGCTGGGTGGCCATCTGTCCTGTATGCTTTAGCTGAGCTTCCTATGTTGTACAATGAAGATGACCCCTGGGGTCCCTTCCAGCTCTATAATTCTATGTTTTTCTGCTTCAATAATATTTCATTATGTTCCTATCATTTTATGTAATTGTATTTTGTATAAATTATATAGAAATAAATAAAACATGTTCTATTTACAAACAAAACATTTAAATAGCTACCTTTCTACTGCTAGGACAGGGTGGGGGCCCCAGGAAGGAAACCAGGTCAGAAGTGGACCACGGTCGGAAAAAGGGTGGGAAACACTGCTTTAAATTATGAAGAAAAACCTGTCCCTAATAATTTTAAAATGCTTGTAAAGAAATGAGGGAGCAAGGCCACATATCCTATATATTAATTAAAATGTGCTCTGTCCCTGTATGTATGTCATAAGAATGGTGGAAAACACTACTTTCATCTTTGTCTTAAGTTTACCTGATGCTTGCTCCACTTCCTGATTTTAAAACTGAATAGGACTATCAATGTTTATAACATGCTGTACAAAATACTGGACTTGTTGTTGCATCACAAAACATGATGATACACCAGAGATAGAACAGTATATTTTGAAGATAGAGAGTCACACATTTTTGCTGTGGTTTTTAATGTGTCCTTAACATTAACTTTCAGTGGCCATAATATAATTCCTCCTTTTTCTATTCTATAGATTAGGAACATAAGTCATAATTACAAAAATGAGCATTAAAATGATGTGCCTGGAACAGTCATGCTCAGGCAGCCTTTGAAGCCCCTCCTCTAATATTGTGTGTGTATAACAACTTCAGTCCACAAGAGTTATGTGAAATAAGCAAACAAGAGTGAAATGAAACAATTTCAGAATTCACTGCAGGTTTTCAAAGACAGATTATTCTTGAAAATTTAGCAGCATATTTTATTGTTTCACGTTTGTTTGGCCCAAGACTCAAGACTAGTTACTGTAATACCAGTATCGATATCTTTCTACCTAGCTATATAGGTAAAAAGGGGTTAGGTGATCCTGTACAGTCCGGCTGACCTTGATTTTGCAAGAATTATTATAAATCAAGTGAATTACTCATGACTTTAGGTATTTCTCCCACTGCTATTGCAACTCATATGACAAACAGAATATTGTTCAGAACAATACATTGTGGAGAAATCGCTACCAGGATGCCCTTGTGGATTGGCCATGATCTCAAAGAGCAAAACCAGTGTTTCTGCAATTTTGTTACAGCTGCAACTGCACTCATTATGTATATGCCTATTATTAAGCCAGAGGATGTTTCTGAATGGAAGCAGGCAGAAACAGCTGGTGTGTCACATGGCCACCATCCCTCTCCAACAGCTAAGGTTTTACACAAATAAATCCTTTCAACAAAGCTGAAACCTTACCAACAATGGGATGCTCAGAAGGGAACAGAAACTGGATCCAGTTCTCCGATTCCCCTGTCCTGCCAAAAAGCTGAAAAGGGCAGGTTCCACTTTCTTTAAAGGACCATGCACATATTGTACACAGCTCTTACCCACTGAGGACTAAAGATTGCATGACTGAGTGCTGAGTCACAGAATATCATCCAAACTTTTTTGGTCTCATGGCCAAATTATATGTTACACATGTGACCCTTATGGAACCAAGGTCAGGTTCAGGATCTAGGAGTTATTTTCTTCCCTTTGTATCTCATGCTTAATTCAAGGATGAAAACAGTGAGTTGTGGTCCTTTGTGTGCCCCACAAAAATGAAAGAAATCTGAGAGCATTGTGACGTAAATGTCCAGATGTGTTGCAAATACTTCAGCCAGGTTTATATTCTCGCTAGCAGGTGGCAGCAAAGAGCTATACGTAGCATTTTGGGGGTCTCTGCTGCTTCAGCCAATAGGAAATGCAAGCAACATCCCAGCTGCTAAAGTGGCTCAGTAGCCCTTCATCTAAACTGATTTCAGCCAGGAAGGATCACCCCACTTATAGTACTTTCAGCCAGTATTCATTGAAGTATTTTTGTTAATTCATTCAAGAATTTGTGTACCACTTTTCATCAAGAAAAGATCACAAAGCAGTTGCCAAAACCCCAACAATATTAAATAATACAATATAAATGATACAACAACAAAATACAATAGGCATCCGATGATATCAAAACATTTGGGCATGTCACAACTTATGCAGAATATCTGGAAGCCAAGACTTACATGTCTAGCAGATAGAAAATCCAGTAAGTAAAATCCCTTTACATCCATGTACATCATTTGACTTTTCATCACATGTTTATTACACTACTCTTGATTATTACTCTCTCAGCTAAATGTGTGAACCGAGTCCATTAAAAAGTACAGGAGATAATTATTTTCTAGCATTTATTGAAAGCATTTATATTCTGATTGCTATGAAATCATCTTGAGCATTAACAGTCTGTAGAAAATGTAGCTTTAAAAGTTATGGAAAATGGCTGAAGCAGCAGCCTCTTCAAAAACCAGAAAAGGCCTCAGTGAAATGATCAGTTTTCAGCAGGCCTTGAAACCACGTAACTGTCTAGGGAAGGCTATTTCATATATATATATATATATATATATATATATATATATATATATATAAGATTTTCAAAAATAAAGAAGGAAAAGAAAAAAAGGGGGAGAGATAAACTTACATCAAAAGATCACACAAATTCCACATGCTGAGACTCCTCTGAATGTCCTGACTCCCCCCCCCCATCCCATCCATGGGTCCTCTTGATTCTATTTTCAGCTGCATATCAATACTTCTCCATTTTTTAATCTTTCTAAGTTATCTATACTTTCTATTACATAACAGGTGTATTTAGAATCCTCCTAATGTTTTGATCTGTTTGCAATGATTTTGTACATACATTATAAACATTCCCCATTCTTTTTTAAATTTCTTGTCTTCTTGGTCCCTGAGCTTCCCAATTAGTTTTCCTATTTTATCATAGTCCATCAACTTGATTTGCCATTCTTCTTTGGTCGAGGTTGTCTCTTCCTTACTTCTCTGGGCTAACAGCATCTGAGCGGCAGTTGTAGAACGGTTTCTTTTGATCTTTTGGGATCTCGGTATCTATAATTCCTAATAAAAAAGCTTCTTCTTTTTTTAGTGAAGTTTAATTTAAACATTTTTTTCATTTCATTATATATCATTTCCCAGAATTTTTTGATTACATTACAATTCCACCACGTATGATAAAAGGTACCCTCTTTTTCTTTTTATTTCCAGCATATATTGGTACTTGTTCTATACATTTTTGCTAATTTTACTGGGGTTAAGTACCACGGATACATCTTTTTCATATGGTTTTCTTTCAATGAAGAACATGCTGTAATTTTCAGATCTGTTTTCCATAGCCTTTCCCAATCCATCATTTGTATATTATGTCCCACATCTTTTCCCGGGGAAGGCTATTTCAAAGTCTGGGTGCTACAGCAGAGAGCGCCTGCTTTCTAGTTGCAAGATGAACTTCTGCAGCCTGCAGCACAACCAAGCTTAGATATTTGGTATGTAAGTTCCTATTTTTATTATTATTTTATTATTCATTAAGTTTTTAATCTCATCCATCGAAAGATCACATGGTGGTTTACAATAAAGAAACATAAAATGCATAATAATAAAAAACAATACCCACTCCAAAGTTGATTGGAACAACTCATTCATACATTCAAGTTGTCCTTCCATAGTCACCAAGTGAGGAGCATGTATTTATGAAAAGAACTCTTTTGCATCAGATCTGTCTGTTTTTCTTCAGCCATTCTCTCCCACACATTATTATATCAGGGTGAGGTAGGGTCAGCGATGGGGGAGGCAGAGTTGGCACACTCATTCCCATGCACATAAAAGATTTGAATGCCAGAATAGAACTAAAGTGGCAAATGCCAGGTAGCCCTAACAATTTTCTGACAATTTTTCCATGCAAAGAATATGCCATATACCATGTAAATGATTCTTAAGGTCTTCAGTTCCCACCCTAGTTTGTTGCTATACTAAACAGCATGTATTTTCAACATTTCTTTTATTGACAAACTTTTAAAGTTTCCCAAAGTTATTCTCTTTCATTTTTTTCATTACCATATTCCATGACAAGGAACCACTAAATCCCATGACAAGGACTGACATTTTAAAGGAGGAAGCTTTTTGCAGAAGAAAATGCAAGTCTCTTTGAGATTAATTTACTATAAACGTGTTCTTAGACAATCATAACAGACAACTTCATTAAAATTCAATTTCTCTCTCACTTAGCTATGACTACCTTTTTAGATTAATATTCTCCCAGTGTTGACTCAGGATCCCTCATTGATATGCTTAGGCACTCTGACCTTGGGATGTTAATCTGAACACAAACATTTATCTCCCTGTCTTGTCACCATTTTAGCTTGTGTCTTATGATCAAATCCCTTCAATAGCTGGAGATCCATCACTTTGCTGCCATTGGCCCGATGTGATTTATGGATGACAGCTAGAAGCAATAGTTATTTTGAACTCTTTAATGCTTCATAAAATACAGCCAGAAATGTCATACTACTACAGTGCTGTGGTAACTACATATAGAATAATAGAATTGTAGAGTTGGAAGGGAATGTGAGGATCATCTGGTCCAACTCCTTGCAATGCAGGAATCTCAGCTGAAGCATCCATGATAGATGACTATCCAGCCTCTACCTAAAAACCTCCAAGGAAGGAGAGTCCACAATCTTCCAAAGGAGCCCATTCCACTGTCGAAAAGCTCTTACCATTGGAAAGTTTTTCCTGGTGTCTAGTCAGGATCTTCTTTTTTTGCAATGTGAAGCTAAATAAAAAGAGATTTATTTATTTTTTAAAGAGAGAGAGAATGAGAGGGCAAAATATGGGTATTGCCAAACTCCAAACCCAAGGAGTTAAAGGAGTTTAAATAAAAGGAATATACTGGAGAAACTAGGTTGCATTCCTCTTTTATGGCTTGCTTACTTTTTTGTGAAATGAGGTTGACATATGTATATTTCTGCTCTACATTCCATTCTGGCCTCCCCAAAGGCCAAATATCATAAAGCTTATCATTACTGAAGTGTTCTTCAATATTCTGGCAACAGTGACAACCAACAGAAGCTAAAGAGCATTGTTGTTTTGAAACTGCCAGAAATGAAAAATAGAAAGGCCAATTATATTTGCTCATAAACTGTATTACTTTTCAGCTTGACTCATGATGTTAAACTAATGTAGTGTCCCCAACCCCACAGCAATTTGCAATCTAAAGGTTGTAAGTTTCATTCAGTTTTTTTGCTTTATCTTTAATCAAAACATATGGATCAAATTATTGTGTACATGAAATTCTTGCAAGTTTACCCTCCTATTCCCCAAAAGGTAAATTCTCCAACCAATTATGTTTTCCCAC
This sequence comes from Podarcis erhardii, assembly GCF_964252035.2. Taxonomy (NCBI): domain Eukaryota; kingdom Metazoa; phylum Chordata; class Lepidosauria; order Squamata; family Lacertidae; genus Podarcis; species Podarcis erhardii. Next base: position 103,330,229 of record NC_138508.1, on the reverse strand, counting down.
ATGGCCAGGCATCAGCTACTAAATTAAATATGAATTCAGGAGAAAAATATATTGTTATTACAAATTAAGCTGTATAGTTCTGCCTCTTTGCCTTTCTTCATATTATGCTGGAGAAAAGTTTAGAATTGTTTCAAGCTCTGTTTGTTCTTAAATCTGTAAATATTTATATATTCTACACAGTTGCATGTTTGTGACCGGAGTGGAAACTCTTCTGTAATTCAAGCAAATTCTGATGTGTGAAGGGACCACAGAATTTCCATCAAAAACATTCTGTCCGAAGTGTGGCTATGTGATGAAGTTCTAGCTTCTATTATGATATGAATGTCAGGTTCAAAGCATTGCATGGAAGTTGTAAAAATGTCCCATTTTCTAACTTTTCTGGCCATTCATTAGGTTCCTTCCTCCTCCAGAGCAGGAGAAAACATGCGAGCATCATCTTCCATGTGACAGCCCTGCAGATATTTGAAGATGGCTGTCATATCAACAATACCAACAAGAAAGAAAAGTGGGAGGCATCTAAGGAAACCGGTGTGGCTGCATAAGGAGCTTACAGATGAGCTGAGAGTTAAGAAGGGCATGTATAAGAAATGGAAGAAAGGGAAAATCACAAAGGAGGAATACGCAGTTGCAGGGGGAATGTCAGGCTGGCTAAAGTTCAGAATGAGCTCAGGCTTGCAAGAGAGATTAGAAATAATAAAAAAAAGGTTTCTTTGGCTATGTCCGAAGTAAGAGGAAGAACAAGCAAGTGTTAGGTCCTCTGCATGGGGAACACAGAGAAATGTTATTTGGTAACAAAGAAAAGGTGGAACTATTCAACACCTACTTTGCTTCTGTCTTCAACCGAAAGGAATGTGAGTCTAAGCTTGTGATAATAGAATAAATGATGTAAAGAGAGAGCTGCAGCCCAAGATAGGAAAAGAGGTGGTATGGGAACATCTAGCTACTTTAAATGAATTCAAATCTCTAGGGCCTGGTGGGCTGCATCTAAGAGCTGCATCTAAAAGAGCTTGTGATGTGATTTCATAGTCTTTGTCTATTATCTTTGAGAATTCTTGGAGAACAGGCAAGGTCCCTACAGACTGGAGGCAGGCAAATGTTGTCCCCATCTTCAAAAAGGAGGGAAAGAAAGACTTAAGTAACTACTGACCAGTGAGCTTGACATTGACACCAGGGAAGGTCCTAGAACAGATAATTCAACAGTTGGCCTGTGAGCTGAGACCCAACATGCTCCCAAATGTGCTCCTAAATGCTTGAGGAAGTATAAATTGAACAGAAGCAGAATCCCTTCTGAGGGAGCCAAAGGCATGTGTGAGGCCACATACTAGACAGGGGTGTGGGTGGTCAGACACCAGCCCCATCAGTAATGTCCCTATGTGTGTTGGCCCCTCATCTCCTGACTTATGTTTGGTTTGCAGGGGATTCTAAGTGTGTTCAGCTGAAGGCAATTATAATCCCCCTGAAATGGGGACAACCAGGGTTCCTGACCACTTTCCACTTTGAAGTACACTTCATCTTCCCATTTTAGGGAGAAAAAGAGATTCTCATTCTCATCTTTTCCAAGTACCTCCTTCAACCATGTCTATGCAAAATTTCGGATTGCTGAATGGTATGGAAGCACCCCAACAATGTTGAAACTCATGGGCTTCTCTTCATGGGTACTTGCTAATGCAGTTTTCAAAAGGAATTACTCCGCATCGTGATAACTTAAGGGAAACTACATGTTCAGATACAGTATATCTCTGAATGCCAAATCCTGAGGACATAAAATGGAGGGCAGAGAAACATTGACTTTGTGCCTTGCTTAGAAGTGTCCTAGATGGGTACTTTTGAGAACATATTGTTGGCCTTGGTGGACTATTAATGCCATCTGACATATGTTCTGTACTTGGCTTTAACATTAAACCCATTAAACTGACAACAACATTGTGTAATGAAGCTTATAAGAAAAAGATGAAAATGCTCTGTGGTAGCTCATTCATATTTTGAAGCATTGGTCATGGATCACTTTGATATTCTGATTTATCGAAGAATGGCATCAAGTAAATATGTCTTGATCAAGCCCTATCTTGTTCTAAAATTAGTCCCCCGAAACAATGTTTTGAGGATAGTCTTGATTGGGGGGAGGTTACGAAAGGGTTAATAGTTTACACGGTTTGCATAACACTTAGAAGTTACTTTTAGTAACTTCTTAAGTGGAACGAACAGACACACACACACACACACACACACACTTGAGATGTTACATTCTTCCTTTCCAAAAAAGCTTTCTGTTCTCCCCAATAGAAGTGCTTTCTATTGGCAAACTCAATTCATTCCTCACAGTGTTCATTTATATTACTGAGGGTTCAGTGAGCATTTTGGATGGATAAATGAGTGATAGGTTTGAAAGGTAAAGTTTTGCTGTTTGTTGAAACAGCAATGGAAATCAGTCTTTTAGAGCTGAGATGCTAATTGGAGATCGGTGAGCCTGAAATACGAATTGTGTATCCAAAGTTATTCATGTGGAGAATAAGTCACAATGTTTAGGGTCTTTTAAGAACCACGTTCAACATCACAATTTTCAATTGCCAGAGTATTCAGCAACTTTCTGTCCCTTCAGTGGGAATAACACAGGACTTCCGCTGGTGTTTTGCCTTCAGTGAGCACATGAAGGGATAATGTGGGATGAATACACAAGCTCCACTTCTGTCACCGTCAAGCCCTTCCCTGAGGTGGAGGGTAGCAGTCTGCAGCAGGAATTATTGCGCACTGGTGGAGGCTTTGAACCCTGATTCACACACTCACCCTTACTCCACACCCTGGTGTGTCCAGTAAACATAGAAGGGAGACACCTGAAGAGGGCTACTCCAAGTCTACCCTGTTGACTCTGTATAATTCTTATCAATATGCTCTCACACCCTGGTAGCTAAGCAAATCCGGAGTTGTTTCTTAGTGCCATTTTTTTTCTATTATACACTTTTTTTGCATGCGGTTTCCTCCAACATACACATTTTTGAAAAACAATTATCTGAAATGTAATGTATTTTTTATGTTATTCTCACAAAGATTTGCATTTTTATGCACACATGACCTCAGACCATTCATCTTTGCACACATTAGCTGACCGGAGAACTGCATTGCATCATTCAGATGACGGTGAGTTTCAAAAGCATTTCATTTCTTGCATTGTTTCAGAAAATGTGAATTAGGCAGGTTCATTTCAAAATGTGAGTCAAAGTGAATTTCTCTCCTATCACTCCTCCATACTATAAGAAAAATTAAAATCTGGGAAGAAGAGTTTTTGTCCTATCTCCCCTAAACTGTTTTTTTCTTCCCTGGCAGAAGAATTCAGTGTGTGTGTGTGTGTGTGTAAACAGTCAACCCATGTGACTATCCTATGTGCAGCTGCACAATCCAGGAAGAGTTCTGCTACTTCCGCTGTCTGAAGAGACCAACATTTCAGGAGTGTATATCTCAGAAAATGAATGAGAAAGCTAGACATAAAGAAATTATGGTGATGGCTAGACTAAAAGAATTAGATAATTACAAAAGGTTTGCTACATTGGTACCTTGGCAGAGATCTGAGCTGTAAAGAAGAAGTATTGGTTTTAGGAATGTGTTTGAATAAGCTTGAAGCTTTGTTTGAAGAATGCATAGTCATCTGCATTCTCCCCTCCTCCATTTTTCCCTACAAGGCAGGGGCACCATATGGAGGTATGAGAAGTGGCCTGGTACACATTTCTCAGAATTTTGTGTGATTATTCCTTGGGCACACCTCTGCCTCTGGACAGCTTAGCAGCTCTGAACACAGAGCAACTAATATAATCAAGATCATTTCTCTGTGATCAGTACAAACTTGAAACACGAGCCCTTTCTCACCCTCCACAATCCCTTGTCTGTTTTGCAAAATTCATAAAAAAGGCCTTGGCTCCTTTTTTTTTTTTTTTTTAACAAAAAAAAAAAAAAAAAGGTTATCATATCCTTTTGCTTCTTCTGGGGGGTGGGGTGCAGACTTGCCATAATCTCTAGAGTCAATAAAGAGCTAAAATTTGAGCAAACTCATAAATACATGAAGTAAGCAAAGTTTGGTTAATTAAAACTAAGCCAGGTGCTGTTGCATTTAGTTTAGGATCACAGGCAGTTTCACATAGCTAGCTGGGGAATAGCAAAGCTGTTAGCATGACAAAAGGTGTTGATAGCCCATCTAAGAGGAATACTTGGGCCTGGGAAGACAGAGGGTGCCAAGGGGGTGGGGGTTTGTGAGGTGACAGGGAAAGAGTGTTTTTACCAAGGTGTGCTGGGATGAAGGAGGGGGAGAACAAAGAGAACCATTTTAGCAGGCTGGTTGAAGGAAGGGTGGGAGAGATGCTTTGGGTTCCAGTGCTGCACTATCATGCTGGCACATCTATGTACTCTGGAGAGTAAAGGCATAACTCCATTTACTGACACAAGTTCTGGCGCCCGAGTTCTTTCAATATCAACGGTTCCTAATTTCTCAAAGACATTGGTTATATGGCATTTGCCTCCCCCCCCCCCCTTGCAGGCAGTCAGCTGCCACAACCTCTTGTCTCCTCTCATCCGTGCATAGGAAATATCAGCAGCAACCAGGGAATTGGGGGACTTGTGGTTATTGATCACTTGGGATGACATACTTCTCTCTGTCTCTCAACGTATAAGTCATAGAGTTTCCCTGTTTTTCTATTCTGGAAGAAGGCTTGGTCTAGCAGCTCCCTATTAAGCAGAGTGCTGTTATTTTTCTTCTGACTCTGCTTCCTATTGGCTCTAGCAGTAGGGACAGCCAAGCAGAGGTGCTGTCTCTATAATCTTCATCAGAACCTTTGCATAGGGGAGAATGAATGGGTATATTTTACAAGACCTGTCTCTCTCTGGGCTCCACACGCCTGGTAAAATGAACAAATCCCGCACCCTAACCAGGCTGAAACCCAAATCAAGGTTCAAGGGACAAACCATTGCTAGAGTCTCTCCTCTCCCTTCAATGGTTGTGCCTGGTTGTGATCGAGGGTCAGCAAGTGGATATGCTTAAGTCACAAATGTAAATCAGGGTTTAACTTGGGCTGGGCCGAGCATTCCTATATTTATAATATCTATTTAACACATGGAAAAGATAAAATGTAATTTTGTAGCCCTCTTAAAAATAAATTTCATCACTTGTTGCAATTCTGTTTTTGGTTACTGATGTAATCCATGGTAAGATTGGCATGTGGAAAAGCTACATGTATAATCCAGTTATCTCAACAAAACAAATCACCAAATCAGTGCTGTCCTTTATTGTAAAAAATGTCATCCTATTGGGAACATCGTGATGGGTTTGTTTTTCCTGTCCTCAGGAGACTGCCTCTCATTTTCCAAGGGGGTCCTGAATATCTCAGATAGCATGAGCATACATTGTGTTTATCTGAACGCTAGTAAGATGTTTCAACAAATTTCAGTTGCTGTTATTTATTTATTTTTCACTTTTTCGAGGAAGCATGTTGAATCCCCGCCCCCATCACTTCCTCTACCAGCAAACTCAGGTGGCAAGTGCTGCAGAAACTGAGCCCAAATGTGCCATTGATGCTTGCTTGGGGGAACACCATGGTTTACAGATGTGTCTAAAACAATTTTTTATGCTGTAAGTATACTGACTGAGAACTGCTTTACTAGACACTTTGGTCTGAAAAGTAAAGTAACTTAAGGGGGGGGGGACCCTCCAAAAAGAACTGAACTTGCCCAGTGGCCATAGAATGGTAGGCACATAGCTTAATTAGTATGTTCAATTCACAAATCGCTTCTGACAACATAATGTCCTGAAGTGGTTTGTATTAAACATAAACATATTAAAAACATAATCAGAGTAAAAAACATCAAATTATTGTTGGCTCCCAAATGTTCAGAAAAAAACAAAGTTACACCGGGAGAGAGCATTTCATAGCACTCCTTCTACAAAGGAAGCTGCAGTGTATGTTGACAACATAGCGCAACACAACACTATCCCCCTTCTCTAGCACTCCTAAATCTGTTCAGAAGACTTCCAGGTTTGAGAATGGTGCAGGGCACGCACGGTGCGAGGAGGAGGGGGGGACCCCTTGCACCAGCACTAATCCTTCCACTTGTGCAAAAGGTTTATGATTATTTGATTCACTAACGCTTACAGGTCAAAAAGAAAAGACAGAGTATGAAAAATACATATGGGATACTTAAAAAAACATGAACTTTTTGGGGGAAAGGTATGCCAAAAACTGAGACACACTTTATATGTATTGAAAAGAGGAAAATGCAGATTCTGATCCACATATTACTCCAGTGTTGAAGTCATTTTTGTCAAAATTTATGATGATAAAAGTTGACTTGTGATATAAATCACAAGTATTTAGTGGTAAGAAGTTGGAAGATGCAGAGAGAAAGTGAACAACCAAATCAAAAAGTGGTTTAAAAACACACGCAATGCTTCTTCTTTTAGCCAGACTTATTTAATGAGACCTGGTTGCATGAGCCCAGAGGAATTTTCCATCTCTAATAATTTTGATAAATGGCTCCCTGCTGCAGTAATTGGATCTCATTATTGTACTACATACAAACAAAAGTTCTTTGTGCAAAAAATGTAACAGTGGCAAACTGTTGTTTAAACTGTGTCCAATTTCTGTATTAAATATCTCAGGCCAGTTTTCTGTTTTCTGTTCCAACAGATGCATTTTAGAATGGGACCACTTTTGCACATAAGCCCTTAAATCTGTCAACAAATCTTCATCTTCAACTGCTGCTAAGCTAAGGTGTGCATTTGTGTGGCATCCCCTTTGGGTGAGTGTCCCATCTTGGAAGTGGCACATGATCAACCTAGTTGCTGTATGGCATATCTACCACCTCTCTGCCCTCACATTTGGGGAAAAGGCTGGAGCACGTATGGCAGAAAGTCAGCCTGAAATGAACTACTTTATGCAAACTTAAGCACATACCTGTGTTTTGATTGGTTAACTGTTCCCAATCTTAAGGAAAGAAGGCAGTAGAGGGATGGGCAATATATTTCTATGGGAAATTTTTGGAGGTGAGGACTGTCTTTTTCTCTCCCTGTCCTTCTGGAGAGCTATGTGGGTGGTGTCAGGCCTAGCAATGCAGCCTTCAGAGAGCAGAACAGTAGGCTCTAGATCTGGAGTTAAGTGGGGACTGGAGGCTGCTGGGGAGGAGATTGGTTCTTTTTGGTGGGTCACTTCCCCTTTCCACCCTTGGCTTGTCAGGCAACAGTTCCCAGTGAGTATGTCTTGTTGGCAAAGTAACTGTATTTCAGCTAGGAAGCCAAATCATGCAAACAAACTGAGTCTTTCTCTCTTTCCAGTACTTGCACACAGCCTTCTGCACATGACTCAGCTTGGCCATGCAGTTCCTTCTGAGAAGTTTCCACTTCTCCTTCCAGCAGACTTCTCCTGACTGCTTCTTTGGGAGAACATCAGCTTCTGTACTTCTTTCTGTCACATGCATTCACTCAGAAACGTCAGCAGTCCGCTCCTCTATTGCATTTAGAGAGTGAGTTATCAGACACTGTCTCTTCTTCAGTGCTCATGGAGATGCAGCCATTACGGTCAAGTCAGTCACACACAAAACAAAATGGAAACTATAATAAGATACCTGCCATGTGACCAGATTTAACCAATCACACAAGAGTTACTGGGGAGCATTCCACACAGTAATGCATTTAAGCATTCCCAATTTCAGTGAATTATATCACTATACTTAACACCTCTGAGGCAACAGAGTGGAGCTGGACAGCTGCTTTTTAAAATTAGGGGTGTGTGTCGCAGGGATGGGAAAGATGGGTGGAAGCAGATATTCATCTCCACTCTCCCTCTTTATGTCTGAATCTTTGTTTAATATGAATGCTTGCTGGGTCAGTTTATAACAGGCCACTGCAAAAAGAAACATAAAGGTGAGTAGGGGATGTTTCTTCTCCAATTGATTGCAAATATCTGGAATGCTGAAGTTGACTGTAACATGTGGAGCTTCAGTTACCAATGTTTTGAATGGCATTTTATGGTTTTAAACCTCACAAAATGAGCTTAGAGAGCCACCCTATGTTGGCTGCCGAAATAACTGTACTGCAAAGTTTTGTAAGGTTGTACAAATCTTTCTTTTCATCTTTGATACAAACCAGTTGGAATGGTTCCAAATAGCAAGAAATGCTGTCATTAACATTTTCTTTTTCCCTTATGGTGGTACGGCAGAGACAAAATAGACCCTAAAATATGTGTGTGCCTTGTACCCTTATCTCTTGGACCCACAGATGCTGAGCACTTTGTAAAGCATCCAGAAGGAAACAAGAAAAATGTTGAAAGATAGGAGAGAGTGGATTAGTATAATGAAGTACTACATAATGTCAAGTGTTTTGCTATGATGGTCATCTGTTTAATTGCACCAAATGATTTGTCTATAAAGAGCTGCAGTCTAGGCTGTGTGTCTTTGCTACCATCAACCTCTCCCCCCGCCCCATTTGAAGAAATTTAAAATTAATTGGACATGTGTTAAGTCCAGGAAATCAGGAATAGGTTTGATTGATACTTGCATTAATTGTATTGTTTTACTAATGTTTTACTAATGCTTCAAGATGGAAATGAGTAGTGTCACCAAGGTGAAATCTACACAGATATAAAAACCTTCTGAAAATGCTTTTTTTAAAGCGTTTTTAAAAATACATTGAATTTTCCGTAAGGCTTACCATCCCCATCTAGTGTCACATTGTATATTGCACTTAAAGCACACTTAAAACATTTCATTTGCAGCTGTTTAACAAATGATCCAATACAGATCATACAGAGAGGCATCTGCCAAATGCCCTACTCTGTATTCCATCCATTTCAGTGAAGTAGGATAGAAAAGTTTCCACAAACTTCTTTTTTTAAAAAAGAAAGAAAGAAAGAAATTTATTACTTTTAAAGCTTACAAAATAGGAAAAAGAGAGAGAAAGAAAAAAAACACAAGGAAGAAAAAAACAAAGGGAAAAAAGCAATACAATACACAACCTAACTAAACACATTAAACTAAACAAAACCTTATCCCTAACCCTAACCCTAAACAAAATAAAAAACAAAAACAATTTAAAAACATACATCACACCTTTCCCATACTCTATTTTTCATTCCCTTGTTTCATCGACCTCCTCTCACCTCCCTTTTTGTGTTCCACTTCTATTAATTATTTCAGCAAATCCTTTTCATCTTTCTCTATTTTCTGTCATACTATAAATATCTTAACATATTTTTAAGCTTATTTTCCATTAAGACTAAAATACTTATATATGCTTAACTCCTTATAACATTTCTGCTAAGGCCATAAAATTTCATTCCAACATTTTTCTATCACTCATTAATTTTACAGTGTTTCTATAAATAAACTTTAAATTTTCCAATCTTCTTCCACCATCTCTTCTCCCTGGTCTCGGATTCTGCCAGTCCTTTCCGTCAATTCCATATAGTCCATCAACCTGGAGATCTTATGTCCGAGGCTCTTAACTCTTTTCCAAGTCCCTTCTGCAGGTCTTCTTCATATTCTTTAATGCTAAAGAGCAGGTCTCGGGGAGACTCCAACCTAACAATGCTTTTGTTCCTTCTCGACAGGTCATCCAAATTTCCATAATTAAAGTTAAGATCCATAAAGCATTTCATATTTTTTTTTTAAAATATTTTTATTAGTTTTACAGAATAAGAAAAAGAAAAAAAAAGAATAAAATACAAAAGTTTCATAAATCATATTTCTTTTACAGAATCTTTTGGACTTCCCCACATCTTCCCGAATCTGCATTATTTATAATACCAACTTCAGCATTTTGTTATCTTATTTCATCACTTATTATATCTTTCATTTTGTCATATTACCCATTTCAATATATTTGTAACCCAATGTTCATAATACAAAGTCTTCAGCTATTTATTATCTTATTTCATTACTTATTGTATCTTTCAATTCATCATGTTACCAAAGTCAAAATTATTATAACCGTGATCTTATGTATTATAATTAAAACATAATGCAATAAAAAATTTTCTTGATTTCACCTCTATCTTCTTGTGCCTTAGTTTTCATTTCACCTGATTACCATTGCTGGGGCTAATATTTCCTAAAAAGTGCATTTTCTTAACATTCATACAACTTATAATATTTTTGCAAATTGTCCTTAAATTTTTTCCAGTCCTCTTCCATTGTTTCTTCTCCCAAGTCTCGGATTCTGCCAGTCATTTCAGCCAGTTCCATATAGTCCATCAACTGCGTCTGCCATTCCTCCAGTGTGGGTAAATCTTGTGTCTTCCAACACTTTGCGATGAGAATTCTTGCTGCTGTTGTAGCATACATAAAAAAAGTTCTATCCTTCTTTAACACATTCTGGTCTACAATGCCCAGAAGGAAGGCCTCCGGTTTCTTAGGTAAGGTATATCTAAATACCTTTTTTAACTCATTATAGATCATTTCCCAAAAGGCCTTCACTTTCGGACATGTCCACCAGAGATGAAAGAACGTCCCTTCCGCCTCTTTACACTTCCAGCATTTATTATCAGACAGGTGATATATCTTAGCAAGCTTGACTGGGGTCATGTACCACCGGTATATCATTTTCATAATATTTTCTTTCAGGGCACTACATGCCGTGAATTTCAGTCCGGTGGTCCATAGCCTTTCCCAGTCCTCAAACATAATGTTATGTCCAATATCCTGTGCCCACTTTATCATGGCGGATTTGACTGTCTCATCCTGTGTATTCCATTTAAGCAGCAAGTTATACATTCTTGAAAGTAATTTGTCTTTAGGTTCTAACAATTCTGTCTCTAATTTCGATTTTTCCACCTGAAACCCAACCTTTTTATCTGTTTTGAAAATTTCCCGAATTTGAGCATAATGCAACCAGTCTCGCACCTTGCTTTTTACACTTTCAAAACTCTGCAGCTTCCAATTGTCACCAACTTTTTCAATTAGTTCCCAATATTTTGGCCAGTAGGCCTCCATGTTAAGTCTCTTACGTGCCTTGGCCTCCGCCGGTGAAAGCCACCTTGGTGTTTTGCTCTCCAATAAGTCTTTATATTTTGTCCAGACCATAAAAATTGCTCTTCTAACAATATGGTTTTTGAACATTTTATGAACTTTAACCTTGTCATACCACAAATACGCATGCCACCCAAAAGCGTTATCAAACCCTTCCAGATCTAGGACATCGGTGTTCTCTAACAAAAACCAATCTTTCATCCAGCAGAAGGCTGTAGATTCATAATATAACCTCAAGTCTGGCAGGGCAAATCCCCCCCTTTCTTTCGCATCTGTTAGTATTTTAAACTTAATTCGGGGCTTTTTGCCCTGCCAAACGAACTTAGAGATATCCTTCTGCCACTTTCCAAAACATACCACTTTGTCCACAATCTGCAGGGTCTGAAACAAGAATAACATTTTCGGCAAAACATTCATCTTTATAGCTGCTATTCGGCCTAACAAGGAAAGTTTTAGTCTTGTCCAAATTTCCAAATCCCTTTTAATTTCTGACCAACATTTCTCATAGTTGTCCTTAAACAAATTCAAGTTTTTAGAAGTCAGGTACACCCCTAGGTATTTTACCTTTTTAACCACATTTAATCCTGTCTCTTTCAAAAACTCATCTACTTCTGTAGACGTTAAGTTCTTTGCTAAAACCTTAGTCTTTTGCTTATTCAACTTAAATCCCGCCACCCGACCATAATCAGAAATTAAATCCAAAACTCTTTTTGTGCTAGGAACTGGCTCCTGTAATGTTAATACCAAGTCATCTGCAAATGCTTTCAATTTGTATTGTTTCACTCCAACCTCAATGCCCCGAACTGACCGGTCCCTTCTAATCATGTTCAAAAGCACCTCCAGGACCGAGATAAACAATAATGGGGATAGAGGGCACCCTTGTCATGTCCCTTTTTCAATATTAAATTCCTCCGTCACCACATTGTTTACTATCAATTTAGCTTTTTGATCTGAATATATTGCTTCTATACCATTTTCAAACCCCCGTCCCACTCCCATCCCTTCCAAATTTTTCTTCATGAACATCCAAGAAATGTTGTCAAAGGCTTTCTCCGCATCAATAAAAATTAACACCGCTCTAGTGTTAATATTTGTTTGTAAGAGTTCCAAAATGTCAATAATGTTTCTCGTGTTGTCAAACAAATGCCTACCCGGGAGAAAGCCTGCTTGATCTTTATGAATCACTTCATTCAATACTTTTTTAAATCTATTAGCCAAAATATCTGCAAAAATTTTGTAATCCACATTTAGGAGTGAGATGGGACGGTAGTTCTTAAGTTGAGTCTTTTCAGTTTCTGTTTTGGGAATCAATGTGATGAAAGCTTCTTTCCACGTTTCTGGTGCCTTCTTACCCTCCATGATCTGGTTACATACCTCCATCAAGGGTTGTATCAAATAGTCCTTCAAAACCTTATAATATTTGGAGGTAAGTCCATCAGGGCCTGGAGATTTGCCTAGTTGGAGGTTCTGTATGGCACTCTCGATTTCCTGCTGTGAAACTTTAACATTCAGGATTGTTCTCATTTCCTGGGAAATTTTTTGTAATCCGTTAGTTTTAATAAATTGATCCATCTCAGATTCTTTCTGCGGCCCTTGTGCATAAAGATCTTTGAAATATCTCTGGAAACATTTCCTAATTTCTTCAGGCTTCTGAACCATTCTCCCTTCAATCTCAAGATTTGTAACTGTATTTAGTTTTTGTCTTTTTTTCAACTGCCATGCTAGCAGTTTCCCACACTTGTTAGCTGATTCGAAAGATCTTTGTCTCATTTGTTTAATTTTCCACTCCACTTCTTGATTTATCAGTTTCATGTATTGGGCCTGGAAAAATTTCACTTCTCTCAGCACTTCCTTAGACTTGGGCCTGGATCTTAATTTCCTTTCTCCTTCACTTATTCTCTCCAATATCTTCTGCTTCTTTTCATTCCATAGTCTTTTCTTTACAGTGTTTTGTTGTATTAGAAACCCTCTCATGACCGCTTTACTTGCGTCCCAGATTGTTCTTTTTTCCACCGTAGTGTTTAGATTTATCTCAAAGTAGTCTTTCAAAGTTTTTTGGGCCTTCTTCACAATCTCCTGATCTCTAAATAAAGTGTCATTCATTTTCCATCGGAAGGATCCGGTTATGTTTAGTCTCAATTCCATTTTCAAAGCATTATGGTCGGAGCAAGTTTTTGGGCAAATTTCCACTTTTCTAGTTTTAGGTGCCAGTCCTTTAGTTGTCCATATTTGGTCGATTCGTGTCCATGACAGATGAGCTTCAGAAAAGAAAGTTCCTTCTTTTCCTAAGGGGTTCTTGACTCTCCATATATCAATCAAATCCATATTGTCTGTCATTTCAAAAAAAGTTTTAGGTAGTCTGCCTTCTTTTGTTATATTTGCACTCTGCGACTTATCCATATTTACAGAGACAACCCCGTTCATGTCTCCCAACATAATAATGTTGTTATAGTCTAGATAGTCCAGTAAAGTCTCATGCAGCTTCTTAAAAAATTCCGATTTTCCATCATTTGGTGCATAGATTCCTAATATCAAAAATTTTTCTCCATGTGTATAAATTTCAATAGCCAAGATTCTGCCTTGTTCATCTTTAAATAGAAATTTCGGTGACAGGCTCTCCTTTGCATATATCACTACTCCTCTTTTCTTAACTCTGTCCGAAGAAATAAATTCTTGGCCTAGCCTTTTGTTAATTAGCACTTTCCGATGGAGCCTTGTCACATGTGTTTCTTGCAGGCAAATAATGTCCAATTGTTCTTTCTTCAAAATGTGAAATACTTTCCTTCTTTTTTCTGGAGAATTTCCGCCATTTATATTCCAACTAAGAAGTTGCAGAGACATCCTGAATCAGTTTATAGGCCTTACAATGGGGTGTCTAGGTCCCCCGTTCCCGGCGGTGGCAGTGATGGTCCAGCTCCAGGCTGTTTGGTTTCTGGTAGTGGAGGTGGCCAAGACGCAACTGCTCCTTTCTGGAGGTCTTCCCCGTTGTCGTGAAGAAACTTCTGCTGGTCCTCTGGTGTTCTAATTCTTATTTTCCTTCCTTTATAGCTAAATGATAGTCCTTGCGGGAACTCCCACCTATAAGGGATTGTGTTGTTTCTCAACAGCTTTGCCAGTTCTATGTATGAGGCTCTAAGATCCAATAACAATTTGGGTATATCTCTGTAAATTTCAGCCTTTTTACCTTCTATCTCTAGAGATTTTTTGAAATGTAGGCCTAGTATTTTGTCTCTTTCTTCTCTTGATCTCAAAATAACCAAACAGTCTCTGGACTTGTCTTTCTTCACCGATCTGCCCAGTCTAAATGCAGTCACAATTTTAAAGTCTTTATCCTCTTCTATTCCCCAAAATTTGGAGAATAAAAGTGTCAAAAATCCCTCCAAGTTGCCTTCCTCCAATTCTGGGACAGCTCTCAACCTAAGGTTGTTCTCCTTGTTTCTCAATTCAACCATCGACAGGTAGGCCTGTTGTTCCCCTACCTGTCTTTGCAGAGGCTTGATTTCACCTTTAATCTCATCAACTTTTTTACTTGCTTGCTCCGCTTTTTGATAGGCTTCCACAGCTAATTTATGATTTTCAGCTGTAGCTCCTTGTAAATTCTCAATTGCCTGTGTATTCTGAGAGACCTTTTCAGATAATGCACCAATAGTAGATGTTGCTTGGTCTATTTTTAGTGATTGATTGTCCACTTTTTGATTTAAAATTGCTAATTGTTCTAAAATTTGTTTCAAAACTGTGTCAGATCCTCCTGTTGCCATGTCCTCTTCAGCAGGCTGTTCGGCCTCCACCTCCTGTGCTGTCAGGACGGTTGGAACAGATGATCTGCGATGATGAGCTAAAGTTGTTTGGACAAGTTGCACAGGCTTCCTTTCTTTTTCTTTTTCTTTTTCTCTTTCTTTAGCTTTTGCTGCTCTTGTTTTCCCTGTGCCACTCATTCCACACCTGCCTCTTGTTCAAGGTCAAGTTATCCTTTATTCCATGAGAAAGCAAGTCCAGAGTACAAACAATTAAACCACAGAGATTCCAAACAAAGTATGTTTCCCAGGCCTCTGTAACTCCACAATCCTCTAGGGGGAGTATCTTAAAGTTTCAGGGAAGGAGAGGATTTTTCCGCCATTTAAAGTTTCTGTGATCTCTTTTTTAATTTGTAATTCCAAGACAAAAGGAAGGTTCGCAGAGTCCTCTACTTTTTAAACTAAAGCCGCTAGGAGCCAGAGTGGTAATTGCAACAGTGTTTTAAACATTTAAAGTCTCAATATATGTAGCAACTTAAAATCTTGTTACTGTAGTCCGCAGTTTGACAGCTCAGTTACGCACTGACAGCCCGACGACTTGCGTTCTTGAAACAAAGTTCCAAATACAAGTCCCATAGGCAGAAATAAGATCTCTCTTAGTCTTTTAAATAAGAAGACTGCAAATTCTGTAAATGCACAATAGTTCCACTTTACAAAGTTCCCATTAAACGCCTCAGCGCTCCTCTATGTCTATGCTTTGATCTTGTAAGCAGTATCGGGAGACGGACTTCCTTTTACTCGTCTCCCGTTTTCAAACCCGAAAAAAAGATATTTTGAGTCCAAATTGTAGTTCACTTTACTCACGGGTATGTTACTTGCCAAATTGATGTTCACAGGAAGAAAGGTCGGCGCTCATCAGCAGCAGCCGCGCGGCTTCGCCTCCCGCAGAAAGAGCGATGAACTCACAGCGCCGCTCCCCCTTTCGCGCTCCGGAGCCCCTTACGGGGTCCCTTCGACACTTCTGGGGGAGTTCCTGGCGCCCGCCGAGTCCCACGGCCACGGGCTCCCTCTGCCCGTGGTTTTTCCTAACGGGTCGTCGCTATGCCGCAGCGAGCGACCCTTTCCTGCGGAGCCCCTCTTCAGAGAGTGAAGAGGACCGCCATCGCTGTTTCGCGCCGCCTCCGGAAGTCCAAGATCCATAAAGCATTTCAAAACATGTTTCAAACTTCCTCCAAATCCAAAGGCCCCCAGAACTTCAATCTCCTCCTGACCCAAGTCCATATCCCAAAAGTCCATTAATCCCTGCATAGAGGGATCTTTCCAACTTTCCTTCTCCAGTCCAAGCCAGTCTCCGATCCTCAAAATCTGACTTTTTCTAGATTCAATCATAAAAAGCCTCAACTTATAGTCCTCAATTTGCTTCTGTAGGGCTAAGGATCCCACTTGTATTACTTTAGGTTCGACAACAACTGCTTTCTCCTTCTCCTCCATAGTTTGTCCTGCCAGAGTAGATTCCTGTACCAAGTCCTGAGTAATTTCTGTGTTGGTGCTCACTTTTTGACTCAAATTAATCACTTTTTGTCCCAAATTGTCAGTTTTAGTGGTCAAATCATTTATCTTCTTATGAAGCTGTTCCAGCGAATAGCTTATCTTGCATAATGCAGTCACTATGGCTTCTCCTGTCAACATTTTTAAATGGTCCAAGGTCAATCCCTGGTTCCCACAATTTCTTATCCTACAGCTGGAGATTCCTCAGTTACACTCCTGTAACAGTTTCAAAAGCTCCCTCTAGAGGGAAACAGTCTCCACTTGTATCAATCCTTTCAAGCACAACTCAAGCAATAAAGTTAGTTTCAATTTTCAGTAACTTCCCTCCTTTTTAAATGCAGAAGGAGACAATGCAAACAGTATCTTTCTCTTATTCAGCTAGCTGTCAAATACGTTCTGTTCACAGTCAATGAACTCTCCCTAAACGTCCCTTTTTTTTTGGCAGCCCGTTTCCAGGTTCAGAGCAGTGGTAATTTGATTTTTCACTCTCTCCTGCAGGCTCGCTAGGTCCAAAAATTCCCCCCTCTTCTCCTGCTTCCAAGGGGTGTGTGACAATTTTAACCGATGGAAATTTAATCCTTTGCCAAAGGCTTTCCGAGACTTTAGCTTGTAACGTCTTTGCTCCAATCTATTTACAAAAGAGGAAGGCAGACTTCCTGTTTAAAACCTTCCCGTTTCAATGCCAAATTAAGGTATTTAAAGATCCAATTTTACGTTCTACTCACGGGTTGTTGTTTAAAGTCCAATTGTCCACAGGAAAAAGTCAGCGCTCTCCGGCAACAGCAATGCGGCTTCACTCCATGAAAGAAGCAGTCGATTCAAAGCACCGTGCCGCTCACCCCACATCGCTCCGGATCCCCAAAACAGGGTTTCCCCGCGAGTAGGGGAGGCGCAAAAGGTGCCAGCCGAATCCCAGGTTCACAAGCTTCTTCCGCCTGTGATTTCAGTGGGTCTCCGCCTTCGCCGTGGTGGTTCAGACCCTACTTTTCATGGAGCAAGTTCCTCCCGATCGGAGGAGCTCCGCCATTGCCGGAGGCGCCAACCCGGAAGTTCCTGTGCACACTTACTTTGGAATGAGCCCCACTGAACTGATTGGGGCTTACTTCCAGTTAGAATTGTGCTGTTAGCCACCTGGCACATTCTCTAATTTCATCTGTTGGATGAAGAATCCTATCCATGGCACATGGTTTTTTCCTCACAGATCTAACAATGCATATTTTTGTTAGTCAGTACCATGCCCAAGGAATACAGAGAGATAAATCTCAAACTAAACAACTCTGTATGTAGTTTACAAAAACTCATTAACAATAATGTATAACATTTCAACATCTTTTGTTACATGAAATCTTAAATAATCTGTACAATGCCAAAATAATAATGTCTTGTGCAACTCAGTATCTCAAGCTAAGCAATACAAATATTCCTGAAATAAGTCCATGAGAGAAACTCCCTCTGTGTCTACTTGTGCTGGTGCAGTCCCAACGGAACTCCAACAACGAGATACCAGATTTCAGTCTCCGTTTCATGAATCTTCTTCTGGTCGGCCCAAAAAGGAATTATACAATGGCAATTCAATGCTCCACCAAATAGGTCAGCACCAACCTTAGACACTTTTTTGAAAAGACACTTTTAAAAAATGCTCAGCCCCGCATTTTAAACAAGCTGTAAGCTGATATTTTTGCATGTTCAACCTGTTGGGATGTGGATAGGTGCTAGGAGACGATATATTTATTAGCTATTATCCTTCCTTCCTCATGTTTGTGAGTTCAGCAGAGTACCATCCCTTTGCAAATTAAAAGGGAAGCTTAGATAGGCTAGTTTTAGCCTTTTAGTTTCAGTAATCTAGGATTCTTAGAATCATAGAGTTGGAAGAGACCACAAGGGCCATCGAGTCCAACCCCCTGCCAAGCAGGAAACACCATCAGAGCACTCCTGACATATGGTTGTCAAGCCTCTGCTTAAAGACCTCCAAAGAAGGAGACTCCACCACACTCCTTGGCAGCAAATTCCACTGTTGAACAGCTCTTACTGTCAGGAAGTTCTTCCTAATGTTTAGGTGGAATCTTTTTTCTTGTAGTTTGGAACCATTGCTCCGTGTCCGCTTCTCTGGAGCAGCAGAAAACAACCTTTCTCCCTCCTCTATGTGACATCCTTTTATATATTTGAACATGGCTATCATATCACCCCTTAACCTCCTCTTCTCCAGGCTAAACATGCCCAGCTCCCTTAACATGCCCAGCTTGATGTCAGATGAGGAGGAGGAGTGGAGGCCTCCAGGAAGGAGGCAGATGCAGATAGCATGGATCCAGATTTGTGGTGGTGGCAAGAAAAAAGCTGGGAAGTAATGGAGGATGAGGAACAGGAGCAAGCTAGCAGATGCTCCAGTCCTCAAGAGAGACAGGAGTCAGAAGTGGTAGAAACAGCACAGCAGGCTTCTGACCACAATGTCACTTGAAAGCTTGGTAGAGCCTTCTCGTTCTCCTTGAACCAGGCACACTCTTCATATCTTAGAGCAGAAAGCCAAACAGAGACAGAAATATTCCTTTGCTGGCTACCGTAGGCAGAAGGGGGTGGGAAGCTAGGAAGCAGCCCAAGGGGTGTGGAGAGGGCACTCTGAACAACGTCTCAAGATTGAGGGAGCATATTTGTGTATTTGTGTATTATGCCTCTGTTGATTTAAATTAAAGGAACTGAAAGAAGCTCTCCACGTCTCTGATTTCACCAGGCAGTTAGCCAGTGAGCTTGTGACACTTTAAGGCAGACTGGATTTCCTTGCTATGTCCCCCTTCTCTCCCCCATTAAAATAATAATTGCACAAATAGTCTTGTAAAAGGCAAAATTAACCTTTACTCACTCAGAATACTTGCTGAACAGTAACAGATACAGCAGTAGTGTTCAGGCGGGCTCAAAATGGTAATCCCCTTTCAAAGACATACTTAAAAGCCTAGCTTAAATTTTAGTTCTCGCATTGCTAGCTTGGTGATGAAGGAAGAGGAAGAGGCTGTGTCCAAACTGGTCGGAGAATAAATAGCTACACCCTCCCCCTGTCAGTGCACAGTGGAAGTGACTCTCACCACATTCTCGCTAATAAGTTTACAATAAAATTTTGTGAGCTTCAGCTCCTATCATGTGCCTATCTAGCAAGAGATGAATTGTTGGTTTGACAGCATTTTAAATATCCCACACACATGGGCGTCTGGAAGAATAAATTGCAATTAATATTTTCTCTCCTACCTGAATCCCATTCCACAGTTTCTACTGGTTTGGGCTGATTAGAACAGCTAAAGCAAATCCTTCTACTTGATTATCCTGCATGCAGAACCATTTGGAGGGGAAATATAAGGGTGGGAGAGTCTTCCCATGGAGGACCGATGGAGATTAACACACATACACTCAGATTTCACCCTCAAATGTAATGAAAGCTAATGGAGCAGAGCTGGCATGTGGGAAGTGCTGGAAAGGTAAAATCCAAGGGCAAGGAATCCTATGGTTGCTAATGGGACTGACCCATGAGACCAGGCCTCCTTGCAGCTAAGAAGAATCATAGAATTGTAGATTTGGAAGGGACCATGAGTGCTATCTGGTCCAATACTCTGCAACATCCTGATCAGATGGTATCTGCAAGATGCCCTCTCTTGCAGAACCCAGTGAATGGCTTGATATGTAGGGGGTGCAGCAATCTTTATAGCAGTGTGTGTGTGTGTGTGTGTGTGTGTGTGTGTAATGTCACCCCCATAAAATTACTTATTAAATTATTTCAGTTGAACATTAACAACAATTTCCAATTAAGTTTCGAAAAAGCCTATGCAAACTGCCATGTTTTTAGCTGGCACCTGCAGAACAGCATAAATTCCAGTCAGATTTCAAGGTGCAGGAAATTACAAAGCTGGTTCACTGCCAAACCAAAACTGTCAACTATTAAATTCCACTGCACGCCTGCTGTCACATACCAACTGCCAGAGATCAAATACTGGAATCAAGTGCCATTCAGGAGCAAATGCAGATATCAGATATCCAGCTAATACCTAGAGGATGTCTGACTGTAAATATTAAACAACAACATTTGCAAATGTGAGTTTTGGGGCGCATTCCAGCTGTGAAATATGAGCAATACTCTTGCACAGCTGTAGGGCTGAAATGGATTGCACTGTGCTTTTGGTATCTCCATCAATCATTAGGAAAATTTTCATTTTGCTCAAATGAGGTTCATTATGTGTATCTCAGAACACTGCACTGTCTTTGTCCATTGCCCAGTGTGTGCCTTTTGTTTCTGTTCCTCCTGTGTCAATTGTAATTTCCAGTTAAAGCAGCAGACAAAAGAAATGTAAAATTTCACATTTATCAATGATGGGAAGTTTGAGAAGGGATGAAAAGGGTGTGTGCTAGACTATGAAACTCTACATGGAGCTGACATTACAGAAGGCATCTACATTTATGAAAGTACCTTTTCTTTTACATGCCAGCTCTTGGAGAGGCAGGCAGTAGATGAAAGGAATGAGGTGCAATGGGTTGGTGTGTATGGCTGTTAACCAGAAGGTTGGTGGTTTGAGCGCACCCAGGGATAGCTGTTGGCAGAATTTCTGCATCACAGCGGGTTGGACTATCAGGCATGGCCAAACTTGGCCCTCCAGCTGTTTTGGGACTCCAACTCCCATCATCCCTAGATAACAGGACCAGTGGTCAGGAATGATGGGAACTGTAGTCCCAAAACAGCTGGAGGGCCAAGTTTGGCAAATGATCCTTGGGGGGTCCCTTCCAATTCTAAAATTCTGTGATTCTATAGTATGAGTGCTACTTTAGAATGTGAAGGGCTCTGCCATTGGTAAGTATGTAAAGTGAACATTTTCTGATACTAGCTATATAAACCAGTTCTGATACTAGCTATATAAACCAGCTTTACCTGCAGCAATTGCATGTTGATTGCCCTCTTAAAAGACAAAGTCCAGCAACTGGAGGAACGTGTGGCTACGCTCCAAAGAATTAGAGAGCTGGAGCTCTTCTTGGAAGCAACAGAGCACACCGTCTCCACCAAGGAGGAGACAGGGGACTCCCCTGAGAAGGAGGCTAGTTCACCAACACAGGAGCCAGATACATGGAGAAACGTGACGCAAAGAAGTAGGAGGCCCAGGGTTCGCTCTGATTGTTTAGAAATACACAATCGCTTTGAGGTCCTCTCCCCTAGCATGGAAGACGAAGAGCAGACCCCATTTGAGGATCTCTCCCTCGTTACAGTCGATCAGGTATATGAAGATGAGCAGCAAAGTCAGTCCTCAGGGAATGTGCAGGTGACCTTGGAATGGACAGATCACGGAAGAACCCCGACCAAACCTAAGAGGAGGCGTGTAGTGGTGATAGGGGATTCCCTACTGAGGGGAACAGAAGCAGTGATCTGTGGGCCTGACAAGATGTCTCGGGAAGTGTGCTGTCTCCCCGGGGCTAAGATCCAAGATGTAACTGAACGACTGGAAGGAATCATAAAACCCACTGACAAATACCCCTTCCTCTTGGTTCATGTGGGAACCAATGACACTGCAAGCAATAGCCTCCAGAATATCAAAAGAGACTATGAGGCTCTGGGCAGGAAATTGAAGCAATTAAATGCACAAATTGTCATCTCATCTGTCCTCCCAGTTGAACGACGTAGGCCAGGGAGAGAGGGAAAAATAGTGGAAGTGAACAGCTGGCTTCGCAAATGGTGTAAACAGGAACGGTTTGGATTCTTAGATCACGGACTGCAGTTTCTTGAAGATGGACTTCTGGCAAGCGATGGGCTGCACCTCACAACGGTTTGGAGGAATGTTTTTGCCAAAAATCTCAGAAACCTCATCAGGAGGGCTTTAAACTGACTAATGTGGGGGAGGGAGACAGTGCTCCTGAAGGTAGGAGTCTATCAATTGATGAACATGATCATCCAAATGTCATAGACCAAGTGGAGCAAACAGCACGCAGACCTAGTGGTGGGAGGAAAAAATCCTTAAATAAGAGACACGGGGGAATGATTAATGGACTTCAATGTCTGTACACTAATGCGCAAAGCATGGGAAATAAACAAGATGAGCTTGAGCTCTTGGTACAGCAAACTAAATATGACATAATAGGCATCACTGAAACCTGGTGGGATAAGTCCCACGACTGGAATGTAATAATGGAGGGATACAATCTATTTCAGAGAAACAGACCAGACAAGAAAGGAGTAGGAGTGGCGTTATATGTCAGGGATGTGTACACCTGTGAAGAGATCCAAGATTTAGAACCTCAAAGCCAAAGTGAGAGCATTTGGGTCAAAATTAAGGGAGAGAAGAATAACAGTGACCTCATTGTGGGAGTTTACTATAGATCCCCAAGCCAAACGGAGGACATAGATGACGCCTTCCTGGAACAGATGGCCAAGCATGCAAAAGGAAGGGAGATAGTAGTAATGGGGGACTTCAATTACCCGGATATTTGCTGGATGTCAAACTCAGCCAAGAGCATAAGGTCAAACAGATTCCTTACTGGTCTTGCAGACAACTTCGTTGTCCAGAAAGTGGGAGAAGCAACAAGAGGAACAGCCATTTTAGATCTGGTCCTAACCAATGTTGATGAGCTGGTTAGTGGGGTAGAAGTGGAAGGATCATTAGGCGCGAGTGATCATGCTCTTCTGAAGTTTACTATACAGCGGAAAGGAGCAGCCAAGCATACTAGGACTCAATTTCTTGACTTTAAGAAAGCCAACTTCATAAAACTTAGGGAAGTGCTGGGTGAGATCCCATGGACAGTAATACTAAAAGGAAAGGGAGTTCATGATGGCTGGGAGTTTGTTAAGAGGGAGATAGTAAAAGCACAACTTCAGGCAATACCAATGAGACGGAAACATGGAAGGTGCCTAAAGAAGCCAGGGTGGCTATCTAAAGAACTTTTAACTGAGTTAAGATTAAAAAAGGATGTGTACAAAAAATGGAAAAGGGGGGAAACCACCAAAGAGGAATTCAAACAAATAGCCAGCACGTGTAGACACAAAGTCAGAAAAGCTAAAGCACATAATGAACTCAGGCTTGCTAGAGAGGTTAAAAGCAACAAAAAAGGCTTTTATGGGTATGTCCGTAGCAAAAGGAAGAACAAAGAAACAGTGGGGTCACTCAGAGGAGAAGATGGTGAAATACAAACAGGGGACACAGAAAGGGCTGAACTCCTCAATGCCTTCTTTGCCTCAGTCTTCTCCGATAAAGAAAACAATGCCCGACCTGAAGAATTTGGAGCAAATGATTCAGCAGAGGAAACACAGCCCAGAATAACTAAGGAGATAGTACAAGAATACTTGGCTAGTTTAGATGTATTCAAGTCTCCAGGGCCAGATGAACTGCATCCAAGAGTATTAAAAGAACTGGCAGATGTGATCTCAGAACCACTGGCAGTCATCTTTGAGAATTCCTGGAGAACAGGCGAAGTCCCGGCAGACTGGAGGAGGGCAAATGTTGTCCCTATTTTCAAAAAGGGGGAAAGAGAGGACCCAAATAATTACCGCCCAGTCAGTCTGACATCAATACCAGGGAAGATTCTGGAGCAGATCATTAAGCAAACAGTCTGTGAGCACCTAGAAAGGAATACTGTGATCACCAATAGTCAGCATGGATTTCTGAAAAATAAGTCATGTCAGACTAACCTGATCTCATTTTTTGACAGAATTACAAGCCTGGTAGATGAAGGGAACGCAGTGGATGTAGCCTACCTTGATTTCAGCAAGGCATTTGACAAGGTGCCCCATGATATTCTTGTAAAGAAGCTGGTAAAATGCGGACTTGACTATGCTACCACTCAGTGGATTTGTAACTGGCTGTCTGACCGAACCCAAAGGGTGCTCATCAATGGTTCCTCTTCATCCTGGAGAAGAGTGACTAGTGGGGTGCCACAGGGTTCTGTCTTGGGCCCCGTCTTATTCAACATCTTTATCAACGACTTGGATGATGGACTCAAGGGCATCCTGATCAAATTTGCAGATGACACCAAACTGGGAGGGGTGGCTAACACCCCAGAGGACAGGATCACACTTCAAAACGACCTTGACAGATTAAAGAACTGGGCCAAAACAAACAAGATGAATTTTAATAGGTAGAAATGTAAAGTATTGCACTTCGGCAAAAAAAATGAGAGGCACAAATACAAGATGGGTGACACCTGACTTGAGAGCAGTACATGTGAAAAGGATCTAGGAGTCTTGGTTGACCACAAACTTGACATGAGCCAACAGTGTGACGCGGCAGCTAAAAAAGCCAATGCAATTCTGGGCTGCATTTATTGAAAAATACGGCCTGCCAAAAATTTCGGAAAAAAACAGAAGGAGCTTGAATGAGAAAATTACAGATCAAGAAATAGAGGGTGCCATTCAGGATATGCAACTAGGAAAATCACCAGGACCAGATGGGCTGACTGCGAAATACTACAAAGCATTGAAGGAATGGTTAATACAACCATTGAAAGAAGTTTGTAACCAAATCTTGGAGGGGAAAAAGGCTCCCGAATCGTGGAAAGAAGCATTCATCTCACTTATACCGAAATCAGAACTTGAAAAACATCAAGTTAGGAACTACCGCCCTATATCACTTTTGAATGTGGGTTACAAAATTTTTGCAGACATTTTAGCAAAAAGATTTTAAAAAGTTTTGTTAGAGGAGATTCACAAGGACCAAACAGGCTTTCTACCAGGCAGACAAATGTCAGATAATGTGAGGAACATTATAGACATTTTGGAACTTTTGGAAACTGACATAAATAGAAAAGCTGTGTTGATTTTTGTGGATGCAGAGAAAGCCTTTGACAACATTTGCTGGAGTTTTATGAAGAGGAATCTTCAAGGGATGGGGGTAGGCCAAAATTTTGAAAACGGTATAGGTGCAATATATTCTGAGCAAAAGGCTAAACTAATTGTAAATGGTATGGTCATGGACGAGATCCCAATTGAGAAAGGGACACGACAGGGATGCCCAATATCCCCCCTATTGTTTATATCGGTACTGGAGGTCTTGCTGAATATGATTAGAAGGGACCAGCTGGTTAAAGGAATACAGGTCGGAACTAAACATTATAAGTTAAGAGCATTTGCAGATGACCTAGTTTTGACATTGCAACAGCCAGAAGCCAGTACAAAAAGAGTTCTGCAATTAATTGAAATATTTGGTCAAGTAGCAGGTTTTAAATTAAATAAACATAAGACAAAGGTGCTGGAAAAAAATCTAACGATGGGGGAAAAAGACAGTTTCCAAAGAGAAACCGGTTTGGAAATTGCAAAAAGAGTGAAATATCTGGGGGTGAATTTAACATCTAAGAATGTGAACCTATTTAAAGATAATTATGAGAAATGTTGGTTGGAAGTGAAGAAAGATCTTGATATATGGTCCAGGCTGAGACTTTCCTTGTTAGGCCGAATTGCTGTTATCAAGATGAATGTATTGCCGAGATTGTTATTTTTGTTCCAGACATTGCAAATTTTAGATAAGATGGACTGTTTCAAGAAGTGGCAGAAAGCCCAGAATAAAATTTAAGATTTTGACTGATGCAAAGGATAGGGGGGGTTTCGCCCTGCCGGACTTAAGACTTTATTATGAAGCAGCAGCTTTTTGCTGGCTGAAACAATGGCTACTTCTTGAGAATACAGATATCTTGGATCTGGAAGGCTACGACAATAACTTTGGTTGGCACGCATACTTATGGTACGACAAGGTAAAGGTTCATAGAAACTTTAAAAACCATATTGTCAGGAAAGCACTCTATAATGTATGGAATCGATATAAAGATTTGTTGGAGAGTAAAACCCCCAGGTGGTTGTCACCAATGGAAGCTAAGGCGGTAAAAAGACTGAACATGGATTCAGACTGGCCAAAATATTGTGAAATTATAGAATATGATGGTGAAAAGTTGAAACTACAGAGTTTTGAGAAATTAAAACCTAAAGTCCGAGATTGGTTACATTATTACCAGATTAATGAGACCTTTAAGCAGGACAGGAAACTAGGATTCCAGAAGGAGAGGTCAAAGCTAGAAACAGAATTGTTAGAACCCAATACTAAGAATTTGTCTAGAATGTATAATCTGCTGCTAAAATGGAACACACAGGATGAAACGGTCAAATCAGCTATGATTAAGTGGGCACAAGATATTGGCCATGATATTATGTTTGCTGACTGGGAGCAGTTATGGACCACAGGTATTAAATTCACGGCATGTAGTGCCTTAAAAGAGAATATAATGAAAATGATCTATAGGTGGTACATGACCCCAGTCAAGCTTGCAAAGATATATCATTTGCCCAATAATAACAACTGTTGGAAGTGTAATGAATGCGAAGGAACTTTTTATCATCTTTGGTGGACCTGCCCGAAGATTAAGGCCTACTGGGAAATGATCTATAATGAAATTAAGAAAATCCTTAAGTGGACATTTGCAAAGAAACCGGAGGCTTTTCTCTTGGGCATGGTAGGCCAAATGATTCCAAAGAAAGATAGAACATTTTTTATGTACGCAACAACAGCAGCAAGAATTCTTTTGGCAAAGTACTGGAAGACTAAAGAAGTACCTACTCTGGAAGAATGGCAGACCAAGGTGACTGAATTTATGGGACTGGCAGAGATGACCGGCAGAATTCGTGACCAGAGGAGAGAGACAGTGGAAGAGGACTGGAAAAAATTTAAAATCTATCTTAAAAATTGTTGTAAAATTTCGGAATGTTAAGATGTCAAGGGATTTGATATAAAGAATTACAGCTGTTAAAATTTAAGCTTAAGAAAATTTTAAAGAGATTTAAATATAAAAATGGATGAAGGATTGCTAAAAAATTTTAAAACAAGGATGCAGTGAAGGGGAGGTATGGGGAAGTCGTGTTATGTTTGTTTGTTTTTTGTTTATGTTGTAAAATTAATAAAAATTATTTTTTTTTAAAAAAAGGGAAGTAATAGTGCCACTGTATTCTGCTCTGGTCAGACCTCACCTGGAGTACTGTGTCCAGTTCTGGGCACCACAGTTCAAGAAGGACACTGACAAACTGGAACGTGTCCAGAGGAGGGCAACCAAAATGGTCAAAGGCCTGGAAACGATGCCTTATGAGGAACGGCTAAGGGAGCTGGGCATGTTTAGCCTGGAGAAGAGGAGGTTAAGGGGTGATATGATAGCCATGTTCAAATATATAAAAGGATGTCACATAGAGGAGGGAGAAAGGTTGTTTTCTGCTGCTCCAGAGAAGCGGACACGGAGCAATGGTTCCAAACTACAAGAAAGAAGATTCCACCTAAACATTAGGAAGAACTTCCTGACAGTAAGAGCTGTTCGACAGTGGAATTTGCTGCCCAGGAGTGTGGTGGAGTCTCCTTCTTTGGAGGTCTTTAAGCAGAGGCTTGACAACCATATGTCAGGAGTGCTCTGATGGTGTTTCCTGCTTGGCAGGGGGTTGGACTCGATGGCCCTTGTGGTCTCTTCCAACTCTATGATTCTATGATTCTATGATTCACTCTTAAGCACACATTTCACTCTGTGGAAGGGACTCAGTAGCAATATATGGAAATTTCAAAAAAGGGAGCAAGGTGCTCAGAAATGTTTAAGGGTCTGTTCTTAGGATGTAACTGCAAAGTACTGGCCAATTTGTCTTCTCTAAATGTCTGAGTCCTATTTATTAGGTTAAAATCAGCATTGGGAGAGAGCAATTTGCAGTGGGGCTACAATGGGTCTGGGAGCCCTTCACCTGACTCTAACCCCACTTTTGCAACTCTCCCTCTCCCCACATATCCCTCCCTCCCTCCCTCCCTCTCTCATCCTTTTATTTAATCTTCCAGTTCCATAACACAGTATCCACTTAATTGTTTCATAATTAACATACAGAATTGTTGCTTCATGTGTTTTATACTGTGGAAAGAAATAAGGTAAATTTTGTTTACTAAAAGTCTTCATTCGTAACTCAACTGGTTATGAGTTCAACGAAACAATTTCTTCTTCCCCTGATAAATGTATTTTGCTTTCTATAGCTTTGTCTGTACTTGAACATATAATATTGATGCCAACATGTGTATCAATGGACTAGTTCCTCATATATACGCAGCTTTATATACGCAGCTTTCCTTCCTCAATTATCTCCTACAATAACAGGTTTGAAGTCAGTATGGGAACAGGACCTGGGGGAGGAAACTGGTCTTTATTTATTTAAATTTATACACTGTTTGATTGTGAAAAATTGCAAAGAACTTTACAAGAGAAAGTTAATAAATGAAATGTTAAAAGCAAATTGTTGGCTTCATCTGATTCTGAGAACTAGGTCTCAGTCTATGCCACTCAGGTGAGATGGTTTTTAACCCCTCACCACCACAGGCACTGCTTACAGCCTGAAGTTATATACCGGTAGTCCTGGCACAAACTAAATGCTTCACCTGGTGTTCAAGACAACTAAAGTAAAATTATAGTCTGCACATAACATAATCTTGGTTTTTGCTGTTAACATTTCACAAATAGAGTTGTGTCCCTTTAAAGTGCTGTGAAGCAATAATAACTTTGGTGTCTCATGGTGACAACACATCACATTATAGATGAGCGGTTCCTGAATGGCTTTGGCTCCCAGTGGTGTGTTTAAATACTTCAAGCACTCATCTGAAGACTCAAATGTTAAGTAAACCTTGGGGACAATTGTCTGTGGCCAAAATGGAAGGCTTGGGGTTTTCAGTGAATAAATCATAAAGCTAAGCAACAGCTTCAGCTTCATTTTGGAAGCAGGGAACACTTTTTGCTCGCCAGGGTGCTTTGGGACTTCTCCCTTTGCAAATCAGCACTTTATCAGACAGCAATATCCTCCCCCTTGGGCGCACTTGGGCAGCATTTGGAAACAGTGAAAGCAGAACCAAAGGCAATGAAGAACTGTACTGGCTGTTTTCTTTTCATATTAGGACTATTTGTATTGGAGTGAGATGTTTGAGGTTGCTCACTGCCACTGCCACATGGAACAGCTCTTTATGACCCCCCCCAACCCCCACTGGTATTGCTTACCAGAATAGTCAGACATGCATGTTACTATTTTGATTTAATCTGTATTCCACCCTTCTTACAAGCAGCTCAGTTGAACATGCCTGAACTTGAACATGATACTCTCACAGTAACCCTGCATGGAAGATGAAGCCTGAAAGATCATGACCAGGGGTAGGCAACCTAAGGCCCAGGGGCCGGAGGCGGCCCAATCGCCTTATCAATCTGGCCCACGGACAGTCCGGGAATCAGCATGTTTATACATGAGTAGAATGTGTCCTTTTATTTAAAATGCATCTCTGGGTTATTTGTTGGCCTACCTGGTGTTTTTACATGAGAATGTGTGCTTTTATTTAAAACGCAACTTGTGGGACATAGGAATTCATTCATCCCCCCCCCCAAAAAAAAACCACATGGCCCACCACATGGTCTGAAAAAGGTTGCTGACCCCTGATCATGACTGACCAAGCAAGCATATGTTTGTGATGGATAAATGACATTTTGAACCCAGATGATCTGCATGCTCTATCAATTACCCATGTTGGCTCCCATCCTAATCAAAGCTAAATTTGCAGATGAGTGCAATAGCATAGTATACCTTGGCCCCCAAAGTTACAGAGGCCCAACTTCTCAACCAGAAGTCAGGCATTTTGTGCAACCGGACTCATGCTGTGGTATATACCCTCACACACCCTCCAACATTCCTCAGCTGAAAAGAGAGACACTTCTCACTCTCCCGCAACTGGCCCTTCTCAACCCTGCCCTGCAGAGCGTTTCCTACAGAAGGAGGGCAGCTGGTGCCACCACTTCACCAACAGAACACAGCACACACACACACGCCCTCCACCGTCCTGAAGAAACCCCTTCATCCCAATCTTATTTTATACTTTGGTAGATTTACAAAAAGAAAAACACACATCAATAAATAAATTTCAGGAAAGGGCAAGATCAAACGCAGATGCACAAAGCATTTTTTTTTTTAAAAAAAATCAAGATTCCTTGTGCTCTGCTCCCCCTTTCTTCCCGCTCAGGAGGGCCCTGCCCTCACTGTTGACAGCCTCTCCTCCTCACCACTACAAGCTACCCTAGGGAGGAGGCTGGCAGTGGGGGCCACGGAGAAGCAATGGGATGCTCCCTCACAACCGCAGCTGCCATCATTTCTTGGGACAAGCTCTGACTCACCCTTCTCCCCAAGCTCAGTGCTGGTGGGGGAAACAGGGACATTCTGGGATCGAATCAGAGGCTGGGGTGGCTTTTGTAATTCCGGGACTGTCTCTGGAAAATTGGGACACTTGGAGGGTATGGTCTTCAACTTCTGTTTCTAGTGACTCTGGAACGACGCAAAGAAGGTGCACAGCTCACTACAGGAAAGGCCTTTCCTGGCAGGACCTGGAAGGGTCCATCAGCAAAGTGCTCTTTGCCAGGGTCCCTGGTCCTTGGGTCCCTCTGGCGCCACAGTGTTACTTGGTGGCAGCAGTGGTCAGCAGCAGTGCTTGATGGAAGAATCATTCTGAGGTAAATGAGATTAAATTAACCCTCTCCCCCAAAGGAATCTCTCTCTCTCTCTCTCTCTCTCTCTCTCTCTCTCTCTCTCTCTCTCTCTCTCTCTCACACACACACACACACACACACACACACACCGTGTTTATTGGAATTGAGCACTAATTCAAAGGGGCCCCAGATACTGCCCCCTGACTAGGATACCATGTGCATCCTGAGTCTGCCTGGTGATGAGTCTAAAATGCACTTCCAAATCCTACACGTTGTTCTTTTACACATTTGTGGTGCAGTCTTACATTTGTTTAGCTGGAAATAAGGTCCAGTGAAATTAATGGAACTTTCAAGGAAATGTGTTTAGGATTGCGCCATTACTGTGATTTAAGTCTCATGAAGCTGCTGTTGGGAGAGCATAAAAACCTTTGTGAAATGATGGGGAACTAGCGTGGGCTAAACCAATTCTTGTAAAGGCAGAAAAAGTGAGATGAAAGTTGGCAGCGGTGATTTTCACAAAGAAGACATATAGGACAGAAAAGTTAGCTACTTTCGGTGTCTTTTATGGTACTGATGAAGCCCTGCTTCCGGGTTCAGAGTCTCGTGTGGCAGCCAGAAACATGATCACTTAGAGTGGTGGTGTGCTGGCTAAGGGCTCATCTGCACATCACTTGTCTGCTGCTTCTGAGGCATGGGTCTGAGTGGCTTTGCGGTTGTCTCGCTGCTTTCTATGGGAAAATCTGCTTTTTACCACTGAATTCGGGCAAACGTCATTCTACGGGAAACGTGACAGGCGTTTGCTCCAATTCAGCAATAAGAGCAGGTCTGTCTTGGGGCAAAACAGCAGCACAGGCAGAAGTGTGGATAAGCCCCTGGTCTCTACATGCAGCAGAACAAGAAAGTTACAAGAAAGGGGATTCAAACTAAACATCGGGAGGAACTTTCTGACAGTAAGAGCTGTTTGACAGTGGAATGGTCTCCCTCAGGAGATTGTGGACTCTCCTTCCTTGGAGGTTTTTAAACAAAGCTTGGGTGGTCGTCTGTCCTGGATGCTTTAGCTGAGATTCCTGCATTGCAGAGGGTTGGACTAGATGACCCCTGGGGCCCCTTTCAACTCTATGGTTCTATGATTCTACACTAGCTCTGGGTCCAAGGCCTTTTTTAGTG
This sequence comes from Podarcis erhardii, assembly GCF_964252035.2. NCBI lineage: Eukaryota > Metazoa > Chordata > Lepidosauria > Squamata > Lacertidae > Podarcis > Podarcis erhardii. Next base: position 103,298,319 of record NC_138508.1, on the reverse strand, counting down.
AGATCCTGCATTTCCCCTCAGAAATCACCACTTCAGAACAGCTGCAGTATATTTCTGAATCTTCTGACAATACATGGCCATTATTTTTTTTTTGTATCTTAAGCAGAATTTCTTGAATGAATGAGCGTAATTTATTTCTTGACTTTAGGTACCCAGTCATAGTGGAGACAGGCGGCATGGACTTTAAAAGGAAAGGATTCACATGAGCAGAGAACCACAGCTATTTCTGTTTTTTACTTGTATTCCACATGGACTGTCAATCATTTTTATTAACTACTTTTGTGTGTCCAATTTTTTATCCATAATGATTTCTAATAGTCCTTGGAAGATTCTGTCAAGCGGTGTATGCATGTCTGATTTTCCAGTCTTTGAATGCAAGCTGCATGTTTGTTGGTGGGTAAGTGTCCCAAAGAATCAGCTGATCTTCAGACTTCATCATCAAAGAAACTGCTGCATAGTCACAAGCTATTGCACATTTAAGGCAATTTAAGACGTGAAACACAACAATGGCACTAAGCTACATAAATGTGACTGCTCTCTGTGCTTCTGAATGGAAACACAATGCATAATCAAGCCAACTGTGTATGCAATGAAAAACAATGACTGATCTGCACTGCTCTCTCAGCTTTTGAATGGGGAACATGATTTATAACTGAGGATATTAATATGCATGCAGTGCACAATAATGATACACATTGCAAAATAATAATAATGCATATATGCTTCTACAGATGTTAGAGATAAACTTGATTAAATGTTGATTCCCACCACCCCTTCTATGCAACTATTAAAGGCAGTTTCTCTCAGAACAAAAGGTTAGAGAAGTGGTGAGCGAGAACTCAGTTCAAGGTCACCATTAGGAGTGCCCGCTTCATGTCATTTAAAATGTGTAGTTCCAGCCTTATTTGTTTTAGGATGTGCACTGAATATGTGCCTAATGCTTTAGGTTGATGATGCCCTACCTCAGGCTTCCTCAAACTCTGCCCTCCAGATGTTTCTGGCCTACAACTCCCATGATCCCTAGCTAGCAGGACCAGTGGTCAGGGATGATGGGAATTGTAGCCTCAAAACATCTGGAGAGCCAAGGTTGAGGAAGCCTGCCCTACCTAGTTCTTACTCTAGGTGGCTTTTAGGCAAACTCATAGAGCATAGGTCTATCAATAGGTATTAGTCACTGTGTTCAATGATAATAGCAACCTGGAATATTCATGTGCAGGAACACTATTGCTCTGAATATATAGGTTGGGGCAAACAGAAGGGGAAGGATATTGCCTTTGTGCTGTGCTGTGCTTTTAAGATCCCAGAGGCATCTTGCTAGCAACAGCTGAATACAAAATGCTGGATAGATGGATGTTAGTCTGATCAAGAAAGACAATCCTTATGTTCCTTTAGTTTTGATGAAACAATATGGTCTCTCTTGGGAATGTGATGTCACAGCTTTGCTGAGAATCTTAAAATGTCAATAGATTATGAGACTTAATGCAATAATAAGCATATACCCCATGTAATGGGAAATGACAACATGCATTCTCTGTTGTTGGGAAATGTGTCTGAGGCTGCAATCCTAAACACACTTACCTAGGATGAAGTTCCACTGATTTATTTAGTCAACATAAACAGGATTGCTCTAAACAAAACAAATTCCTTCCAGTAGCACCTTAAAGACCAACTAAGTCAGTTCTTGGTATGAGCTTTCGTGTGCATGCACACTTCTTCAGATACCCAAGAACTGACTTAGTTGGTCTTTAAGGTGCTACTGGAAGGAATTTGTTTAGGATTGCTCTGTTAGTGACTGAAACTGCAATCCTGTGCACACTTACTTTGGAATGAGCTCCACTGAACTGATTGGGGCTTACTTCCAGTTAGAATTGCGCTGTTAGCCAGCTGGCACATTCTCTAATTTCATCCGTTGGATGAAGAATCCTATCCATGGCACATGGTTTTTTCCTCACATCAGTTAGAGCGGGCAGAGGAACCTGTAGCCCTCCAGATGTTGGGTGCCCACTCCCATCAGTTGTATAGTGTAACAACTTCTAGAGTGTCACAAGTACCCCCTACCTTGTTTAGAGAGTCATATATATTTCCACCTGAATACACTTGGAATAATATTTTTCCCAATCAACTGTACTAGAAGCCTGCAAAGAAATGTGGTTTGTTATATTAAACAATACTTGATATTTGAGCAGCTCCCAGCTCCTATACTTTCCCCCATTGCCAGTTGGTTTTCCTTTCCCCCTAATCATCCTGTACACTCCCTCTTTCAGTCTTGCTTTCTGGGGTTTTTATGCCAGTCTAAGAAGAGATTTACTTATTTATTTAGCATTAAAGCAGCTCAGACAATAGCAGTCAAAAGCCTTTCTGACTACTCTACACCTTGGGGGGAGAGAGAGGTAACACTGCACAAAACTTCCATAAAAACCTTTAGTGCCTTTCAGTCTGGATTGCCAAACAAAATTCTAAAGAACTTAAATGCTTTGCAACATTTAGAAAGTATGTTACGACTCACTTTGCCTAAATCTAACTATATATTAGAAAGCACCTTAGTGAATAATGGGCTAAAATGCTACGTGATGTAACAAAATAATCAAGTTTTTAAAATAATATAAGGGGTGTTTTAAAGCGTGGTTTTTTGGTTTTTTTAGTTTTCTTCCACTATAAGCTTTGTGTTACACAAAGCTTTGAGGATTTGAAGCTCCAATACACTATTTTTGGTACTTCGCAGTCACAGATCAATGGGTCACAAATGGATCTGGGAAGGAAAAGGAGAACAGATGTCAAGACACATTTGATCACGCAGAGACCCATAAACACATGGAATGGTCTATGAAGCCAGTTTACTGAGGCAAAAAGAGAGATTAGAACCAATTAAATGGCATCTTGGGACACGCAGAGTGCGCTGAAATGGGATAGGCCTGATGGGCTGAGTGTTCTTTAGTCATGCCAGGAATATTGCTGATGTTTATTTCCACTCCTGACCCTTGCTTTCCAGAACACTGACTTTCAGTCCATTTGCTATGTTTGTGTTGCGCATTGATTGTACCACAGCTTAAATGTGGAGACTGACAGGTTTGTTTAGTGATCAGAGTGATCTGAAGCAAGTTTAATAAGTCTGTGCAGTAACTTGAAGGTTGTGGTTGGCAACTGAAAGTATCTCCTTGTGGTATAGAATTCAATAGTTTTAACGCTGTGCTCTACTGAGCTGCACCTAGCAAGATAACTGTGCTAGAGATTATTAAGAAATGAGTTCATAGTACATAATATATTTCCGCTAAAATGCTGGTCATCACTTAAGGCATCGTATTGTCACCACTCCCTCTGATGACTTCTTCAGAAGGTGTATATGGGTATGTTGTCAGCATTGCCTCTTTTGACAGGAGGGAAGTGATAATGCTGAAAGTCCAGTGGCTAGTCACATGCACAGTCATGCAACGTTGTCAATGAGAGGTGAGTGTGCAAGAGGCTATATAAGCCTTGCTCCCACTCTCAACACGCACAGTTCAAATCACCACTTCCAGTTGTCTTCAAATAGGGTTGCACTAAACATGGGCTGGTTTCCATGTTCATGTCAAAAGATGTACAATCCATATATATATATTATATTTTACATATAAAATAAAACTGTCCAATAGCACCTTAGAGACCAACTAAGTTTGTTCTTGGTATAAGCTATCACCATTACCATTTTCCCCCCTTTGTAAGTCACATGGGTAATCTCAGATAATCAGGAAATCTTATGACAAATAGGATGATGTCATGATACTGTGCAGCCAATCAGATGTGATTACATGCCAATGTTATCGAAGGCAAACTAAGAGCAGCAAGGAAGCATTGTTCGCACTTTGCGTTTTTGCCTCCTTTCAATGCAGCAAACAAAAGATGTTCCTGGTATTATTATTTTTTTGAATTATGTTTTAAAAGTTCAGGGGAAAAGCATCCTTTGTTTCATTTCTGTATTTGAAAGTAATTATGTTGAAAGGTAATTATCATGATACGTTCTATTGCTAAGGTAGTATATTTGCATTCTGATCATTACATATCTCTACTACGTCTAAATGTTTGATATTACATTTATATCTGGATCTACTTTGATGGCTTTTTTACAGTAGCCTTTGTCTTCCTTAATGTACTGAATGTTCAGCCTTCAGGGACTATCTCCTTCCACTGAAGTTGTCTCTTGAGACCTTTCTGTGAGTTCTCTCCCCTTCCTTCAGCATTTTCAAATCACCAAGACAGAAGATAGCATCTTATCGGCCATAGTCCTGTTTTAAGACATTCTCTTCTTGAAGAATTCAATGAGTTTTGAACCATAAGAACATTTCATCAGTTATACTGATTATTTATATTTAAAATTGTATGTGTGTGTCCTTCTAAAATATTAATTATTAGTCTGTTTATATTTGATTGCTGAATCACATATAATTTTATTTTAAGGAGACAAGATAGACAAATTAGGTAAATATATTATTCTGTTTCCACCCCCCCCCCAATATTCATAGTAATATCTATGATCTTGTTAAGGAAAGTATGTCAAACAGAATTGCCTAATATGAAAAATGAGATGTTTGTAAAGAGTTTTGAAATGACAACTTTAAAAATAATAAAAATAATAATACATAATTCCATCTGTTAGTGTGTTCTTCTGCCCTGAATCTATAACTTAAACTAGATAAGAAATTTTGCATGTCATATTAATACCCAGATATAAATTTAAATAGGGATGCGGGTGGCGCTGTGGGTTAAACCACAAAGCCTAGGCTTGCCGATCAGAAGGTCAGCGGTTCGAATCCCCGCGATGGGGTGAGATCCCGTTGCTCGGTCCCTGTTCCTGCCAACCTAGCATTCGAAAGCACATGGTGCAAGTAGATAAATAGGTACCACTCTGGCTGGAAGGTAAACGGCATTTCTGTGTGCTGCTCTGGTTTCACCAGAAGCGGCTCATCATGCTGGCCACATGACCCGGAAGCTGTACGCCGGCTCCCTCGGCCAATAAAGCAAGATGAGCACCGCAACCGCAGAGTTGGCCACGACTGGACCTAATGGTCAGGGTTCCTTTTACCTTTACCTATGAATTTAAATAAGATATTCAATGTCTTACGAAGTACTGCCATGAAAATTTGTGTTATGTACAAATGCAAACATCTATTTTAAAACAGTAGCATTTTCTAGTCCTGGCATGGGATTTTTGTAAAACTATAGAGGAGAAGGGGAAGTTCTCTCAAAAACAAACACTGATACTAGATAGACTGGCTAGGACCTAGCATCCCACACTGCGCTATGGGTAGCTAATATTTCCAGTTCTATGTGGGGCTTTGCTGTCCCATAACTAGCTCCTTGTTCATTACATAGAGAAAAGTGGCTGGGGAAACCCAGCCAGATGGACAGGGTAGAAATAATAAATTATTATTAAAGCGCCATTAAAACTATCCATTAAAATGATCCAATAATCAAAGTTCAGTAGAGCTAGTTCAATGATTCCTCCCTTCTCCTTTCCAATGTTCTTACTTTGTGACTGGACTTACAAACCTGGAGTCCAGTGCCAATACTTTTGTTGTCCCTCCTTTTCACCCTACAAAGTCTGCACTTAGATGGAGGAACCATGCAGAAGTTCCAAGCCGCCCAGTAGGGTGCAACTCCATGGGGTCTAATTCAACCCCTCCCCCCACATCTGTGGGGGCTTGTTCTGAGGTTTTAGGACACACTTACCTTGTAACACTGGGAAGTTACAGGCTGAGGAAGCAACACGGATGTGATTGTGCCAGAAAGACTTCATTCACACAGCTTCATCCACTGAGATAGCCCAGGTTTTAGGGTGGCTGGACTTCTGGACAGATTCTTGAGGTATCATTGGGCCAAAAATAGGAAGCACCACAGGGAGCTTTCTTAGAATTGGAAGCAATGTACTGAAAGCCAACCCCACCCCCTGCATAAAAGTCACAACAATTGGAGAAGTGGTAAATCCATTGGGTAACTAAGGGATTAGTCTCCATCTCCTGTTCTGTGCTGCTGGAGGAGGCTAGAATGTGGCAGAAGTTGCCCTCTGATGGGCTCTGCCATCTTAGATGCCTCTGCTGCACCTTCTGAAGGTACAGGTATTCCCATTGGCCTCAAAAGCTACGTGCTACCAGGAGTGTTGTGGGAGCTGAGCAGAGAACAGCCAGCCATAGATTCACTTGATCCAAAACTGCTCCACCCCCTTGAGAGAGGCCTGATTTGGGTCTACAGCTGCACTGGTGTGGAGCTGTGTTAGCAAAAATTTACTAACAAACCAGACCCTTGAGCGGCAAATCTAAGGATGTAGCAATTTGCCATCCCACCCTTACTGCTTCCCCTTTGAAAGCCCCAATTTGCACATTAGTCTCATTTCACTTAGGGTGGCGATGGGCTTTGGTCTTTTGAATTTCAGCAGCACCCTGTGCAAGGTGAAAATGTGGTGCCCCCGCCTTCCCTCCTGCTCAGTTCACTACATCTTAGTTGTGGTGCCCTGTGGCAACCCCTAGGCTCAGTGTCCCATGTGGCAGATCCAGTTGTGTTGCCCTAAATCTGCCTCCGCATAGGAATCCACAAAGATTTAATTATTCTGGTGTTCCTATCTTATTGAAACCATGTCTCTAGCTGTGTCTGTCTATTTCAGTATCCCTGCAAGTATCTGGAAGCACACTGATTTTTATTTTTATTTTCGCAACTCTCAAAACACTTTTGGCTTTTGACACTTTTTGGCTTGGGTGAGCAAAAGGTACATTGGGATTTACTAGTAGATATCTGACTCCTCAATTGTTTAACAATGGGAACCACATGACTCCCACCACATCGAAAGAATATCCTTCTGAAATGATGGAAGCTGGAGGTGTGGAATACCAGGAGTGGGTTTTAGTGTGGAAGGGCTGTGAGCTCAGTTCCTTTCTGGCACAGGTGACTTGCAACATGCACATCTAACCTGTGCATGTTTAAGTTTTGTGCACTTGGTAAAAGTAAAAAATAAAAAGGGGACAGAAAAGGGGCAGGCATCTGGGGGGAAATGCTTTGTCAGTCCCACCCACCACTGAATCCAGTGTGTTTTGACTGTACACAATTTTGGCTCTAGGTGTGATTCCCAGAACGTAACCCCCATGTAAGCTGAGAGCCACCTGTACTCAAAATTCTTAGACTAAGAATTCATTTTCACCTACTTACAAGTGGTGAATTGTGAGCATGAATTAAAAGCAAAGTAGATCTTAAAAGTTTCTTCTCCCCTGCCTTTGACATATCTATTTATCTATCCATTTACATACATCATACATACACACATATATTATTTGTGAATCACTTCCCGTGAAGCATCCCAAGGTGATTTCACACACACACACACACACACACACACACACACACAGAGTTACATATAACAGTGAAACAACGGCACGTAAAAATTATTTTTAAAAGCCAATTATAAATGCAAAAACAGTTTAAATAACAGCACAAACCGGTACATAAAAAGAGTTCAGTGCCAAGACCAATACTAACTAAGATAAAGATTTTGGAAGGCTTGTTGAAAGAGTAATTTATGAAAAACAACTTTATGCAACTCTTCAAGTATAGCAACCTCAAAATTCCTTGTGAATTGTTTCAAGCAACATTTAGTAACAACAGAACACCACTTGTAAAGCCTCCATTGTGTTGTGCTGCAGAAATCCCCAAATTTAACCAAAGTTCTAGTTCTCTATAATTATTGATTTCAGTGGTGAGACATTCACATTGGATGTGACAGATTCCTATCTGCCTGACCTGAGAAATGCTGCCATATAAGGGAACGTATTCAAGTGTGAAGTGCAGAAAATAGAATTTATGCTTTGGATCCGGCACAAATATATTTGAGCTATAAGAAATGATTGAATAGCTCTTACTACTTAAATTAATTATAAGTTAAGATGCTGTACAAGACACTATGAAGGTGGGTAATTACATACTGTAAATCTTAGTTTCTTGTGCTAAGATTTCTGATAATAAATAATAGCTTACTGACCTGTGTTCTCCACAGTCCTGGCCATTTCATCCATTTGCTCTGATATATCAGCTCAATTATATTCTGGCAAAACCTTTACTAGGGACTGTGTATTGGAGAAAGGTTAGCCAATGTGATCGACATTGTATTGGTAAACTCCTAATGACTCTAGGGTACAATAAGTCGCCATGAAGGAATGTGTTGTTCCCAGCAGAAGGGGTGGTGGTGATATAGGGACAAAATTTAGGACCAGTTTCATTCATGCCTCAGGAGTGAAGAAGGCAGGATCCCCATGGATGTGCTTTGTTGGGAGCTGGCTTCAGGCAACAGGCATGTTGGCAGATCAACTCTGCATTATAAAGATGACATGAAGGCTGGCAACATAAACCCTGCCATATGGGAATCCACAGGGCCTGCAGTCAGGTTGTGCACCCGTAGCAGTGACCAGAGGAATGACCACTGGGTGGAGCACAGAGAGAAGAAATGCCATAGTGTATCTGCAGCACAACCTTCATCTGCCCCAGCTGCAACAAAACATGTCTGTCCCATACCAGGCTCTCCAGACATAGCAGAAATTGTAACCTTCTAACAGTCTGACTTCACACCCAAAGGTGCACTCCTTCATAGTCTCCCAAAGCAGATGGATGCCAACCATTCATGCCATAAGCCTACCCATGGGTACCAAAGCAAACAATCTAATTTGTCAACGTCTAAAAGATATCGAGCATCAGAACAACCTGGCCACTATAAGGAAATTCTGCCCATGGTATGATCAGTTTCCATCTTCCCATTTTGATTCTCTGGTTCCATACCTGCACAAACTAGCTATCCCAAAATACAGACGTATTTTCACACTCGCAAGACTGAATGTTTTGCCATCTGCAAAGGGCCGATTTCAAAAGATTCCGCATGAGAAACGCCTTTGCCCCTGTGGAGACACTAGCACCGAAACAGTGGCACACGTCTTCCTGCCTTGCACTCTCTACAAAGACCTGAGGAACGAGATCACCACCCCATCCCAGGACGCACAACTACTGCCACAGTGTCCTTTCTCCTGTCAGACCAAATGCAGCAGAGAACAGCAAAGGTTGCTAGGTTCTGAGCAGGGGCAATCAGAATAAGGGCCACTATCTGACTGTTGATTCAGGACTATAAACTATGCTTTTATACTAAATTTCCTTTTTTCTGTGTATACTGTCATGTTTTATTGTTGCTATGGCCATCGGCTAACGCAAATAAAGTTTCTATGCTATGCTACCCATGGGTGCCTCTGTGGATACCATCATCTGGAAGTCAATGCGAGCAACAGCTGATGATGATTCTTAGGTAATGGGATCCATCACTAGAACTATTAATGACACCCATTTCAGTTCGCAGTAGCAGTGATGTTTTGGAAGAGCAGCTTTGCAGCACTGTGCTGCTCCACTGGCCTCTCCTGCCAATGGATCCCTGATGTAGCCATGCCCCCTCCACATGTGTAAAGCCATGCCCCCTCCACTGTGTAAAGTTTAGGGGGTGGAATTTTCTGAAAATCTCAGTATCAAATGTAGGTTTTCTAGTTCCCATTTCATTCCTTTATACTGACAAGGAATTCGTTATTTTTAACCTGTTCTGCTAAAAATATGAGCAATATAATAAATTCATTATTATATGCACTATGTTATACTTTTAAAGTATCCAGCACATAAACAGATATATACAACAGGTGAATATAACTTATGTATTAATAGTTACATAATTCTGCTGCAGAAATATAGTACTGTGCAGAGCTTGATTCCTGTGTGTGTGTGTGTGAGAGAGAGAGAGAGAGAATGTATTTATTTTGTGCATAATTTTGCATATAATTAGTGTGGTGCTTTTTAAGCAACGGCAGGAATGGTTCAGGAGACCATCTGATGTATAAAGAACTTGATTGGGTTGGAATCACCAAGTTATGTATATTATCTGTATCGTCTTAAAACTGATTCTTTCTCTCTTCCTAGAGAAGATCTTAGAGCAGATCTTAAAAACCAGAATAAAAGGCTATTGCTTTTACATTTTGCATTTGGAGCATAGTGGTGCATAGAGAGGATATGTGTTATTTATTATTAAATTGTAGACCAGAAACATACAAATATCTGTTTAAGCTGCCTCAAGTCCCAGACTGGCAAAAAAGGAGGGATAACAGCAACATCATGTGCAGTGATTGCAGTGATTCACACTTACATCCACTAGTCATTGGGGAGCAACAGTGGCAGTAGCCTCTCACACTTATGTCCTGCTTGCGGGCTTCCTGTAAGCATCTGGCTGGACAAAATGGGAAGCAGGATGGTGGGCTCCATGCGCTTGTGTCATTTTACATCTTGTGAAATTTGAGTTCCTGGGGCATGCCTAGGGTTTGGGCAGGTTGGCTTCCACCAAGGCGCAGGACTGGGCTGGGGCTCAAAAAATGCACCTATCCACTCTGTCTTGAACCTTTTGAGTTTCTGGCCCACAGTCTGTCCCAGCTCTGGAAGCACCAAGGACGCAAGGGACAGTGGGGCGCCCAGACAGCTCCTTGCCTAGGGCACAAGGGAGCCTAGGTACACCTCTGTCAGTTACATTTTTCTTAATCAATGAATTAGTGGTAGAAACTCCATTTTACATTAGTGTATAAAACCTATTTGTTATATACTGAAGGTTATTTTCATTTTCCTATTCACAACATCTCCTGGGCAATGAGGAGGCTGCTATACTTTCCCTTTATTTTGTACTGTACTTGTTCTCATGGTGGAGTTTTGGGAGGTGGGCAGGAGAAGCGCTTCGGTGCTTCTGTCTTAGCCTTGTTGCTTGTATGTATTATTAGCATTCAAACAACGTGGAGTCACACTGTGGCACTGAGTGCAATTTTATGATGAAAATGATTGTGCTGGTGATCAGCATACAATCCACAATTCCATCTCTATCACCATGGAAAGTTTAAAATTGCAAAACAGTTTTCTAGGTGGTTTTTTGTTATTATTGTGTAGAAAGACACATAGATGCTTCATCATTAAAACTTGTCATAATACACCTCTTAAAAGGGTATTTTATTGGATATGCCACTTAAATTAGCTTCCCCATCAATTCTGCAGCCACTTATAAGCGCTTGTAGAGAGCATCACAGCTATTACATTACCAGTTTTATAGAAATCAAAGTAACAGTGCAATGAATGGAAAACTGCACTGAACATCAGATAACCATACTGATATTCTTGTTCCTGCTGTGGCAATTATGGCATGTAGAAAATACTGTTTTTGATGCTATTAGGCTGTTGACAATTCAATAATCTGAAGGGTTCTCAAACACCTTTCAAAGATAGCACTAATGCATAGAGCCACATCCCAGCTCTCTTCCCAGCAAAGACTTTAAATTGCCACCATATCTAGTTTAAGAATAAATAAGAACTTTAGACAATGAAACACACTTTTTGTTATTGTTTTCTGTAAAATTCAGAAATGTTAACCTCCGAGGTGCCCTTCATTATGGTGTATCATGCAGCCTGGAAATGATGGGGACAGACCTAAATGTTAATATCCCTGCACTTGACTTGCTCAGACTAGCCCTAATTCAAAGAGTCCTCTCTCTCTTATGAGAACGCCCTCTTCTGGTAGGAATGAAACAGCTGAATTGCCCATTTGATTGGATTTTTGACATAACACATAATCATATAAACTATATAATTTAAATGAAGCAAAGATCACCAGTGCTGAAGCAATGATTATTCAATATCAACTTCGTTGGACTGGTCATGTTGTGCAGATGCCTGGTTATCGTCTTCCAAAGCAACTACTCTATTCCGAACTTAAAAATGGAAAGTGTAAGTAATGCTGGTGGTCAACAAAAGAGGTTTAAAGACTCTCTCAAGGCAAATCTAAAAAAAAATGTAGTATAAACACCAACAACTGGGAAACACTTGCCTGTGAGCTCTCCAGTTGGAGAACAGCTTTTACCAAAGGTGTCATGGACTTTGAAGATGCTCAAACACAGGATGCAAGGGAGAAACATGCTAAGAGGAAGGCATGTTTGACAAACCCTCACTGTGATCAACTCCTGCCCAGAAACCTATGCCCTCACTGTGGAAGGGCATGAGGATCCAGAATTGGCCTCCACAGTCACTTACGGACTCACTGTTAAAACCGTGTTTATGGAAGACAATCTTACTTGGCTATGAGTGATTGTCAAAGAAGGATACAGTGGTACCTTGGGTTAAGTACTTAATTTGTTCCGGAGGTCCGTACTTAACCTGAAACTGTTCTTAACCTGAAGCACCACTTTAGCTAATGGGGCCTCCCACTGCTGCCGCGCCACCGGAGCACGATTTCTGTTCTCATCCTGAAGCAAAATTCTTAACCTGAAGCACTATTTCTGGGTTAGCAGAGTCTATAACCTGAAGTGTATGTAACCTGAAGCATATGTAACCTGAGGTACCACTGTATGTTGAATCCTTGGGGGTGATCCCTATATCCTGTAGGAATAAACCTCTGGTAACATGGTGATATCATTGCTATAAATTTACACTTAAATTTACACTTTCCCCAAAAAGTGCTCTATGTGGGGCTTCACTTGTGCTTGATGTGAAAGCTGCAGTTAGCCCAGAATGTTGCAGTGCAATAGCTAACTACTAGAGTGAGAACACTGCTCAGAGGGCTGCACTGGTTGCTAATTTCCTACTGGGCCAGGTTTAAGTTGTTACCATTAGTAGATACAGCTCTCAACAGCTTGAGACCAGTTTATTTGAGAAATTCCCTTACCTCCTATGTGCTCATTCAACCACTTCACTCTGTGAAACTGCCACTGTTACAGGTGCTATGTAATACCCAGCCCGCCTTTGTAAGAAAACAGTCCTTTGGTGTAGCAGCACCCACACTTCGGAACTCCTTGCCTTCTTCACTGTAAACTTTTCAGGGTCTGCTAAAAACCTTCTTACTTAGGCAAAGCTACCCAAAAATATAGAATGCTGGCATGCATTTTAATTTGGTATTTAGCTTATCATTTTTACTGCCAATTGTATTGTCTTTATTTTTGTTCTTATTACAGTTAAGTTGTATATCAATCTTGTGAAATAAAAATAAATATTTTAAACAGGCTGGTAATGAAAGGCACTTAAGGTTGTGGGGCCTGGACCCCAGGTTATTGTCACTCCATGGAGAAAACATGGAGTGCTTTCCCCGTTGACTCCCTCCAGTAAATTATGCCAGCAGGTTGGGTTTTGGGTCAGCCCATTGCAGATTCTTGTTGTGAACTTTTAATCTTGATTGTTGTCAATCTCTGCTTGCCTTCATTTAAATTTTTAAGGTGTGAGGCCAATAACTAAATATGATATATTGGCTGAACTCCAAATGAAGGGTCAGGGACTGGGCAGAGGAGGAATGGTGGAGACCACCTCCCCAGCCTGACCCTGAAGACAGTTCAGAATTACAACAGGGGTTTGAGGGAGGTCACAGCTCAGAGGCAGATGAGGGGGAAAGCTGGGGAATAATGGTAGAGGAGGAGAAGGAAAAAGAAATACGGGGGGGGGGGGACAGCTGATGGACACAGTGTCTTTAGAAAGCATTGCAGACCCCCTCCCCCAGAACCTGGTGAGCCTTGAAAGTAGGAAAGCAAAGGGCCCTCAGCATGACCCGTAGGGGAGATGATGACAATGACAAATGAGGTAGTGGAAGAAAAATGGGGTGTGGGGTCAGTCAGGAAAATGACATTATTCCAAGAGGCTGCGTTCCAAGTCTCTCTCTGTAAATATTGAATAAAAAGCGGGTGGTAAGAACTTTTCCTTGTCTTATACGTTCTTTGCAACCTGCTGTGGGAGTTGCTTCCTCTGCCGACTGACAACTACTTGAATTCACATATTTGAATTCACCTAAGACATATCATTTAATAGTTTCCCATTTATTATTAACATTAGCAAAGCTGCTTATAGCCAAATGCTAAACCTCCCACATGTAATGGGTAGACAAATAAAGTATGGCATCTGAATTAAACAAAATCAAGCTTGATTAAGAGATGGAAAACATGTGGTGTATTTTTTTTTTTACTTTTGCCCATTTTTTCATATGGAGGAAAATGAGGAGAAGAGGTATACATAAAATGAAAAAGTAGATTGGTTGACTGCTAAAGTCGTGAAGGCTCCAGCCATAAGCAGAGGTTTTCAGGGGTGGCAAAAGTAGACCCCATCGTAAAATTAGCCTAGCTGAACTTGTCAGGAAGAAAACACCCTGCATGTTTTATTCTGTTCCCAACTGATAGTAATCTGGACAGTTGGTTAGGTTTGCCAGCTTTTCAGGTGGGCACTGTAGCTGTGTTTAACACTAGCTTGATATGCAGACTGAAGTCCACTCCCCACTTTTCAATCCTGTGTAGCCAGAACAAACAGAGAGGGGAGGAGGGTTTCATCTGCCAGCCCCACTTAACCCCACTCCCAGCCTTGATGCCTGCAACGTAAGGTCCTGTGGGTAGCGGCGTCTCCTGTTCTTCCCTGCGTGCCCCCATTTCCTCTTAAAAATATCAGATTTGCACATGATTTGGCCAGATGTGCATCTAAATAAATGGGTTTGCTGCTATCGCAAAATGATGAATAGGGCTCCTGCAATACCCTGATCCATTTTTACCCTATTTTACATGTATTAAATGACCTCTCTTGCTCTCATTACTTTTTAATTAATTCCTTAATTAAATGGTTAAAATCCTCAGGGAAAACACTGTACTTCCTAATATGCCTGAATACCCAGAAGACTCCTGGATGTTCAGTAAATAAAATGAACAGTCATTCTCTAAATAAAATCCTATAAAATCATTAAGGTCATCTATAGTCTTGATGCAGAGTCAGGTACCTGAGTTTTCTGTTTTAACACACAGATGAAATATCACCACAATATCCATTACCTGTAGAAGCCTGAGCATGTTTTATAGCCGTTGTGAGATTAATGTGGTTGCTTAACAGCCTAATTTGGTTTAATTGGGACTTCTCAGCTGGCTGAAAAGTCCTTGAAGACTCAAGAAACACCTCCTGGGAATTAGTGTTTTTAATTTAGAAACCATATTACTTGTAACAAATAGAAACAATGTTTCAAGGTTTACTATCATCTGGGGCAATTTCCCCCCTCTATTTCTCAAGGTGGTCACTGTACAATGGTCTTTTTAAAATTTCACCACCCAGAGCCTTCATTCAGTGTTAGAGGACGGGGGCGGGGGGCACTTCACCCCGGGTGCCAGCCTGGGGGTGACATCGCATGGGCATGCGTTGCCCCCTTGGAACGCTTGCCCGGGCGGATGCCACCCCATTGGGATGATGCTCACACAGGTAGCAGCAGCGAGACCCTGTGTTGACAGGCTCCTTCCCGCCGCCTGCGAACGGCCTCCCTCCCTTCTCCCGCTGGAGCCTTGGCAGCGCCTGGTACAGTGCCTGCAGCTCAGTCAGCCTGCCTCCAAAGGCGGCAGCGGCGGCAGTGATGGCAGCAGCAGCCAAACTGAACCCATTGGCTTGCCACCGCCAGCTGCTCAAATAGCTACTGTCGCTCTTTTCAATGAGCCTCATTCTCCAGCCGCATCATCTATCTCCCTGAGCAATGTTTGCTCAGACATTACTCAGCTCTGGCAGTAGCCCCCCCTTTTTTTCTCTCTCTCTCTGGCCTGGCATTAAGCCGCAGCAAACTCCTACAACTACATCCGCTCCCTGGGAGAGGACTGAAGATCTGAAGATCACAACATAAAAATGCAAAACAAAAATAGAGCAAAAGTGAAGGTTGCCGCTTCGCCTTGCAAGCAAAACCCAAAAGTGTTGCCTGCCAGCCTTGCTTGCTCATCCAAGGGATAAAGAGACCCGTTTCCTCTACTTTTGGGCAACGTCTCCCTCAGAGCCTTCAGGCACACATGGGCATCTGGCAGCTAAGCCTCAGGATAAGAGGCAAATATATTGCTTGGCTCCCCATCCCATGTTGACAGAGCACGTGAGGGAGAAAGATGCAGCCTCAGCCCATCCCCCTCCTTGCTGGCTCCTGGCTGCTCTCAGGCAACTCACAGAGCCTCTCCTGGCAAGGAGTGAGCAGAGAGGGGAGAGACGTCTTGGGCAGGACTCCTGAGAAGTGGCCAGTGATCCCTGGGACTAGAAGGGGTTGCTAAGGCAAAGCGACGACAGCCAAGGAGGGGAAGTGGGTGTCCTATCAATCACAGGTAGAGTGGTAGCTCAGGTTGCGAACGTGATCCGTGCGGGAAGCACGTTTGCAACCCGCAGCGCTGCATTTGCGCATGCATGAGTTGCGATTCGGTGCTTCTGCATATGCACAAAGCGTGATTTAGTGCTTCTGCAAATAGGCAACCACCAAAGCCCAGAAGTAACCCGTTCCAGTACTTCCGGGTTTCGGCGCATCCGTAACCCGAAAAAACGCAACCTGGAGTGCCTGTAACCCGAGGTATGACTGTATTGGCTTCTTTACATCGCTTCTCCCATACCAGGTTTTTACAGAGCTGCTGTTGCACAGACACAAAGCACCACACACACAAAAAAAAACCTGCTTTGAAGGGCACACTATATATTTTTTAAAAATGAAACAAATGAAGGTTTCTGGAGTTTAGGGCTCCTTTTCATGGCCTTTAAATAAATAGCTAAGCAACGGAGCCAACACCAAACGGAAAAGAGGCGTGGGTGTGTGCAGCCTGATGTATGTTTACTTGGAAGCAAGTACCATTGAGTTCAATGGCGCTTATTCCCAAGTAAGCACAGACAGGATTGCATCGTGAATAAGCAGCGAGACAGGAATAAAAGCGCTGCTATTATTGCTTCCTCTCTCACTTGCAATGCCAGATCAGCTGCCACCTGGGTGGTGAAGGATGGAGGTGGGGAGAAGGGCAAAAGTCAAGTTATCTGTAAAACTTTGTGCTGCCTTCCTCCTCCTCTCCCCCCCTTCCTTAACTTTCTAAAGGAACAGGTGTCATTTTTACTACTGAAAGTCCAGACTATTTAAAAACAATCTTTTAAACCAGAAACCCCCCTACACACATTCATGCCTCCCAAGTACAAAGCAACATTTTACAACTAGCCCCTCGGACTGCGGGAACTCTAAAGAGTGTTCTAAAATCCTCTTCCCCCGCCTTGCCTCTCCCCACCTCCTCGCATGGGTGGGGGACGCTTGTGCGGGCGCTGCCATTAGGACACTTGCAGGGGTGACATGCTACGCCCCCGCCAGTGATGTGCCACACTGCCTGTGGGCAGCGGGCTACACCCCCCCTCGCTCCACGTACCAAAACCCCCAGCTCCACCACTGCCTTCATTCACAGGTCAATTTCATTTGTTTGACACAATAAATGAAACTTCCATAACTATGAAAGCATGTAAAAGTATATGCATATGAAAAGATATAGTGGGCATCCTCCGGAAGCTCCTCTCCCCCATTGCTCAGTTGCCCCTTCCTAAGTGGGTCTGGGGTCTCCCTGCCGCTCTCCCTGCCCTCTTCAACTCAAGTTTCCTTGACCCTTTGTTTACATACTACACAAGTGAAGGTTCACCCAAAGAACTATTTTTGGCTGCATTGTTTTTAAATATAGCAGGAAATCAAATAATATGAGCAGACGTCTTCCAATCTTTTCTATTTGCACAAGCATTTTAGTTTGCCAGATGGGATGATTCTCCCTCTCTTCCCACTGCTGGCTCTTCTAGGGGTTCTCCACTTTCAGAAAAGGTGGGAAACCCCATTATGCAGGCTGAAGTCCTTGCACATGTCTTCCCCTTAGGTGAACCACAGGTGCAGCTGGTATTTATAAAGGGTCAATGAACTAATCCAGGAATAGGCAAGCTCATCCCTCCAGATGTTTTGGGACTACAACTCCCATCATCCCTAGCTAACAGGACCAGTGGTCAGGGATGATGGGAGTTGTTTGCCTATGCCTGATCTAATCTTACTGTGGGTTTGGTATGGATTCAAGCAATATTTCATGCTGTGTAAAAGATCATTCAGTTAAGTATTGTATTTGTTTCTTACATCCTGCCTTTCATCCAGAATTCAGGCTGGAAAACCATAGTTATGTTCATCTTATCTTCACAACAACCCTGTGAAGTAGGCTAAGGCGTAAGAGAAGGGCAATTCAGTGAGCATGATGGTTGAGCTTCTCCAGGCCCACTCTGAAAATCTAACCATAGTGGCTCTGTATCATGCAAAAGAGCTGCAAAGGTAAGTTACTCTATTAGTGTGTGTGTGTGTGTGTGTGTGTGTGTGTGTGTTATAATAGACATATGTTTGTTTTGTATTTTGATACACTTGAAAAGGGGTTGAAAAAGCTCAAAATAAATTGGCTCAGTCCAGGAACAAAAATAATCTGTTATAGGCATTTGAGTTATTTCCACTTGATTTTGTGGGTTCTAATAATAATAATATAATAATAATTTATTATTTGTACCCGGCCCATCTGGCTGGGTTTCCCCAGCCACTCTAGGCGGCTTCCATAGAAACCAAAAATACAGTAAAATATTACAGATTAAAAACTTCCCTGAACAGGGCTGCCTTAAGATGTCTTCTGAATGTCAGGTAGTTATTTATCGCTTTGACATCTGATGGGAGGGCGTTCCACAGGGCGGGCGCCACTACCGAGAAGGCTCCTCCTGGTTCCCTGTAGCTTTGCTTCTCACAATGAGGGAACCGCCAGAAGGCCCTCGGAGCTGGACCTCAGCATCCGGGCAGAACGATGGGGGTGGAGACGCTCCTTCAGGTATACTGGGCCGAGGCCGTTTAGGGCTTTAAAGGTCAACACCAGCACTTTGAATTGTGCTCGGAAACGTACTGGGAGCCAATGTAGGTCTTTCAAGACCGGTGTTATGTGGTCTCGGCGGCCGCCCCCAGTCACCAGTCTAGCTGCCGCATTCTGGATTAGTTGTAGTTTCCGAGTCACCTTCAAAGGTAGCCCCACGTAGAGCGCATTGCAGTAGTCCAAGCGGGAGATAACTAGAGCATGCACCACTCTGGCAAGACAGTCTGCAGGCAGGTAGGGTCTCAGCCTGCGTACCAGGTGGAGTTGGTAGACAGCTGTCCTGGATACAGAATTGACCTGCGCCTCCATGGACAGCTGTGAGTCCAAAATGACTCCCAGGCTGCGCACCTGGTCCTTCAGGGGCACAGTTACCCTATTCAGGACCAGGGAGTCCTCCACACCAGCCCGCCCCCTGTCCCCCCAAAACAGTACTTCTGTCTTGTCAGGATTCAACTTCAATCCATTAGCCGCCATCCATCCTCCAACCGCCTCCAGGCACTCACACAGGACCTTCACCGCCTTCACTGGTTCTGATTTGAAAGAGAGGTAGATCTGGGTATCATCTGCATATTGATGGACACCCAGTCCAAACCCCCTGATGATCTCTCCCAGCGGCTTCATATAGATGTTAAAAAGCATGGGGGAGAGGACGGAACCCTGAGGCACCCCACAAGTGAGGGCCCAGGGGTCTGAACACTCACCCCCACCACCACTTTCCGAACACAGCCCAGGAGGAAGGAGCGAAACCACTGTATAACAGTGCCCCCAGCTCCCAGCCTCTCTAGACGGTCCAGAAGGATGTTATGGTCGATGGTATCAAAGGCCGCTGAGAGATCCAGCAGAACTAGGAAACAACTCTCACCTTTGTCCCTAGCTCGCCGGAGATCATCAACCAGCGCGACCAAGGCAGTTTCAGTCCCATGGTGAGGCCTGAACCCCGATTGGAAGGGATCCAAATGGTCCGCATCCTCCAGGCGTGCCTGGAGTTGTGTAGCAACCACACGCTCAATCACCTTGCCCGAGAATGGAAGATTTGAGACTGGGTGATAGTTGGCCATACTTGCCGGGTCTAAATATGGTTTTTTAAGAAGCGGTTTAATGACCGCCTCTTTCAGCGGATCTGGGAATGTTCCCTCACAGAGGGAAGCATTCACCATCCCGCAGAGCCCATCGCCCAGCCCTTCCCGGCTTGCTTTTATTAGCCAGGATGGGCAAGGATCAAGGAGACAGGTGGTTGGTTTCACTTGTCCAAGCAGCCTATCCACATCCTCGGGGGTAACGGATTGAAATTGATTCCATGCAACTTGACCAGACAGAGCTCTAGCACTCTCCCGCCCCAGCCCTGCTCCCACGGTGGTGTCTAGCTCCTTCCGAATATGAGTGATTTTATCTGCAAAAAACTTTGCAAAATCGTTGCAGGAGATCTTGGGGTCTTTACAAGGCCCCGGTGGTAAAGGTGGTTCCATTAAATTGCAAACCACCTGAAAGAGTCTCCTGCTACTATTTTCTGCAGATGCAATAGAGGTGGTGAAGAAAGTCTTCTTTGCTGTCGCTATCACCACTTGGTAGGCTCGACGTTGAGCTCTAACCTGTGTCCGGTCAGATTAGGAGTGAGTTTTCTGCTACCGACGCTCTAGCCGTCTCAGCGATTGTTTCATCGCCCTCAGCTCCGAAGAAAACCACGGGGCTGTCCGGGCTCCATGCAATCGGAGAGGGCGCTTCGGAGCCAGACAGTCGATAGCCCTGGTTAACTCCGCATTCCAGTGGGCCACCAGGGAATCAGCTGAAAGGCCATCAACATGGAATAAAGCATCCCCTACCACTCTCTGAAAACCATTTGGATCCATTAAGTGGCGGGGGCGGACCATCTGAATTGGTCCCACCTCCCTGCAGAGGGGAAGGGTCGCGGAGAAGTCCAGTTGTACCAGGAAGTGATCTGACCATGGCACTTCTTTCGTTTCACTTTTACTTAGTGTCAGATCACCCATGTCACTAGAGGTGAACACCAGGTCTAAGGCATGTCCATGACTATGAGTTGGGCCAAACCTATTCAGGGACAGCCCCATGGAGGCCATGCTTTCCACGAAGTCCCGAGCAGCCCCTTGTAAGGTCGTGTCGGCATGGATGTTAAAATCCCCTAGGACAACCAAACTAGGTGTCTCCAGGAGAAAATCTGCCACGACCTGAAGTAGCTCGGACAGGGAATCCTTGGTGCAGCGGGGAGGTCAGTACACCAAAAGGAATCCTGTACTGCCCCTATTGCCCAACTTCCAGAACATGCACTCAGAGAACTGGATCTTCCCAGTAGGACGCCTGGTGCAAGCTAATGACTTCCTAAAAATCACTGCAACCCCCCCTCCCCGCCCACATGACCTGGGTTGCTGTGCGTAAGAGAAACCTGGTGGGCAAGCAGCGGCAAGGACAGGCCCATCTGCTTCCTCCAACCAGGTCTCTGTCACACATCCCAGGTCAAATCCTCCATCCACAATCAAGTTGTGGATGGCAGTGGTTTTATTCATCATTGACCTGGCATTGCACAGCAACACTTTCAGGTCATGTGGGTTTCCCCTGTTGATTCCAGTATCCATCCGGTCAAGGCCAGACCCGGAGGCAGGGATAGTCTTCAAACAACGAAACCTGCCTCCTTGGTAATGACATGGTCTGGTCTTAGCGTAACTCTGCCTCCTGCCCATGATCACCGAGATCGGATGTCCCAGTGCTCCCCCCCCCCGTGGAACTTGTCCCACTCCCAGGCAGCCCTGATCCCGCCCCTTAAAAAACAAAACACAAACTATACAGAACCAATAAAACAACAACAAAAAAGGAACAGAACAATTATACTAAAATTAATCCCCAACCAACTATCCATCCCACCCACCCCCAACAAAGGGAAAAAGGAATAAAAATTTAAATTGCCACCGACTGCTTGAGGACATTTTAAAGCACATTAACCACCTGGAACAGGGAAGCAATGGCAGAACACTTCCCACCCTTCCCCAAGAGTTTGTTCCAAAAGTTTGTTCCTGGGCCACGCCCCCTGGGCCAGCTGGAAAAGGCCCTGGAAGGGAGCAGGCCCTGCAGTCCTCCCCACAGCCGATGGTCCCTAAGATCAACAATTGCCTGCTGGCCTGGTTCATTATACAGCCTCTATATAAATGTTATATTAATTTAAATATGTTGCAGTGTTTCTTTGCACAGTACAATTATTTTTTAAAAAAACTTTGTTGGCACTTGGAAAGCATTATAGCATGCGTAAACCAACAAACAAGTCTAACTTCATTTGCTACTCATTATATAATTACATACCCAGTTGAAACATGCTGTTGCTATGAATTGTTTATGCCACAGTTGTGTAGGACTGGAAAGTTCTGTGCCTACAGAATTGAAAATCAAAATTTAATGAAGAACTGGGTACTTCCTTATTCCTATAATTGTAGAACTCCTATAATAATATAGCAATATTAAGTATAAAATAAGAAAAGTTGGCCTTATAGAAAGATCACAAAATGAAATCTTAAAATGGCTGTCTCTGAAAAGAAATGTCTAGAACATGAGTCACAAACTATTTGGGGGTCAGTGGGCACATTTGGCTGTTGTAAGTGTGTGACATAACACAAAATGGAGGCGCTGGGGACATTATTTTATTTTATTTTTCAATTTCTATACTGTCCTTCATTCAAGGATCTCAGATACATGGCATAATAATTACTCTAAAAGAAGAGAAAAAGAAACAGGAGTACACAGTGGTGTAGCCATGCTCCTAGATCAGTCACTCCATCAACAGAGTAAAAGGTATCTGCACCAGCCAGGGACAGACTTGCTCACAGAGAGGAGCTCTTTGAACCTCTAATCTGTTCAGAATCGGAACAGGTGAGTGGGTGGGCATCAGTGTTATGTACTGAAGTTCTCACCCTGGGCCAGCAGGGGGGTACTGTAGATAGTTATGCAAATGAAGGATCGAAAGTGACGTTCAGTGATTGGATAGTTTGTGTGCAAATGAAGGATCGAAAAGTGACATTCAGTGACTGGATAGTCTTAGAAAATGGCAACAGTTACATTGTTCTGGAGTCAAAACAAAACAAATTCCTTCCAGTAGCACCTTAAAGACCAACTAAGTCAGTTCTTGGTATGAGCTTTCGTGTGCATGCACACTTCTTCAGATACATATAAGCAGGCTGACTGAGCTCCTCAGTCAGTTCTGTTCCAGCTTACAAATAAAGAGCTGCTTTGAAGGAATCACTGTGTCATCTGCTATGTCTACCCACAACTTAACAATCAGCCCTAGCATGCAATGAAATGTAGGCATGTTTAAGGGGGCACGTTTGATGTAGGAGAGACTGAACCAGTCCAAACAGGAAAAGCAAGCAGTCTCTTGTGTATTGTGTATTTTTAAGGGAATATTGGTTGAGATTTTTCATAGATGCCATAGGATGTACTTGTGGGATGGATTTTAATAGATAGGAGATTTTAATATATAGATATATTAATGGCAATTTATTCATCCAGGTGCCCAAGTGTGTGGGTTGAACGGTTTCAAAATCCCATTGGTGGCAGCAAAATTAGAAACATAGGAATTAGGCAGTAAAAACTTGTTTTGAGCAAGTCCAGCTATGTCCCTTTTTAACCCACTTAACAAAGAATTGGGAAACAACTTGTAAGGTAAGATAAAGTATAAAGAAAAAATAAAGTAAGCAAATAAGATTTACTTACTTTATAATCATGCATTCGTTCACAGCAAAGGCAGCAGTAAAACCTATAAAGGCAAAATACTTATATTTACAATATAACCAGTTTCAGGCATGTGCCTAAAGTTGGAGCAAGCAGTGGCACGACTGCATTGAATGCTGGTCAAAGGAAGAGAGAAAAGAGAGGAGCAGGAAGTTCTATTTGCTCCTTCCTCACCAGGAGAGGAAGGGAGATGACATCCCACAGAGCCCTCTCTATCAATTGCATTTCTATGGTCTGAGTATCTACCTATCAGCAATCCAGCTCTGAGGTATTAGCTCCTTCTCATGCTAACTTGTAAGAATATGCATTTGTTAAGTTTGGCTGCTAATCTCCCATTGTACTGAGAAATCTAGCAGAACTAGGAAACAGTTTTCACTTCTGTTCCTAGTCCGCCCGAGATCATTGACCAGCACGGCCAATGCAGTTTCAGCTCCATGATGAGGCCTGTATCCTGACTGAAAGTGATCCAAATGGTCCACATCCTCCAGGTGTGCCTGGAGTTGTTCAGTGACAACCCACTCAATCACCTTGTCCAAGAATGGAATATTTGAACCTAGGCAATAGTTGGCCAAAATGGGTTTTTAAGAAGCTGTTTAATAACTGCTTCTTTAAGCGGATCTGGGAAGACTCCCTCATAGAGGGAAGCATTCACCACCCCATGGAGCCCATCATCCAGCCTTCCGGGCTTGCTTTTATGAGCCAGGATGGGCAAGAATCAAGAAGACAGGTGGTTGGTTTCACTTGTCCAAACAGCCTGTCCACATCCTCAGAGGTAACAGTTTGGAACTGATCCCATGCAACTTGACTAGACAGGACTCTAGCACACTCCTGCCCAGGCCCTGCTACCATGTCTACCTCTTTTCGAATCTGAGCAACTTTATCTGCAAAAACCTTTGCAAAATTGTTGCAGGAGATCTTGGCATCTTTACCAGGCCCCGATGGCAAAGGTTTGCAAACCAACTGAAACCCCGATTGCATTACATTGCAAACCATCTGAAAGTGGTTTTTTCATGTGTGTGTTTCTTTGTGGCTGATTAGCTGCTCTCCCTGTGCAAAGGTCAGAGGGGGCGGGGTTTCTGTTGAGGCAGGTGATTATCAGAGCTTGCAGGGAGGAGCTTATCAGAGCTTGCAGGGCAGCAGCTGAAGAAGGAGCAAAAAGGGTTTTCTCGTGTGTGTCTTTCTTTGTGGCTTATTAGCTGCTCTCCCTGTGCAAAGGTCAGAGGGGGCAGGGTTTCTGTTTGATCCATCTTTTAGATTTAGGGGAGCTAGTCTCAAACGTTCGTTGGGGGAGACCTAGGGTTTTTTTTTGGGGGGGGAGTTATTTGTCCTGTCTGCACACTTCTTATAATGGAGGACCACTGTAGCCACCCCCAACGACACGTTCTCAAGATGGAGAGTGAGGGAACAGCTGCAGTCGCCTGCGGTTCCTGCACAATGTTTGCCATCTTGCCAAAGGTTGCAGGCAGCTTTACCTGCAGCAATTGCATGTTGATTGCCCTCTTAAAAGACAAAGTCCAGCAACTGCAGGAACGTGTAGCTACGCTCCAAAGAATTAGAGAGCTGGAGCTCTTCTTAGAAGCAACAGAGCACACTGTCTCCACCAAGGAGGAGACAGGGGACTCCCCTGAGAAGGAGGCTAGTTCACCAACACAGGAGCCAGATATATGGAGAAACGTGACGCAATGAAGTAGGAGGCCCAGGGTTCGCTCTGATTGTTTAGAAATACACAATCGCTTTGAGGTCCTCTCCCCTAGCATGGAAGATGAAGAGCAGACTCCATTTCAGGATCTCTCCCTCATTACAGTCGATCAGGTATATGAAGACGAGCAGCAAAGTCAGTCCTCAGGGAATGTGCTGGGCGACCTTGGAACGGACAGCTCACGGAAGTACCCCGACCAAACCTAAGAGGAGGCGTGTAGTGGTGATAGGGGATTCCCTACTGAGGGGAACAGAAGCAGTGATCTGTGGGCCTGACAAGATGTCTCGGGAAGTGTGCTGTCTCCCCGGGGCTAAGATCCAAGATGTAACTGAACAACTGCAAGGAATCATAAAACCCACTGACAAATACCCCTTCCTCTTGGTTCATGTGGGAACCAATGACACTGCAAGCAATAGCCTCCAGAATATCAAAAGAGACTATGAGGCTCTGGGCAGGAAATTGAAGCAATTAAATGCACAAATTGTCATCTCATCTGTCCTCCCAGTTGAACGACGTGGGCCAGGGAGAGAGGGAAAAATAGTGGAAGTGAACAGCTGGCTTCGCAAATGGTGTAAACAGGAACGGTTTGGATTCTTAGATCACGGACTGCTGTTTCTTGAAGATGGACTTCTGGCAAGCGATGGGCTGCACCTCACAACGGTTTGGAGGAATGTTTTTGCCAAAAATCTCAGAAACCTCATCAGGAGGGCTTTAAACTGACTAATGTGGGGGAGGGAGACAGTGCTCCTGAAGGTAGGAGTCTATCAATTGATGAACATGATCATCCAAATGTCATAGACCAAGTGGAGCAAACAGCACACAGACCTAGTGGTGGGAGGAAAAAATCCTTAAATAAGAGACACGGGGGAATGATTAATGGACTTCAATGTCTGTACACTAATGCGCAAAGCATGGGAAATAAACAAGATCAGCTTGAGCTCTTGGTACAGCAAACTAAATATGACATAATAGGCATCACTGAAACCTGGTGGGATAAGTCCCACGACTGGAATGTAATAATGGAGGGATACAATCTATTTCAGAGAAACAGACCAGACAAGAAAGGAGTAGGAGTGGTGTTATATGTCAGGGATGTGTACACCTGTGAAGAGATCCAAGATTTAGAACCTCAAAGCCAAAGTGAGAGCATTTGGGTCAAAATTAAGGGAGAGAAGAATAACAGTGACCTCATTGTGGGAGTTTACTATAGATCCCCATGCCAAACGGAGGACATAGATGACGCCTTCCTGGAACAGATGGCCAAGCATGCAAAAGGAAGGGAGATAGTAGTAATGGGGGACTTCAATTACCCGGATATTTGCTGGATGTCAAACTCAGCCAAGAGCATAAGGTCAAACAGATTCCTCACTGGCCTTGCAGACAACTTCGTTGTCCAGAAAGTGGGAGAAGCAACAAGAGGAACAGCCATTTTAGATCTGGTCCTAACCAATGTTGATGAGCTGGTTAGTGGGGTAGAAGTGGAAGGATCATTAGGCGCGAGTGATCATGCTCTTCTGAAGTTTACTATACAGCGGAAAGGAGCAGCCAAGCATACTAGGACTCAATTTCTTGACTTTAAGAAAGCCGACTTCACAAAACTTAGGGAAGTGCTGGGTGAGATCCCATGGACAGTAATACTAAAAGGAAAGGGAGTTCATGATGGCTGGGAGTTTGTTAAGAGGGAGATAGTAAAAGCACAACTTCAGGCAATACCAATGAGACGGAAACATAGAAGGTGCCTAAAGAAGCCAGGGTGGCTATCTAAAGAACTTTTAACTGAGTTAAGATTAAAAAAGGATGTGTACAAAAAATGGAAAAGGGGGGAAACCACCAAAGAGGAATTCAAACAAATAGCCAGCACGTGTAGACACAAAGTCAGAAAAGCTAAAGCACAGAATGAACTCAGGCTTGCTAGAGAGGTTAAAAGCAACAAAATAATAATAATAATAATAATAATAATAATAATAATAATAATAATAATAATTATTTATACCCCGCCCATCTGGCTGGGCCTCCCAAGCCACTCTGGGTGGCTTCCATAGAAAGCAAAAATACAGTAAAATATCACACGTTAAAAACTTCCCTGAACAGGGCTGCCTTAAGATGTCTTCTGAATGTCAGGTAGTTGTTTATCGCTTTGACATCTGCTGGGAGGGCGTTCCACAGGGCGGGCACCACCACCGAGAAGGCCCTCTGCCTGGTTCCCTGTAGCTTTGCTTCTCGCAATGAGGGAACCACTAGAAGGCCCTCGGCACTGGACCTCAGCATCTGGGCAGAATGATGGGGGTGGTTTTATGGGTATGTTCGTAGCAAAGGAAGAACAAAGAAACAGTGGGGTCACTCAGAGGAGAAGATGGTGAAATGCAAACAGGGGACACAGAAAGGGCTGAACTCCTCAATGCCTTCTTTGCCTCAGTCTTCTCCGATAAAGAAAACAATGCCCGACCTGAAGAATTTGGAGCAAATGATTCAGCAGAGGAAACACAGCCCAGAATAACTAAGGAGATAGTACAAGAATACTTGGCTAGTTTAGATGTATTCAAGTCTCCAGGGCCAGATGAACTGCATCCAAGAGTATTAAAAGAACTGGCAGATGTGATCTCAGAACCACTGGCAGTCATCTTTGAGAATTCCTGGAGAACAGGCGAAGTCCCGGCAGACTGGAGGAGGGCAAATGTTGTCCCTATTTTCAAAAAGGGGAAAAGAGAGGACCCAAATAATTACCGCCCAGTCAGTCTGACATCAATACCAGGGAAGATTCTGGAGCAGATCATTAAGCAAACAGTCTGTGAGCACCTAGAAAGGAATACTGTGATCACCAATAGTCAGCATGGATTTCTGAAAAAGAAGTCATGTCAGACTAACCTGATCTCGTTTTTTGACAGAATTACAAGCCTGGTAGATGAAGGGAACGCAGTGGATGTAGCCTACCTTGATTTCAGCAAGGCATTTGACAAGGTGCCCCATGATATTCTTGTAAAGAAGCTGGTAAAATGCGGACTTGAATATGCTACCACTCAGTGGATTTGTAACTGGCTGTCTGACCGAACCCAAAGGGTGCTCATCAATGGTTCCTCTTCATCCTGGAGAAGAGTGACTAGTGGGGTGCCACAGGGTTCTGTCTTAGGCCCGGTCTTATTCAACATCTTTATCAATTACTTGGATGATGGACTCAAGGGCATCCTGATCAAATTTGCAGATGACACCAAACTGGGAGGGGTGGCTAACACCCCAGAGGACAGGATCACACTTCAAAACGACCTTGACAGATTAGAGAACTGGGCCAAAACAAACAAGATGAATTTTAACAGGGAGAAATGTAAAGTATTGCACTTGGGCAAAAAAAAATGAGAGGCACAAATACAAGATGGGTGACACCTGGCTTGAGAACAGTACATGTGAAAAGGATCTAGGAGTCTTGGTTGACCACAAACTTGACATGAGCCAACAGTGTGATGCGGCAGCTAAAAAAGCCAATGCAATTCTGGGCTGCATCAATAGGAGTATAGCATCTAGATCAAGGGAAGTAATAGTGCCACTGTATTCTGCTCTGGTCAGACCTCACCTGGAGTACTGTGTCCAGTTCTGGGCACCACAGTTCAAGAAGGACACTGACAAACTGGAACGTGTCCAGAGGAGGGCAACCAAAATGGTCAAAGGCCTGGAAACGATGTCCTATGAGGAACGGCTAAGGGAACTGGGCATGTTTAGCCTGGAGAAGAGGAGGTTAAGGGGTGATATGATAGCCATGTTCAAATATATAAAAGGATGTCACATAGAGGAGGGAGAAAGGTTGTTTTCTGCTGCTCCAGAGAAGCGGACACGGAGCAATGGTTCCAAACTACAAGAAAGAAGATTCCACCTAAACATTAGGAAGAACTTCCTGACAGTAAGAGCTGTTCGACAGTGGAATTTGCTGCCAAGGAGTGTGGTGGAGTCTCCTTCTTTGGAGGTCTTTAAGCAGAGGCTTGACGACCATATGTCAGGAGTGCTCTGATGGTGTTTCCTGCTTGGCAGGGGGTTGGACTCGATGGCCCTTGTGGTCTCTTCCAACTCTATGATTCTATGAGTCTCCTGCTGCTATTTTCTGCAGATGCAATAGAGGTGGTGAAGAAAGTCCTCTTTGCCATTGCTGTTGCCACTTGGTAGGCTTGACGTTGAGCTCTAACCTATGTTTGGTTCAATTCAGAATGAGTTTCCCACCACCGGTGCTCTAGCCTTCTCAGCGATTTTTTCATTGTCTTCAGCTCCAGGGAAAACCACGGGACTCTCCAGGCTCCATGCCATTGGAGAGGGCACTTCAGAGCCAGACAGTCAATAGCCCTGGTTAACTCCACATTCCAGTGGGCCACCAGGGAATCAGCTGAAAGGACATCAACATGGGATAAAGCATCCCCTACTGCTCTCTGGAAACCACTTCGAGCCATTAAGTGGCAGGGGAAGATTATCCAAATTGGTCCCACTTCTCTGTGAAGGGGAAAGGTTGCAGAGAAGTCTAGTCTTGCTCCTTTATCTCAACAAGAAAAAAATCTCAATTTTCTGCTAAAATACGTATGATTCTTGCATTGTTATATGTACATTATTACATGCATATGCACTCTAGGTTTTCTAAAATAACCAACATTTAACAGATACATACAACAAGGCATATGACTGTGTATATAAAAAAACTGATGTACTAATATACTTATAAAATTGCTTCAAAAATAAAGTGCAGCATGGGCTTGGTAATTTCAAATGCATTATACTTAAAATATACACATATTTTTGTGTATAACTTTGCTTTTAATTAGTCAGACTTTTTATGAAAAACAACAACCCAACAATCTACAGCTTAGGCAGGCACTCAGTACACGAGACAGGCTGAGGTGAGCAAAGCTCATACAGGTCGAAACTTCCAAATTCCCTGTAGAAATCTGTTTAAAATAGATGCTTCCTTCATCCCTGACTAGAGTCACCTTAGGGTTTGCTTTAGGGGAGTGCAAGAGAGTGTGGCAGCTCATCCGTAATGCACATCTTTAATACATAAAAAATGGTGGGTGTTTCACTGAGGAAATGCTTCAGGTCAATGCCCCACTTCAGATGTTTGCCATGGGCATCAGGGTCAGACATCCCCCCTTCTCCTTTATCCTGCTCTCCATACATGTTGGCTTCCACACTGCAATCCTGGCATGCATTAAACTAGAGATCCTGGTTATGTGGGAAATCTGGTTTAACGCTTGTTGGTTAAGTGCTTTAATGTACCAAAGTTCCCAGTTTTCTATGTGATTGTGGACTCTGGTTTAATGTGAAACAGAAAACCAGAGTTTGTGTATTAGGGGCAGAGGGGAGGGAGGAGCATGTTTGGTCCTGTGTAAAGTTCAGGAAAAAATATTCCAAACAGATCAATACCTTGGTAATCTGGGAGACAAATAAGGTCAGAAAGAGGCTAACACTAATTCTTCATTGCAACATTTTAAATTTACAGCAAAACAAGCGGCTCAAAGCCTATGTTCAATTCCGCGAAGGGTGAAAAGTGATGATTCCTGATTGATTGGATAATATGAATAAATTATTATCCCTTACAGTAGCAGAAAAAGAATTAATCTTCTGAGCACAGTGAAATTAAAAGGTTTTGGCTTGCCTGATCTGAACAAAGTATGATGAATTTTTAATACTGTGAATTAATTAGGCACATAATGAGGAATAGTCTGCATAATAGCTCTAATTCTGATAAATATGAAAATAATCTAAATCCTGAAGGAAATAAAAATCATTTATCATAAGAGCACAAAAAGTTGTTTCTCGGGGAGATATGAATGATAATAGAATCTGCAAAAAGGTATTAACAATAATTTTATTTACTAATTTTGCATTATGTAAAGTTATGTTATATGTAATTGCATTAGGTGTTGACCCTCATCTATAAGTTTTGTGGTATGGTTGTTGGGATATTAGTCATTTTGGCTGAATTTAATGTACCATAAAGGATGTGTACTATTATTAAGCATACTGCCCATGCCAGGTGTTACATGTAATTTTCATTTATTCTGAAGATTATTAATTAATCTTTATGACTGTCCAGAGTGTTCCTTCCGGAATCTGGTTTTTTTTTAAATTAACAAATCCAGCCAAAACTAAGCACATGTCCCACTGATATCCTTCCATCTAGCATTAGCTCCTCTTTTGCATTTGGTAAGAGGAAGGAACTATTGGGGAAGAGAAGTGGAACCAATGGGGCAATGGAAGCAAACAGCATAGCAGCTCCTTGAATCTTAGGTGGGGAGGGGAGGCAGCTGATTAAGTGGACAAAGGTGGGGCAAGAGAGGAATGCAGATAATGTCTGTGCACATGGCCCCTGCAGGCAAATAGGGGCCTCCACATGCTGCCTCATTAAAAGGCTTTTGGGTGAACTGGCTCCCAATTTTCGCTTCTTTCTGGATGCAGACACTGAAGCTTATTAAACCAGATTGAAGGAATCTGTGCATCACAACACAAGCGTGGAGCTGGTACAGTAGTGCTTTCAATTCCGTGCCCACTGTCCTTTTCAGTGTTGTGTCTCATACAACAGAGTTATTCCTTGTTTATTTCCCCCCTTGTATGGTTAAGTCTTAGCCTGCCAAGTAAAATTTAATCGGGAGAAATGAGTGGTCTTACAATGGCTTAAGTGGGATGGTTTGAGAAGCAGGGGGCTTACACAAATCCCCTTCTGAATCCAGGTGGATTTCAACAACTTGCTGAATTTCCAAGAACTGACAGCAGGCAGTGTTGCAAAGTGCTCACCAGCTGAATCCCCTCTCTCTTGTGTGGGATTATTTATTCTGCATGCGCTATGACCTGCTGACTTGCTGGAGCCCTCTTTCTCTTAAAAAACGTGGCCTCACAGAAGGGAGTGAGAAGCCTTTCCTACACACCAAAAAGCAATAAAATAAGTATTTTGATAAGACCTTTGCTTACACCCTATGGCTTTGTATATTTTTTAAAAAGTTGTCTTGTATGCTGCTATAAATGTATGTCATATGACATTTGTGCATAATTAGTAGCAGAGTTCCTTGGTGACATTTTCATTTCTCTGAATTTTTGCAGTAAAATTATCAGCTCCGAAAAACAAACAATCCCAAAATGTGATAAATGTAGGTGCATGGTGAGGACAAATACATTTAAAAATGCATATCTTGTGATAAAATCTGGAAATACTTATGTTGCGATAAAATATGCATGTAAGTACAATATTTTAAAATATTAATTTTCGTATGGATTATTTTCCTTTCAAAAATATTCACAGATTAATGCAGAAATAGGTTGGAATGAACTTATAAATAAATGCATGCAGAATTAATGAAGACTAGAAATAGACTGCTCTGCTCATCCCTAAAGCTTTACCTCTTCGATCTGCTGACTGTGTAAATTAGCTTCTATTCTTCTGTTTTGGGAAAAGATATACATGTCTAATGTAGGGTTTATGCACCTGCATCCAAAGGTTTTTATGCCTCAAGATGCTGGAATCCATTACAAGTGTAAGCAGCAAAAGAATAAACTGCTGCGCAAGGAAGTACAATGCCTTTTGTCAGAATGAAAAGCACACTTGTTGAGAAATATGTAGTCTTCTTTGAATCAAAAGACGGATATGCCTTACCTCCCCACAGTCTACATCTTCTGTCACCTGTGCACTAGCCAAGTGACTTCTGTTATCACAACCAGGCTAGAGGGAAATAGGTAAGGGAAGAGTTCAATTCTCCCCACCTGTTATTTCCTTGTAAGGTTAAAATGAAACCTGCCTTGGCCAGCTTTATAAATGGGCAGAACAAGCATGTAAATAAAAAAGTGCAAGTAGTTTGGTACTCTGCCCCCTCTGCCCCACTGAAAATTCTGCTGCTTCATTCAAACACTTGAAACTAGGGAGGATGATTGCATTTGATTAATAGTCTCGTACATGTTTCCCCCCTCTTTTTACTCCAACAATTAAAATAATGAGGAAATGAGGAAAGTCAGCGGGAAGACAAAACAAAGTGGAACATTATTAACATAAATATAAAAGGCTAGTTAAGGCAGTTTGTAAAGCTGCATTTGAAAATTATTCAAAATTATGCAGTAATCAAAAGTCTTTCACATTGTGCACGAACTGGCAATGACTGACAATGATAAATGATATTCTTTCTGTTATTCATTTGAGGATAATGTGCTGTTCACATCTGAATAGCTTTATCTAGCCCTGGTATTCTCCAAAGTTATTTTGCATTGTTCAACTGTTATTTGGTAATAGACATTTTCTGAATGGTATGGAAGAGCTGCAGAACGGATGCTATTTTCAAATCTATACCGGAGTAGAGATCTTGCATGTTTTACTTATTCAAAGACAGAAGGATTATTTCAGATGAGAAGTGGAACTTTGTTAATGTATAAATGGTCTGCATTGTAACATATATGCCTCTGGAAGGGTGCCTTATACCACACATTTATTTTTCTCTTTCTGCTACTGAGTGATGCCTTTGAAAATGGGAATCTACAAAATGGGAAAGGAAACAAAAATAATATAAACCATCTCCTCCAGTGGTTAAAATTGTCTGATGAAGCTATTCTACATTAATACAACTGTGAACTCTATATTTTTTAAAAAGATCTAAAAAAATACAGTAAACAAAGATGCTTCTACAGAGAAGCATCTCTGTTTCCTCATCTAATATAATTCTTGATAAGGAAAATATGTTTAGAGGATCAGATCAATCAAAGTGGAATCAACTCAGAATATTAATAATCATGAAATTTTCTGTCATAAAATAGTCTCTCTTGAGAGGTGGGGAATAAGAGAAAAATAATAAATATTCATTTTGCAAAGTGTCACATCTACAAATGACAAGATAAAACAATGAAATCAAAATAAATATATTCAGATTATAACTTCCTATGCAACTGAAATAATGAAAAGGTTTATACCATGACTTAATTTTTAAAAATCCTGTTCACAGCCATTAAATTTCAGCCAACCACATTTTCTCCACCTAATGCACACATTAAATATATTTTATTTCCATTAAAAACCAGGAACTAAAACTTTCAGCCCACTCGCAACCATGCTTTCCCACAAGTAAGTCCACTTGGTATAATGGGCCTGAGTACCAAGTAAGGATTCAAAGGATTTCTGCCTAGAGAATTTTGCTTGCTTAATTGCTTAATGTGCAGTATGCCCAAGTTACATATGACCCCAATACATTGATAGAGAATCGTAGAATCATAGAATTGTCGAGTTGGAAAAATCAGTGTATTGTCATTCACTATTGCTGGGATTTTTTTCTTTGTATCTGTCATCTATCTATCTATCTATCATCTACCTACCTACCTACCTACCTACCTATCTCCCTGTAAGTTACAATATTGTGACAGAATATGGATGGGTGTTGGGGTTTTTTCTGAAGACACGGGATGAATACTGCAAAGACCAGGGTTTTCCCAAAAGGACAGATTTTCCAACATGAGGGTTTGTGTGTGTAAAAAACCCCCTCTACTTACCACTTTCTGTTTTTTTGTGGGCAGTTTTTATGAACATGATATGCATAGTGAAAATATATAAAACTATGCACCATGTGGCAAAGTGGTCAGATGCGTTGACTCTCCTTTCATAACAATAGAACATGGAGCCATTCAATGAGGTCCAAGACAGTCAAAAGGAAGTACTTCATTAAAATGTGCACTGTTAAACTGCCAGTGGCAGGGGCTGGAGACCATGAAGAGTAAAGGTCCACCTTCACTCCCCACACCTGCCTGGCACACTTGCCCGTTGGGAATGGGAGGGCATTTTGCAGACGGGAGGCCAAACTGATTGAAGCACCCTCAATATGGGGTGGGGTGGGGGTGGCTCGGCCCCCTGCTCCTAAATATTGAGGAGGCTGAAGCCCCCTCCACCCCCATAGCTGGCGCCCCTGATGGCTATTGGTCAGGGTGGCTATTTTGCCTCCAGTATCACAGGCAGAATGCTTCTGAATACCAAACAGGAGAGTGAGCTCGCTTGTGAGCTTGCCAAAGTTTTGTGGTTGGCAAAACACTGGACTAGGAAGGCCTTTGGTCTAATCCAGCAGGACTCTCTGTATGTCACTGTGTTCTTATGTTCCTCAGTGATGAAGGTGTGAAACAGCTTGATTCTGTCCTGAAACTGAAGGCAGGCATAGTAAAATTATATGGAGGGAGAAGGACTAGGAGGGTTGGTTGAAATTCATGGTGGCTGCCCATGTAGGCTTTTGCATTTTCCTCCCTTCTGTGCTTTAGCAACCTTTTCCTTTGAAGATTTGTGCTGGTGCGAAGAAAAATGGCTTATTACGGTGTTATGCCACTGCGAATGGATGGCAGGTGTAGATGGCTTCCACATTTTGAGAGTCAAAAGAACTTCCTAATGTTTTTTCTTGTATGCATTAGTATGAATATGCAAGAGGAAAAAACAAAAGGAAGAAAAAGTAGGTTGCAATGTAATTAGTATTATAATTCAATACTGCTGCATGCCAGCCCAATCTCTGAGCAGTGCGAGATTCCAGGGGTTTCAGAAGCTTATGCAAGATATGGTATCTTCAGAATGAGGGACACAGCAGAGTGTGGTATCTTTATAACATATGGTTTATTAACACAAATACACAACCTGGGTCAACAACAGGGCTCACAGCACGAGGGTCTTGCTTCCTCCAGCCTTGAATTCCAACAGGAATCAGAGATGGCTCTTTCTCCCTGGCTCCCCAACCTGCTTCCAGCTTCTGCCTTCTGGCTCACATAACCCAACACCCAACTCTATCTTTCTAACTACCAGAAAGTTGAGGGAGGGGAGCCCACCCATTTTCTATCTGGCACAGAGCCACTTCCTTTGTTACCTCAATAGCCCATACTCAGAGGGCCATTACCTCACCAGAAAGCTAGCCTGGCTAGTTCAAGAATTGAATCAATGCTGTATCCAGGAATTCGAGGGGGACTCGGGCATACAGCCTACCCCCCCCAAAAAAAAACCCCTCAAAAAATACTATAACAACCCAACACCATCTACATAGCCAGCATTTACTAGCACAAATACATCTGTGGGCAGGAGAGGTCAGGAACATGCTGCAGTGGCCACGTAACACCTGTTCTAAAGGATTTGCACTGGTTACTGAGCTGCATGGGCTCAACTCAAGGTGCTGTTTTTGACCTTTAAACTTGTTACAGAATTTCTAGAGCTGAGAAATTCACTTGGCATCATTGGTATTGAATTTTAGGAAGCAAGTGCCTTTAGCTGATAGTGAGTTGCTGTTGCTGTTTTAACAAACACAGAGCTTTGTTAATTTTATTTTTTGTGATTTTTTTTGTTACAGTGATCTTGGATTTTATTGTGTTTTATTGAAAACATTGTTAACTTTTATTGGCAATGCAGGGAGTTGCTCAGAGAGCTGTGCTATGGGGAGGTATAAAAATTTAATCAATCAGTCAGTCAATGTTTTAAGTTCCTGATTGGGACTCAGTGAATCTTCCTAGAGGAGGTCTGCCAAAAGTCTTTTGAAAAGGCTTTGTGCATAAATTTAAAATGGGAGGGAAGTGACTGGATGGAGCAAAAACCTGGCCAGGTGAGCTTTCATTTGATCTAGTGAAGTACTTCTCTTCTTAAACAAGAGTGCATGTTCAGGACTGCTTTGCTTATGCCTTAGAAACTTAGTAAGACCAAGTATGCACTTTTATTTTGTAAATCTATAAAGCCTGCAAGCAGGACATGAGCTCTCACTCGTAATTCCCAGCTACTGGTATTCGGAGGCACTCTGCCTCCAGCAGACCAGGGAGGGGAGCTGGCCAGATGAGAATAGTATTCTGTTTCCTTTGTGTTTTCTTATGATCCACATAAGTTCCAGCAATTCAAGTGACAAATTCAAGCATGCAAGGCACTGACAGAGTGTAATCAGGGATGCAATATAAGCAGGAAGGAATAGAACTCAGAAAGTAAGTTTTTATAGTTATTTGCTTTTGTTGGCATTGTGAGAGATTGGAGGCTCCAGAGCTTGGTTGGCTGTGTTCAGTTGACTGCAGTGTGGCTTGTTGGGGGGGGGGGGGAGGGAATGGGTCATTGTCTTGTTGTGCTGTGTATGTGATAAAGCAGAACCACACCAGGTGGAAGGCATCCGCCTTTGCTTGTCCCCATGCTAGCTTAAGTTGGTTGGTTAACAGGGCGGTTTCCTGTGCATTTTGATATCAGTGGTCTATTTTCACTCTTGAAAGGGCCTTCCGGTGTCTAGTTACAATATTTCTAGCTGTTGAGAGTGAGTAGCTTATGAGTTCTTTGCCGTATTGACCTAAGCCAATTTAATTTTGGTAAGCAGGTGGAGGAGGGTGTCTGTGTGCTTCCCCAATGTCTTTAATCCTTCACAAAAGTTTTATCCATCTGCCTGGTTTCTCGCCCCACCTCATTTTGAAATTTTCACTCTCCTGCCAGCTGTTAAACCAAAGGTGTGCTGTACTGGTGCACCAACAGAGTGAATTTGTTATCATGATATATGCTGCCAATGCATAATCAGCGACAGCTTTGCTTGCTCCTGGGCTACTGATGCATTAGGGCAGTATATCATCAAAATAGGAACCAGAAGGAACAGAAGGTCCAGGAGGGAATTTTTTAGTACTGTTGTGAACAGTGCGCATTTAATTATTATTTATTAAGCAGTGCCACATAGACACAGACAGACTAATGAGAAATCCATAATAGCATGAAAGCTCACAGTCACATCCAGTTTGCATACATACAGACATGTTAAAAATAGACAAATGCTAATTCCAGTTCATTTTTTCTTGGGGTACTGAAGGGTATGCAGTACCAACACCTTCTCTCTCCCCCCCCCCATGTTAAAAGTGGGGCACTTACTGTAACAACTTCATGGTGAGTATCACCACGTTTTAAAAAAAAAAAGCTCTGGCTAATTCTGTCCCCAGAGTGGACGGACCTTCTGTGTGCAGTGAGACCGGGAGGCGTTCTTATGTTCATATTCTTTCTCTCCTTTGCCACTCACTAGTGGACATACTGATTGAGCAAACATAGCTTCTCAAACCTTATTTGCAGGTGGTGAAATACAGGAGGTTCTTTTGCTGAATAATGTTTGGGTGATAGGGAGAGGCAGAATACGCCAACAGGGTATTTCGTCAAATTATTTTCTGAGAAATTCTGGCCCTGATCTCTCAAGATTCAACTATTCATAGAATTTTTGCTTCTGTCAAAATTCCTCACATATTTCTCTAGTAATCTCCAAATTACCATTTAGGCAAAATTCTCAGGCAGCTGTAATCCCAAATCCGCTGAGTGGACCATTTCCTCCTCAGTCCCAAACTCTGAAAAAGAGGGTGATGAAGGGCATCTTGACTAACAACTGGCAATAAGGAATATGCACAGAAGAACCCCCCCCACACACACACTAGCTACATCTTTGTAGTGTCTTTCCCCTGCTTCCTTCTCTTCACCCCACCTTTCCCAAATGTGCACCTTTCCCACCCTCCACAACCAAATTTCTGTTTATTGGCTTATGCACAATAAAACTGTAGAACTATAAGTGCCACCACTTAATTGACTTTAAAAATGCATGCAGCCCATTGCTCAGAAAACATGAGACCATATTTGGGCACTAAAATGTATTTTGAAGGTCAAACAGAGGCACATGGGAAGGGAGAATTACAGTTTACAGGAACCTGGAAATTTCATGGGTTTAGATCCAGAGGGAGCGTATTTAGGGTTGTGCAGGTGATTTCCTGCACAGGGCACCAAGCCAAGGGAGTACAGAACAAGAACAAGAACAACAAAACCTATACTTGTATGGACACCAATTTTTTTCCTTGCTCAGGGCTCTATATTACCAAAGTCTCAACACATAGATGGACTGAAGAGCACTCTTGATTCACAACTGAAACATAACTAGAACAAGTGTGGACACTAAACTTGGAGGCTCAATAGGTGATGGACCATTGCATGAAGGGGGGGGGGGCTGAAAAGAGCATTCTCCCCCACTATCTAGAGTTCAGAAGGTTGGCATTCTAGGGTCCCCAGATGCTCTCACTATTCTTCCCCTTAAGCCAGTCCCACCACTTCAGTGCTCACCAAGACAGATTAGCTGTCCTGCTGTACTCCCTGCCAATGTGATGACTGAATGCAATCAGTCAAATAGCAAAGCTATTCCAGTCCTGTGTTGATCACCAGTGTTTGGGGTGGGATGGGGAGCTCTCAAATCCAACCCAAGACTCACAAAATTCCAACTCTGTCCTCAATAAATACAGAGAACTGTTAGGAGAGTCCTACATACGAATAGGAATCCCACAGAGACACATGCCCGGCTGGCATGTTCTTTCCCTTCTGGTCAGTCATTCGGGAGCTTCTAAAGCTTTCTCCAGCCCAAACATCACAACGACTGATACCAAGAGGCATCAGCACACTTTAGGATCCTGCAGAGTGTTGGCAGTTCGTGTGACAGACTCAGTAGCACAGCATTTTGGCTAAACTACTTTATTTACATATAATACACTCAGAGCATTTTAACTCAGCTCCTTCCTCTTCAGCATCAGACAGCAAAGAGTAAGAACAAAGGACAAGTGTCCTAC
Source organism: Podarcis erhardii (assembly GCF_964252035.2). Classification (NCBI taxonomy): domain Eukaryota; kingdom Metazoa; phylum Chordata; class Lepidosauria; order Squamata; family Lacertidae; genus Podarcis; species Podarcis erhardii. The sequence continues at coordinate 103,258,632 of NC_138508.1, read as the reverse complement.
ATCGCGGAACACAGTAATACAAACATCCTGTCTCTGTCTCTTCTCACACTGTGGAATGAAAACATACACCATCATGTGATTAAAAAAGAATCCCATGACTGGAAGCACGGGGCTAGAATCCTAACAGGAGCTGGGTAATCTTTGCCTGAGTGACTGAAAAGGAACAGCCAAATCACATGAGTGGAGCTGGGAGAAGATACCAGGCCCACTCAAGGAGAAAGACCCAGCACAAAAGTGACACTCAATGTCCCACCATGAAGGCCTCCAAAGTTCTGGTCACTGGCATCAGGCCTCCTAATAAAAACTGGTGCAGCTGATAACCAGAAAACAAAAGAACCCAGAGCTTGGGTGAAACTGGCTGACAAAGCTACACCCATATCAGTACACCAGTATGGCTTCATCCTCTCATGAGTGAACATATTTTTTGATGCTTCATTCAGGAATCAAGTTGCGTGGACTTACTTCCACTTTAGCTCCAGTGGAATTAATAGTGGTAATTTTGGAAAGCAAGAAGTGGAAGGGTGGCACATTGGTAGCTGCATATGAACACATATATTTAGAAACAGACAAATGTGGCAGTGTCAAAACCTACCTCAGCCAGCCCCAGCAAGTCCTCAACTGCCCACCTCCTTTCTTAGGTCCAGTCCTAGGAATGTTCTTCCTCTCAGTGCTGCCACTGTAGGAGAAGGAGTCAAGCTGGCATTAGTTGACTCTGTCTATCACTGGGATTGTGTCTGTTGAGGTAGGGCTATCTGCTTTCTTCCCCACCAATCTCAATGTGTACCAGCCACCACCAGCTACTTCTCCCACCCTATCAGAACTGATGGTTTTATTTTTGATAGTCCCATAGGATGCGGGTGGCGCTGTGTTCTAAACCACTGAGCCTCTTGGGCTTGCCTATCAGAAGTTCGGCGGTTCGAATCCCCACAACGGGGTGAGCTCCCGTTGCTCGGTCCCTGCTCCTACCAATGTAGCAGTTTGAAAGCACGTTAAAGTGCAAGTAGATAAATAGGTACCACTCCGGCGGGAAGGTAAATAGCATTTCCATGCGCTGCTCTGGTTCACCAGAAGCAGCTTAGTCATGCTGGCCACATGGCCCAGAAAAACTCTCTGCGGACAAACACCGGCTCTCTCGGCCTGTAAAGCAAGATGAGTGCTGCAACTCCAGAGTCATCTGTGACTGGACTTAACTGTCAGGGGTCCTTTACCTTTTAACTTTTGGCAGCATGTTTGATGCTCAATTCTATATGGGCTGGATATAAGCTGTACTAAAGTTAGTAGAAACAAAATAAAAAAATTCCTTCCAGTAGCACCTTAAAGACCAACTGAGTTAGTTCTAGGTATGAGCTTTCGTGTGCATGCACACTTCTTCAGATACCTGCATGCACACGAAAGCTCATACCTAGAACTAACTCAGTTGGTCTTTAAGGTGCTACTGGAAGGAATTTTTTTATTTTGTTTTGACCATGACAGACCAACACGGCTACCTATCTGTAACTAAAGTTAGTAGCACATGGATTTCATAAAATAACCCAAATACTTTTTTAAAGAAAAAATATTTTAAAATTCAGAGCATGTAAGAAGGAAATATTCTGGCTGGTAGCAAAAACTTCTGGTAGAAGTCCAAAAGAGGGAGGGGGTAGGAGATGGAGAAAAAGAGAGAGAGAGAGAGATGCAAGTAAAAAATCCATTAGGAATTGATTCTTCAAAAATAAAATGAATAAATAAACTCAACAAGATTTATCCCAAAATCAAAGATAGCAAGATCACACAGAATAATTAATTCAGTCTTTTTGTCCAGCAAGAGAGTGCAAGAATCTGAGGAATTTGCTTTCAATAGGTCACTGAAATACTAAGTGAAAGAACATGTTCTTATGTAGTATTTAATCAAAACTTTGATTAACTTAATTGCTAATATTATAGTCTGCCATTTATAGATCCCCATGATTTTCTGAATAGAGGGCAGTCTTCCATTGGCCTCTTCTGGAAAGGTGTGAAGGCTATTCCGTTTCCGGAGCACTTGGGCACTTGAGAGAGCCTTGGTCACCCTGGTGGGCAAAGAGTGACCTGAATGATCTTCCTTGACTCTCAGTGGCATTTGATATTACAAACCATAATACCCTTGGGGGCAAATTATGGTCGGTTTACCAGCTGGAGACTGAAGCTCTTGCAAAGCTGAGCCCCTACACAACATGGGGGAGAGGGACAGGACTTGATGTGGGGGGGGGGGCGTTCCCTCCTTATGGTCCCGTGAAGGTCCCACTTACATAATTACATTTTTTTTGCCTTTTGTACTTCTCAAGTATTGACTGCACTCCCCCCACCCCCCGGTTCCTGCTTTAAACTATTCTTTCCCTTCAGAAAGTGAACAGTGCCCAGTCTTTATTGAGAGGATCACTTACTTATCACAGTGTTGCTGGTTTTCTTAAGTCCAGGGGGTTTGCTTGACAATAAGCCTGTTGATGTTTTGTAATGTTTCATTCTAGAGCAAGCCTTGGGGAGCAAGGAAGAAAACAGGCCTTGTGTTAATGATGCAAACTAGTCTAAAAGAGCAAACACACAATGAATAGTGAGATCGATAGCAGAATCAATAGACCTGGAGAAGGATGAAATAGAGGATAAGCTAACCTCATGATTAGTAAGCAAGCAACAATTCATAAGAACATCTACAAACAAAGAAAGATCAATGGCCTTAATATTACGAGAGGGTCAAACTAGCAGTTGAATGAATTTAATATTAGGGAATGAACCAAAGGAATAGATTACTGAATACAAAGGTACAGCCACCTGTATCCAGAGGCAGAGGTGAAGCTCAGGTGAGTAGTTAAAAGTAAAAAGACATGCATCACAGACTTACATGTTTCCACAGTGTAATAAAAAGGCCCACTTAGCTAAGTTCTCCCTCCTGATTAATAAAAGCACAGTGTCTTAAATAATACACTTCAGTTGCTTCTAGATGACTTGTTTATTGAGCATTCATGGTGAGTTTGTGGGGAGTTTATACCGGTTCTTTATTAAAGATTCGTTTGATTTATTTACATGAAGGTTATACAATGTCCCATCAAACAGTTGTTACTTCACAGCATAGTCACAGCATACATGGAGCAATGGACACGGAGCAATGGTTCCAAACTACAAGAAAGAAGATTCCACCTAAACATTAGGAAGAACTTCCTGACAGTAAGAGCTGTTCGACAGTGGAATTTGCTGCCAAGGAGTGTGGTGGAGCCTCCTTCTTTGGAGGTCTTTAAGCAGAGGCTTGACAACCATATGTCAGGAGTGCTCTGATGGTGTTTCCTGCTTGGCAGGGGGTTGGACTCGATGGCCCTTGTGGTCTCTTCCAACTCTGTGATTCTATACCACTTGAAAGCCACGGCTTCCACCAAAGAATTCTGGGATCTGTAGTTTGTTAAGGCTGCTATGAGTTGTTAGGAGACGCCCATTCCCCTCTCAGAATGGCAATTCCCAGTGTGGTTTAACAATCAATCCCTCTTTACAGGGAACTCTTTTCGCAAGGGTGCCAACTGTACTTGAACTGCACAACTTGAATTTGCCCTTATGGGATGTTTACTAGGAGCAGTTTTCAATGTTTTTGGTATTGGACCAACATTGTCTCTGTTTGCTTTTGTCCCGTTTGCTGGCCCAACATATTTTCTGTCTTTCTACCCACCACACTAGTTGCATCATAACCAAACCCCATTGTTGTGAGACATCAGTGTTGCATACAGTGTTAGGTTAGGAAGAAAAGAGGGGAAAGGGGGAGGGGGGAATGGGGGGTGGGGTGGTTATGCTTCTATTCTTCTACTTGGCGTATGTGTGGGGTTTTGTGTTAGCGTCACTTGTTTTTGTGCATGGGTGCTGAGCATCTTGGGGTGGTGGATTCTGTACTGTATTTCGGATGAGTACACTGATAAATCTCACTGCCAAACAGACTTAACCAGAAGGTTCCTTCATGTAAGTCATATGTTCTACCCATGTAAAGTCTATGCAGATTGTCACCTGATTTGGCATGAAGCTGTATTTTCATATATTTCCCCAAACTTTCACAATAGTCTCCAATGTTTGTTGTTGTCATTTTCTCTCTCTTTTTTGTGCCTATATGAAATATAATTTTCCAGTTCTTGTCTCCAGGAACTTCATGTGTTCATAAAGACTTTCACCTCTGTATGTATGCATGTGATTGCTGGAAATGTAGTTTGTAAGCTTGGCTGTTCATCAGATTTTCTCAAATACACCATCAGTTTTTCATAAGGGCTTATTGCATTTAGAAATCCATACCTTGATTCACTTGTTGTTTTTAGGAGGAAAACAACCCAGTGAAAGCATATGACCTATGAATGTTCTTTTATGAATATGTCCAATAATTTCCCCTTAATGTTCTTTCTGCTTATGCTGAGAGAAGAATTGACTTCCAGTGTCAGGACCTTTTAAAAAATGCCTTTCAAAACAGTTAGCTGACTGATTGCCTTTGCTTGACTTGTTTAGAGTTCAGTGTTGTTCTCAGTAATAACTCTGGCTTTTGATAAGCTGTTTTAACATGAATCAAGGAGTCTGTCAATGGCTATAAGAAGAACAGGCTGCTTTCAAACAAAATACGTGCTGTGTGGAAAATGCATGCTTCTGCCAGGAGGTATGTTTTTAAGGACCCACATTAGCTTTAAATCACCTGAATCACTTTTTGTTATTGAGCTGACTATTTATTTATCCCTGAAGCTCCAGAAGATGGTCTGAATTCACACAAACACACACACACACACACACACACACACACGCACGCGCCATAGCAAGTTGATACACAGGAGTGAGCTGTTCTGGGGCTAGGGACCCACAAAAGCTAAGCTAGTTCTGGTGAATATTGATCTTCAACAGACAGAGGCAGGTAATGGGTTACCAGGTAAAAGAAACAAAGTATACCTTTTAGCTAATGGAAGCAGAGTCAAGCTTTGCAGTATATGATAGAACCCAGGGAAGTCTGATATTGATCCTCATCCAACGGAGTACAGGACTTAACTGAGTTTTCCTCAAGCAGATTTTCAGATAATTTTAAGAAGCAGGACTCTGGCTTGAAGCCTCACGCTGAGATATCATTCAGTGGCACCTGGAAGTGCCCTCCACAACTAGCTGTTCAAGGGGCAAACCATGTTGGGTAGTCCAATTTGAACTCCAAATGCTTCCTGGGTCCACAGCCTGGTAACCCTTGGTCGTAAGAATGCCCTCCCTTTGCTGTCTGGCTTGGCTGTTTAATATCATGCTCCTAAGTTTGCAAAACCCCTTAGTTTACTGTAATGTGAATATGAAGGCAGAACAAGGATATTTCCTGCCCCATTACACTCAAACCATCTGATAGTGCACACTGCAGTGACACCTAGTGACAGATCACAAACTTTGTAAATGCAATCTACCAAATGCAACCCATAGAAGAAGATTGAAAATAAACTCTCTAAATGTATGCTCCCAGGTGCAGAAAACATAATAGCACATACTAATTGTTTAAGATCAGACATATTGAGCCTCTACCATGCAGGTAGACTCTATGTAACTTGCTGCTAGGTATATTAGGAAGGTGCCAGTTAATAACAAAATGCATTTATATTCTACTAATACAATTTGCTCAGGAGACAATAATAATGCACTTATTAACCATTGGAACATTACTCCTTTTCCATGTCAGAAATCTCTCTCAGACACACACACACACACACACACACACACACACACACACAGAAAGAGACATATTCTAAAAGCAGAAAGAGGAGGGAAAAAGCCACAATCCTAGGAGTGTTGCTGATGATGACTCCCTTATGATGGCTGACCATATGGAGGCCCTTGCTGCATAGATTGTGACGATCACATTGGGACTTGCCATGCTTGTTCCTGTGGCAGTTGGGGATATGCTGTGTGGCAGTGAAGGTGTGATGACTCACAACATGATGCCTCCATTCCTTCATTGTAGATGAAGGGAAGTTATCAGGTTTCAGCGACATCTTCTTGGCGACTGTAAGATGTGCTCTGGTGTGGAGATTCTGAAATAGCACCAGTCTTGCACGTAAATTGCTCCAAATAACCCTTGTCTGTTTACCCAGCTGTTAAAGTCTGGTTTATTAACTAAATATACTACACCTGATTGTTTTCATTGTACCCGGCCTGCGCAAGTTGGCGCTCTCCAAAGCAGAATGCTGACTGTCCTATCAGATACTCCGCCCCTTTTTCTTTTCTTTTCTTTTCTTTCTTTCTTTCTTTCTTTCTTTCTTTCTTTCTTTCTTTCTTTCTTTCTTTTTGCAGTCCCAAGTAGGGAAACTGCAAAAAGATTATCAAGTTTCTAACTGACCTCTCTATGAGGCTATGCAGATCTGACTTAAGAATCTTTCTCATTTTTATCCTTATTTATTTGCTCATTAGGCATATTGTGGACTACTATCTCTAAATGTGTCCATGTGCGTTGATATGACATTGTAAGGGCAACTATTCTAGCTGTAATAGTGATTCCATTGCTACCTCATTATTTGACAGCAATGGTCTCCTTTGCCCATTACGATACTTAAGGAGTATAATCATAATCTTGTACTGTGGCATAGTTTCCACTTATTATCCTTATGTGGGAGTAGAAGTAGGTGTAATCTCATTATTTCTACTAGGTGGGTGTAGATATTTATTTATTTATTTATTTATTTATTTAAAAAGTGTGTGTGTGTGTGTGTGCGCGCATATATATGCATTTTCTCAGGTCAAGTCATGTTGAGGGATAGCAGTATTAGTTTGAGCCCACAGAAAGAACAGTAAAACAAGAGCAAACAAAAGTTTCGTGGCACCTGAGGCTAGCATATTTATATGGATACGCTTCCATGGACCAGATACCCAACGTGATTATCTTCTTAGGATACAGACAGAAAGAAGAATTAATTAATTAATTTGCATACAAGGGCCAAAGAGCACAGATTACACAGAATTCAATCCAAGAGAAGATCCAGGTCGCATGTATGTGACCCGTTCCTGACCAACAACTACTGACAAAGAGAAGGCAGAGTAAACTCAGTTGTGCAGAGAAGCACTAGAGAGTAGCCAGGCAGTCACCCTGGTGCATCCCTCAGGGCCAGGTAAGTGTGCAAAACCTTAACAAACCAAGAGACAAAAATAGGAAAAAAATATGGCCACAACTTTATTGATTATAGAAGCAAAGCAGAATTGGCATGCCATTGTGTTCAGGTCTGCTGAGCTGAAGACTTCCAACCTGAAGTCTCATACCTTCTCCCAGCATGCTTGCTGTAGCATCTTAGAAGTGGAGTAGAACAATGCCATTTGTCTAACCACTGGTTGGTACCAACTGCATACATGGAGTGATCTATCATATATGGAGAGCAAATATTTCCATCACCAAACTATGGTATAGTAACTTCAGACCTGCACGGTCTGTGACCCACCAAAGCATATGCAGCCAACTGTCACTCACTAAACATTTTCTTTTTTCCTTTACTTTGCAGTTTGCTTCATACTAGAAAAATAGGTGATTTGTTGAACACCTCTAGTTAAAACTGACCACGGTCTCTTGATTCATATAAAGTGGTTATTCTCAAGATAGACCCCCCCCTCGTGCACCTGGCACTGTTGTGCAGCTTTCACACAGCTGCTTCAAGGGCTGAAGAGGCAAGGTTAAAAAAAAAATTGGCTTGCCTCTTTGAGAATCAGAGCTCAGTATTGTTTATTTTCATTTTGGTCTAAGTATTCTCGTATGACTGTGTGACACTTTTTAGATGCTGTACTGAATTTGTCACATAATCAATCTACATTATCAGAATATATGTTCTGCCTTAATGACAACAGCTCAAGACATAAACTTTAAAGATTCCGAGGCACACAGCACTTACAAGACAGTTTTTATTTCTAAAAAGTTAAAAGCAAGTATTTTATGAGTTCATTTCAAAAGCAGTACATAAATCTTGACGTTACTGAAACCATTTCATGCAGGTTGTCAAGAGTTTAGATCATATTTCTTAAATGTTTCCGCTTGCATTTGGGTTATTATTTGTCACACACAAAAATAGCTACAACGCAGCCTTTGAAAGTACAGATAAGGATCATGGGCATTAGTTAACTGAATTTTACTCAGAGTAGACCTACTGAAACTAATGGACCTAACTTAGTCATGTTCATTAATTTCAATGGGTCTACTCTGAGTAAAACTCAACTCACCGTCAACACAGGCTTTTGAGACACTTCTCTTTATATACTTTAATAAGTTGTATGAATAAGAATTTCCCGTTGGACTGCTTAGCAGGTGGCTGCCCTTGCAAAAGTATTGTGAGCTAAGCCACTATTATTTTCCCCATGTTACAGATCAAGTACTGAGACTGAATGGTGGTGGTTTGCCTAAATTTGTGGCTGACATGATATTCAAAGCTGGAAATTTCTGTCTTACAGCTCCAACACTTATGTCATACCAGCTTTTACTTCTCACACTAACACTGAGACATTGTACCTTAGTCACTGTAACAATTTTTGGTTAATTGCTGGTGTGTGATTTGTGTTTGTTTTGAAGTCCCTTGACATTTAAACAAGCAAAATTAATGAAAAGTAATTGTCTTCTTTAATCAAATGAAAGCTTCCTTTTGACCTGTATTCTGAGTTTCTCTGAGCCTGAATAATTTGCATGTAACAGTTAGCTATCCGGCTGCTACCTTGATGCTCATATAAGACCATTAAATCAGCTCACCCTTTTCCTCATTATATAATATACCTGGTGATCTGTGCACACTTTTGTTAGCTTCTTGGTTCCTTCCACTGCAAGAAATGATCAGTTTTTCACATTAGCAAAAGGTCATTCTCTTCATTAATATCTTCCAAAAATGGCAAGTGCAATCTCTGTGTGAGGCCTGTCTGCGCTTTCTAGCTCATTTTTACATACCAGTAGGCTTAACTGAATGCTGTTCCTGATTTGAATTTGTTAATTATTTAAGCCAGACCTCTACAACGTGGCTGCAGGTAGGGGCCAAAATTAAAATAAGCTAAACTTCTTCAGGCCACAGATAGGTTTTTAGTGGTTCACCTTCCAAGTAAAAGTATAATTTTATTGATTTTAGAAAATAAACTGGATGTATATACACTCTCACACACATCAGTCTCACACACATCATGTTTCTTGTCTAAAACTGAGATATGCTCATTTCTTAATTTTATTATGTATATCTAAATTTATCTTTTCAATCTGTCTCTTACACAGTACATAACACAGTGCATAAGCACTAGATGGCCCAGATATAAATCTTTGTATAAAATAAACAAATAATAAACAGTTCCAAAGAATAAGTCAATTGCAATCTTTAAACATGTAAAATCAATATTAAACCCACCCTTCCAGCCACTCTTCCCAAGCATCCCCGGAGCTTCATCTCTGCTACCTAACCCTGGGCAGCAGTGGTGGCGGCTGCAGGGGACTGGCCATCTAGCCACCAGGAGCTGTTTCCAGCAGTGGGAAGCTGTCAGCACTCAGCTGACGTGGCAAAGGGGTCTCACCTTCCTCCTCCTGGGCAGCACTTGGAGGTGGGTTTAAGAGGCTCATCCCCAATGCTAGAAGAGAAGCCCGACCTGCCGCTGCTGTGCAAGGGGGGGGGGTGTGCCAGAGAGATGCCAAAGGATCATGGGAAGCTGCTGATGGGAGGCTGGACGAGATGGGTGCTCGGCTCCTGGGCTGCCCAAAATTCGGGGGGAGGGGGGGAGTGGCTCACAGGCCGTATGTCATGCAGGCCTGATTTAAAACAGTCATTCATTAAGAAAGAGAAGAAAGCATGACTGGATGCACAGACTTTATTTTCCTCCATAGAATAGAAGGTCCAAACACACACAGTTGGGTGGATATTTAAGGGATGGATTTGATATTTCCCATAGGGACGTGAGTGGTGCTGTGGCCTAAACCACTGAGCCTTGGACTTGCTGATCAAAGGTCGGTGGTTCAAATCCCCATGATGGGTTGAGCTCCTGTTGCTCGGTCCCTGCTCCTGCCAACCTAGCAGTTCGAAAGCATGTCAAAGTGCAAGTAGATAAATAGGTACTGCTCTGGCGGGAAGGTAAATGGTGTTTCCGTGCGCTGCTCTGGTTTTGGTGTTCCATTGCGCCAGAAGCGTCTTAGTCGTGCTGGCCACATGACCCGGAAAAACTGTCTGCGGAGTGGACAAACACCGGCTCCCTCGGCCTGTTAAAGCAAGAGTCGTTCGCAACTGGACTTAACTGTCAGGGGTCCCTTTACCTTTACCTTGATATTTCCAGCAGTTTAGAGGCAGCCTGAAAAAGGAATTTCCTTGAATTTTTAATGGGTTTTTTTTGGCCCAGTTTTAATAAATGAGAGAGAGTGGTTAGAAAACAGCAGAGGACTCAATAACTGCATCCTAGCTGTTTATAAAGATGTTGAAATCAAGGGGGCCCAGGGCAGAATGTTGTAGCACCCCACTTGTCACTTTTTTCCCAGAATGGCAAGGAATGATTAATGAGCACTCTTTGGGTTCAGTCAGTCAACCAGCTACGAATCCACCTAACAGTAACCTTGTCACCAGCTTCTCCACAACAATATCATGTTATTGTTTATATATTTACAGAGGTACCTCGGGTTACATACACTTCAGGTTACATACGTGTCAGAGTCACCCGTGGTCCCAGCTCACAAGAGACCAAAGTCCACTCCAGCTTATGTACAAAAGCTTTTATTGAAGAACATTATTAGCTTTACATCCGAGCTCCGTGGCTCTACGTCTGTTACGCTTAGACCGCCGAAGTCCCCTCTGAGTCAGTACCGCCTCTACACCAGTTTAAGAGGCTTGTACTGGTCCACCTCTTCCTCTCTTTCCTTTTCCGCAGGGTCTTTCTGCCCCCCTGTGTTCTCTCCCTTCGGGACTCCCCAGAGGCTGAATCCTCTGGCGCCTCCTCCCCCCTCCTTCGGGCTTTGGGACCAGGCTCCTCCCCAGGACTCTCTTCATTTCCGCGCGCCTCCCATTTTGAACTTGGTGCGCGTACGTTGCTCCTGACCTTCCCTTCGACAGTTACACTGCCCTCGATACTACTTTCCTCCCCTTCCGGCAGGACGTTTTGCCCTGATCTCCTTCCCCTCTCTGCTTCCTGTTCTGCTCCTTCTGACACACTGGTCACTCCTCCCCCCTCACTCCGTTCCAGCGGAGCAGCCGGTCTCGCTCTCCAACTCCCACTGGGGGTTCCCCCTTCGTTTCCCTGCTCCTGACTGCTTCCCCCTCTAGCTCCCCTTGGCTTGACCAGAGGGGCTCCCTTTTGGGAGTCCTCCGATTCACTGGACGGACTCATGGACAATCTTGGGTCATTGTCATCCTCTTCCTCGTCACTCTGGAATCCTTCCCCCTCACTCTCTGTCTCCTCCCTCATCTGCGTCTCTCTCCCTGAACCCCTGACAATACGCTTCAAGTTACAGACTCCACTAACCCAGAAATATTACCCCGGGTTAAAAACTTTGCTTCAGGATGAGAACAGAAATCATGCTTCAGCGGCGCAGCAGCAGCAGGAGGCCCCATTAGCTAAAGTGGCGCTTCAGGTTAAGAACAGTTTCAGGTTAAGTACGGACCTCTGGAACGAATTAAGTACTTAACCCGAGGTACCACTGTATTGCTGAATAACTTCAGGATGTTTTATGTGATTCATAAATTGAACCATGCATGCAAACCTCAAGCTTAAGGGTGAAATGTGAGCCTCCAGGCCTCTCTTTCCAGCCCTTGGGATTCATCCCAGACCACACCCTTTTGGGGCCATGCCCTTCACTTCCCTTGCTCTATGTCCTCCTCAATTTTGCCTGGCTGGGCTACATCATTGAACTATGATAATATATCTTGCTTGCATGGATGGATGGCAGAGGTGAAGAAAATAATATTTTAGTAGAGACATTTGAACTTAATATCATTTCTAAACAGAGAAACTATCAGCCTTATATCCAACATTGCTTTGGAATGCAGTGGCAACCATTTCACGTGGCATTTCTGTTCCCAGCCCATGTGCTCCTTGGTGGAGTGCGTAGAAGTGCACCTCGCCCCCATTCTTCCCTGCCCCTGTTCCGCCCTCATTTTGTCATCTTCTGGGTCCAAAGGGACCCTCATGTTGGTGATCATGCATCAATTAGATGTGCCTAAAATGGTCACCACCTGTACTAAGAAGCTAAATAAAAATCAGTGCAGTTTTGAAAGGTTCTTGATTCAATATGACATCTGGTTGCCTCCAAGTGTAGATGGAAACCTTCTTGACCTCAGGAATTATCAAGCAGTTTGGTTACAATATCTTAACAGGTGTCCAAATTCATAACAAGCAAACAAACAACTTTCCAAATTATATAGTAGATAGTAGGAAGTAATGAGAACAATGAGTGTTTTAGACAGAGGATAAGACAAAGCCTAGCGCAATTTAACTAACAGAACATCACTGGCTGGAATGCTTTGCATTGCGTTTTCTTTCCCTCTCTGCTCCTGGTTCACCTCAGCTTCCAACGGTGCAGCCTGCACAAGCCAAAATGAGAGAACGGCAGTCAGAAAAATTGAGGAAGCTTTGCTTTATAGTTGTCCTTTTCCTTTTTTCTGCTTGGAACTATATTGAAACTGCCTCCCTGCTGAGGTATAGGAGGCTGCTTGTCCATCATACAAGTGCTCAGCATTCAGGGTTTGCTAGAAAGGTATTAACCCTATGCTTGATGGTGAGAGGAGACAGGATTGTAACAAAATCTGGGTGACCAGAAGCAGATGGCGAAAGCAGTATGTAGTTGTATAAACATGAAGGGAGATGGTTATGAATTTCAGGCTAGTAAAGCAGTGCAGGGAGGAAACATGCTGGCTTATTTTGATCTCATGCTCAGTAATGTTGTGCAGGAGAAGTCACAGGTTGCTTGTGCATGCCCTTTCAGGCAAGGGGATTTAAGTTTGGAAAGAGATGTGGTAACACTGGTCCAGCTCAGGGCACAAGCCTGGGGAGCAGGTGCCTAGGTAGCTACGTAGCAGGAGTGGTGTGTATACCTGGTGCCCCTGGGGAGATGCTATAGCCGAGTGCTTTGCCGATAAAGAATTAAACTAACCCCCATTTGTTCTCCTTGGGCTGGATGTGCTCAGGATATTTACCAAGAGGGGAGGAGCAGGGAGCTTAATGTGATGTGGGTGCAGTGGTGCCAATCCAATGCTCCTGCCACCACTTTGCCACACCTGCACTGCATTCAGCTCTCCATTTCTCACTCCCCTCACTCTACGTTAGCACATAGCAGCCAGCCAGCTCCTAGGGGCCACGGTCCCTTCACCCCTCCCCCCATAAAATATTTGAGGGGGCTGTCCCCCAAAGTTGATGGGCATTGTCATTCAAATGGCGTGCGTGTTCTAGGTCTTGTGATCAATTTTGCAGAGCAGGGCTTACCTGAGCCCCACAAATTTTATTCAAGTTGGCACCTTTGCCAGGTGAGCAGATATAGTGCTTGTTGTTCAGAAGCCAGCTGCACAACGCCACCCTGTCTTTGCCACTCTACCAACTGCTACTGGCATTTTGACCTGCATGTGGATATCTAAAGTCTAAAGAGACGTTTGAGGCACAGCACCTTTTTGTGGCATTCCATAAGGTCCTCATAATGTTCAACAGTTTCTTTGCCTGTTTGTGCCAGCCTCCATGCCTGCTTGGGCCACACATCACTGACGTTCTGCCACAGCACATGTCTAGGTTGGCACATAAAGGAAGAGTTTATTTTCTAATGCTGCAGTAGCTATATGCAGAGTGCCACTTTGTGTACGATCCAAGATATGATGTATCTGTCACTAAATCGTGCCACTTACTGCAGGTTGCAGATGAAGTGCTGGCATTTTCTGCTATATTAAAGAAACAATTTTCTTTGCATGCAAGAGCAACAGGACAAAAAGAGGAGCATGAGGCTAGACTGCTGCTTTGACACGGTGATTTTGTTAAGCCAGGGCTTGTCACCCTGGTCCCTCCCGCCCACTAGTGGGCGTTTCAGGATTCTAGGTGGGCAGTGTGGGGTTCTATGGCACAAGCTGAATCCTCCTTCCATTGAGCACTGGTGGGCGGTAAGGAAATTTTACCATCTAGAAAGATGCATTAGTGGGCGGTAGGATTAAACAGGTTGACTACCCCTGAGTTAAGCAGAAGAAACACATGGCTTCTATAAGTAGTCTGCAGTGATACAGTCTAGCCTGGAATACTGTAGAAGTATTACCTCTCAAGCATCCCTTGCAATAAATCAAGTGAAAAGTATAAAAAGTTTTGACAGCTGCTCCTTCAGCAATTTCACCCATTTTTCAGTCCCTCCTCCTCCTTTCTGTCTCAGAGCATTTTTATCCACATTTCATAATATAATTTTTTTCCATTTTAATTTGAAGTATAAGCTGTTTCATAATATCAATTAAGCACAATTCATTATGATTACTTAGATTAGTAACTAGTGCAGCATTTGTGAAGGTCAATATTTTGTTGTGCAGTCTAAGACTATTCAGAACTTTAGAAATGATTCACAATTCAGCACTGAAAGCACCCTTATATTCTGCAGCACTCTCAGTGAAGAAAATGGGCAGTGACATTTCTGAGAATGTATGGGTATTTGGTAGAAGGAAGGAAATAATAATGCTTGAGATTACCTTAACAAGGTCTAGTACAGTTAAGATCTAGTCTAAATATAATGGGTGGTATTCCACTGAGCTAGACCCAGGGTTTTTTGTTTTTTCAGCCAGAGTTCACAGAAGCTCAGGTGGGCGCCATTGCCATTCTAAGAGAACAGGAGAGAAGTTCATGGTGAGCTCTGGCACCTCTTTTTCTAGAAAAATAGCACCATTATTATAAAAATAGGTCTATTATTTTCAATTGGTCTGCTCTGAGCAAAATGCAGTTGAATTCCACCCATTGCCTTCTGGCCCTGGAACTCTCTTTTCTATCATTTGCATTTTCTGCTAAGGAGTATTTGGGAGTCAGAGCACTTAATCACTCCATAAGATGATAATCTAGCCATCTTTCTAGATATTGTGACCTTCTTTCTGCCCAAGGCTTTCTACCTTATAACTGGTTGTATCCAATGATGGCATTGTATCAACACTTATTCATGATGTGGCATCCACTTTTTGGTGATTCCCCCTCTGCACTCCTGTCTCCCCCACTCCCAAAATGCTACTCCTGAGGATTCTGGGACTCAGTTATTCTTAAAGGAATTTTCTTTATGGATTAACTATTGGAATGAAAAGCTTCATCTTGATAACATTTGAAATCAAGGCTTGGAAATGTTATATTTAATTTTGTTTTAAAAAAATATATGTTTCAAGTTTAAAATACTACAATAAAGAGAATAAAATACAATGACAAATTATATAATAACCATATATTAAGAGTCTTCGTTGTCTTTAAAAATAATTGTAGTTTAAAATTAGTGAGTTTCTGTCAATGGAATATAATAGTATTTTTCATTCATCAGTTAATGAATTTGTTTTTCTTCTTCTTTGTGCTATGTTTTTATAAATGTGTTATTACAGATTGTCTGTTTGGAGCATTTTGTACATGTAATAAAACATTGGAGGGGGGTGGGGATTCAGCCTGGCTGCTGAATGGGGTTTGGATCTGATGTGACTTTATGGTGGCTTAGTTTGCATCAGCTGGCTTTATACCAGCTACTTGTGCAAAGGATTGCTGCCCAAGTCTCTAGTTGACCTCTACACATGCAGGCCTTTTTCCACCCGGAATTCACCAGAACTCAGTTCCGGCTCCTCTCAGTTGGGCACCATTGCCATTGTAAGAGAACAAGGGAGATGTTCATGGTGAGTTCTGGCACTTCTTTTTCTAGAAAAATAGCGCTGTACACATGTCTATGCAGACCTGGCCTAAAAACAATATGCTTCTTACTTTCTCCGTTTTCTTATTTATTTGCTCATTAGGCTCATTGGGCATATTATGGACTACTATCTCTGAATCTGTCTGTGTGGGTTGATATTACATTGTAAAGGCAAATGCTGCTGAACTGCAATGGCCATTCCACTGGTACCTCATTATTTGGCAGCAATAGTCTCCTTTGTCCATTACAACAGTTTAAGGAGTATAATTTGTGATCGTGCATTTTAGTGTAGTTTCTGCTTATTATCCTTATGTGGGAGTAGAAGTAGATATAATCTCATTATTTCTACAAGGTGGTATATATATTTATGCATTTTTTAAAAAAGTTGGATACACGCACACACACACACACACACACACACACACACACAAACTTGTTTTCTCTGCTGGCAGTAAGCTCCCAACCCCAGCTCAGCTGAATATATGCTGATGCAAATTGCTCACCTTGACTCAGTTAGGACACAGCATGCTGATATGGAGAGTTGAACTTTAAACTGGAAAAAAAATGAGAAATTGAAGCAGATCCAAGCTGATAGATTCACCCATTCCTAGCCTCTGTTGTACATCAGTCCTCTAAGGTACTCATATTATTAGCTGAGTTTCTATAAGGAAGTATGAACATTAAAGAAACATAACAACAGCATCCTTTACAGAGAATATAAATATAGATTCAGACTCTAAGAAAAGTCAACATAAAGTAGTTTGTTTCCCATAAAGTTTCCTGTCTCCAGGGATGGACTTCTGATAATTCATGATTCCTAGTAAGTCACAATAAGAAAGAAAACATTTCATTTTTTTCAAAAATAATGTACATCTTCACCAAAAATTCATAATCTAGGTTACATCATTACTTTGAAGTCCCATTAATTTACAGTGAGAGTTACCCGCCTCCCACCCCCAGCTAAGGAGTCCTATATTACCCACTTACCCACTTTAACTCAATGGGTCTTACTTCTCAGCAGTCATGTATGTGATTGCCCTCTTAAATTGATTTTTCCAATAAGGTGATTTTTTTTTTTAAAAAAAAAAAAAGCTTGCTGAGAACATTACATTTGGCAGAATTTTATTTTTTATTTTTTTAATAGATTTTTATTAGGATTTTTTTTAAAAAAAGGTTACAGAAAAAGGAAAAAATATAAGTAACAATCAAAAAAGAACAAAAAAGAACAATACATATAAAACAAGCATCATCCAAAAACAGAAAAGAAAAAACAAAACAAAAAACAAATCAAACCTTTACATCACTTACTTTCATTCACTTACTTCCTTGACCTCCTCACACCTCCCATTTTTGTATTCTAGTTCAATTAGATATTTCAGCAAATCCTTTCCAGCTTTGTTTTTATCTTAATAATTTATCTTAATATATTATGATTTTGCATTCTCTTCTTTCACCAATTCATTTTTACTTAATCCTTTATATCTTTTCTGCTAAAACCACATAATTTTATTCCAACATCTTTCTAACATTCCTTAATTTTACAATATTTCTGAAGATAAACTTTAAATTTTTTCCAATCTTCTTCCACCAACTCTTCTCCTTGGTCTCGGATTCTGCCAGTCATCTCAACCAGTTCCATGTAGTCCATCACCTTCATCTGCCATTCTTCCTGGGTGGGTAGATCTTGTGTTTTCCAATACTTTGCGATGAGTATTCTTGCTGCTGTTGTGGCGTACATAAAGAAAGTTCTATCCTCTTTTAGCACCAATTGGCCGACCATGCCCAAGAGAAAGGCCTGTGGTTTCTTCTGGAAGATATATTTAAATACCTTTTTCATTTCATTATAGATCATCTCCCAGAAAGTCTTAATCCTTGGGCATGTCCACCAAAGGTGAAAGAATGTGCCTTCAATCTCTTTACATTTCCAACATTTATTATCGGGCAGGTGATAAATTTTTGCAAGCTTGACTGGTGTCATGTACCACCTATAAATCATTTTCTTTATATTCTCTCTTAAGGCATTACATGCCGTAAACTTCATACCTGTGGTCCATAACTGTTCCCAGTCAGCCATCATAATGTTATGTCCAACATCTTGTGCCCATTTAATCATAACAGATTTAACCGTTTCATCCTCTGTATTCCATTTCAACAGCAAGTTATACATTCTTGACAAATTCTTAGTTTTAGGATCTAACAATTCTGTTTCCAATTTTGATTTTCCCACCTGAAAACCAATTTTCTTATCCAAATTATAAACCTCCCTTATTTGATAATAATGAAGCCAGTCTCATACTTTGTTTTTTAATTTATCAAAACTCTGCAGTTTCAATCTGTCTCCTACATTTGGCAGAATTTTAAATGGACTGAACAATAATGTTTCTATGTTTTAGGCTGCTTAGGGAAATAGTCTGATTTCTGTCTTCAAGGTATATCTAGGTGCCAACAAAATTTGCACCTTGCAACTGGAGTTAAACTCTCTGGAACCCTTCTAGGTTTAGACCTTGCAGTTATAAGCAGCGTGGGAATGTGTGAGAAACATTTGTTTTAAAAGCCTTACATTTGTCTTTCTTGCAGTTACATATAATGCTGTTTAGTTAAGCAGCTATTAGCTCTTTAGATAGGCATTTTAAAATACATTTAATTATAGTTAATATTTTAAGAGTATAAAAAGCATTTAATTTTTTTTGGTACATTTGACAGTGAAATTGCCAGACCACCAAGGAAGTGTGATTTAATTACTGACACTTTGTTCCTTAATTTGAGTTCTAAGACTGCTGAAGGTTAATGGACCTCTCTTGGAACATGATTGTGGATAATCAAAAACCATTATACTATGTTGAACTGTGGGATAATGGCTGAGAGACACAAAACAATTGGGTTTCTTTTCGTTGCCCAGCAGGAGACTTATCCTGCTCCCCTGCCCACTCCACCCACTCCCAAAACCAAGGAGGATTATGTGCTTCAAGGCTGGGCCTTATATATCTTCAAATATGTACAAAATATCAATCCATATATTCATTATTGCCTCAAACCCTTTAGGAAATGTGAACAATAAATGTCTTTAGTGGGATGAACTCTTGTGGGATGGGGAAGAAGGACGGTTTCTTTCTCCCCTTTCTTCTCCCTTTCTTCTCCCCAAGATGGGCAGGCGTTGGCAGCAAGGAAGATTAGGAGGAAGGAATTAGACTATAGCTGTGACCTATAAAGGGCATTTGAAGATCTAAATCTGAAGGACATATTGTATAGCAGCGGAGAACCCCCTTGTTATAGTCTCCTTAGAAATGGATGTCTTAGTCAATGCCTTGATTTATATATTGTATTTGAAATTGTTTGTGTTTTTATGCTTTGGCCATGGTCTTTGGCTAGCACAATAAACTTAGCAATGATGAAGATTGGAAGGATGAAGGAGTGAAGGGGGAAAAAGAGTCTTCCCTGCCTTTTCTCCCATATACAACCCCCCCGAGTCTTACTTTGATTCCTTCCTTTGATTCCCTCCCCACAAAGACTGCTTTGGAGACAATTTCAGAGACAGTACACCATCCTGCAGTTGCTTTGAGGCACATGAAAATGCTAGTCCTGAAAAGGACCCTCTTAGGGTCTCCACTCTGGATATATGTAGGGTTTATTATTAAATCTGTTTATTATTTATTATTAATATGATTTATTAAATTTGTATACTGCCCTATACCCACATGTCTCAGGGCAGTTTACAGGATAAAATCACGATATAAAAACACAAAATACATAATCAAAAAAGAACAAGAACAGCCCAATAACACCTCCCAACACATTTTAAAAGGGCATTGAATGGCAACACATTTTAAAAGGCCTGGTTACACAGGAACATTTTTGCCTGGCACTTAAAGGTGTATAATGAAGGCACCATGAGAACTTCCCTGGGGAGAGCCAAATGGGGAGCCACTGCAGAAAAGGTCCATTCTCATGTTACCACCCTGCGGACCTCTCATGGAGGAGGCACACAAAGAAGGGCCTCAGGCTAAGGGTTGACTCCTTAGCCTTTTCTTCACCTGAAGATATCCCACAAGACAGCAGAGGTTTAGGATCAGAGTTTTCCTTCTCCAAGATGGGCTATGTTCCCAGATTGAGGAGCCCCATCTGCCCTTTACATCCCTCTACAGCATGTGCAGAAACTGCCTTATTGACTGTAGGATGCACTAATGGTCTCACTCACTCAAATTTCACATGCAGGGGAAGTCCCTAACTCACCAAAGGTTTGAGACCCATCTGCTACCTTCACCAGGTTTAGCTGGCCAGTTGTGTGGTGGGGCCACTCTTGCATGCTGAGATCTGAGTGCAGGGTGGGGACCAAAGGTGGACAAACTACCCCAGAAGAAGCCCTAACACGCCATACCTCATACATACTGTTCTACTGGTAACTTGGAACATTCTAGCAGAGGACCACAAAGATCATGAAGGGTATGGAAACCAATTTCTGGGTAGCCCGAAGAAGAGGAGATTAAGGAAAAACATAATAGCTATTTTCAAATATCCAAAGGACTGTCATGTGGAAGATGGAAGAGAACAAGAAGAGGGCGGAAGCATCAAGATCAGTGGGACAAAAACACAGATAAGTTCCTAGTACTATTGTAATATACTGTTTATTTTCCTCAGTGATTTGTTTGCCTTGGTGACTTTTAGAGATAAACTTCCTTCTTCAGGAACTATAAACAAAACCAACACAAATTGTGACAATATACAAGGAGGTATTTTAGAAAATGCCCAATCATCATTGGCTACAGCCAATGCTGCAGTTTTTTAAGACTGTACAGTGGTACCTCGGGTTAAGTACTTAATTCCTTCCGGAGGTCCGTTCTTAACCTGAAACTGTTCTTAAACTGAAGCAGCACTTTAGCTAATGGGGCCTCCTGCTGCTGCTGCGCTGCCAGAGCATGATTTCTGTTCTCATCCTGAAGCAAAGTTCTTAACCCGAGGTACTATTTCTGGATTAGTGGAGTCTGTGATCTAAAGCTTATGTAACCTGAAGCGTATGTAACCCGAGGTAGTACTGTAGTTGCAGATCCTGCATTGAGCAGGTCCTTAGACTTGATGACTTCAAAGTCCCTTGGAACTCTAGGAGTCTATGATATTTTTATCCAATAAACTGTTAGAAGTAAGTCTTACACATTGATTTCAAAACCACCCTAGCACGGTCCTGGGTGCAGAATTCTGAAAGGGTGTAACCTCTCAGGCTCCCTTGCTGAGGCCACGTGGCTGACACCTTCCAGAGCCCTGGGGAGGTGAGCCATTTTGGATTTCTATTCCTCTCACTGTGCAGATATGTAGGATTGGTTCATCACACATCTGTGTTATGCATTCCAGCACCGACTGTTGGAATCACTGGAGCAGATGTTTACTGTACTCTGTTTCCGTTTGTTTTTGCTTTCACTTCTGACTTCTCTTCGAGGAAGACCAGAGAGAGGAGACACATAGCTGTCAACGTGTCCCTTTTTAAAAGGGAAATTCCCTTATTCTGAATAGGATTCCTCGCAAGAAAAGGGAAAAGTTGACATCTATGAGGAGACACGTTTTCTTTTGTTCTGTCTTATGGTTAATAAAGTAGCTTTAGTGCTTACAACCTCAGCCTAGCTCTGAGTTTGTCTCTGGTGGACTCTGAATATGTGCTCGGTGTCTCCAAGACATGAGTCATTATAAATCGACGGGAAAGGTGATTCGGAACACCCTAGAGCTGCACGCTGCACAAAGATGGGAGAGAAAGCCTAGAATTGTTCCTGTTGTATGCCTGGGGGTCATCCTAGCCCCCAGCCAACCCCACAAGCCATGCCTCCTTTTCCTTGCGACTTTCAAAGGGATACCCACCCTTGGGCAGAACTCCTGCTGGCCAGAACTTGGACTTTGGCCAGCCCACGCCAGTCCTTCCCTGGGACCTCCCTCCCAGCCTTGGACAAGGCCTGTGCCCCATAGTGTGAGCGCAGAGAGGAGAGCCACCCAGGAGCTGCTGGCACCTGCCCTCACACTGCATAGCCAAGGAGAGGTGGCAGGGGAATGGCTGTGCTTGGTGCTTCGGTCTGCTCTCCACCCCGCTTCTCCTAGACTTGCAGCTGCGGTTCCAGTGCTGCTGGGATGCTGCCAAGTCTGCCAAGGAGACCAGCCGCTGCTTCTGCTGGGAGCTCGGCAAACTGAGAGGTGAACATGGTGACTGGCAGGTGTCCACTGTGAGGAGTGGCAGCGGCAGGGGCACAGCGAGCAAAGACTGTCTGTTGCCTCCCAAGCAACACCCACAATAAGGTTATGGGGCACAATCCTTGCCTTGCCCCAGTTGCATCTATGCACACTGCCACCGCACCCTAGTATATACCATGTTAAGAGGTATCTCTCTCTTCCCTTTCCCCTTCCAGCTCTATTATAGAATTGCATTTTTCTTAGAGAAAGACAAAATGTAGTACAACTTCCTCGCGCTCCTTCAGTTTGCTCATGTACTTGACTTCAGCTAGATGTGTCATCAGCTATTTTACTAATAAACTGCTGTTTCTTCTATCCTAACAAACTGTAAAGAGGAATCTGTTTGGGGGTTACATTGATTTTTTTAAAGAACTTTTTTTAGAACTGACAGGAAAATAAAGCTGATATATTTCCCAAAATAAATAGGAGACCCTAGCATATTAACACCCCCCTCCCAAGGAATATGCAATTTCCTCCAGCATTTTCAGAAAATCATTGTGTTTGTTCCTGTCTTTTTCTATATCTCATCAAATCATGTCTGATTATGACTGGGATCCCTGGTATTTAACTGTTATTGAATGCAGTAATGAAAGGAACCATACAGCTACTTAATTATCCACCCAGTAGGTGTCCAATGGCGAAGTTTCTTTCTAACCTTTTCCCCCCTCTCTCTGATAAGATAATTACTGCCGATGCAATTGCTGCTAATATAAATACTCACTGATTGTAAACTGTGGCCGCGAGGCTCTTTCTGATAAAGACTCCTCTGCGAATCGGCAGGAGTGCTATTGTTCATTTCTAAACAAAGCAACCTGTGTTTCCACATGAAGAATAACTAAGAGGACGATATGAATGTTCAAAGTGAAAGAGTGCCAAAAGTCTTTCATTAATGAAATGGCCTTTGGTACTTGTGACCTTGGCGGGGAGGCGCTGGGCACCCTTATTTCTACTCAACTTTTTTTAAAAATACATTTTTTAAAAACTAAACATGTTGCCAAATTGCTCTATACAAGGAACCATGGTGGGTTTGGGGGCAATTCTAAATAAGGGTTGGAAATGATGGGAAATCAGGATTCAAAAACATGAGGTTAGCCTCCATGGATGTGATCTCCACAGCTGATCACTGTTCACAATGTAGCCAGTGTGCTGGACTGTCTTGAGGGGCAGCCCCAAATAAAGCAGGAACGTATCTGTGCACAGATAACTGTGACTGGGCTATCTCTGTCCAAGGGGGGTTGCAGTCTGATCGTCCTTTGTGCTGCTGAGCCTCAAGATCTAGAGTTGACTCTAATAATAGCACTCTTTGACTAAGTCTTCAGGGAGACTACAATCCACTCCGCAGACAAACTTCCAGCCAATAACACTTCTGTCTTGTCAGGATTAACTTTTGGTTTATTAACCCTCATCCAGTTTATGGCTGCTCCAAAACACTGGGGAAGGAGTTCAATGTTGCGCTAAGGTGGCCAATCCATCTGTGCAAGCATTTTTCCCCTCTCCCCTGTTAACACACTGTTCTGGAGGTTCTCCTGATCCTCCAAGTACATTTGGGCAGGCTGTGGCGGCACGTGGGGGAGGCAAAAAATAGAAGTCCCATTGTGCAAGTGGGACCCATTGAGCTGGCTTCTCCTGCTGCAACAACTTGGTGCCTTGGTGTCTTCTGTCTCATCTGACAGCTGGAAAAGGCAGGCAGAGCATATTGATGATATCCAACTCCATATTCTTTTTAGACCTTATAAATTTTGAACAATATGGGGAATGGAACAGGTCCTTGAGAAACCATGTCATGCAAGGGCTATGGAGCAGAACTAAAGTTCCACAATATTATTTTCTGAAATCTGAAGTGGAATCACTGGAAAAACCACTGCCTCCAGTCCACGGAGAGTCTATCCAGAAGGACAACATGCTCAGTGGTATTGAATGCTGACAAAGGAACAAGTAGAATCAACAGAGCTACCCCCCTCCCCCCCCACCCAATCTTGATCTCAGTACAAGATATACTTCTGGCAATTTATTTACATGCTGAAACTTGCAACCCCAAATTCTGGACTGTATCAAGAAGGTATTTACTGTTTATTTAGAAATCTTGGTCCATCAGGCTTAAGGTTAGAGGGGAGAAATTATTTCTGTGAAGAGAAATAAAGGTTAGTATCAAGGGCTAATACAGCTACTAACTTCTGTTCTTCTGTCTGACCCGATAAATTTCAAGTGCACATTTTAGTAAAGCTTAATGAGCTTCTGCGCTGTTTAACAGCATTGGCTGTACCATGGTAATTAGCACTGAGGTGTTATTCACTCCTATCCTAATAAGGGCTTTATTTTAACCTCTGTAAGAGGTTCTACTGCCTTTTCTCCCCTCCCTCCCCTTTTTTGCTTCACTGCTTCTCTTTATTGAACAAGGTAAGCAATTAAGTATGATTGTAAATGAAATTAAATCACAAAAACTGAATTAACATGCTGAAACCCATAAAAGCTGGAATACCAATGTTAAGGTTGAACCAGTGCCTTTGCCATCTTATTTCCCCTTAGCATTCAAAATTACACATTTTCTGCAGCACAACCAAGTGAGATGGGTGGAGTGGAGAGGAAATGGGCCCCTCTCTTGCACTCTCCTCCAGCAACCCCTTCTCCCCACCCTCCTAGGCCACTTTCCCCCATGACGTAGCAAACACACACTTCTGGAGTCCTCTTTGGTGAGGGGATGAGATGGAGAATAGGGTGGCAGGAAGATGGCAGTGGGCAGAGATTGGGCAAGGAAGTTTCTCTGCAAATCACCCCCTCACTCTGCTCCTTCACAACTCTTTAGTAACAGTTTGGTCCTTAATATTTCAAAATGACAGGGGAAATCCCCAGCTTGCAGGATGATCCGGTGGTTGATCAAGACACCTTTAATAGTTGTTACCACATTTTCTGTAGGTTGTACCAGCAGTGTAACAAGCCGCTGGGGTGTGTGGGGCAGGTGTGCGTGCCTCCCAGGGGGGCATGGCATGCTGCCATGGGGCACGGCATGCCACCCATGGGGTGGGGCAATCTGGGGTGGGGCACACTGCTGGAACTGTGTCCCTCCCAGCACTCTCCAGCAGGTCACAGTGTGCATGCCCTGGCTCAGTGCTGCTTGCAAAAGCAACACAGGACTTAGGCCCGAGCTGCCACATTCCTGTAGGCTGCCCTCCAGCTGGAGGGTGGCTACAGAGGAAGTGACAGGTGGACGTCAGCCCTCTGATGCCTTTTTGGGCAGCGTGGGGCAGACGCTATGGACCAGGCACACTGCTTGCAGGGCCAACATATGCCAGTTGCATCCTGCTCGGCTGCTCTCTGGTGGCTGGCAGAATGCAGCAGCTCAGTGCACTACGAGCCCAGCCCCAGACCGCACTGGCTTTGGGAGTGGTGCGCCAGCCTCTTGGGCACCTGAACTTGTGTGTCATATTGGGGTTTGTCATGCTGCCCCCAAAGGTAAGTTCCACTGGGGATGACCCGCCAACTAGCTATGCTACTGGGTTGTAAAACCTTCACCCCATTCCGGAATTTTTTTAAAGGATTGCTTAATTGCACTTGTATTGGGTTTGTAATGCAGTCTTCCAGCCAAGTAATGTATGTATATTTGGGTAAAGTGTAAAAGTGCATGTGAACTGGGCACCCGTAACCTGGGGCGCAAGTTGGCTCCCCTAAACCACGGGTTTTCCTGAGTGAAGGCAGCAGGCAAAGCAGAGCCGTGGATTAGCCCTTGGGAAGAGGAGCAGCTCTGCTGCAGAACGGGGTTTGGATCTGGCTTAAGTTGCACCAGCTTGTTTCATGCAGTATTTTACTCATATATACACATACTTATGCCAACTGGTAAAAATAAATAAAATCTGAATACAATAGTATGAATTTTCATACTTTTTTTTTCATGCTTTTTTTTTTAATAGGGTTTTTCCAGAGTGTGAATGTTCACATCCTCATGAGTAGCACATCACACTGAAATACTCTTGATACAATCATACATAAGATCACCTCAAGATTGCTACTTTGTATAATCCCTCTGATACAATTACTACTACCACTACTCACCATAATGTCCCCCCAGAAATATATTCCTGTCCCTCACAATTTTTCAAAAAGATTTCATTTTCTGCCACCCATGCAATGAACTGTATAACAATAACAATAGGCAGATTTTCAACACTGCTCTAAGTTAGCATAATGTTGAGTTTTTTCAGCTACGTTATTTGGTTCTGATCATTCTTTGCTCAGACTATAGCATAAGCGCTCTAGGGAAAAGAGTAAAAAGTCATGGGGGGGGGAGAAGAAGAAGAATGGTGTGTTTGATCAGTGCCCTGCCTTTAAGCTCTAGTTGCGATTCAGTGTCTCACTTCTGACTATTAAGGATTCTGGGTCCCTTGGCATGGGCCTCAGGAAAGAAGTCATAAATCCACATGGAAAATTCAAGAAGTTAGTATTTTTGGGCTCCATCCCCATAACAGGTATGATACAATGGTGCTCTTCTCTGGACCATGAGCTAAGATACACAGTGTGAAATAATTGATCAGCACAGAATAACAGGAATCTCTTTATTTCTGGAGGCCAATTTGGCTGTTACAATGTGCTTATTAATTTATTGCAATTTATATAAAAATCAAACCATTTATAAACAGTAGATCTGAATGTGACTGATTTAGTGGCTGAAAGATTTAATATTTGTATGCTAGCAAACCCACCGCAAAAGTATTTGTAATCAAAATTAAAATTATAACAGCTAGACCAGAGGTAGGCAACCTAAGGCTCAGGGGCTGGATCCGGCCCAATCGCCTTCTCAATCCGGCCCACGGACGGTCCAGGAATTGGCGTGTTTTTACATGAGTAGAATGTGTCCTTTTTATTTAAAATGCATCTCTGGGTTATTTGTGGGGCATAGGAATTCGTTCATTTCCCCCAAAAAATATAGTCCAGCCCCCCACAAGGTCTGAGGGATAGTGGACTGGCCCATTGCTGAAAAAGGTTGTTGACCCCTGGGCTAGAGTGTTGTTCCTAGGAGGGAGGGAGGAAAACACAGGATGTATTGTTATTCTTATCATGTATTTTATTGAATATTGGCAAAACTTCAATTATGCAAAATTGAACTTTTAGTACATAGGTGTACCAAACCTTTTTATCTGCAACACAAATGCCAAATATTTTGGGGGGAAGGGCTTCTTAGTAAATTAATGCAAATTAGTCAGCTGAAAGTATTGCTTAGTTAGCTTGTAATTTCTACTTGATATTCTATACAGACACCTGGTCCAGACATGGTTCCCTTCAGCTGAAGTCCATCATCTCAATCTACAGTGTGTCTCCTTGTGTCACACAAAAGATATATGTGTACATGCATACATTTGCCTAATATTCATGATTCTTTGCACTCCCATAAGTTAGAATGTCCCATTGCATGAAAAGGCAGTCTCAGCAAAGGGTCTGCCTGCTTGGACAAGCTTGGACTGAGTCAGGGCTGACAGTATTGTTCATGTGTAGGCAGTGCTAGAGAGATGCTGAGCCATCACGATGCATCTCTCACCGCTCTATTCAACTGGCAGTAGGGCATGTCCCCAAGCAGAGACCTATTTCCATGTGAGGAGTCCTCATGCTGGATCAATGAGGTGAGGATTTGCAGTTTTACATTAACACAGAAGTATTCGTTCAGCATACATTGCCACACATCAAAGGTCATGCCACTGGTTCATTAATTTAAGCAGCAACTTGGAGATTAGGACAGAGTTTGGTTGCGTTTGAAATGAAACGGGCATTATTCAAATTAAGATTCAAAGCCTGTGACAATTTGATTCTCCCTGGCAGACAGAGATCCACTTCCAAGTCAGAAAACAACAATAATTCATAGGATCTGCACTCATGTGGCCAAATGAACAGCAGTTTGGTTGAGGAATCATAGAATTGTGGAGTCGGAAGGCACCCCATCTAGTCCAACACCCTGCAATGCAGAAATCTCAACTTAAGCATCCATGACATAGTAGGGCTTCACGTGTTCTGGATCAGACTGCTTGTGATTATGTTCCTTGTGGGATGGAGGAGTGCACTGATATGTGGGGAGTTATTCTGGCCCAGCTTCAGAAGAAGCTTATGAATGAGTTCTCCCTTTATTAGTGTTCCTCATATTAAGGTACCGTATTTTTCGCTCTATAACACGCACCCGACCATAACACGCACGTAGTTTTTAGAGGAGGAAAACAAGAAAAAAAAATTCTAAACGAAACAGTGGGTGTATGATTTTTGTGGTTCATGCTGCGGCCACAGACATGTGATCTGACAGTGAGTTTGGAGTAGCCCAATGCAAAAATCCAGAGGATCCATGTGGATCCATGCTTTGTAACCACGTTTTTGCACCACTGCTGCCCCAGGCAACAGTGGGTGTGTGATTTTTTGGGTTCAAGATGTAGCCATGGACATGCTATGTGATCTGATGGTGAATTTGGGGTGACCCAGTGCAAAAATCCTGAGGATCCATGTGGATCCATGCTTTGTAACCACGTTTTAAGTGGGGAGGGAAGGAAAAGCACTCAAGGGACAAGGAGCATGCGTGGGGTGGGTGGAGAAGGATGCTGCTAATAATGAAGAAGAGGGGTATAAGGGGAGAAGGCTCCTCTCCTCTCCCGCTTTGCTCCTTTAAAGCAAGCAGGCTCTGCTTTTCTCCCTCCTCCCCGCTCATCCCCGGCTTAGCGAGCTGAAAAACTTTGCTGCTATTTAGCGAGCTGAGTGGGGAGGAGAGAGGGACAGACGGCCTGCTTGCTTTAAAGAGCCAACCAGACAGGAGCCGCTTACACTCGTGTAAGCAGCTCCTCTCCTCTCCCGCTTTGCTCCTTTAAAGAAGCAGGCTCTCTGTCCCTCTCTCCTCCCCACTCAGCGGCTCTTCTCCCACTTTGCTGTTTCAAAGCAAGCCACGGAGGAGGGAAGGAAGGGGAACCATGGATCCTCTGCTCACGACTGCAGCAGATCACCCCCCCCCCCCGCCACCCGTAGGCATTCCCTCCATAACATGCACAGACATTTCCCCTTACTTTCTAGGAGGAAAAAAGTGAGCGTTATGGTGCAAAAAATACGGTATTATTGTCTTTCTTGGGACATCTATGAGGTGCTGGGTGCTTTCTGCCAGAACAATTAAAATGATTGCTGCAGTAAGCAAATCAAGATCTTCAGAAAAGCAAATGTGCTCCAGATAATGTCCTAAAAAAGCACTGGCAGAAAAGGCTCAGTTTTAGCAACAGTTTCATCGGAAGCTGCCTGATGCCATTGGGGTGAGTCACACTGCCCCACGACCACCACCTGATGGGAGGGGAAATGCTACTTGCTCCAGCAAAGGAATAATCAGGAGCTCATTTTAAGGTCCAGATTGTTCCATTCTAGCCATGTTGGTACCTGCCCCCACACCTGATATCACAGGTGTGCATGCTTGGATTGAGTCAGGTGTCAGGTGTGGGATAGACTCTTTGAAATTTATAGACATGGTTGACTTGAGTCTATTTATTTCAACATGTCTACTCTGTGTAGAGCTTAGCTGTATGTAACCTATAGTCTGTAGTGATCCATAGGAATTATTTATTTGTCTTCAGTTTTCATCAATGAAGCATGCTTGTTATACAAGGACAGGAGACATGCACATGGCCACTCTGTGCAGCAAATGACAACAGACTTGATATAAATGAAATAAATTGAAAAGCAAGATCACTGAAAAGGCTCAAATTAGTATAGCGCCTCAAGCTTAGTGTGATTTCGAATGCAAGGTGAGATCTTACTACTAATCATACCTTTTATGCATAAGTGAATCTGAAACACTCTTTAGGCACAAGCAAAAGGGTGGCTATATGAATGACATTTTTCTAATTTTCTAATTTCACCCAGAAGCATATAATCTTTCAATAATGTAGGGGGGAAATGTGCACAGCAAACATTTCATTGGAACACAGGAAGACTTGTATGGAGTCAGAGCATCTGGCTCCTCATTGTCTGCTGGTATTTTCTTGGCAGGGTTTTCAAGCAGGAGTCTTTTCCAGAATAACCTGTACCAAATGCCAGAGACCAAAGCTGGAAATTTCTAAGTGCAAGATATGCACTCTGCACAATATAAAACTGCCACCAGAATTAACTTCCTCAGGGAGGGATAGCTCTGGGTATCTTCTGAACTGAGTTTTAGGGAGTTTGTTTGTTTGTTTGTTTGTTTGTTTGTTTAATGAGTTTCAGTTTTATACATTTCAATAATTTTACAATCATTTTAACATTTCAAAATGTACACACCCTCCTTCCTTCCCACTCTTTCTGCAGTTCCTTAAATTTATTTTTTTATATTTTTTGCATATTCCAAATTAACTTAATTTGCTTATTTATTCATCTACTTTAAACATATACTCTTATAAAACTGCAGGTTGTTACAATAATTCTGCTAATGTTCTTATCTGTTTACAATTTGTTTGTAAATATTCAATAAACCATTTCCATTCTTTTATAAAAAGTTTGTTATCTTGATTTCTTATTTTTCTGGTAAATTTCACCATTTCTGCATATTCCATAAGATTTGTATCCATTCTTCTTTCGCTGGGACTTCTATCCATTTTTGAGCACATAGCATTCTTGCCACTGTAGTCACATACATGAATAAATTTCTATACAGTTTGGGTAGTTCTGTCCCTATAATTCACCAAAGGAAGACTTCTGGGGTTTTTTTTTTACAAAAGTTATTTTAAACATCTTTTTATATTCATTATATATCATTTCCCAGTAAGTGTTAACCTTATTACAAGACTACCCCATATGATAAAAAGAACCTTCTTTCTCTTTACATTTCCAAAACTGATTTGATTATGATTTATACATTTTTGCCAATTTACTTGGTGTTAGATACCATCAATATAACATTTTCATATCATTTTCTCTTAGACCCTAACATGTTGTAAATTTTATATCCATATTCCACAATTGTTCCCATGCTTCCGTGTCTATATTATGACCAATATCTATTGCCCAATGTATCATGAAGGATTTTATTTCCTCATCCTTTGTCTCACCATTCCAATAATATCTTATACATTTTAGGCAGCACTTTACATTACATTCCAAGAGATCTCTCTCCAGTTGTGATATTTGGGGAATTTTAGGAATGATCTGAAAACCTTGCTGAGTGTCCCACTCCCCCACAAGGCCCACAGAGGGCATGAAACACATTGTTTTCATTGCTGGTGCCAAAAGTTTTGGAATGCTCTGCCATTTGCAGGCCTGTTAAGATGCACTTTTATATGGTATTAACAGGCTTACGTTTTACATTTCTGACTTAAATGCTGTTTGTGTTATTTTATATGACCATTGGAGGACTTATGATAGGGCTTTGGGATTTTAATATTGCTTTTACAGCTACTTGCTTTTACGTTGTTTGTTTTTATTATAGATTTCATTATTGATTGTTTTATGACTACATTCCGTTTTGTGAATACATATGTCAAGCTGGTGTGGATTTTTTTAAAAAAAAGTTTAGTGACCATCTATTTAGTCAGCAAGCTATACAAGTCATTAGGGGGGAAATGTGTTTTGTCAGCCCAGAAACGAAACTAGGCTTTATTTCACCCAGGTCATAGACCTCCACACACATTTGTGTATGCACACACAGAGGCTGGGAGCCTCAATAGTTCTCCTTTGGAGGCTTCACCCAGGGCAAAAAAAACCCCAAACCATCTAGCCCCGCCCCCAGCTACAGCTATGCCTCAGCCCAGGAGAATAACACACCCTTCATGAACATTTAACAATTGATAATTTTTCATGATATGCCTGTAACCCCTGGGTAAACCAGGCACCTGTATTATCCTTCCAGGTTGTCAGAATAATCCTACTACAGTTTTGCATTGTACCAGAAATCTAGGGAAGTAGGTAAGACTCTCTTCCCTATCTGACAGGACAATACCTATGATCCACTTGCCCAATGTTTTCATGCATTTTGAAGACAAGTTCCCCCAAAATGTTTGTAAAGCATTTTTTCCAGAAGCCTCAGATTACTAGGTCAGGGTCTGTGGGGAGGTTACCAGGTTTGTAGGAAGAGACATCTGGCAATAAGTCTAGCATGCCACAACCAGGCTGGTTGAGAGGGCCAGACTGTGTGTGACACCCTTGAAATATATCTAATTATTAAGTGTGTGAATTTCAAGAAAAGCCATATGCATTCACCCAGTACCACTTAGTACCAGAGCAGCATAGCAATGGAGTATGTTCATCAGCTGCCTATTTGGTGGCAAAGTGGCAATACATTTTGTGCTGGTATTAAAGAGCTGCCAGACTGATGATTTTCTCCACTGTTGTCACACTTCATAACATTTAGTGAGACTTTTGTAAGTATTCAAATGATAATGCTGCTCCATGGCCTGTAAAATGATTTCTGAAGTGCTGTGGAAGAACTAAATCCTTTGGCTCAGCCTTTCAAAGAGTGCTCCCCCCCCTTTATTATGGAAATTAATGGTGGTTTACATATGTTAAGTCTCTAATCTTTCCATGTGTGAGTAGAGAAATCCCTCAGGCATTGACAGAAATAAAAACACAGAAGAGAGCCTTAATCATTTTGTACCTTTGAGGTGAGGACGAATAAAAGGAACCTCAACATAAAGTGGACAGCCATTATATTGTAGCTTTCTGAAACACTCTCCTATGTCACCCCAATAAAACTTACATCAAGGGACCTCATAAAGACAAGGTCTCACAGAAATAGACAATGTCTTCAGAAGCAGACAAATCAGAGAAAATCGAGAATCATAGAATTGTAGAGTTGGAATGATGCTCAAGGATCATCTAGTCCCTGTTTTAGGGTATTAAGGTTGGGGAGGGAAAGGATAAATTCCCACTCCCCAAGTACTACAATCTCAATAGCAATGGATGAATAACAACTGAAGGGATGGGGAGGCAGGGGAGAAGATGTAGATGCACATTTAGCATAATATGGAGCCTGGACCACAGACAGCACTTTGCTGCACATTCTATCACTTTCCTTGGAGTAAAAGTCTCTCTGTTATTTGGCAAATGGATACAGATAACCAAGCAACTCCATACCCTCAAAGTGCCTCTATTTTCCATGGACAGTCCCAGAATTATGAAATCCATCCTGGCTTCTGGTTTGATCCCAAAATGCTCCTATTTTCCCCGCCAGCACCGCCACTGCTGAGCTCATGGAGGAGGGTGAACTGGTGCTTGTCCTGAGCGACTGTGGTGGCTGCAGTGGCGGCTGCGGGGGAGCAGCCCATGGCCTCTCCACGGCCTCTCCATGGCTGCTGCTACTGGCCTCCTCCATTGAGTAGTAGCGATTGCTGGAGAGCCAGTGAGGAAGAAGAGAGACTGCTGCTGCCCAGCCTTTTGTGATGCAGCAGCCCTGGGTGGGGCGAAAGGGGGAGCAGAATGGGGTGCAAGGAGTCTTGCATCTAATCTTGTCTCTTTCTAAAATTTATTTATTGGTGTGTTGAAGACTGATGCTGCTTTGGCTGCATTAGGATAGACACTTGGAGAGTTTGTAAATAGTATAATAGTCCGTGCCTGTGCGTGTGAGATCCTATGAGATCCTTTCCTCTGTAACACTATGATATCAAGTGTGGGTGTGTGTTTTTAAGTTACATGATACACAATGATTTGGAAAATGCTTGTCAGAATGTTCCTCATCTTAGAGCATGAAAAAGGGAAAGGTAATCTGACTCTGAGTGACAGACCTGCCAGGGGTGATTATTTTCATTTCATCAGATACATTTAAACAACCATGTTTCACGTTCCTCTAAAGCATTTTATTCTCATGTCACAGAACAAATTAGTGAAGTCTAAATTTCAGCTCAAGGCTCTGCGTATCATTTCATAACCGTAGCCTGGAAAAACACATGCACGTACTCACACACAACTTCCATCAGGGACCCAGAATCTCCTCATTTACATAAGAATGGAAAGTTAATTGTGTTACAGATATCCCAGCTCACCCAAGGAGTTCATTAAGCATGCTGAAACATGTTGAAATATCACTTAACTGTCAGCTCAGATAATCATGAGAAATCTGTCTCAGATGCCAGACACCCAGGACATAACTCTTGCTATACGTAGATACATAGATAGACAGGCAGGCAGGCAGATAGACAGACAGATAGATAGATGCTACTAAACAAGCTTTTTTAAAAAAGAAAAGAAACCACAACATCTTGCTCTTCTGAATCAGATGGTGAAATCCATGTGGAATTCAGTCTTTTGAATGTGCCTCACTATTGCAGCATAAGTAACAAACTAGACTTTGCTACTTTGTGTTATTGAGGTGGCCAGTACCAAAAAGTAACTGGATCCAGCCACAAAACTGGTTTTTGTTCAGAAAAAAGAGCCATGCAAAAACCTGTCTCAGCCTTCAATATAGGCAAGTCCTTGCTAGCATTTATGAAAAAAAAAAATGATTATTTGCTGTCATTAATTTCTTATGATTAGTTCCTGCTCTTCCTTTAAAATGTTTGGAACAGCTTACAAGAGGGTTCCAGCAGTGTCATGAGCAGTGATCAGGTCCAAAACTCAGCAACAGCAGTTTTGTAGCCTGGGGTCCTTGAGTTAACCATTTAGAAGAACAGGAATACTAGACAGGCTTTTCTGAAAGAGCTTACCTGCCACCATGCTCTCCTTGCATCCCCTCCAACATTTCTCAGATGAAACTGGGGGCACAGTGAGCAAATTACAACCTCTCAGTCAAACCTGCCTCCCAGAATTCTTGTAAGAAAAAATGTGGGAGGGAAAGGATCATGTACAACATCTTCCACAGATAAATGGAATGAAATAAGATTTTAGCTGTAAGCTATCTTGAGTTCCTGTCAAGGGAAAAACCAGGATATACTACTACTGCTGCTAATAATAATAATAATGGAAACTGAGAATGATCAGGAACATACCAGAGAATAAATCCTATTGAACTCAGTGGGATTGAGGGCTTACTAAAAATGCTTAGAATTGCAGTGTAAGGCTGCCCAGTCTTTACCAGTTACCTGGGAGCCAGCTCTAGTAAATATAGTGTAACTTACTTCTGAGTAGACAGTGTCAGGCTTCATTTACAATAAGGGAATAAACACTCTGTACTTATTCTGTGAACTGCCCTGAGGCCTTCGGGTACAGGGCAGTGTGTGTGTGTGTGTGTGTGTGTGTGTGTGTGTGTGTGTGTATTTGCATAGGAGTTTGAATGAATGAAGAAATAAATTCCTCAAGCATCCCTGGTGTGAAGTGTGTCAATGACTGAGTCAAACAATCTGAACCACAAACCAGATAATCTTCATGTATCCAAAAATGTACCAAAGGGATATATTAAACACTATCTGTTCTTGCATTACTAACTTATTCTACCAACGTCAGAGCAGAAAACACACAGAGGAAAAATCCCAAATTAATTGAGCTTGGCTAGCTAATCAACCAAGATGATGGTGTGGCCTGCAGCTTTCATTTAATGCTTTGCTAGAGATATGCCTTACCTCAGGTGCAAGTATGAATATATTGAAATTTGATTTTCAATATTGGGTTATACTGCACAAAAAAAGTTGGCTGTGGTAGCCTATGCAGATGACTATTTTATTTTACCATAAGTGGTATATGGTACAATGCCACAGGACTCTTGTCTATACACCCACACACTTCATACTTATGGGTAGATAGTTAGAGAGAGGAAAGGCCAATAATACAAACAAATATTTAGTTCATAAAATGAATGAAAATGAATCCTAAAACATTGCCCAAAATTTCTACTATTTTTCTTCTATTCTACTATTTTGTAGAAGACATGAGTCAAGGCTCTTTACAATCATGGCTTATCCTGTAATGAGCCTGGTGTTTCTCTCCCCTGAAATCTTGCTAATGGTGACTGAAACACATGGTGATACATAGGAGCCAATTCCTAGGGGCTGTGGTGGTTCAGCCCCCATAATTAAATATTTGAGGGAGCTACCCCTCCCCCAAGTTGATGGGCATTGCCATTCAAATAGTGTGTGTGCACTGTGCCATGTGTTCGGTTATGTGGGGCGGGGCTTTCCTGGGCTCCCACAATATTTTATTCAAGTTGGCACCCCTGTGGTGAGATATCAGGAAGGAGCATTTTCTGTTGCCTCTTGATGCCCGCTAAAGATAGTCCTCTTTCAACAAGCCTTCTAAAAATATATCTCATCTGGTATCTGTCTTGGATTTGAATTGATGTTATGTGAGTGTTGTTGCTTTAAATTGTTTTTATATTACTTTAAACTTGCTTTTATATTGCTGTAATTTGCTCTGTGTGGGGCTGCCTTTCAAAAGTGCCCCAAAACTTCAAATTTTTGACAAGGGCTGGTCGTAGGGAGCAGACAACTCTCTTGTGAAAACACCCCCTGGCTGCTGGTCTGTTTCCAGGCACAATTCAAAGTGCTGGTTATCGCCTACAAAGCTCTGCATGGCTTAGGTCCAAGCTATCAGAAAGACCATATGAATCTGTCTGGGTTTTGAGATATCCAGGGGAGGCCCTTCACTTGGTCCTGCTACCCTCCCAGGCATGTTTGAGGACCTGGGAGAGGGTCTTCTCAATGACTGCTCCCAGATTTTGGAATTTCCTCCCAAGAGAAGCTAAACTGGCTCCTTCTACCAGCAGCTGAAGACTTTTGTGAAGTGACTGCTTTTAATAAAAGGGTTGATGCCAAGCTGTTTTTATTGTAATTGTTGGTATCTTTTAATCAGATTTTATATATGTATATAGTTTTAATTCAATCAATATTTAATTGTATTTTAACCACTGTTTTTCTATGTTTTATCAGTTCTTATTTTTAATTGTAAGCTGTCTTGAGCCCCACCAGGGAAAAAGGTGGAGTATAAATAAATATATAGTAATGATATAATTATATATGAAAGTATTTTAACTGTTTTATGTATGTATCTGTTCTATATATACTGTTATATTTCAAATTGCTTTGAGGTGCCTCATGGGCATAAATGGGGGAAAAGGTACTCTCACATACACAGACATTTTTGAATGGATCATCCATGTAGCTTTCTTTTTATTGCCAAGAAACTTTTTCATTTTTCATTTTCTGCCAGATCTGGATGCATGATCACCCCTTCTCAGTGGACAAAGCTTGTCACATTTCAGACCAACAGCTGCAGTGGATCTCCCACAATGATAGGTTCTGCTGTTTTGTGGTGGGTACAATATTTATCATAGTTGGATATGATGGGGAAGGGGAAAATAACATTAATCTTCAGGAAAGACTGGGGTGGGATAAATGTTTTAAAAATCCCATCCAAGGGTAAACATTTAAGTTATTAAGAGGGGTTTAAAGGCATTGCTGTCTCCATCTCACAAATTATCCAAGAGCGGGCATCCCAGAGGGTGGGTGCTATTGCTTCTGCATTGTTGTCAGGTGACAAACTGCTGGTTGTGGAATAAGAAGTATGATCTCCATAGAAGATATTAAATATTGGCGAGGTCGGTAATGGGTGGTGGTGATCCACACAGTTAAGTGTTCACCTGAACATGGTTAGAATCCCTCAGCAGGCCATCATGCTCAATGCTGAATGCCCCAAGAATTATGGAAATGCCTATATATGAACAATAGTTTTTGAGGTAGGACAACAAACCTGAAATAGTTTTTATGCCATATAGAAGTTATAAATGCCTACAACAGTTAGTCAAATGCTGACATTTTGTGGTAGGGGTCTGCATCAGATTCAGAAGAATCATGAGGGAAACTGCCTCAGAAGGATTTTGGGATCCGTCCAGGGCTGCAGGAGTAGAAGCAAGACAGTCTCATGTCACCTTGTAGTGTGGAAGGATAAAAAACAGCTCTGAAATTCAAGGATGTTTCAGGGAATTAAGGAAATGCCAGGATCAGAAGGAGGAAGGGAAACCTCTTGCACATTTGAGAGGTCTGGCTTGTAATTAGAGGGAGTGATATTACTAATACTCTTCAATCCCAGTGCTTTGCAGGAGGGCACAATTTTGCAAGAGTGAAACTTATGTCTCTAAGCTTAAGGATGACACAAGGCATGGAAACAAGGAGGGAATGTTCCTTTGTGATTAACAGATCTAGCTTACAATCAAAGGAAATAATTTTACCCAGAAAGTGAATCCCTTTTAGTGCTTCTACTCCAAAATCAACTTTAAAGGTGCCTAGAAAAAAGCCCCAGTTGTCTACACTTTGTCGGGGTTCTTTACCCAGGGGCAACTGTCTCATGTCTGCAATTTTCAGACCAATTCCACTCACAGTGGAAGATTAAGTGATTCCCTTTTCACTCACCCTAAAACTGTAACCACCACTCTTCCAGAAAAAGCCTTTTAAAAAGGGCATCAATTCATACCCACAGCATGGGTTACCACTGCAAATTTCATCAATTTCTGGCCTATTACCTGTTCCTGTCTGGCAAAAAATAGAAACGTCCAGTACACTTTACCTGAATTTGGCATGCTTTATCCACCTTAGAGAGACTACTATGCCTACAAATTTCATCAACTTCTCTCAAAAGGAGGGGGAGAGGGTATAATCACTTAAAAAAAATTCTAATGGTGAACAAGGTGTAGGGAACAAAGTGGATTCAGACCAACCCCAGCATAGTTGAGCTGTTTTAAATTCACAGCAATATAGCATCCATTTGGGGTAGTAATATATGTAGTAAGTCAGTGAATGCCTGTATGAACAAATCTGTTTTTAACATGCAACGGAAACATGATATTGTCAGCACATATCCTTCAGAACTGCCGAAAATTAGTTGCTAGGTTGTGGTTGAAACAAGCACATTTCACAGAATTTCCTGAATAAAATGATAAATTATTAGGTCCATTTTATGTAATGGAAACAGATTAAGAGGACCAAGACTGCAGATCTGCAGTATGGGATTTATTTATTTCATAGAATCATAGAATCATAGAGTTGGAAGAGACCACAAGGGCCATCGAGTCCAACCCCCTGCCAAGCAGGAAACGCCATCAGAGTACTCCTGACATATGGTCGTCAAGCCTCTGCTTAAAGACCTCCAAAGAAGGAGACTCCACCACACTCCTTGGCAGCAAATTCCACTGTCAAACAGCTCTTACTGTCAGGAAGTTCTTCCTAATGTTTAGGTGGAATCTTCTTTCTTGTAGTTTGGAGCCATTGCTCCGTGTCCGCTTCTCTGGAGCAGCAGAAAACAACCTTTCTCCCTCCTCTATGTGACATCCTTTTATATATTTGAACATGGCTATCATATCACCCCTTAACCTCCTCTTCTCCAGGCTAAACATGCCCAGCTCCTTTAGCCATTCCTCATAAGGCATCGTTTCCAGGCCTTTGACCATTTTGGTTGCCCTCCTCTGGACACGTTCCAGTTTGTCAGTGTCCTTCTTGAACTGTGGTGCCCAGAACTAGACACAGTACTCCAGGTGAGGTCTGACCAGAGCAGAATACAGTGGCACTATTACTTCCCTTGATCTAGATGCTATACTCCTATTGATGCAGCCCAGAATTGCATTGGCTTTTTTAGCTGCCGCGTCACACTGTTGGCTCATGTCAAGTTTGTGGTCAACCAAGACTCCTAGATCCTTGTATTTATGTATTTATTCTATACATTTCCCAAAATCATAGTATATACATCATTACAAGTCACATCTCTCAGGACTTCCCAGTCCATCACTCCATGGCATTCTATTTGATCCTTGTTCTGCTGAATATCCTTTTATTCTATCCCATTTGATCCCAAGCAGTTTCCTGGTTGTTACTAACGTCTGCTCATACAATTATTCCTACTTGTAAGTTAATGTGAGTGTTATATCTCTTTAAATACTCTTCAAAGTAGTTCCACTCCTCTCTTATCTGCGTCTCATCTGGATTTCTTATTTTCACTGTCATATTAGCTGACTCTGTGTATTAGCTAACTTCTGCTACTGTTATTTTGTTGGGATTTCTTTTCCCTTCCATTTTTTGGCATATATTATTCTAGCTGCTGCAGTTGCCTATAAAAAGAGGCAAAGTGCCTTCTTAGGGATGCCACCATTTTTTATATCTAGTAAGAAGGCCTCTGTTTTTTGGGGAAATGTAAAACCTAAAGATCTTTTTAGTTCTAAATAGATCATTTCCCAATCATCTTTGACTTGTTTACATGACCACCACATGTGCATAAAGGTCCCCTCTACCTCTTGACATTTCCAAAATAATTTGGATCCTTTTTGATACATTTTTACAAGATTACTGGGCACCAAATACCATTTGTACATCATCTTTTGTAAATTTTCCTTTACAGTAAGTATAGCAGGCTGAAAAATGCAGTCTTGGCTACTTGGGTGAGCAGCACATGATGAGTGGACTATTTTGCCATCCTCCCCTTTGTGTCACTGTCTTGACAAAGACAATCGGTTGATGACATGTACCCTTCAGTTCTTGCCTTCAAATTGAAAATAAGGGGCCCTTGGTTGCACACACACACACACACACACACACACACACACACACACACACACCTTATTCCATGCCAAGATGAGGACACATGAAAGACCTGGATGGATAGAACCCAAACAGCCAGTGTACACTGAACAATGCTGCTTCTGTTTAATATGTCTTTATAAAGAACCTGAGCACATGAATGAATTTCTATGTATGGCATGTTATTGTTTATTTAATATATTTATCTCCTGCCTCCCCACCCCAGAAATAAATTGATATAGTGTTCATTAGATTTCCATTGCATTTCTCCCATTCTCAGTGGTTGTATACACTATGGAACATTTGATAATAACAGCCTGCCTTTCCTCTCCCTCTTCCCAAAAGCTTGAAAACTATTGTGACTGGTGCTCTGTGCTTTGCAGAGTTTTGTTGTTCAGGTCGTGTCTTTGTCTTCCCACTTACTGATTTTATTGTGCTTCTTGTATTTTTAAGATTTAGAATTTTACTGCTTTGCTGCTGTTATGTTTTAATGGATACACATTGCTTCCAAGGCTTTCTGTCATAAAAAAGGCTCAGAAATATAATAAATAAAATCAGTGAATGCAGCTTTAGCTTTTTAATTACTATATTTGTGAAATTTTACATATACCGATTTGTTATTGTGCACACGGGTAGCATCCCTTGCTGAAATATTATATATTTTCTGACTGTGTTAGTGGGAGTGGGAGTTATGAAAAGACTCTACATGTTAAATGTGATCCGTATTTGCGGTTTCTTGAGATGGGCAGAACAATCCGAGCCCCAAGTCAGCTATGCTGGGTGGGGTTTGAAAAGATCAGAGGTGTCTCTCTGTTCATCATTGTCTGACTCTGCCGGCCTCTACCAGCACAGAAACTCCTCCAAGGACAGACAAGGACCACTGTCTCAGACAAGGACCAATGGACTCACAAAAATGGTAGATGGGAACTTCTGCCATCAGTGGCCATCAGAAACTCTTGAGGCAGAGCAGGGAAGGAGCAAGGAGAGGGCTGAGCCAACACAGATCTGCTGGGTCCGGTACCAGCCCTACTGCCACCACATGCTTCAGTGGACCCAATCTGTGTCATTTCTGTGCCAGACTAGGTGGGTGTATCTTGGAGTAGAGAATGGACATTTTTCCTGTTGCATCACCTGCCCTGGTGCTGCTGCATCAATCCCCATGGGGTAGGATTGCAGCCTAATTCTCTTTACATCATTATACTAAACTTAAGCTGCAATGCTGAACATGCTTACTAAGGAGAAAACCCTATTAAAGGCAGTGGAATCTGAATAAATAAGTAGAGAGCTGCAGTGCTAGACATTTGGGATATAGTTTAATATAGACTGGAAATGACTACCTCAAGGTCATGCTGTTGACATGTTTTTTGATTGAGATGAGGGGGTTAGTGGGATTCTGGAGCAGTAATTTGTATATTGTGGGTACCATTCCCTTGCCATGACCCTTTGCTGTCAGAAGGTTGTCCAAGGTGGTCAAAGACCTAGTGGCTGCTGATTTTATTGCTGGGTTGCTTAGGAAGGCATGTAGCCTGGGTATTTTGGGTTGTCTTGTATTTCTTGTGTCAGTATGGGTTTATTATTTTTGTAGAAGTCTGTTAGGCAATATAAGGCTTTGGCTTGCCAAGTTTTTATTTGGAAGTTTTGGTCTGCGTGATGGAATAGATGGTGGGCCAGGGGGGCGGGATGTTAATGGTGATGGAGTCTGGAACACTTTTCCTACTTTTTCCTTCCATGCTTTAAGCATGGACTGTGTGAACGTGTTTAGTGTTGTTGTTTTGGTGGAATGGGTATGCTGTGTTGGGACTGTTTTCAATTGTTTCTGTCTCCAAGTGTACCCATTGTTTTGTCTTGTCTTCTAGGATGTATAGGATTATGTGGCGAACTTGGTTGGCTATGCAGTATAGATCTATATTGGGAATTCCCCATTCTCCTTTGGAGGGGGGACTTATTCTTGGTATGTGAGAAAATAAATGAATGCAGTTTTTTTCTGCCACTTATGGAGTTGAGTTGAGGGAATCCAGATTGGGAGGGTTTGACATAGGTAGGCTAGTTTGTTCATTGTTATTATTAAAAGAAGAATGCTTATTTTGGATTAATTCTGTACATAGGAGCTTGCTACAATAATGACAGAAAAAACAAGTTAGAATATGAGATCACAACAGAAGAGCAGAAGAGAATATTTCATTTTTACAAATTGAACTTGGCATTACTGTTGCTTAATAGAAGGGGGACGTCTAACTAAAGCAACCGTTAGGAAAAAGTAATGTGATAAACTACTTTCTGTTGCAGCTTCTAATGGATTCCATGCTTTGCTGCAAGCCAGCTGACATCTTCATGAAATTGAGTTAGGTTCTTCTTCTGTGAAAACAGATGTCTATTTTAGCTATCTACCATTCATTCATCCTAAGGAAAATACCCTCTGTAGTATCAAAGGTGTCTCCCGGCATGTTATAATCCTAATAAATCTATTAATTCCACCTGATATATTCTGTTACTTAAACTGTGGGTACAATTCAAAAATAAAAATAAAATAAAATGATTCCATACAGCTGTGTTACTGTGGATAAAAACAAGGAAATAAATACGCTGCACCAACAATATCTGGATTTTGTGATCTGTATCAGTTATGTGGAATTTTTGCTTATTTTGCATAATTTATTCTGCTTTGGGCTGCTTAGAGAAGGAACAGGTTAGTGTAGAAGGTATTGTTGTTGTTTTATTTATTAAACTTGTATACTGCCTTATAGTCGGAGGTCTCATGGCAGCATCACAAGCATCCCATGATCAAAACAGATCTTGTTCAACTGCTTATATCCACTTCTGAGAGTGACACTTCTGAGAACGGCAGCAAAATGCGAGGGGCTGCAGCCACTGCCCACCCAGGAAAGGGATAAGCGGCCATTCTGAAAAATGAAGCAAGTGTGGCTATGAGGGCACAGTCAGCTGCCGTGGCAGTCGTGCAACAACAACAACAACAACAACAACAACAACAACAACAACAACAACAACAACAACAATAATAATAATAATAATTTATTATTTATACCCCGCCCATCTGGCTGGGCCTCCCCAGCCACTCTGGGCGGCTTACATAAAAACCAAAAATACAGTAAAATATCACACGTTAAAAACTTCCCTGAACAGGGCTGCCTTAAGATGTCTTCTGAATGTCAGGTAGTTGTTTATCATTTTGTCATCTGCTGGAAGGGCATTCCACATGGCGGGCGCCACTACCGAGAAGGCCCTCTGCCTGGTTCCCTGTAGCTTTGCTTCTCGCAATGAGGGAACTGCCAGAAGGCCCTCGGCGCTGGACCTCAGCATCTGGGCAGAATGATGGGGGTGGAGACGCTCCTTCAGGTATACTGGGCCGAGGCTGTTTAGGGCTTTAAAGGTCAGCACCAACACTTTGAATCGTGCTCGGAAACATACTGGGAGCCAATGTAGGTCTTTCAAGACCAGTGTTATATGGTCTCGGCGGCCGCCCCCAGTCACCAGTCTAGCTGCTGCGTTTTGGATTAGTTGTAGTTTCCGAGTCACCTTCAAAGGTAGCCCCACGTAGAGTGCATTGCAGTAGTCCAAGCGGGAGATAACCAGAGCATGCACCACTCTGGTGAGACAGTCCGCAGGCAGGTAGGGTCTCAGCCTACGTACCAGATGGAGCTGGTAAACAGCTGCCCTGGACACAGATTTGACCTGCGCCTCCATGGACAGCTGTGAGTCCAAAATGACTCCCAGGCTGCGCACCTGGTCCTTCAGGGGCACAGTTACCCCATTCAGGACCAGGGAATCCTCCACACCTGCCCGCCTCCTGTCCCCCAAAAACAGTACTTCTGTCTTGTCAGGATTCAACCTCAATCTGTTAGCCACCATCCATCCTCCAACCGCCTCCAGACACTCACACAGGACCTTCACTGCCCCCACTGGTTCTGATTTAAAAGAGAGGTAGAGCTGGACAATATTCTGTCATCTGGTACAAAATTCAAAATGCTACTCTGACTTTTTGTTATGTATGGTATCTAGGGCTATGGTAGGTTTGCAAATCTTTTTAAACCTCTTTCGCAAAGCAATCCTAATCCCATTCTGGCAGCAGCATAGTGTGATGAAGTGGCATAGTCACCACCACACTGCAGCCGCGTTGCTCCTGGACGAAGGCAGCTGTGTGGGCAGCTCAGAATCCAGTGAATTCTGGGGTGGTATAGCTCTTTTGTGTCCCCAGAGTGCCCCACAGACAATTTTGTGGGCTACCACAGGTGAGACTCCCGCCAGCAGGCAGAACATGGAGCTTGACATGCCTTGGTGTGCAGAGGTTGGTGGAGCTGTTTTGGACCTCAGAAGGTGGTGGACTCTCACTCAGAGGTTGTATAGCTATCTGTCATGGATGCTTTAGTTGAGATTCCTGCATTGCAGCGAGCTGGACTAGAAGGTGACCCTCCAACTCTATGATTCTATGACCTCCACCTCTATCCAACCTAGCATGGCAGACTGGG
Organism: Podarcis erhardii; assembly: GCF_964252035.2. NCBI lineage: Eukaryota > Metazoa > Chordata > Lepidosauria > Squamata > Lacertidae > Podarcis > Podarcis erhardii. The sequence continues at coordinate 103,213,756 of NC_138508.1, read as the reverse complement.
GGATGGGATTACAGCTCTAGTATCTTTCAACAAAGCACTGATGATCACATCACTGAGTGTTGAATGCGAGTGATGGCATCCCTTTTGCCCCAACACTTGCATTTTGTCTGACTCTACATGTCAAGGGCCAGCAGCTGAAGCAAAGGAGTTGGTTATCAGGGCCAATGCCCACCCACCATTGAAATGGTTGTTAAAGTTTCCAAGCACCAGAATTCCCCACACCACTTGAACTCTGGATATGCTAAACCACTTGAGCCAGCCTTTTAAGGGTATGTAACAAGCCTCTCTTTCTGTGTCTCCCCTCTCTCCTTCTCTTCCCTTCTTTCCCTCTGCTGATGCCAGCTACTAGCTGATGGAAGGAGAAGCCTGTTGGAACTGGTATCCCAGTGGAGCTGGTGGAATGGTCCTGTTTCCCATCTCTCCCTCTGCTGCTGCAGCCAGATGGATGGGCTGCTGTCTGGCTAATTATTATTCTTAATATCTTCTATAAAATATAGATGATTATAGAACTTTAAAACATCAAAGATGAACAGATAGACACTAAGAAATGTGAGAATAAAATAGAGTGGGGATTGTGGGGCAGGGGAGGCAATACAATAAAATAAATAAACCAAGTCATTAGACAGATGCACTAATTTGGATTGCATGAGACAAACCATTCCTCATCATGATCTAGAATTAGGGTGAATTCTCCTGCTACGAGCTGGGTGATGAATGGATATTCAAGCAGCAGTCTCCATGCGGACTAAGAACCCTGCTGTGCTGTCTCATACAAAATGAATATTGGTGTTATATTATTAAGTCACCTACATTTTTCAAGTACCTGCTGGGGATTTGAAAGTATAAGCAAATCATCAATAAGAATTTTTTGCTCCCAAGGAAGTTTCTTTTGCTAGACATTTAGTTAAATTGCAACCCCATCCTAAAAATAGTTCCTGACTGCAATATTCATGTTATAAAACTCTGATGCTGATACGTCAGTCAGAATGGCTAATTCTTTGATACCTCATTACTCACCAAAAAGTCCTAAGACTACAGGGAGTTATATAATATTTAGCAGTTTATTATCTGAGTTGAGGGGCCACAATAGTATAAAAACATGCAACTAGTAAATCAGAACAAGGAAATTTTTACAAAATTGGCCAGATCAGGCGTACAAAAAATCAATAATAACCTTTTGTTTGCCATTAACTTTTTTTTTTACTTATGTAAACAGCTATGGGTCCAACTTTATCTGGAATTATTGGCTATCCACTGGGTGACTAAAATATTTCCAATGTGCAGATTTGGCCCTTTGACCAATTTTTATACCACATAATCATATACAAAGATCTATGCAGTGTAGCAAATACAAAATCTAAAAACAACACATAATAGAACAGTTCAATACAGAAAACTAATGAAATGCAGCATGTACACATATGGGTCACAGGAATACAATATGGGTGATCTTCAAGAGAAGGCTTGCTCAAACAACCAGATATTGAGCTGGTGTCTCAAACACATTATTACAGAATGTGCTAGCTAGGGTTGCCATAATTTGAAGACCAAAAAAAGAGGGCAGATCTTTCAGTGGGGGAGAGGGGAGGAGTGCACACATGCACCAGGACACACCATGGGCCCTGGAGTGGGCTCACTGGAGTGACATCAAAGGGCACCAGGGAAGGACATGGCAAAATTTGCACGCAAAATGGGGGCCGCTGCTGCCGCTGCTGCCGCTACCACCAGCATCTCTTTCCCTGGCTTGGGCTGGCAGCAGCCGTGACATGCAGAGCAGGCTGCGTTGGCGCTGCCTCCTCCACTCCTCCGCTGCTGCTATCACTAGCGCTGCCACCGCCAGACCCACACACCTCTTTCCCCAGCTTGGGCTGGCAGAAGCCGCTACCAGAGCAGACTCACTTAAAAGGTTACTTCTCCTTTTGGAGGTGGGGTGGCTATGAAGAAAAAGCTTCCACTGCCTGTTCTGAGACCTCATCTTGTGCCATTGCATGTGCATGGAGGCATGAAATACAATAAATTTTTATAACACTGCTACTGAGGAAGAGGGTGGAGGGAGATGCCACAGGGCGTTCGGGAGCCAAAACATTCGAGTTGCAAGGCGTTTGACTTCCAAGGTATGACTATATTTGTGTTTATTATATTAAAATATAATAGCTATGGGGGGGGGGGAAGAGAAGTGGTTTGGTCTCCTTTTTGACAGCATATTGATCCAGTCTGACCCTCTTGTGTGGAGCAGAATTGATCTTCTAGATTGATTACACATTTTTCTCTATATTTTGTGATGCAGTTTTGGTGCAAAAAAGTGTACAAAAATTACATAAACACGTGTACAAAATGCTTTATGGCTTAATGTTTTGAAAAGCGTTGGACAGTGTGTATCTACAGTTTAAAGGTTTGTATTTCCTATTAAAATGTGTACAATTAAATGTGTGATTTCTGTGTGTTCTTTCAAAAATATCTGCAGAAAATGGAATGAAGTGGATAGTTGACTGCCAGCAGACTAAAACGAAATGAAATTAGCTGTTTAGGCCATCCCCAGGCTAAAATCCTATGCATGTTTACCTGGGAATAAGTCCCATTGAACTTAATTAGATTTACATAGGATTGCATTGTTAGTGCTGGAAGTGTAATACTGCTGGGGGGAAGTCAAAAAAGTTTCACTCAGAGTAGGCCTATTGAAATCAATGGCCCTTCCTTAGCCATTTTTATTCATGACAGTGGTGCTACTCTGAGTAAAATGTAGTTGACTGCCACCCACCTTTTGGAGCAAAATATGCAAAGCAAACTGTATGGTGCAAAATTCAATACAGTATTCGAGATGGCAGCACGCATATCTGGAGTTCTTAATAGCTTTGGAGGATTATGATGTCTATTCAGTCATTTCAATACCCTCCAAGTGTTTCTATTTTCTAGGGACTGTCCCAGAATTACAAAAGCCGTTCTGGCTTCTGATTTGATCCCAAAATGTCCTTCTTCCCCTGCCAGTGCTGCTGCCGCCAAGCTCAAGGATGAGGAGCTGGCTCTTGACCTGGGTGATGGAAGCAGCAGTGGTGGCTGCAGTGGAGCCTTCCGTTGCCTCTCCAGGGCCGCCACAGACAGCCTCTTCCCTTGGGCAGACCATGGTGGCTGCTGGAAAGCAGGTGAGGAGGAGGCTGCTGCTGCACCAGCTCTAAGAAGGCCACCCGGGGGGGGGGGAGAAAGGGGGAGCGGAGCGCAAGGATCTCTTTAAAAATTGCTTCATGCATCCAAGTCTAAACTTGCCCCTTTCTAACGTTTATTTATTGGTGTGTGTGTTTATTTTTATAAAACTACCAAAGAATAAAATTAGATCTGGGTTAAGGCATCTTCTCAGGATGTGTGTGTTCTGTGCGGTGGTGGCCCTTGCCCTTCTTTTGATAGGAAATGGTTTTTTTGGGGGGGATGGGGGTTGAGGTCAGTTTGGAGGGGGCATGAAAAATGTCCCTCTTTTCATCCAAAGAATGGTAGAGGGTATGGACTTCTGAACTTCAGAGAGGCATCTGATACAGATGGTGTACATTGCCATTGGTGCTTGCATGCAACAAAATGTGATTAGATATTCATTGGAGCTATTGTGCATAGCACAATGATGAACTAATACACCATTGTAACAATTGTTTTGCTCATGGATGCTTCTCGAAGTGAAATGTACAAATAGTTTTCCATAGCTTTAAATACCATGCAGCTAAGTACATCTATATTCGGAGATTAGATAGTTAAATGGCATTGGTGTGGTCTTGGAAGGTGGGGAATTGCATTATATAATAGTGATGAGTCATTATTATGAAAACATTTACCCAGTAAAGTATGCAGGCAAAAGACTCTTGATGTTTTAACATCTCACATTGGATGAGCTTCAGTACATATCACTTTTACTTCTGATATTATATTGCATGTGGTAGCTATGGGTGACAAAGTGTTGCCTAACACTTCTTGAAAGCACCACGTGGTAAATGTTCATTAATAATGCATTTTATGAGGAATTATTAAAGAACAGAGATGCACTCCTGTATCGTTTCATCAATATGCTAAAAGCATTTATAAATGCCACCTTCATTTTAAGTTTAGAGCTGAGAGTGCATTAGTCTACTTTGCTAGGTTTTGCATGTTTAGACTAGTTGCAACCAGAAAATTCATGTATTAACATTAACCCATAGAAAACTGCATGGCCTGGTTCTTCTTCCAGGATTGAATGTCTGACTTATACAGAAGCTTCTAAAATATCATGGCGAATCTTGGGCGAGGGATTAAAAGTGTCTGCCCAAACATGGCTGCTTTTAAGAATATGTAGAATAATGTAGCGAATAGAGTGTGGCATTTGGATCACTGTGGTTTGTTAGGCAGTTTTTTGTTCTGCAGTGGCTGCTGGACTTTGCCTAATATGCAGAGAGACGTAGTCTTGATTAATTCCATTAGTCTTTTATATAGCAAGCAACACTAATTTTAAATGGAAATATTTAAATACAACTGTTTTTCAAGGCTGTTTCTGCTGTGACACCATCCCTTATTCTGTGAAGCTATTGATCTCTGTCAGCCAGAATTCCATGGACTGCCTATGTCAGGGGTGGGGACCCTTTTTGTATCCCAGGGCCATATCACCTGGATGGAAAGCTGTCAGGGGCCACATTCAAAAAATAGACATGGCCAGCCCCAAATGTGGACATGGCCAGGCAGCACACAATCACACACAAAACCGCCCGTGATCATGTACATAAACACAGAGGGAGAGCACAACACAGACACATATACCGTATTTTTCCCTCTATAACACGCAGATTTTTTCTCCTAAAAAGGAAGGGGAAATGTCTGTGCGTGTTATAGAGCGAATGTGTGGTCCCTGGAGCCGAAAAACCAGGCAAAAATCAAATCGCGACGCTTCAAGGAAAAGGGAAAACTGAAAAGAGGAAGCGGCTGCTTTCCTGCATTCTGCCTCAGGGTCTTACTGCCCACCCTCCTCTGTTTCGTTGCTGTGTTTGCTGAAACGGAACAAAGAGCAGGGAAAGCCCCTCCCCTCCAGGCAAGCAGAGGGGAATTCCTCTCTGTGCTGCTGGGGGAGAGGGAGAGAGAGGGGGGAAGGGAGGGAGAGAGGGGGGAGGGGGAGGGAGAGAGAGAGGGGGAGGGAGAGAGAGAGAGAGAGGGAGGGAGGGAGGGAGGGGGAGAGGGAGAGAGAGAGAGAGAGAGAGATGGCTGGCTTGGGTGGGGGAAAACTTTTGCCTTTCTTTTCTCCAACCCGTTAAATCCCTCTCCTGCATTCTTAGCCAGCTGCTTCTCTGCACACCCCTCTAATGTCCCTTCTTTGTTTTTCCTTCGCTCCCCACTTAAAATGTGGTTACAAAGCATACCACATGGATCCTCAGGATCTTTGCATTGGGTCACCCCAAATTCACCATCAGATCACATAGCATGTCCATGGCTACAGCCTGCACCAAAAAAATCACGCACCCACTGTTGCCTGGGGCTGCAATGGTGCAAAAATGTGGTTAAAAAGCATGAATCCACAGGGATTCTCAGGATCCTTGCATTGGGTCACCCCAAATTCACCATCAGATCACATAGCATGTCCATGGCTACAGCCTGCACCAAAAAAATCACGCACCCACTGTTGCCTGGGGCTGCAATGGTGCAAAAACGTGGTTACAAAGCATGGATCCACAGGAATTCTCAGGATTTTGGCATTGGGTCACCCCAAATTCACCATCAGATCACATGTCTGTGGCCACAGCATGAAGCCCAAAAATGATACATCCACTGTTTCATTCAGAATGTTTTTTCCCTTGTTTTCCTCCTCTAAAAACGATGTGCGTGTTATGGTCAGGTGCATGTTATAGAGCGAAAAATACGGTACTTAACATAGATAAACTTGATACACAGTTAACACAGACACCTAACATTTAACATATGCAAACACCATTCTTTCTCTCTCCCTTAGAACACACTGGAAGTTGTTCTGCCTGGATAGCCAGCTCCCAGCATTTCTTCTCTATGCACTGCGAAAGGATTGTCCTTTTCTCAGAGCAAAGAGAGAAACCCAAATGAGCTGGTGATCCAGAAAGGGAGTAGTAATCTTTGCCGTGATTGTCTGGCAGGCTGGATGGGAATGTCTGGTTGCCTTGTTAGTGCACACAGGATGTTCCCCACTGCTAGTGCCACAGACAGTCTCTATCAGTTAGAGTTGCCATCACTGAATTTTGCTCATAGATAAATTTCAAAGCAAATTTGAAACCAGCAAGAGTTTTGATTCAGTCAGCAAAATTGCCCAGTGGGATTCTGTACATTTCTTTGTGGGACCTACAAAATAAGATTAAGACGAGGTGTTAGCCAACCTGCAGTGAGCATGATCTACATTTTCCCACTCAGAAATTCTCCACTCGGAAAGAAAAGCTGCTGTTTTTAAAGTTTTGTTTGTTTTTTGTAATTGTTTGTTACTCTGGGTTCTTTTAGGATGAAGGGCAAGATGTAAATTTTATAAATAAAATGCCACTGAAGTTTTGCTACAGCAATATTTTAGACATTTCTGCTTAACAGTAATGGTGGGGCGGGAGAGAAAGGGAGAAATGAAGGAAAATTATGAGTCCTGAAGTTGGGATAAGGAATGATAGTTTGGGGGCTAAAGAAATAGAAAAACGAATGTAGCTGGTTCTCAATTAGCTGAAAACATTTGAGGTGGTGGGAATGAACCTTTTCAGAATTGCTTAATGTCATGTTGGCATTTTTTAATTTTGGATGCCTGATTCCTCGTAGCAAAGAGGAGCTCATAGACTTCCCAATTCATCCATCACTGGTTCATGTAGCAGACCGCCAGAATTCTTGGTATGAGTGACAAATGACCTTGACCCAGAAGTATTTGATTTGCATATACATAATGTAATCTGAGAAGTAATGCTTTGGGCTACTGGGAATTCTTGATATAATTATGTTAATTTGCAATATGTTTCTGGGTGTTCTTTTAATAGCAGAGATGCTGAAATTAAAGCTCATATATTACATTTAAAATGAGGCATAAAATTAGATATACATCATAGAGCACATTATATAAGCATCACTCTATTAGAAAACATGGTTACAAATTTCTAGATGTGTTTACTTTTGGCTGTTTATTGCTGTGCATTCTAGTTTTTAAGTGCATAGTCCTGATTTAAATTTAGGGAGGAAAGTACAATAGCATTTTTAGGACAGCTATATCATTAACTTATTTACATTGCAGCACGAAGTCAGCCATAATTATTCACCATCAAGGCATAAAATTTCAAGACAGCAAGGGGAGCAGGGGGTGCAATAGGATTCTGCACTGTGATTATAATATTCCCATATAAACCACAATCCTGAAAACAATTAAGACAGTGGTGGCCAGAGAGTGCAGAACATGACACGTTATTGATGTGCATCTTTTCATCTTTCTGTTTTCATTGCATAACTTACCTACACAAAAGCAGATATGTGCAGCCAATCAAATTATCTAGATTATCTAGATCAAGGGAAGTAATAGTGCCACTGTATTCTGCTCTGGTCAGACCTCACCTGGAGTACTGTGTTCAGTTCTGGGCACCACAGTTCAAGAAGGACACTGAGAAACTGGAACGTGTCCAAAATGGTCAAAGGCCTGGAAACGATGTCCTATGAGGAACGGCTAAGGGAACTGGGCATGTTTAGCCTGGAGAAGAGGAGGTTAAGGGGTGATATGATAGCCATGTTCAAATATATAAAAGGATGTCACATAGAGGAGGGAGAAAGGTTGTTTTCTGCTGCTCCAGAGAAGCAGACACGGAGCAATGGTTCCAAACTACAAGAAAGAAGATTCCACCTAAACATTAGGAAGAACTTCCTGACAGTAAGAGCTGTTCGACAGTGGAATTTGCTGCCCAGGAGTGTGGTGGAGTCTCCTTCTTTGGAGGTCTTTAAGCAGAGGCTTGACAACCATATGTCAGGAGTGCTCTGATGGTGTTTCCTGCTTGGCAGGGGGTTGGACTCGATGGCCCTTGTGGTCTCTTCCAACTCTATGATTCTATGATTCTAAATACAACCAACCACACCCTAGGCCATCCGCAACCTCTCTCACCACAAAAGAAACAAAACAAGCGTATAGTAAAGAGAACCCGCATGAGCGATACTGACACAAAACCCCACACATACATTAAGCAGAATAGAAGCATTGCCACCCCCACTGCTAGTGCCACAGACTGTCTCTATCAGTTAGAGTTGCCATCACTGAATTTTGCTCATAGATAAATTTCAAAGCAAATTTGAAACCAGCAAGAGTTTTGATTCAGTCAGCAAAATTGCCCAGTGGGATTCTGTACATTTCTTTGTGGGACCTACAAAATAAGATTAAGACGTGATTAAGATTAAGATTAAGATTAAGTGTGTATCAAGCATATCTATGTTAAGTATATATGTCTGTCTTGTGCTCTCCCTTAGAACACACTGGAAGTTGTTCTGCCTGGATAGCCAGCTCCCAGAATTTCTTCTCCATGGCCTGCGAAAGGATTGCCCTTTTCTCAGAGCAAAGAGAGAAACTCAAATGAGCTGGTGATCCCACCCCACCCCACCCCACCCCACCGCCACCCCATCCCACCCTCACCCCCACTCACCAATCCCCCCTCCACTTCTTTCCCCCTTTTCTTCCTAATGTAACATTAATGTCTCAACAAATGAAACTGATCTGTAGAAAACGCAACTTGAAAAAAGAGACAATGCACGTATTTTTGTAAACTACGAAATATTTTATATGTGTGTGTGTGTGTGTGTGTGTGTGGTTTTCACCATGTAGATGCAGATCATTGCTGCACACTGCAGTTATCCTGTTTTTCTATCTGACTCCATATTCCTCCATTCAAAAGAAGCAGCAGTACAATATAGAGCTGCAACATGATACAAAAATGTATCAAAATTTCTCATTACAGCACTCAATGAAGGTGTAACATCACAAATTAGATATTGGTTGAACCACGTTCTCCCATGCCTACTTCTTAGGTGTCTGACAATCCAAAAACAACACGGTAGGCTAATAATATGATTACAACACTTTTATATCACTGCTGAATTGTATCTTAATTAACTCATATTAGTTGATGCCGATCGAGATATATATATATATATATATATATATTTGCTTTCGTAGATTTTCACGGGTACAGGAATGCAGGTTTTGGTGTCCTCGGGTGTCTTCCCGTGTAAAAGTTGGGGTGTCTAGGCGACGTTTCGACGAGGTCTCACTCGTCATCTTCAGGCTGGTGCTTTCGGCTTCTTGTTACTGGAACAGAGCAGGATCTCAGTGTTTGAGTTCCTATAAATACTGTAGAGGGGGTGTGGTGTATAGCCTCCAATGTTCTGGGCAGAGAGGAAGTTCCCAGGCTAGTGTGCCTTTTCTTCTTTTGTTCCTTAATTACTTGAGAGATATCTTGAGTGATTTCTTGAGTGATATCCTGAGTACCACTTAGGTGGGTCATTAGGTGTGGATTAGTTGTTAAAGTCTTTGTGTCTTGACCTCTTGAACTTTGTGAAGAGTTTTCCTGAGAAGATGGCTGTACTGTACTTAGTTGTGCTCTGGCTTGGCTTCGTGTATAGGGGCGAGCTGTGGTTTTGTGGCTTGTGTCAGCCAGATCTGTGTAGGGATTGCAGGGGGGTGCAGCATCCGGAGGTGCCACCATGGATTGGCTACTGGATGGTGTCTGTAATTCATCTGTGGAGAGGGTCTGGGTTTGGGTCTGGTGTGGTTGATTGGTGTTGGCGTTCTGTGTGCCTCTGGATCTGGTGTCAGTTTTTGTGGGGAGGGCTAATTTCCAGATGTCTGGCAAGCGGGATGTGTCGTCACGCTTGTTCATGTTGTGAGGGTGTTTCTCTATCTCGATGGCTTCCATGATTATTCTCTTGTGGTGATGTTCCGTGTTAAAGAGCAATTTGGAATCTGCAAAATTAATTTCGTGTCCTGTTTCTTTCATGTGTTGGAAAAGAGAGGAAGTTTTTTCTTCTTTTTTGACGGCATTCTTGTGTTCTGCGATACGTGCATTTATTCGTCTGTTTGTTTGTCCAATGTACGTGGCTGGGCAGACTTTGCAGGGTATTTCATAGATCCCTTGGTTTTCCAACTGGATTTTATCCTTGGGGTTTCTGAGGATATTGGCTATTTTTTGGTTGGTGCAAAAGGCTGTTTTGATGTTGTGTTTATGGAGGATTTTGCTAATTTTATCTGTAGTGCCCTTGATATAAGGAAGGAGGGCCATGCCATTGTTTTCTTCTGTGTCTTGGTTTTTGGGGGGTGTTTCCTTTTGGATTAGCTTCGTAATCCTGTTTTGCTGGTATCCATTGGCAATTAACACGTTTGAGAGATTCTGTAACTCAGTTGTCAAGTGGTCTTTGTCAGCCAGGCGTTTGGTTCTGGAGATGAGAGTCTTGGCTACGGAGTTTATTTGTGCAGGGTGGTGGTGTGATTGTGCATGTAAGTAGCGGTTGGTGTGTGTTTTTTTCCGGTAGATAGTGTGTCCTAGGGAGCCATCAGGTTTTTTGTAGATTAGGACGTCAAGGATTTATAGGAACTCAAACACTGAGATCCTGCTCTGTTCCAGTAACAAGAAGCCGAAAGCACCAGCCTGAAGATGACGAGTGAGACCTCGTCGAAACGTCGCCTAGACACCCCAACTTTTACACGGGAAGACACCCGAGGACACCAAAACCTGCATATATATATATATACACACACACACACACACACACACACACACACACTATATATGTATATATGTACACTATCTGACTGTAAATTAAAGCTGAGGGGAGCAGCAGCAACACCTGAAGAAATGCCCCCTTTCAACAAGTTTCTCGACAAAAAGGGGGCATTCCCACAGAGCAGCTGCATTGCTGCTGGTCTCCCACCCTACAGGGGCACAAGGGGGGGGGCAGTACCAATGGCAGTACCAATGGCAAAACATCTCAGGCTGGCCCGGTATATAGAGCATGTAGAGGTTCTATGGAGAGGCATTCATTCACCATCCTAGACATTAAAATGTTTAGCACTGCATATATAACCTTATCACATTTTCATCAAGTGCATAACAAGAAATTTGTTTCTAAATCCTCTTGAATGGCCTGCCCAGGTGTACTCTCAGCAGCTGTTCTACTGTTATGAAATGCCCTGTCAGGTCTGCATGCTTTGACCTTCCAGTATCCATGAATCCTGACACATATTCAGACAAGATGTTGGACCATGGTAAAACTTTTGTACTTCTTTAAACTCCCCGCCCCCTAGATTTTACTAAATATGCAAGAAATTATTATTGAAATCACAATGGAACAAAGGCATACATATTCTTAAATCATCAAGAATAACCTAATAAAGGCGAACACAGAAGGGGGGAGAAGGAAACAAAAACAATAAAACATTTTCCAATTTCAGAGTTTGGTTGTTGTTCAGAGAGTTAGCTGGGAGTGGCTGAACTTTCCAGGGATACTGGAAACCTGTGTCAACTATGGATTGTTCCATATCTTGCCTGGGTTGCTAGAGTTTGTGATTCTTCATTCATAAGTTTGATAAAATTGAATCAAGTTGAATAAAACATCTTTCTTTCTTTCTTTTTGACAAAGCTCTGTGCAAACAAACCTTCTGGGCAAGTTCTTCTGATAAGACTAAAACCTAGATCTGACTATCCCATACTACTCAATGATGCTTCTGCTGTACTTAATAAGTAGATCTCTGGAAACCTGGGTACAAACTATATACATATAGAGATGTATTCTGTACTTAACTTCCATATGCATTAGGCAAACACAAACATAACATGTAATCAAAGATGTTTTAGCAGTGTTTGACAAGCTCTGCCCCCCAAGAAACATTCCATGCATATACAGTACAACACCTATAGGAAGCATAAATAATAATTCATAAAGATCTATGAATACATTTCCAGCATCTATTAGGAGAATCTAAAATAAGGTGGGTTGCTCCATGATAAAATTAAGGTGCTATTATTCTTGGGAAAGAAACACACATAAAAGACACCAGTTTTTGTCTTGAACAACTGAAATCCCTAAAGGGATTTCAAGTTCCCCTTTGAAATGTGAAGATTACTGGAGAAGAAGGGGTTTTGTTTGTTTGTGAAGGCACCTTTTTCAGAGCAAGTACTGTGAAGTTTTGACAGATACTTCAAAAACGTTCACTCAAAGACAAGAGCTGTCTTTGAATTTTTGGTGGGAAACTTACAAAGCTTTAGAAAGGTTGGTAGGGCAGGGGAACAAATATTCTTAGCAAACAAGATTCCCACCATCACAACCACTACCACCCAGGTCTCTTCTCACACGCAAAGGCAGTCCATGCAACTATCTGTGAAAAGCCTAGAAAACAACACTTCTGCAGTAGGCTGTACAATTGCCACACCAATCTCACAAGATATGGAGCTTGTTTACTCAGAAGTAAGTCCCACTGAGAACTGGCTTCTGAGATCATGGTAATATACTTGCCTCAGACCAGGTCAGAAAATTTGTCCATGTAGGGCAGTATCATCTACTCTGATAGGCAGCAGCCCTCCAGGCTCTTGGACAAAAGTCTTCCTGCCATTTAATGGGAGTTGCATGCACCTTTCAGGTGGTAGCAAGTTGAGAAATTCAGTGGCATATCTGGAATTTCAGTGGTGCCCTGTGTGATACCAAAATTTGGTGCCTCCTGCCTTCCTTTTTACATCATAGTTGTGGCACCCCCTGTAGATCCTCCAAGCATAGATGCCAACTCTATGGGGCTGAAGACACCTCAGACCCCTCAAATATATTGGGGTGGGACTGAGCCACCCCCATCTTGAGGGGCTGGGCCTCATCGGGCTTTGCTGGAGCGAGCCCCACTGGGCCTTCCTGCAGCTGCAGCGGGACTCGCTGGGCCTATCCGTGGCTGTGACGGGCCTCGCTAAGCCTCCTTGTGGTTGTGGCAGCCCCCGTTGGGGCTCCCCATAGCTGTGGCAGGACTCGCAGCCTCCTCCCACCATGTGATGTCACATGCGCCACAGCCCCCCCCCCAAATTGGGTGGAACCCAGCGCCTATGTCCCCGAGGCTCCACGCCCACACTCTCCTAAATCTACTTGAGTCATTAGAATGTCCAGCAGACTGCAAGGACAGGTGTCACTTTTTTTGAATGCTGCCCAACATCGGAATTCCATAGAAATAAAATAATTATGTGTGTAGGGATTTGTTTTATTTTGTTCACATTGGGGAAAACTCAAAAGCAATATCCACCTCTTGTAATCCAAGGTGGTACAGCCCATTCTATCACCTCATTCTGTGGAGTCAGTTGGACTTACTCCCAAGTAAGTGCACACAGAACTGTAACCTTAATAAACTACTTTGTAAGAAACATTCTGACCAAAGCCAGGAAGTCATATTTATTGAGAACATGCATAAGATCTCGTAACCAGAAAAGTCATTTAGGTTGTCTTTATTTTCTTTTTCAGTCAAGAGAAAATACGAAAGTCTCTATTCTGCCTTGAGGTAAACCAACTGGCCATCAGATTTAAAGGCATTTCTGCATTTTTAAAATCACTTTATTAACTCAATAAAACATCAAATACAAGAAGTGCAATAAATAAGATTCAAGTGGAGTAAGTCAAGACATCTGCATATGAATATTGATAATATTACAGCAAATGAAGGCAGCATAGCGTTGAACATTATCATATATTAACATTATTTCAGAACATTACAAAAATACCAATTTCTCCATGAACTTGTGGGTTGATTTATGTGTATTTTTTATAGTAAGTTAACTTAATCAGTGTTACAGTGGACTAGATGGCTATCATTATTTTTGCTGCTGTTATAAAAGGTTGATCACTATTTCTCAATCATTTTTCTGACATAACTTCCTACAAATATTTTAGGTTCTAAAAGTATATGAGCTCTTATCATGTCTGAGATATTAGTCTGTACAGGTTTTCAAAATGTTTGTATTTGAGAACAATTTGAAAAAAATGTGTACTTTAATCAGCTTTACTTGAAACTGATTATTGTGATTTTATGTGGTGAACTGCCCCAATACCTGCGGGTATAGGGCAGTATACAAATAGAATTAACAATAATGATGTAAGTAAGTAAGTAAGTAAGTAAGTAAGTAAGTAAAATGAAGCAGGTTATATAAAAAACCTTTCTGCATTTTGAAAGAAAAGCAAAGGTTTCCCATTTCTAGTGCCCAGGTATTTACTTTTCTTTTGAGGAATATTGCACTTTCTGAGTTTCTCACAAGTGTTGTAAGTATATTTAAACTCACCTGTGAAAGAAACACAAACAGGCTCTGTGTACATTGTGTGCTGTTTCTGTAGAAACTAAAATAAACCAGGACGGTTTTGGGTTGTGTTTTTGTTTGTTTGGGGTTTTTTTTTTTAAAAAAAAAAGCTTGTAAATTACCAGGCTTTCAATAAATTGATTACTGTAATTCAGTGATTAAATTTTTCTAAGTGTGTAATTTGAAAATTTCAGTATAGGCGCCTCTTTCAAAATCTCAATATAGGTGCCTATATTTATTGAACAAAATATGTAATATATAACAATTCAATAAACAGAAGCTAGTCCATTGTTAAAACAAAAAATCATCTGGTCCACTGGTTAAAACTGGCAGTGTTCTTTGTGCCTGGACCAGGAAGGAGAGCATAATAGAGGACAAGAGGAGGAGGAGGAGGAGGAGGAGGAGGAGGAGGAGGAGGAGGAGGAGAAAGAGAGAGAGAGAGAGAAGAGTTTTCTCATTTTATTCCTTTGCTGTCAGTAGTTTGGTTGTGGGAGGTAGGCAGGAATTCTTCTCCAGCTCAGATTAAAATACAAGTCACAGAATAACTCAGAGGTTATAAACTAAGAAATTATGAAACCTGGCAGGCATGTGCACCCAGGGATTATTTATTTATTTATTTCAATTAACTAAAGGGGGGGGGGAATTTGATGAGATAAAGAAATAAGGACAAGGAAGATGTATGGAAGCAAGAAGCAAACAACCACAACAAGAATGGCCAAGAAGTCAAAACAGGAGATTTTTCCTGCAGAGAAAGACTCATGCCAAGCTGTCCAGAAGCAGGGCAGATCTGGGAGTTTGAGAGCAGGATGGCTCCCGAGGTGGACACCCCAAACAGCATCTCCTCCCTACCAGGGAAGAAGGGGTGAGGGAAGATCTGTTTCTTAAAGTTTTGAACTGGTAAATACCAAATTTGTAGAGACAATTATTTCTTCTCTACAATTCTGTATTGTAACACTTGACAAATCCATTCTTTTCAGAAGTACAATGCATGGTGCTGTGCTGCCTAAAAGAGAAAGTCGTGATGCTTTGTATTTGTGACTGTGCTGTGTTCTGGAGGTTAGGAAACCATAAGGGAATCTGAAGGAGAGAAGAAGCCTTAAGCATTAAAATGGTGAACAAGTAGAAATTCTAGAATAAACCATGCATAAACCATCGTTTCAAGGCTTAGACCTTTAAATGCCCAGAGCATCTATTGACTTAAAAAGTTGTATACACAAATACACCACCAGTATTTAGGCTATAAATGTAATCTTATCATGCTTTTCTAAAGAAAGCTGCACTGCATTAAATGAAGTTTACTTCTCAGCAAACATGATGCAAGGTGTTTATCAGATTTGCTTCTGAGCTTGACAAACTGAAATAAAAATAATACCAAAAGATGTGTGAAAAAGCTCATCTTGCTCATCTATATTTAAGAGAGTGCTGTATGTTACAATGCTAGAATAAACATTGGGATCACTATGATGTTTTTCCATAGTACTTGTGTAAAGCATTGATATATGCAGGGGAGAAGTAGCCCTTTGGTCCAATGATCCAGATCCAAAGGTGGCCACCTCTTGGCAGACCACTTCTGACTGGGGGTGAGTCCTCCCCTCTGTCAGGCGCCTGATGTCAGGAGGAACTGTGCCTGCTGGAATGTGGAGCTGAACCCAGGGGTCTTGTAGTGGATAAAAACACCACTTTCAGCAGGGATCAGCTACACCCTGAAGCTCTGATCAGGAGCTCCTTAGCGGAATGAATCCCAGCAAAGCTTGCATTTGGTATCAAAAAAGCAGTGAATGCAAGCTTTGTTTGCAATGGAAGAACTGGAACTACACTCTAAGGCTCTCAAGGGTTCCTTTGAAGCTGCCCCACTCTTGATGTCATATTCCACCAGGTGGAAAAGGTTGGTGTGGGAGGGATGATCTTGCCAGTTAAATTAGGACACTTGGCAGGCCTTAGCTCACAGCTCAGATATTCCCCATGCCTGATGGAAAATATGAATACAAATGCATGTATAAGCAGCTGTATACATATATCTTTAAGTACTAAGACCAGTTCTTTCCCATAAGTGTGTACAAATATACATACATACTTTACTTCCATATTTCATATGTTTCTTGAAGCACAGAATTACTGTGTCTCACAGCAATAATAAACCGGTGCTGCTGCCGTAAGAGCTGGATCCTGTATTCTGTGGAAGAGATGTGTAGCAATCTGAAGTGATATCAGATAGCTCAGCTGGTGATGCGCAGTAGCCTCCTCGAACCCAGGATATAAAATTTTACAAAATAAAACCATGATAGTTCTTACTATCAGGCAAAACACAGCTTTGAGAGGAATGATTTTCAGTGGAGAAGAAGCATCAGCATCATATGCCTAAGTCACTATCCTACTATCACACACAAAAAGAGGAGACTGTTTTTAAGGATGATGGCTGGGGAAAACCTAGCTCCAAAGATAGCAAGGCTACCTAACAAAACAGAGTTCTTCTGCTATGTTCCACATACTTGAAATGCTCACCTTCTTCAAGTCTTCTCCTGAAGATTGCACTGTAAATCAAATTGAAATAATATAAAAGTGTCCCATTTTGGTGGCTCCACTGGCAAACTTAACTGGTAGTGTTCACAGACAGCAAGAGTACTGTAGTCAGAGCCCAGCAGCAAGCCACCATTTCAGTTTCCTGAAAAGCCCCAACATAAAACATTAGGTAAAGGTAAAGGGACCCCTGACCGCTAGGTCCAGTCATGGACGACTCTGGGGTTGCGACGCTCATCTCGCTTTATTGGCTGAAGGAGCCGGCTTACAGCTTCTGGGTCATGTGGCCAGCATGACTAAGCTGCTTCTGGTGAACCATAGCAGCGCACGGAAACGCTGTTTACGCTCCCGCCGGAGCAGTACCTATTTATCTGCTTGCGCTTCGTGCTTTCGAACTGCTAGGTTGGCAGGAGCTGGGACTGAGCAACAGGAGCTCACCCCGTCGTGGGGATTTGAACTGCCGACCTTCTGATCGGCAAGCCCTAGGCTCTGTGGTTTTACCCACAGTGCCACCCACGTCCCATAACATAAAACATTATGAGGATTTAAATAATGGGTCTCATGTCTGCATTAGGCAACTGACTGCCCAGCTTTGTTCAGTGGGCCTAGAAGTGGCCTTATGGTAGACACAACCAGGGTGTTGGGTCTGTGGCAGCTGAGAGTGGGCTTTTTGGATACACAAGCATGAACGTGATCCCTCCTTCCCCTGGCACACTTAGGAGCCTCATCTTGCCATGCTAAGTTGGGCCCTTTGAAAGCCCTAAATTCCACCAAATAATTAAATCCTCAGTGATGATAAGTCAAAGTAAAAATATGTCCTCCATAGCAAATAAACAGCTTTTTATTAAGTACAGTTGCTTTAAAAAATGTAATGGCTCATAAATGATCCCACTACAGCTAGATAATTAGTATAAAGCAGACCATGAAGAGTTACACAGAATCCCACAGCACCGAGAGCATGAACAACATAGCAACAGATTAAATTTAATGGAAGTAATTCAATGTGTAAAGTGATGCACATTGGGAAATATAAGGGCAACTCTGCTTATACGGTGTTGGCTTCTAAATTAGCCATGGCCATGGAATAAGGCTGTCTTGGGAGTCATGATGGTGCTCAGTTGGCAGCAAAAGTAAGGAATTAGTAGGAAAGGGGTGAAAACTCTAAAGGAAGAATCCAAGCATCCATTTATAGATAACTTTGGAATTATTTTCAACCTTAGACACTTCACATCAATATGGAGATGATAGAACTGAAAACAGTGCATAGTGGTTCTGAAAATCTCACCCCTTTTCTTCACAATTAACATTCAGTGTTTACTTTAGGAAATTGTTTTTGGAATGCTACTCAGTCCTTCTGCCATTTCTTTCTTTTTAAATGGATTTTGTGCCACTGACAACTAGTTTACCATTGGTTAGGAAAGGGTGTGATGGTAGTATTGACAGCATGGGAAGACCAGAACATTAAAACAGGTGTCCAGTTTTTCATATTAAATGCTGGAAATGCAAATTATTAAGGGATGAAGGCTCCCCGTGCCCTGCGGAGGCTTCGCACAAAGCACTTCGCAGAGCTCTCTCTAGCTATTCTGGCTTTTGAATGGCCCTGCAAAGCCTCCGCAGGGCACAGGGATGCCCTGCGCAGGCTTCATACAAAGCTAGACCAACTATCCCAGTGGCTATCCCAGAAGCCAGATCCCTCTTGCTGTTCTGGCTTCTGGGATTCAGAAATTTCCCCCCTTATTTCCTCCCCCCCCATCATCTGGTGCATCCTATAGAGTGAAAAATACGGTATTTATCTACTAGCACTGATGTGCTTTCAAACTGCTAGGTTGGCAGGAGCAGGGACCGAGCAACGGGAGCTCACCCTGTCGTGCTGATTCGAACTGCCAACCTTCTGATTGGCAAGCCCAAGAGGCTCAATGGTTTAGACCATGGCACCATCTGCAGAGCTGTGCCAGACAGGGAATTCCAGGGCTGCATTATTCAAACCAACCTGGCCATTAACAAGACAAGGGAACTTCCCTCTAGCCCCCAAGTATGAACAGAGGCTGGTGATTTGGAAGTTTCCAGGGTAACTGCTCTGGGGGAGGGCAAGGGCTTCTGGGAGGAAGAAAGGGGAGCTCCCTCTCTGGAGGCTGCTGGCTGCAGGCAGCTTATGCTGCTGCGTATTGGAATGACTATGCTGTAAGATCTGTACTCCCTCCATGCAAACCGAAAGTGAAAATAGTGAATAAACCATATTTCTTAAAGCACAACAGTCTTCTATTCTCCAAAGGGACACAGACCCTGTGTGTACCTGGGACCCCATGGCTCTTGCCACCACTCAGCAGGGAGAGCAGCAGGCACCCGGCTTTTGTAGCATTATATACAGGCACATTGGCAAGTATATAGAACAGATGAATTTAGGTTGGATTCATCTCTGAGAGCTTTGTGCTACAGAACACATAGCATGCTCAAAAAGTTCCTGGGGTGCCAGCACCTAGCAAAGTCCACTGCTGTGTTAATTCCATCCTAAGGTCCCCATGAGAAGTGGCTCTGAGCCATATTTTAAATTACCCAGAATGCCCCGGAGCTAAACTGCATTGGGGAAAGCAGCCTAGTGCTCATCATAGCAGTGCTGCTGGCTGCCATTGTCAGATAATCCTGATGGGATTTATCAATGTAAGAAGGCACTTCGTCAAGGGTCTCTTCAGACTTGGGGCTGGATGTGCGCTGTGCATGGCAGGTTGCAACAGAAAGTGGGCTATGGCAAGTTTGGGATGAAGCCATAAGATAAACAGATGAGTGCAAGCTGGTAGGATGGAAAGCTTACTGCTCTGGCCATAACAGCGTTATTTTACTGAGGTGATTATAGGTATGTGTTACAGACTCCCTTTGAAGGAGATTGCCACACACATTATTTATTATTTCAGAAGATTTATATCCTTTCCTTCCACTGCGTTTGCAGGGCAATCAGAGTGGCTTAGCCCAATTATATTTAATGTTTAATTAATTAGTTGGGTAGATGATTCCTAGGGGAAGGTATGTCGATGCAAAAAAGTACTGGAAATCACCAACGTCCAAAGCTGTTTTCCCAGGAATAAAGAGCCACTGGTATTTTGTTCCATGTTTTTACATTTAGTATGTCAGCCAATTCACAGAGGGTTGCTTTAAGGATTACTGAGAGGAAATATTATCTAAATGAGAAGTTTCAATAATATGGATAAATTTCAGACTAGAAAATATGAAATGCTATAAATTGGGAAGTGGAAGAGTACATAGAGCAGCCATTTGAAACCAAAAACTTCACTCTTGTGGTCTATCACCACAACAGCTACTCACTTTGGGTTTTAGTAAAGCAAACAGTCTAATTTGTCAGTGCCTAATGATATCGAGCGTCAGAACAACTTGGCCACAATAAGGAAATTTTGCCCATGGTATGACTATTTTCCACCTTCCAATTTCGGCTCTCTGGCACCCTATCTGCATAACCTAGCAATTCTAAAATATAGACATGGTTTTACCCTCACAAGATTGAATGTATTGTCCTCAGCTGTACTTGAGGGAAGATTCCAACAGATTCCTCACGAAAAACACTTCTGTCCCTGTGGAGATGGCAGTACTGAATGGGTGGCGCATGCCCTTCTGGCTTGCACTCTTTATAAAGACTTAAGGAATCAGGTTATCACCACTCTTTTACTGTCCATCCCAGGTTGGCAGATCAAGATGAGCAGGTGACAGCAAAGGCTGCAAGGTTTTTAGCTGGGGAAATCAGAATAAGATCCACTATTTGACTATTGATTCAAACCCCTAAAATGTATTTTATATAATTGACTTTTTATTCTCTGTATATCGTATTATTTTTATTCTTTGTACATTGTATTGTTGTTTTATTGCTATGGCCGATGGCTGATGCAAATAAAGATTCATTCATTCATTCAACCAAAGTTGATTTGAAATAAAGCATGATGCATACTCCCTTTTTTATAGATGATGATGTAGTTGACTGCAGTATTACTCATCCCTCTTAAAATGGGCTAGTTAGAAAGAGAGAATATCATTTTTCATAGTCTTTTTCCATTTGTGATCTGAAAGTTGGGAGAATGGGATTGTTATAGGAGCTGGATAAAGTGTCCATTTTTTAGAAGTTGCTATTGAGTGGAAATGAACTATTTATTATTTAGAGTACATCACTTGTCCACCATTGGCCACTGCTTAGACTGAGAGCCTTTTCAATGCAGTGATTGATGAACTTAGGGTCAAATGATATGTTACAAAACCCAGGCATTTAGCAACTGAGAACTCAGCTACATTAGTCAAAAATCAGTGCTTTGAATGTGTTGTAAACATGCAACACCAGAAGGCGCCAGAGAGCAAAAAAAAAAATACGGTGTGTGTGCGCCCCCCCCCCCCCGTGTAGATCTATCCTGAGTGAACAGAGGGGTTTTTTAAAGTGCAATTGGCAGGCGTGGGATTTCGCTTCCTGTTTCATCCTTAGATGGAACTTCTACAAGCTGCCCTGTGACCTGACAAAAAGACAGAGTGGGACAGAAATACAGTATAATGAATATGAGAATAACTGTAACAACAATAATAGCCTCCATATCTTATTGTTTCATAACTGGAAGAAGGGGGTACTGGAGAGAGCCCTCTTCCCAGTAGCCAGGGATCAGGTCGGGTGCTGTTGTGCTCATATCCTGTTTGAAGGCTTCTCGGTCATCTGGTTGGCCACTGGGAGACCAGGACGCTGCACTGGATGGACCTTTGGACTGATCTAGCAGGGCTCTTCTTGTTCTTATGTCATCTTGACATGTCCTGTTAACTGGTGATAACTTCCTTCTGTGCACAGTGTCTCACAGCCTTCACTTCTCTTCCTTCCCTCTCGATAAGCTATTGTTGCAAATTCTAGGCTGCATGTTAAACTGGAAGAGTTTTTTATCTTTACAATGCTTTAGTTTCTCTCCATGGCAGGCAGTAGTCAGAAAATTATTTGTGTGCCAATGTACCAAATGAGAACCAAGATTCTGCACTCCCTTTCTAATTACATAAGCAGTCTTCCTTTGGGGACAGCAAAGCAATTCTGAGTAAGTCTTCCTTCTTATCAGAAACTGATTATCTCGAGATGAGTCTATTTTCCAGAGAGTCCATGGGAACAGCAATTACAGACACACTGATTGTGTGACTCTGAAATGGAGGGGGGGAATCAAATGAATCAGTGAAATTATATTTTAAGACTTCACAAATAAAAGAAAATCAATTTAATTGGCAAAAGTTGAGGCCATGTGGAGTTCTTTTATTCCCTTATGTATTCGTGAATTATTAAACTACTGTTTGCTCCTGTTCATATTAATTTTGTGAAGGGAACCTATAGCAAATTAAAGTCAATTGTTGTAAGGCTTAAAGTTAGGAAATTAAGACTACTATTAATGGCTAGGGACAGTGAATTTAAAATATAATTAACAGGCTAATCTTATTCTTCTTCAAGTGTTATGTGAGTTTATGAGGCCACATGTAGGTCCCCTTGCCAGGCACAGCTGCAGACATGGGCTCAGTGCTGCTATGAGGCAAGACATTTATGCTCCACAACAACATGGTGGGAACCCAAAAAGTGATTAGGGAAAGGGATATGTTGGGTGAGTATGCACGGTGAGTATGCACGGCCATGCTGCTCCTCGTGGCTCAGCTGGAGGTAAAAGTGTAAGGCATCCATCCTGGCTCAGCCGAAGCTCAGGTAAGTCCTGGAAAGGGGTGGGGGTGGGGGGGCAGAATGGCAAAGAAGGAGACTTACCCATATTCCAAACTCCATTCACCTTAGTCACTTGGCCTAGCAACTCTATTTTAAAGACTAAAAATAGAATAAGAAGCTGGGGCTGACAGGAATTTCAGACCATCAAAATCTGAAGGGCACCACATTGGCTACAGAACTAGTGTCTCTTGTGAAATTTGATCAAGCCAATGGATCCAATGTATGTCTTGAGCATCAACACTAATTTTTTTTAAAAAAAAACAAAGACCATATACTGAAGCAAACAAGAGCTGAAGGGCCAGCAAAACTGACTCTGCTCACTGTATCATTCCTTCACGTGCCCAGACTCTCAGAGCAGTTTCCTCTAATACAATGCATTTTGTGTATGTCAGGCATAGGCAAACTCAGCCCTCCAGATGTTTTGGGACTACAACTCCCATCATCCCTAGCTAACAGGTCCAGTGGTCAGGGATGATGGGAGTTGTAGTCCTAAAAACATTTGGAGGGCTGTGTTTGCCTATGCCTGGTGTATGATATTTACACCAATTTATTTGCTTTCCCCTAATATATGTATTTTTGTAAATATTTTTGTTTGACTGCATAGCAGAATTTGGATAAGTGCTAATTTTGAAGGATAGCTGTGATTTGTTTCGCAAAATGTTTTGTAAAGTGCAGATTTGATAGATTTGGTTTCAAATGAGCCCTGAATCGAATTCCTCCCCTACTCACAGTAGCCAACCAGATGCCTAAGGGAGCCTGTAAGCAGGACCTGAGTGAAATGACAGGCTTCACCACTTGGGAATACCAGCAACTGCTATTCAAAGACATATTGCCTCCAACAATGGTCTTATCCTCCACCTGTTGACTTTCTCCTTCAGAGGGGGGGCAGGGGCACCAAGGAGGGTGGGTCGGGGGGGCAGGGTCCCACAAAATTGCCAATAAAAGGGCTGCCCTTCAAAGTTTCGGGGGGGGGGCACACGCATACCATGGGGCGTGCTCACGTCAGATGCACAAGCAGTGGGGCATCCACACAACATGTCAGCATATGCACACAGATGTTGCTTGGCCCTGGGCCCCCTCAATCATGGGGGCAAAGCAGTCTGTGTTGAGGGAGGCAATTCCAGGGCCTAGGCAGCACTGGCAAGAAATCCCTACCCCACTCATTCACCCAAGCACCTCCAGTGGTGATAGGACATGAAGCAGAGACTCCACAGAAGATCTGTGGAGCTAAATCATGTGGGAATCGTGTCTCTTTGCCACTCACTACCATTTCCCTGTGCTTTCTTAATGTACATAAAAGAATGGACAGCTGAAGTATGTAAGGGGAGAACTCTTCCAAAAACTCTGGTGCTCTTTCTAAATATATGCATCTTTGTGCCTTGCAGAGGGAGGGGCTTTGATTAGGAGGAAACAAACGAAGGGCATCAGGGTGAGGGGCTCCTGGAATCACGGGTCATATTGCAGTAGTGGCACGTATGGTGGAGTCTGGCATCACTGAGTCTGGCATCACTGCTGCTTACATGGATATGGCTGCAGCAGGACAGCGGTGAAGTCAGAGCCACATGGTTGTGCCAGTGGGGCCTTCAGATTGGCCTTGTGGGAGTCCTGCTGGTAGATAACGAGCCTCACCACTGGCCTGTCTAGTAAGCAGCAACAATGCCAGTGTCAGGAAGATGGTGTCACCCCATCTCACACACTGCTATGTTGATTACCAGATAGAGGGTTTTGGGGGACCAGATTCATGCGCTGGACGCCAGCTGCCTATTCCTAACATACATGCAAAAATGAATAGAACCCTCTATCACTATAACACTCTCTCTCTCTTTTTGACAAGATTAAATAATACTGTCTGGTTTAGTAGATTAATTTTATTTTAAACTTAGCCAGTGGTTTATCTGAAACTAGCAACCTTTCTACATTTTTATTCCTTGCAGTGTTTTTTTTTTTTTAACAGTCTGTTCTCTCTAATGATTTCATATGCTTTCAATGAGAAAAGAAGTGTTAGCAGTTTAAAGTGATGTGAACTTGAAAAACCAAGGGGGGAAATATTGGATGATGTGGCTGTCAGCAAAAGGCGAATGTAATGAATCAATCAGGAAAGCTCTGCTTGGACCTTAAAAAGACACGGGAAAAGCAGCAGAACCAAATTGATCATGAAAGGTTTACAGGTGCAATTAGAAAAAAGGCTGCAAGAAGAAATTGTCAAAGTGCAAGAATATCCAGTTCAAATCCCTGAGTGGGGGGAATAAAAATATCCCAAAGAGAATTACGGTAATAATCAAAGACAAGCCTGCAAGGGTGCCAACTTGAAAAAATATTGTGGGGGGCCAGGTAAGCCCCGCCCTGCATAATCGACCGCATGATGCAGTGCACACACACCATTTGAATGGGAATGCCCATCAACTTTGTGGGGCCCTGGCCAAGGAGTTGGCTCCCATGCAAGCCTGCTTGCTAATAATCTGTTACAGGACAATTCAAGAAGCAGATTGTAGACAGGCTCTTACCTTTAGACAAGCACTTACCTTTAATTTTGTTCCTAATAAGTGGTGAACCTAATATTAGAGTTAAACCATCTCCCATAGAGTAGTCAACGTCTGAGAGCTTAATGATAATAGAACACACTGATATGGTAACAGGAATGTTATAACAGCTGTGAAATCTGGGAATGAAGTGGAAGAGTGAAGTTGGTCACCAAAGATACACAATTTATGGTTAAAGAATTCCACATGTAAACCCTCAAACTTTGCGTAAAACATTGAGGAGCCAACCAGCACTGCACTGTATCTCAAAATGAACAATGGCATTTGTGCTACCATACTTCAGGCTACCATGTCTGGAATATCCTACTCCGATTTATGAAATAAATTTGGGTGGTGAATGAGTGGGTGGTGAGCAATCAGCCACTCTATCCTTGAGGTGGGGTTTCTGGTTTTTTGTTTGTTTGTTTGTTTTGTTTTGAAAATGTCTATTGATACTTGATAACAGGCAATGGCCTACAAAAGCTCAGTTTCTTTCAAGAAGCAGCTAACAGGGCACCCCTAAGAATAAGATGCTGGCAGAATTTACCCTGGCTTAAGTTAAGTCAGTGTTAATTACTGCTATTCCAAATTCCATTGTGGGGCTACTGACGGTTGAGCCAGCCTGAGCTTGACAGAGAGAAAACAAGCCTTTAAAACAGAGCTTGACTATACAGGTTATACAATCTTTTTTGCTATTGCAAATTCTATCAGGATATCAGGTCTGAGTTGAAAGAGGTTTAGAATAGGTGTAACTTTCTCCTTGCACAGTCCCAGCATGTTCCTAGAACACCCATTTTGGGGGGAGGAGGGGGACTTATGTCAGTGTAAACTCTGCTGATGGGCATTCCCATTCATATCTTGGGCTGTCACAGCTGAGCTACACCAGTGTAACTCTCTCATCCCAGTTTTTTTGGGGATATACACTGGTATAGCCCTGGCTCAGCTGTGACAGCCCAAAATTTGCCTATTCCAAACTTGCTCATCCTGGAGGGATGACCCTACTGAAACGTTGACCCAAAGGGTGCCCTCTTGATTCTAGGGTAAGTTGTGAGATCCTGCAGTCATATGACATTGCTTTCTTGACCAGAAAACAGTATCATTTCAGGCTTCTGGTATTTTTACCAGGCTAGGCCAATCCTGAAGCTTCATGTCCCTTCCCAAGTCACAGGAGATGTCATGATTTTGGGTCTATGAACCAGAATGACATAAAATTTCTACAGAAATTCCTGGCCTTTCTCTTCTCCAGCACCTTCCTATGGCTTTCTGGCATGTCTAAAAATGCATCACCAACTCTTAAGGAAATGTCTTTGAATTGTACACTATCAGAAGAGAAGATAGTGTGGTGTGTCTATCTCCTCTGTGTTTGCAGTCAACTCTGAGGCCCAAAGAACCAGGTTCTTCAAAGCCTGGTATCCCTGACTGTGTAAATGCCACATCATATATAACAGGCATGTCCAACCGGTCGATCACGATCTACCAGTCGATCAGGGGGTGTCCCTGGTCGATCCTGGTCGATTGCATGATCCTGATAGATGCCCCCCCAAGAGGAGGAGGAAGAAGAAGAAGAAGATGACGACTTTGGTCAATCCAATGGGTAGATCATTGCCATTTTTTTAATAGTGGGAATAGATCGCAGTCTCTTGGGAGTTGGGTATGCCTGATATTCTATCCAGTGTACCCAGTTGGGTCATTACTTTCAAATATTTTCATAGGTGGAGGGAGAAAGAAAGAAAGACCCAAAGCAATTCAAAAGGTTGATTGTTTTCCACAAAGTAATTTATATTCATCAGCTCCATGTATTTAAACAGAAAAGGAACTAATGAAGCGCCAGTGACTGAACACCTATTGGTATGTTCCTTATTATTTTTTCTCCTTAAACCTTAATGAGGTGTAATTACAGTTTCTCGTTGTTTTGTCTGGGACATGCATTATTCCAACAAAGAATAGTGACAAGTCGCAGGGTTTCACTTCTTGAATGGCAAACTTGCTTGCAAGTATGTAAATGAGGAGCAGCAGAGAAGAGCCCGGAGATATTAACATCTGTGGGAATGAAGCAACCATTTCACAATTCAGTGGACCTTAAACAAAGCAGACATTCAAAGCTGTTCAGTACATGGGGCGGATTTTTAAATATGTTCAATTACTGCTTGTCGCCCAGCTGTCACCAGAGCACAGCTTCTGTAACACCAGGGGATTTTGCATTGACATTGCTTGCATGTAAAAATGGTGTTCCTCGGAAACTGCAGACTGGCATACTAAAGCTGCTCATTATTCACACAGGCTGGTGAATTAGAATTCACAGCTACTCCTGGAGTCATAGTACGCTGCAGATTGATGGATAAGGGGTATATGCCACAGACGCTAAATGGGCATTTTGCCATCACGTAAGGTGGCTTTGCTCATGCTTCTAGCTTGTCCCAGAACAAGTAGATTGGGGTGGGGGGCGGAGAAGACATTTTAGATATAAAGTAATATAAAGGAGTCTGTTTTCCATAAATGGGACACCATTTATTAGGATTAGGTATTTATGCTGGAGTTGTTCCTAGAAACAGGAAACACCTGCCTGGAAATTGGATTCTGCAGGATCAGTTCTGGCAGGTCCATTTTGCTCAACTAGTTTAAATGAACATAGGTTGAAACAAGACCAAAGAAGGCTGGCCTCCCCTCTCCCCAGCCAAGAGGTCAATATGATGAAGGGGACCCAGTGCGACCGTGCTCACAGTGTCACCTCTGGCCTGCACCATGTCCTCTCTGCTTCAACACCACTGACTATGTGACCAAGCTTAGAAGTTGTGCCAACCCTAAATTAATAAACACATGTGATATAGAAAAATAGGAGTGGTTGGCTTTTGCTGCCCAACTCCCCAAGGGACTGAATCCCCTAATTCAGTGATCAGTCAGAGATGAATGGATGGAGGCAGGATGCAGTGAAAGCAAAGCAGATCTTTATTTTTCTATTGCAACAGAGTCCCAGTCCCCCCCAGCAAGGAGGCAAGAGAAACCCAGAAACAAGAATAAACATGTCTTCTAAGGGTTTGCATTTTGGCATGGCTCAATTAATTGGGTTTGGCTAATGTAATTCTTCTTTCTTCTGACTCTGCCCTCCCATTAGTTCAGACATTTAGAAACTTTATAGTACTCCTCATAGCATCATCAGGAGTGTAAGGACTGAGCTATATTAGTCAAAGAACAGTGATTTGAATGTGTTATAAACATGCAACATGCTGGAAAGCAGGGGGGGAATTATTTGTGAATTTCCATAGTGTTTCCCCCCCTTTTGTTATAACAATTTAATTTCTGACTTATTTATAGTGATTTTTCCTGCGTGTAGATCCAGCCTAAATGAGAGCAGGCACTTGCTGCAACACCTTTGCCTGCACCCCAACACGATTGCCTGCGCCCCAACACCCTATTGCCTCACAAACTTATGACATATTGCTCTGATATATGTCATTTCTGGACATCCAGCATTATGGGGGGGGTGAAAGAATGTCACTCAAGAAATACTATTCAGTTCATAGTGTATCTCAATTTTATAACCCAATGAGAGTGTTTTCCAAATCAAGTAAACATAAGCTTCAGTGACATCACAACTTTTTCTGCCACAGTTTATAGAAGCTTTTTATATAGCATACATTTTAACATGTGACCCCCCCTCCTGAAGTCCAAAGCAGGACATTCCAGGGGACAATTGTGAATTAATTTAAATCTTATGCCACTTAGGTAAATCAATCAACTCACTATTGATCCATTTGGAGGACTCAAAATCTATGATTGAATGTCATTCATTGGACTTTGAGGAGAACTGAAAATAATTCCTTTGATGCAAAGCTTTTCCCCGCCTTTCAAAGCTTTACATGAATTACTAAAGTAAATGAATGGCCTAACCACAAATCAGCTACCGTTAATCAGCTGAGTAAAACTTTACAGTGAATAGGTAAACATGAATAGATCTTCTGAATCTAATAATAAATTGAGATCTGAAGCTGTCACACTTATCCTGTTCAAATAATACAGCTTCGAAATTCTTTGTCATAGAATCCAGACAGAGAACTGGTAGAAAAATGTGCTTAGTAGAAAAACTAAAGCAAAATTCTAAATGATCTGCCAAACCTCTTGGTATAATGCAATCCAGTGGATAAAAGGGCTAGGGAGTCACATAAGTTAACACAACATAATTTTGTGATACCCTAAAGACTACCACTTTTGTTGTACCATAAGCTTTCTTGGACTGAAGTCCACTTCCCAGATGCATGCAGTAGGTTTTCCCAGTCTCTACTCCATGAATGTTTATGCCTCAGTTAATCTGATAGTCTTTAAAGTAGTAGAAGATATTTGTGGTTTTGCTGCAGTATACAGTAGTTACTTATTTGAAATATATATTACAGTGATCTTTGCAATACATATGCAAAGTAGACAGATCAGTAATCTTATTAGTATTCAGACAGATAAGCAATAAGTTCATGACAGTACAGAGATTCCAAGTGGGAATATCCATCTCATAAACATTTACTTTTATCCAACATATACCAACTATTCAAGATGTTGGCAGAGTTCCTTGCTGCATAGTTCACAACCAACCAAACTCAAAACTACCCTCTAAACATGCAACAACAAAATTCTTGCCAACAAAAAAATAACTGAGGCTGGGGCATCTTATCTGACACCACACAGTAAGGTAAACCAATGCATTAAGTTGGGCAAAGTCTATTGCCACATAGTAAGTGGAACCAAAGGTGCTTCAGTATCTCCAAGCTAGGGCCATTAAGATACAATGCAGGGCCACTGAGGGCTATTGGCAGTGCAAGAGAGCTGCCCTCCCCCCTGCCCTGAGGTGTGAACAGAGACTGGGGGTTTGGTAAGTTGCCAAGGTAACTGGGTGTGAGGTGATAGGAAGAGAGTCCTGAGCCAGGGTAGCTGGGAAGAAGAAAAAAGAAGAAACTGGGATCCATCTCAGGCAGGCCAGCTGAAGGCCGGCTGAACTGCTGTGGGTACAATCCCCTATTGAAATGGCCATGCTGTAAGATCTGGACTCCCTCCATGCAGACTGAAGGTGTAAACAGGTAAATAAACAAAATTTATTAAAGCTATGACTCCAAATTGTCTGAATTCTCCAAAGGACCACAGCCCCTGGCTGGAACCCCATGGGCTCTTGCCACGGCTCGGCAGACAGAGGGGGAAGCACCCAACTTTTATAACAATATATATTTAACATAGTGTCTGCTACTGTCAGCAGACATTCTCTTGCCCAATACATCAATACAAGGATGCTATGCTGTGATGTAGCATTGTTGGGTTAAAGAAAAATACAACTATGTTAGCATGATGTTTCTGACAGTGTTGACAAGATATGAAACGTGATATACTGGATGCTGATACTATCACAGCCACCAGTCACTGTTTTATCCTTCAGATTCCTATAATAGAATAGAAACCAATGGAGCTGCAATTATATGTTAATAAGATAGGTATTTAGATAACAAAGTAGTCATTACTTGGGGGGGTGTGATTAATAAATGCTAGGATTTTGATTAAGTGGAATATGGATTAAAATGAGCTGTGCCAGACAGGGAATTCCTGGGCTGGCTTATGCAAACCTGAGTGGCCAAGCTAGAGCCATTAAGGGAACAATAGAGGGGCATTGAGGGCCCACTGAGGCAATGCAAGAGAACTTCCCCCTGCCCTGAGTTGTAAACAGAGACAGGGGTTTGAAGGGTTCCCAAGGTAATGGGGTGTGTTTTTGAACAGGAGTTTCTTGAAGGAAGATGGAGGAGGAAGAGTTGAGATCCCTCTTGGCTAGGGAGAGGAAAGGTTGTCTGCAATGCTGTAAGATCTGGACTCCTTCCATGCAGACTGAAGGTGTAAATTGGTGAATAAACTGTCTCCGTTGTGTCTTCTATTCTCCAAGGAGATGCAGACCCTGTGTGTGTGCCAGTGACCCCATAAGCGCTTGCTGCCGCTTGGCAGAGAGAGGGGCAGGCACCCTGCTTTTGTAACAATATTCATTCACTACTGTATATGTGGATGAGTAGTCTTTCTTTCTCATCATGTTGGTTGGCATCTCTCTTGGAAGACAGTGGAGGAGTGTGCCTTCACAGGTTAAGTCAAAGCATTGGAAAGTTACAACGCCTGCTGTGGTTGTAGAGACCGATATGGAAGAGATGTTTTGTTGCAGCCGGGGCAGATGAAGGAGTCTGGTTGTGCTGGTGCAGGTGTGCCATGGTGCTTCTTCTTTCTGCACTCCTCCTCTGGCCATGAGATATAACTTATATAACTTTAAGTTATATAAAGTGGCATGGCATAGGGTCTGCTCAAGGAAATTCTTAGCAGGAAAGGTTCAGATATGGTGGGATTGGCTGCATATTAAGTTCCAGTTTCAAGTTTTGCATATAATTACATTGTATTTGGAACTCCTTTTATAGTGAGAACTTTCTTGCTCTTCACTGATGGTTGTCTAGCATTGTGTAGTGATACACATATAGCAACAAATGTGTGCTTCCACTTCACACATTACCCTGAAGCCTGCTTATGAGAAGTGGGAACTTTGGCAGGAGAAACAATCAAGCGCTGTCCTCACGTGTGTTTAAACAGGTTATTCGCACCACACCAAATGTTTCTTTGGACACCTGAGAGAAGCACCCATTTATTATCAGATAAAAAACAAATTAGTCATGTGTAATAAGTTAGCTAATACAGTGCAGTATAAAAATAAAATCATAGACACATTTATACTAATGTCTTAACACATTTTTTTCTACACTTCCCTAATCTACAACAGAAATAAAGCAGTGGAGTTACAAAATTCCTAGAAAATAGAGAAAGAATGCAAAGCTTTTATTCTGTGCCTGGAAAGGCTGTTGAAGCTTTTGATATCCTATACATGTGTACAGTAGGGTAAAGTGCAAATGTGTGTGAGAGAGAATGTAAGTGTGTGGAGCAGACAACATCAGAGGATAGGATCAGGAATTTCCATGCTGACACTTTCTCTTAAAATTCATAAGCTCAGTTCCTGTGAGTTTTGGGATGGCATCCAGGAGGGAAACTCAGGAGTAGAAGTTCCTTACCTCACAGCACCTCACTCTGGTGGGCACTGCTTGCAATGATGATGGTGAGGCATAATCAGGACAGTATTGACCAAGTGGAATAAAATCTATCCCTTTTGTAGGATTTCAGTCTCATAAGTGTGAATCGAAAGAACAAAGGAGGGGTGTGCTGAAATGAAAATGAGAGGATGTGTCGTCTAACATTAAAGTTTGTGACTTTTCTATCACATGGGCTGCAAGATTATTGTCTTGCCCACATAGAATTTTAGAGTTGGGCCCACGAGAGTAATCTAGTCCAACCCATTGCAATGCAGGAGTCTTTCGCCCAATGTGGGGCTCAAACCTATGACCCCAAGATCATAGGTCTCATGTTCTACTGATTGAGCTATCCAGGAGGGCCATGTTGCGTATGTATGATGTAAATTCCTGCACTCTTAGTAAACAGGCTTTGTTTTACTAATTTCAGTTACATATGGGCTGGCAACCGTGCTTGGAGGAAACTTGCTCCCCAAGGGAGGCTAATAATTACAAATTTGGGAGTTGCCAGTGGTTTATTGATATTTGCCTACTAACAATCCCTGTCAGGAAGTTTGATGCTGCATTCTATGTTACAAACAAGAGTGAGGGTCACAAAGAGGCTCATGCCAAAATGAACCAGAGAAAAGACAGGTCAAGGGATCTCCCATTATAGCAGAAGTTTTTCATTTCTGAAAAGGTGTTTAAGGTTTATAAGCTGCTGCTTTTAATCTGTGTCTGTTTTGATTGACGCTTCTGACATTTTAGTGTTGGAGCTGCTCTGTAGGTAAATCTTTAACAGCTGTGTGGCTCTTGTAAGATTTTTGTTTTTGAGCTGTCATGGTTTTTATCTGCTCTTCTGCTCTGTTGAATTATGACTGCTGTTTTGCGGATTTATACATGCCATTAGCCACTGGACATTTTATGAAGAGGCAGGGTCAATATTTTAAACAGCCATACAGTGGAACTTTGTAATATTCAAGATGCTTCAGAGATGGTACTGAGGCTCACCCACAAAGATATGTAAAGTAAAAGAAGTTTAACTCATTTATTTATGCACAAGTCGCTAATGGTTAAACTTTGGAAGTCAGAAATGTCCCCGGTATAGGATTTCGCTCAATTTTTGGGGGGTCATTGCACATATGGAAAATATTACAAATGTTAGTAGATTAAAAGTGACTAGAATATGCCGGATGCATTTCAAAAGCAATAGCACCCATTTATTACCTTGCAGAAAGTGTGTGGATATGAATAAGGGTTTGGCATTAGATGCAAAAATATGTTCCATTAGGTTGCAGATATTGCAAGCACCTGCTTGTAGTGCACAACCATCCTTTGCAAAGCTGCTTGGAAACTATACTAGTGTTCATATTTATAACATAATCTAATCTTCCCATGTAAACTATGTATATTTGTAACAGCAGTTAATCAACAATGGATATGCTATTTGGGAGCTGAATGTTTGCCTTGCAAAGAACTGTTCATTCAATTGAAAGGCTCTTTGGGAAATTAGTTCTGTTTCATAGAAACCAGGAAAACAAAAGTTTCCTTTCAAACTCAGCAGGATCCTATCATGTTGACATTGTTAAAGGAATTAGCATATTTCATCTCTCATTATTTAGTACTATAGATCTAATTGCACTAATGTTCCCATCTAGGTGGTACCACTCAAGATTTTATTCTGTTTGAAAAACAGCTGGTGCACTTAAAGTGGCTGCCTAGCTTTTGCAACATAATTAACAGAGTAATCCTATGCTCACATTAGCTGAGACTGGCACTGTTGCTGAGCAGTATGGGCTCAGCCCAGGAGGGGAAGATACACACTGTCAGAAAAGGCAGAAAAATGTCCACTAATCAGAAAATGGAAAATGAAGTCCACGTTGCTAATGATGGCAGCCTACAAACAGCCCCCACACAGAGGGAGCCAAGGAACTCATGATGGTGGGGACATGTCTCCAGCACACCTCTAGCATCACAATGCACGCAAACACACTACTGGACTGTTTTGCCTAGAAATAAAGAAGGGATGGGGGCAGCCAGATACATCTACAAGTCAACTTTTTCATGAATCTGTGGGTGGGGGAGGTCCTGGGAAACACCCATAAAAAGGTTAAGGTAGAAGGATCAGTTATTTCTAGAGAGGTAGTGTACTGCAGCAAAACCAATAGGGTCTTGTGGCACCTGGGGGGGGGGGGGGAGCAAACAAACAAAAAAGTAATTGCTATGGCATGAAACCTTTTTGAATTAGAGTCCTCCTCATCAAACATATGTAGTATTATCCTGAGTTGCAGGTTTGTATGTTCTGGCATTGAGGGGAGGGGAGAGTTGTTAGTCCTGAGGTCAGAAGGAAATGAAATGCAGAATATGTACTTTTCTGCATTTCATGTTAGTAATGGGAGTTTGTGTTGAGTCATGTAGTCAAAAGGACACAAGATGTTCCAATAACATTTCTCCACTCCCTCCTCTCTCTGTCTCCTCTTCTTTTACCCTCCTTCCCTCCTATCCTTTTCCACAGAGGATATGTATTTCTTTTTGGATATTTTCTCTTCCTCTTTTAAAAAACATAAGCATGTGCCTTTGCTTGTACTGGAAATGAATGGAGAGAATTAGACAAATGGACACAGGATGATTGCAAAGGCAATACACCATAAATCCAAGTTTACAACAGCTTGATAAACATATTTCTGGTTCTGTTTACAACCTAAGGTCCATGATATGCTGCTGATATTTGGCCTACCCATTGAGCCATAGTCATACCTGGGTGGGAAACATGTAGCCCTCTAGATAGTCTCAGACTCCTGCTCCCATCAGCATGAACCAGTATAGCGAAGGGATGATGGAAGTTGAAGTTCAACAACTTTTGAAGGACCATAGTTTGCCACCCATTTCACAGCATTACAAAATAAAGTTAATGGTAGCAAGTATGGACTGTATTGTTTGTAAGAGGTTCGGGACGGAAAGCTCAGAAAGTAGGCTTGCCATACTTTGAAGAGCAAAAAAGAGGACACATTTGCCAACGTCTACTTTTAACTATGGATCTCTATGACTCTCATCATGAAAAAGAGGACATATGGCAATCCTATTAGAAACACTAGAGTTTGGTGATGCAGTGCAGCAGAACTCCACCTCTGTGATGGAGCCTCTCTCTAATTGGCTGGGGGTACAGCTAGCCAGAGTGGGGTGGGTAGCCAGCACTTTGGGAGGGAAAAGAAAGACAGTTAGAGAGTTATCTGTAGCCAGAGAATATCTGTAGCCAGAGAAGGAAGGCCCCCCCCCGCCCCGGTACTACATTTCTGCTAGGAAGCAGCATCAAAGGTGGGATATCTCATTTCTTAGTAGTTCCCATTCAGTTTCATGGCTTAAGGGACACAGTTGAGAGGGGGCAACACAGCCTTGCACTCTGTGGCAATTTTACAAAGAAAACACAATTACTGACAATGGACAGGCCCAGCATGAGAAATATACAATTACAAGTCCTCCCTCCACACAGTAGGGAGCAGCGTAGTGGAGTCATCTGACCTCTCTCTGGCTGAGTTTTTGCTGCATATTGGGATGAAGAAGGAGGAGGTGATGGTGGGGTCAGCACAGTGAAATGTGCCAGCAGGAGCATCAGATTGGCTCTGCCCATGCATTTGCACTGAACCAACCTTGCCCCCATACCCTTGTCATCCACATTTCCACATACAAAAAATCATGCTCAGAGTGACTTACAACAAAAAAATGTATTATTTCAAAACCTAACAATGCAAAAAAAAAAAAAAAAGTCCTAGTAACACAGCGGGTGGCACTGTGGTCTAAACCACAGAGCCTAGGGCTTGCTGATCAGAAGGTCAGCGGTTCGAATCCCCGCAATGGGGTGAGCTCCCGTTGCTCAGTCCCTGCTCCTGCCAACCTAGCAGTTCGAAAGCACATCAAGTGCAAGTAGATAAATAGATACCACTCCAGCGGGAAGCTAAACGGCGTTTCCACGCGCTGCTCTGGTTCACCAGCAGCAGCTTAGTCATGCTAGCCACATGACCCGGAAGCTGTACGCCGGCTCCCTCGGCCAATAAAGCGAGATGAGCGCCGCAACCCCAGAGTCGGGCAAGACTGGACCTAACGATCAGTGGTACCTTTACCTTTAACATAGCAAAACACATTAGCAAATACAACATACAAAAACCCTACACCATTTCAGAAGTATAAATATAACAAGATTACATAAGCGACATAAAGCATCCAATAACATAAATAAGAAAGGATCCTTAAGTTTAATCTTAGTTCTAGAAAACACCCCATTCCTTGATGTTCCTCACAGTCCCTCTCTAGTAGCAGCTTCTTGTAAGGCTTCCTAGGGCAGGGGGTAGGGTAACTGGAAACACCCATCCCATGATGACAATCCTCCCATGATGATCCTGGTATGCCGCAGTGACTCAGCCAGAGATCGGGTAGAAGCACAGCCCCATTATGCCACCTCCTACTGCCTCTACAGGTTGTCTATTATAATGATGGACGGTTGGCATGCTGTTATTGGTAGCTCAGGCCCAGGACTGAAAATTACTGAAGATCTGTTGCTAGTGTCAAAAGCTGTACTCCCAATCTTCTCCCTCCCTGACAAAGTGCAATAAAAGCGAATTGCATGACTTGGTGGCACCCTTCCTTTCCCTTCTCCACTTTATTATAGGGCCACAATTGCTTGCTACAAATGCAGCCAATGAATTTTTCTCTGGACAGATACCTTCCCCCCATCCAAGAAGCCCAATGTTGAACCGGAAGACAAAAACACAAGATGAGTGAAATATGGCCAAATTATGCCATGCCTCACTCAGGCTGCATCCACATAGCAGTTTATTCAGTTTCCCTAGCTGTTAATTTCTATATTATATTTGAGCTTTCAGATGGCATAAAAGCAACTTCTGGACAACCCTAATGTCTCAACAAATGAAACTGACCCATGAAAAATGTAACTTGAAAAAGGAGACATTGTGCATACCTATGTAAACCAAGAAAACTTTAATAAAATATATTTAAAAAGAAGGTATCTGCTCAATACAAACCCTGAAATTTGATTGGATTTTTTAAAAAGCCACTTCTGGAAACCTAAATTGTTGTATTGTTTTTGTTTTTGTTAATTAAATATGCTGCCACTTGCCGGAATGGAGAAATTCATGATCTGATGACCGCATGTCAATATATTGTCATATTGCACACTGCTGGAGGAGAGGAGAGAGCAGAGGCAACAGCTTCCCACTGTGTTTAGTTCTATTCATACCAATCTTTTGAATCAACATTGGCAGATTTCAAAATATGGTCTCTTTAATCTGCATTCTTGATCTACTCAGCACTCTGGTGAGGAGGCCTTTCAAATGCTTTTGCAATGCAGTAATGAGACTATGGGAGTTTGAATAGTTACTTTTTTAATTAGCTAAGCGGCAGGGATGTACTATCTGTACGTCTGTGAAAAAATATGAATAGCCATTATAGCATTAACATTTGCTGACTCTGACAATGCGGTCTGCTGTAGGTCAATTACATCATCAGTCTTTAGCTGTGCGTAATAATTGCTAGCTCCATGATCAAGCACATTTTGAGCAGTTTTAGCCTCCATGAGGTGATATGTAGGGTGGAGGGAAGGCCCACATGTCTTTTGAACATAGTAGCCCAAGGAAAATGCAACTATTTTGTGTTAATTAGGAAATGTGAACTATTGACACACTCCAGTCTCCTGCAGCATTGTGCATCTATAGGTATCAAAACACTTTTGTCAGCACAGCATTACTCCCATATTTTAAAAAGTTAGTTTCATGCTTCTTGGGGCAATAAGGGATCCTGCCACAGCAGCTGCTCTTTTTGCATGGCAAGGTTAGAGCCTGACCTTTCGTTGTCACCCGAGGTACACTATTTTTCAGACTTTCACCTACCAGTTATGTCATTTAATAACTGGAGGTTCAGTATATAAAAGTATCACTTCTGCTATGCCAGAAGATAGAATATAATAAGAACACAAGAAGAGCCCTTCTGGATCAGACCAGAGGCTGCCTAGACCATCTGGCCATTGTTGTCATAATGACTAAGCACATGCCTATGAGAAATCCACAAGCAGAACATGGGCGCAACAGCACTCTCTCCTGCTCATGTTGCTCAAGCACTGGGCTACTGGTCTTGGAAGTAGCACACAGTCATCATGACTAGTAGCCCTGGAATGCCTTGTCATCTATGAATTTGTCTAACGTCATAAGAACATAAGAAAAGCCCTGCTGGATCAGGAGAAAGACCAATTTCGACCAGGAAGCTTTTAATGTTTCATGCTGCATTTGTGTTGGAAGCTGCCAAGAGTGGCTGGGACAACCCAGTCAGATGGGCAGGGTATAATAAATTTATCATCATCATCTTGTTGAGCATTGTGTCCTCACAGAGCCCTTTTAAAGCAATCCTGGTTGGTGGCCATCATTACAGATTATGGCAGCAAATCTCAGGTTTAATATGAAGAAGCAGTTTCTTTTACCTGCTCCCACCATTCAGCATTATTATATGACAGAGGGACAAAAGCTTATCCCTAGCCACTTTCTCCACATTGTAATCATTTCCTCTATCATAGTCACCCGCCCCCAGCTCACCAGCACTTGCTTGCCCTTTTTCTGAGATAAAAAGCCACAAGCATTGGAAGTTTCCTTGGGAAAAAAACCACTCTGGGCCCTTGATCATTTTGGTTGCCCTGTCTGTGCCTTTTCCAGTTCTACAATCTTCTTTTTTGAGGTGAAGCAGCCAGAACCGTACACACTATTCCAAGAGTCATTGCACTGTAGAATTTTTGTAAAGACATCATCAAAGTTTCATTTTTGTTTTTTGTTCCTTTCACAGCAGTCGTTCATTCTTCTGTTCAAGTGAGACAGCTCACACATTCAGCTGCCAGTCCTTACAGGTGCAATAATCACATTTTATTTAGCTATTTATGAAGTTCCTATCTCACCTTTGCTCTCAAGGAGCCAAAGTTTGCAAACAATGGAGCAAAACCCCCCAAGCAAACAGTCACATATCCTCAGAGAGAATACTTTCAATACTGCCAGGAACGATATCTTTCAAGTAACGCATGCCTAGATGAATAGGAATGTTAAGAATGGAGAGCCAGTAACACCTCACCCCAAAGGCCTGTCATAAGTCAGTGCCAGATGGGGAAGACCCAGGAGCAGCACCTCCCCTGCTGATCAAATGCTGAGGAATGCAAGTGATATACAGTAGCTGAGTGGGTGAACCTTCACTTAGATGGATATCAGTACAGAACAGCACTTGCTTTCCTTTCTGTTCAGAAGGCACCCAAAAGAGCATTCAGTGCAAGGATTCCCTGCTTTCTTCTTGTGAGAACTGTGGTTTTGCAAAGCTATGATAGAAGTCTCTCGAGAAGAACAGATGCTTCCTCAGATAAATGTGGAAAGAGATACATGCACTGGAAGGGGGAACAATCACAAAAAGAGAGGAGAATGATAGTCATAGAACAAGGAATCATTTTTGAATGCCAGATAACTTTGCTTTGAAAGGATGGCAAAAACAGTTAGGCTTAGGATTTTGTATTGCTGATGCTTAAAGGTGTATGTTGAAGGCTAGAAAATGTTTGCTTAAATGTACACTAAACATGTTGATGGCTACCAGGTGTGCTGGTTTGCCCCCACAATTGAGAGGGCTGGTGCTGCACAACATGTGCATGCCATGCACACCTGTCACATGAAATGCTGACATCACTCACACATGCAATGTGACATGGCACATGCATGCTGCGTGGCTTGCACGTGTGACGTGAACATGCCACATGGTGTGCGCACACACCATGTGCACATTGCCACAGAATGTTGAGAGGGCAGAGCTCCCTCTTTGAAAATGGGGGCGGGGGGGGGGGAGGTGGCTACTGCATCTTCGTCAGGACTGGAAATAAATGTAACCTAGCCAGTGGAAGAGGTAGAAATCTGAGCTGTACAGTTGGCTAGTGACATAGACCCTTGGATGGCTTCAAGGGCATACTGTTCACAAATGAAGTCTGCTTTAACGACCAGCACTGTCTGCCTGGGTGCAAGCTTCTTGTACATGAGTCTCCTACAAGCAAACTTCCCTGCCTCATAGATTCCCCTGCTGTTTATAGATTTCCCTTCCTTGCCAAAGCAGAAAGCAAAGTTTAAATGTTCACCCACACTATGCTATTTAATGCTTAAAGGTGTGTCCTTTGAATCTCTGTAGAATAACAGAAGAATAACTGTAGTGGAC
Organism: Podarcis erhardii; assembly: GCF_964252035.2. Taxonomy (NCBI): domain Eukaryota; kingdom Metazoa; phylum Chordata; class Lepidosauria; order Squamata; family Lacertidae; genus Podarcis; species Podarcis erhardii. The sequence goes on along the minus strand of NC_138508.1, from coordinate 103,173,435 downwards.
AATTCTTGGAATAAAAATTGTAATTGTATACTTTAATAGACAAGTATAATGAGCCAGGGGGACGCTGTGGGTTAAACCACAGAGCCTAGGACTTGCCAATCCGAAGGTCAGCAGTTCGAATCCCCGTGACTGACGGGGTGAGCTCCCGTTGCTCGGTCCCTGCTCCTGCCAACCTAGCAGTTCAAAAGCATGTCAAAGTGCAAGTAGGTAAATAGGTAGTGCTCTGGTGGGAAGGTAAACGGCATTTCCGCGCGCTGCTCTGGTTCGCCAGAAGCGGCTCATCATGCTGGCCACATGACCCGGAAGCTGTACGCCGGCTTCCTCGGCCAATAAAGCGAGATGAGCGCCAAAACCCCAGAGTCAGTCATGACTGGACCTAACAGTCAGGGGTCCCTTTACCTTTTTTATAATGAGCCAGAGTATCCTTAATACCATGCTTTGGACAGCAGACAAGAACATCTCAGGTAGTCTCATGTATCTCATCTTATCCAAAAGCAGGATCCCAAACAGCCCAATCCCTATCCTTGAGCTGAACAGCTTGATGAAGGGGCTATGAAAGCCCCTTGTGCCCAAGAAGCAAAGTTTATGCCGGCATAGTGGATTTAGGCTGTATAACAATGGTACTCTTGTAATGGCTGAATACTGTGCATACAGTCACCTTACATACAGACAATGCAAGGGGTAAAAATGAGTGGAGTTGTAGATATATAATGGGTCAAAACTTAGCCAGAAAGTTATGCTTGATCTAGGGCTGCCATATTTCAAAAAGCAAAAGCCAGGACAAAGCGCCACCTTTTGGAAATACTCTCCCCCCCCCCGGACGTCAATTCTGCCTTTGAAATCCTGGTAATGTCTGGACGTATGGCAGGCCTAGCTTGATCAAAAAATTGACCTGACTTCTGATGGCAGTGTAACACCATATCTGCAAAGGAGGTGATGTAAGTACTGTGAACATGTGTGAAACTGAACTGATTTCTATGGTTTATCTCTGTAGATCATAGCATAAGTACAGTGGTACCTCGGGTTAAGTACTTAATTCATTCTGGAGGTCCGTTCTTAACCTGAAACTGTTCTTAACCTGAAGCACCACTTTATTTTTTTTATAATATATTTATTAAAGTTTTCAAAAATAATACATTGTAAGACAAAAAGAAAGAAAAAGAAACAACAAAAGTACAAAAACACAAAAATACAGAAATAAAAACAATTTAAAAACACATAAAGTTTCCATTTACTTATTTTCTTTTAACTTATTTTCGCGACCTCCTCACACCTCCCTTTCTTATATTCCAATTCAGATTGTTTATTCAGCAAATCCTCACCATTAGTTCTTTTACTTATTTCAAAAACCTTATTTTCCGTATCTCTTAAGCATTACAGCTGGAAGCCATTTAGTTTCTATCCAACATCATTCTAACATTCATTAATTTTACAATATTTCTGCAAATAGTCTTTAAACTTCTTCCAGTCTTCTTCCGCTGACTCTTTTCCCTGGTCATGGATTCTGCCGGTCATTTCTGCCAGTCCCATATAGTCGATCATCTTCATCTGCCATTCTTCCAGAGTGGGTAGATCTTGTGTCTTCCAATATTTTGCAATAAGTATTCTTGCTGCTGTTGTCGCATACATAAAGAAAGTTCTGTCCTTCTTTGGCACCAATTGGCCAACCATGCCCAGGAGAAAGGCCTCTGGTTTCTTCAGGAAGGTGTACTTAAACACCTTTTTCATTTCATTATAGATCATTTCCCAGAAAGCCTTAATCCTTGGGCACGTCCACCAAAGGTGAAAGAATGTACCTTCAGTCTCTTTACATTTCCAACATTTGTTATCGGGCAAATGATAGATTTTTGCAAGCTTGACTGGGGTCATGTACCACCTGTAAATCATTTTCATAATATTCTCTCTTAAGGCATTACATGCCGTAAATTTCAAACCGGTGGTCCATAACTGTTCCCAGTCAGCAAACATAATGTTATGTCCAACATCCTGTGCCCATTTAATCATAGCAGACTTCACCGTTTCATCCAACCTGAAGCACCACTTTAGCTAATGGGGCCTCCCGCTGCTGCCGCGCCGCCGGAGCACGATTTCTGTTCTCATCCTGAAGCAAAGTTCTTAACCTGAGGTACTATTTCTGGGTTAGCGGAGTCTGTAACCTGAAGCATCTGTAACCTGAAACGTCTGTAACCTGAGGTACCACTGTATAAAGGTTGACATAATTATGACATGAGATTCTCCATCATGAACCTTGCTTGATCTTGGTACAAGCTTGATATCAGCTTCATCTCAAAATGTGTCCTAAAGGCATTCAGGGAAGACACCCTGAGCTTCTCTCACCTTGTAGAGGTCAGCACATCAAAATTTATTTGCCAGTGGTACCTTGGTTCTCAAACTTAATCTGTTGCAGAAGTGTGTTCCCAAACCAAAGCGTTCCAAAACCAAGACACACTTTCCCATAGAAAGTAATGCAAAACGGAATCAGACACAAACTGCAACAGTACAAACACTCCCACTCTAATCTATGGCAAACCTTTACCAATGGCTGTCACTGGAAGATAGTATTCCAACTAACTCAACAGCCAGTCATGGCACAGTACCTGGATGTCAAAAGGGTGCATTATCAGACTGAAAACTTGACAGGTCTCTCTAGGTTCAAACTTTTGAGTAGGAGATTTAAATTTTTGAGAAAGAGTACAGATACTGCCGTAAGAGCTTTCCATTGGATGCAAGAACCCATGTCCCACCGTTTATTTATTTATTTTGCATGCAACACCTAATTCAGAAGTCAAAACATAGCATACCCTATAAAACGTGCTGTAGCAGAGACTGTGAGATACAAATGGTATTTAAATTTCCATTAAAAAGAGTTTATGTTAATTTCCCCAAACACCTATTATAACAAGTGGCAATGATTGTAGCCACCTACCCCATGCAGAGTTTCTAATAGAATGAGCCAACAACAACAAAATGAATGTGAAGATTTGAAGGTTACACATGCCACTTCCAATTCTGGAAAACTACAGTGGCAGATGCTTGGCCCTGAATTTCTGCCAGAACTGAAAACACTGTTTTGCCATGCCTTTATAGGCAGACAGCATAGTTTCAGGCCCTTTGCCGCTGGACAAATTCTCAGCTAAATATGAATAAATACTTAGCGCCACTCAAATCACATAATTAAAAACACTCTTAATGGGAGCAAAGTTGTTACGTGTCATGCATCACCTGTTTACATCATCTGTAAATACCTAAATGTTTTACAAATAAATAACAGTATTTTCTGTTGTCATATCCTCAAAATAGTTTTACCACTTGGCATGATTAAGTCAATCTGTTATGGGACACCTCATTTACAATCAATGGAACTTTAAACTTTTACTGCACATGGACAGCTCCAATTAGGAATACAGTCTAGCACTGGAAGTTGCCCCGGACATGGCCAAGATTCGAAGGGCGAAGTCACCATCTGGAGGGATTTTTTTCAAATTAGGCAAAATGTCCGGGTTTTTGCAAATGGATCCAGGAAGTGTGCGTGCAAGAATCACTCTTTCCTTTTTCCTATATCTATGGATGCACCTGCAACCAGAGCCACGAAGTGTGCATGCAAGGATCACTCTACCCCTTTTCCTTTCTCTATGGTGCATGCTGGGATGGGGCAGATCAGCTGATGACTGGCTCTCCTGTGAGGTCAGGGAAAGCCCCCCTTTTCTGGTTCCCTTTCAGTCCTTTGGCCATTGCATGATTTCAAGGTAGAGGAAAGGCAGGATGTCCTCCTGCATTTGGGGCAGGAAAAGATTCTGCAGCTGTTTTGGAGGCAGCACATCGGGATGGTGGGAAAGGTTTGGGAAATCCTTCCCTACCCCTTTAGAAGGAGTCTCTCTCTCTCTCTCTCTCTCTCTCTCTCTCTCTCTCTCTCTCTCTCTCTCACACACACACACACACACACACACACAGCCTTTTAGTCTTTAGGGAAACCAATGGAGGGGATAAAGGGTGTACATCAACCACAAAATCTGGTTTGGACCTCATTTTTCTGCTTTTTTTCTGTCGTGAGCACTTGATGGGGGGGGGGAGCTGTCTCCCTCTGGATTCAACGTCAAACCCACTGTGTGCCTTCCCCAGTCACCTTTATGGGAAAAATAAAATGACAAGTATGTGCTCCCTCCTTTTTGACTTCTAATCCTCCCTGTGGTTGGGACCCTGATCCTGCAGGGTGCTGGCGCGTGGGTGACCATGTCCTCTCCACAGATACAAATTACAAACACTTGATGGGGCTTGTGTGTGCTGTTCCATGTGGTGAGCAACTAAAGCTACATAGTGAACCATTTCCTAGGCTCAAGAATAACTCTGGCCACACAGGTTTGGCATGAACACTTTGTGACCTGGACTGACAATATGGCTGCCAGGGTAGACTCGGAATTCCCTGGGTGTGTTTTCTAAGCAGCAGCCTTGGAGTTTCACTTTACATGACATTTAATTGCACCTTCAGGCTTGAGCCACAGACTCTCAATAGGAAGTGCAATGTTGGTTGTACGGGGTAGATGATGCCCACAGCCCACCCTGAGTAAGCTCTGTATTGTTCTCTGTGGGCTTCTGGTAGGCGGTAAAGAATGCCTGTGAGAAATCACACCAGTCTTTTAAAAAGTCTTCTGAACCTCCCTTGAACTTCCTGTTATTTTACCTAAACAAGAGTCTCTAAATGGGCCTATAAAAGTAGCCTCAGGTAGACTTTGGTGGAGATGATAGTTTAAATGTTTTAATGCAAAGATGCATGTAATGAATCCAAGACATACTGCCTGACTTCTCGGGAATGTTTCAATGTTTTATGGCTGGCCACCTGACCACCGGCTGTACACCGGCTCCCTCGGCCAGTAAAGCAAGATGAGCGCCACAACCCCAGAGTCGGCCACGACTGGACCTAACGGACCTAACGGTCAGGGGTCCCTTTACCTTTACTTTTAGTCAAAGAGTATACACAGAAGTCACTATTTTGAGTGGAACAGCTATCCTGTGTGTACTTATTCACAAAGTGCTTGAAAACAACATTATTAACATCCTATACAAAAGCCTAATGATTTTCACAATTTTCAAGTTTTTTATATCAGTTGTTTAGGCAGCAAGTTTAGCTATAAATGTTAGGTATACATCTCTCCCCCCCCCCCCGAATTTTACATGAAATGATTCATTTAGCCTTGACTATTCAGTAACTGATGCCCCTGAATGATGTCCCTTATAAATTATTCCTCTGTTCAATGAGGTTAGAAAGCATGATTATGTATTAGGCATGAATTTTTTATCAGAAACTCTGGCTGCCAGCCAATGAAAGAATATGCATTTTTAGCACAGCCAATTCACATATGAAATCTGGTGCTTATTCCAGCATTCAGTTGAATGGGTGTCTGAATCACTTTGTTAAAACATTTATTCTTAGTAACAAAAGCACTTACCTTATTGTTAAGGTCCTCACTTCACCGTGATCTTCTAACATCCACTTCACATCTACGTTTACATTATCTGTGAAAAGGTGCAAGTAGCTCAATAGGACTCTGGTGTTAATGTGCTTCTTATTGTGCAAACATTGGCCATTAGTACTTGAAAGTGAATTTGCAGTATGTTGCAAGACTTTCCAACTTTGTTTTTATAACTTTGTGTTATCTCTCACCCTGACTGTGATGTGATGCTGTAGCTTACAATCCATGTGTAGAATCATAGAACTGTAGAGTTGAAAAGGACCCTGAGGCCCATCTAGTCCAACCCTCTGCAAGGCAAGAATCTCAACTAAAGCATCCATGATAGATGGCCTTCCAACCTTTGCTTAAAAACCTCTGAAGGGGTCTGTTCCACTCCTGTACAGCTCATGTGAAGATGTATGTTAATATTTACTTTTCTCCACTCTCAAAAAAATCAAAGTAAATCACAACTGCAAAGTACCGTATTTTTTGCTCTATAAGACTCACTTTTTCCCTCCTAAAAAGTAAGGGGAAATGTGTGTGCGTCTTATGGAGCGAATGCAGGCTGCGCAGCTATCCCAGAAGCCAGGACAGCAAGAGGGATCGCTGCTTTCGTTGCGCAGCGATCCCTCTTGCTGTTCTGGCTTCTGAGATTCAGGATATTTTTTTTCTTGTTTTCCTCCTCCAAAAACTAGACACGTCTTATGGTCCGGTGCGTCTTATAGAGCGAAAAATACAGTATTTTGCAAACAACTGGTGATAGGTGACAGCCAAGAAGCTCTGATTTATTCGCTAACCATGCCAAAATCTCTAGTGAGGGAACCTCATCACACAACAGAAAAATACATTCTGTATTTTGAGGGTAGCAATCTTGCGCAAAACAGTTCACCTGCCTTCAATGTAAGTGGGATGCCCAAGTCCTTTCTTGACTATTTCTCCTCCTCCTCCTTTAACCTAAATCTGCTGGCATTCTACTCTCTGTGTGTTGATCTTGGAGGAAGAGTTTACAACTTCTTTCCTGTGTTGTTCATAATGAAATTTCTGTGAATTCCACTGCAAACTGACCAGAACTGCAGCTCCTGGTAAATGTGGAGATGGAAACATAATTGTTCTTTGGATTTTGCAGTACTCTAAATTTTGTGATGCAGTTTTTGGCTTTTAAATGTGCATTTTAAGATCACATGTGTTTAATATGCATTTAGGAATGTGTTCATTATGATAAAATAAGTTTTAAAATACTCATTTGTCATAAAGCATTAAATTAACAGGAAATTTAATATATAAATATGACATTCCCTATATCAAAGAAACAGGAGATAACAGCCTTGTGAAAAAGCCAGGTGAATGAATTGGAAGTATGGACACATTAATTGTAGTAATACCATAGAACTCCAGGCTTTCTTGAAAATCTAGCACAATAGAAAATTTACAGCATTTATCTTTCAAATTATATTCTGTGAAATCACAGAAAACAAGCTTTTCTCAAGAAAGGGCTTTTACATGATCTGCTTGTGTGTTTTTTAATTTGGACTACAGCGGAGACTATGTCTATGCAGCCATAGATAGAACATGATACAGCATTTGTGTATTTTGCCCCTTAAATGTCATCTATTTTTATTGGAATGATAGGAACCTGCATTGACATTAATAGGGAATGCTCAAGAGATGGACTTGGAGGAGTTGTTTGCCAATCTCAATTTAACCCCTTCCGATCCAAGGCTAATGAAAACTTTAAAAAGAAGAAGGGAAACAAAGTAACCCCAGCCATTTCTCCAACTATAAAGTCTCCTGTTTCCATATCTGCCTTACAAGAATAACATGGGATGAAACCCCCTCCCCATGTTTACTCATAATTCTTAGGTATAGCATGGAAACTTTAATGCAAAGTAGTATTTTCTGCATTTGTTTTCTAAACAAACCAGACATAGATACTTTTTCCAAAAGGATCCCCATTGGATTCTGCCCAAACATTAATATCATTTCTTCCTCAATAATACTGTACAATATCTGGAACAAAAGCAAAAGCAAATTTAATAGTGGCCAATACTCCCATGTTGATGGTAATCAAGTAACTGAAAACAGCTATGTCCAGTTCAAATGCATATTTAAAATTCATGGAGATGTAACTGAGAATTTAAAAAACCCCAAATATTATATTATTAAGAACAACAATAACAGAATAGCTTTTAAACATATGAAAGGTTTTTGGCATTTTTTCAAATGTTAAAACTAAGTAAAGCCACAGAGGATTTCCTTTCTAAAAAGAAAAGGAATTAGTGATAGTAAAATATGTTCAAGCTTGGTCACCAAAGGTGAAATGTTAAGCATTATTAAACTCTGGCTGCACAACCCAGTGTCGTCAATTATGCAAGAAACATGTCCAATTTGAGCAAATCTGCACAAGCCAAACATATCTCACCAACCATAGGTCTTGTATTTGAGGAGATCCTCATAACACAATCCTCAGAACTGAATTTGGGGTCTTCTGGCTGAAAAGGATGTGTTCCCCCACTGAGCTGTGCCCCATATATATAACAAGCAAAAAATATGCAGCTTCACAAGGTTGGTTTCAGAACTGACTCTCAGCTGAGCCTACCTCACATGTATACCTGAAGGAGCGTCTCCACCCCCATCGTTCAGCCCAGACACTGAGGTCCAGCACCAAGGGCCTTCTGGCGGTTCCCTCATTGCGAGAAGTGAGGCTACAGGGAACCAGACAGAGGGCCTTCTCGGTAGTGGCGCCCGCCCTGTGGAACGCCCTCCCATCAGATGTCAAAGAGATAAAGAATTACCTGACGTTCAGAAGACATCTTAAGGCAGCCCTGTTCAGGGATGTTTTTAATATGTAATGCTGTATTGTTTTTAATACTGATTGGGAGCCGCCCAGAGTGGCTGGGGAAACTCAGCCAGATGGGCGGGGTATAAATAATATATTATTATTATTATTATTATTATTATTATTATTATTATTATTATTATTATATTATGGCTGTTCTGAATATCAAAAGGGAATGGAGAAGATTATGTACACAGACTTGAGCTCCTGGGACAAAACCCAAGCAACAGATAGGTGCAGATTCACAACTCTCACTAAAACATATGTACAGACAACACGTTTTGCCAACGTTGATTTTTTAAAAATCATTGTGTTGATGTATAGTCCATCTAGGGTATTTTTAACTTGCTTTAGCTGTAAGATTTTTATTTTATTGCATGGTTGTATCTTCTTATTTATTTTGTGCTGTATGTTTTTGTTTTATAGTTACTGTATATTAACCAAAACAACTCGGTGACAAGCAGAACAGTAGTGGTGATGGGGGTTGGATGGCAAGATTACATTTTTTTCTCAGTAGTATGGTACGTTCATTTATTTCAAGAGAGTTACTTCTGAGTCAGGGACGCGGGTGGCGCTGTGGGTTAAACCACAGAGCCTAGGGCTTGCCGATCAGAAGGTCGGTGGTTCGAATCCCCGTGACGGGGTGAGCTCCCGTTATTCGGTCCCTGCTCCTGCCCACCTAGCAGTTCGAAAGCATGTCAAAGTGCAAGTAGATAAATAGGTGCCGCTCCAGCGGGAAGGTAAACGGCATTTCCGTGCGCTGCTCTGGTTCGCCAGAAGCGGCTTAGTCATGCTGGCCACATGACCCGGAAGCTGTACGCTGGCTCCCTGGGCCAGTAAAGCAAGATGAGCGCCGCAACCCCAGAGTCGTTCACAACTGGACCTAATGGTCAGGGGACCCTTTACCTTTACTTCTGAGTAAAACATAACAAAGGCAAGCAGTTGTGCTTTATTCTGTAAAGACAGCACACTTGGCAAGTGAATGCAATATTCCCCCTCCGGTGCATCAGGAGGAAGGAATTTGGCAGAAGAGTCTGCTGAGTGAAAATCTGCTTTGTACACAAAATCACTGGATTGGATTACACCAGACATGTCCAAAGTCTGTTTCGGGGGCCTAGTGCGGCACGCCAGTCGATTTAATCCAGCCCCTGTGGCAGTATATGTCCTGGGATAAAATCCCAAAAAAGCTCAGCAAATTCAATCCTAAAAATAGCTCAACAACTTTGGTCAGCCCTCATGCATGTTCACTTCACCAAATCTGGCCCTCTTTGAAAAAAGTTTGGGCACCCTTGGATAACACCCATGGGTGTAGCCAAGGGGGGGGGCAGGGGAGCAGATCCACAAAAGTTATAGAAAAGCATTTAAAGTACTCAAATAACTGAGGTTCTGCCCCCCAAAAAAGTCTGTCGCCTGCAATGTCCTCTATTGGGGGGGTATTTTTACCCATGTTTTCTCCCAAAAAGCTCAACAGCTATAGGGCATCTCCTAAAAGCAGCTCAACAACTTTGGCGGATGCCCTAACAAAAATCCTGGCTACACCCATGATTAGATTACACCCTTGTTAAATTGATCATCTGCATTGCCTGTTAGCCTGCAAAGTATTGAGTGTTACCAGTCTGCTGCTTCAGGTGCAGAAGTGTGATAGGTTTCCCTGCCCCACTTGGCAGGTCAATGCAGAAAAGGAGCTTCACCAAGTAGTTACCTGCATGCTCTGGTTTTAGTTACCATACCATAAATAGTTGCCAGCATTCACCTCTAGATTTGCAATTTAGTCTGTTCCTGAAGCCATGTGTTTGCAGGCTGGTAATGTCTGAAAACAGTGTTTATGTAAAACTAGCTGCTAATGAAGGTGATTTCTACCTGATGTGATTTTAATTACAGACTTGAATTTAATTATATCTAATTGACGGTAGTAATCTACTTCACTTATATTCTTCTCATTTTTTAATTGGGTAGGGTAATATCCTTCACTTTTTATTTTCTTGGTGAGGAGCACTATTTTCCAGAGCTGGAAAATCCCTGTGATATCTGCCTTCCAATAATTCATGGAAGAAAATCATGTACAAGATTAACAATGAGTGGTATGGTATTGGTTTTTCCCACTTGGGTCCTGCAGTTCCATGGTCCCTGAGAAGTTATTCCTTTCTAGGGGGCATGATAAGCATCAAATCTCTCAAAGATCTTGTAAGATGTTCCTGCCCTAAGGTAAAGGGACCCCTGACCATTAGGTCCAGTCGTTACCGACTCTGGGGTTGTGGTGCTCATCTCACTTTACTGGCCGAGGGAGCCGGCGTACAGCTTCCGGGTCATGTGGCCAGCATGACTAAGCCGCTTCTGGCGAACCAGAGAAGTGCACGGAAACACCGTTTACCTTCCCACCACAGCGGTACCTATTTATCTACTTGCACTTTGACGTGCTTTCAAACTGCTAGGTTGGCAGGAGCTGGGACCGAGCAACGGGAGCTCACTCCCGTGGGGATTTGAACTGCCGACCTTCTGATCGGCAAGCCCTAGGCTCTGTGGTTTAACCCACAGTGCCTCCCGTGTCCCTTGCCCTACCACATCAGAGCTCCAGCATAAGCGGAGAGCCAGTGTGGAACTGAGAGCCAGTGTGGTGTGGTGGTTAAGAGCGGTAGTCTCGTAATCTGGGGAACCGGGTTCGCGTCTCCGCTCCTCCACATGCAGCTGCTGGGTGACCTTGGGCCAGTCACACTTCTTTGAAGTCTCTCAGCCCCACTCACCTCACAGAGTGTTTGTTGTGGGGCAGGAGGGGAAAGGAGAATGTTAGCCACTTTGAGACTCCTTAAAGGGAGTGAAAGGCGGGATATCAAATCCAAACTCTCTTTCTCTAAGTAGAATTGAAAAGGAATGGTTTGGAAGGAGGCATATATCTCTGTCCCCCAACACTCCCATCCCCCCAAACCAGAATTAAAATGTCAGACCTGGAGCTGGCATGTTTTACTTACTTCCTATTTTCCCAAATGGAAGATGAATTGCAAAATATTCAAACATACATACATACATACATACATACATACATACATACATACATACATTGTTGGGGCACTAGGTGGGGCACTCTCATTTCCCCACCACCACCCTTAGAAATGCATCTTTTAATGTTCAAAGCACATCACTGTATATAAATTATCTCACGAATGCTTACAACAGACCAATAAGATCTGTCAATATAATTATCCTGAAGTTCCAGACAAGGGGATTGACAAAGTCCAACTGGGCTAACATTCCATTTCCAACAACAGCCAGCCAGAAACTTCTCAACACTCACAAGTTGGGCATATAGGTGGAAGCTGTCCCATAACTTTGTGTTCAGCTCCTCATTCTTGGAGGAATGAAGGCTAGGCCAAGTTCCAGATTTTCCAAAAAATATATCTCATCCCCCCTTAAAAATAGTGGAGGGGTTGCTGATTTTTTGTTTTGCTAACTTGTGTGGGGAGAAATTTCTCCCATTTCTTTGAGAGGGAACTGGTTTGCAGCTTTCCTTACTGGATCTCTCCAGGGAGTATGGCTCCTGATGGTATCCCTTCTTCTTCTTCTTCTTCTTCTTCTTCTTCTTCTTCTTCTTCTTCTTCTTCTTCTTTGGCGATCACTCACAACCGCGTAAGATTGTTTTCCATAAACACATTTTAAACAGTGAGTCCATAAGTGACTGTGGAGGCCAATTCTGGATCCACACGTACTTCCACAGTGGGGACATAGGTTTTCAGGCAGGAGTTGATCATGGTGAGGGTTTGCCAAATGTACCTTCCTCTTAACACGTTTCTCCCTTTTGTCCTGAGTTTGAGCATCTTCAAAGCCCATAACACCTTTGGTAAAGGCTGGTCTGCAATTGGAGTGCTCGCATTTTAAACCCTGATTAAGCGTGTGGTTGGAAGGATAGAGGAGGAGAAGACATTGGTTGGCTTCCTGTGTTTCCTTTCCCTCCCCAACTTTATGCTTAATTATAATTTAAACCTCTGGTTAAACATGTGCTAGATAGTGGAGAAAGTCTGCCTGTGTTTTTGCACCACACAAACACTTTGACAGCCCTGGATCTCTCCAGATGGACATGGACAGATCTGGGGCTGCCTCAACCTGCTCCAGCTGAATCCTGCCTCAACCAGAACTGGCCCATTTGGATCCAGGATTGTACAACCCTAGCAAAAGCTACTCTCTGCCATGTAGGCGACCTGCACTTTCAGTGACAAATATGGAATTGGATGTTACCCTATTCCTTTAAAAACAGGATGAATTCCACTCACATAAGCAGACAAACCACCCACCAACAGGAGAGAATATGATGTTAAAAAGTTTTGTGTAGAAGGGGATCAGTCCACTTATTGCCTGATCTTATCTTCAGTATTGTGACATTAAGCTTCTTTATTTCAATGTTACTAATCCTTGTTTTGATTTAATTTATGTTGGCGTCATGGTTACTAATCTATGTATCATTATGAAAAGAACCAAAAGGTGAGCAGGAATAAAGAGGAAAATTCCCACCCTCTGTCACAAAGTTTGGAAATGCACATTTTGGCTTTAAGTATATTGACACACACGGGGAGAAATCAGATATTTGAGAGTGTGGCAAGATGTGTTTTAATTGAAAATAAAATTTATCTTTTGAATGTCAAGGATTATTAATAGTCAATTCTAGGAGCTAAATGGCAAATTAATGAGTTCATAAATCAATACAGAATCAGCAGTAATACCAATCTTTTTATTATTATTTTTCTCTATCTAATAGACCACACAGATGACGGCCCAATACAAAAGGTTGTGGGGGGTGTTACCTGGGCCTATGGATTGAAAAAAAGAAGTTAGCATCAAAGGCTCTCTAACAGGTCTTCCTTCATGCCTTTTTTATTTTTAAAAAAACATTTATAAGTCAATCAGTTTGCATTCAAAGCAAAGGGGCATTAGCCTTCTGCTTGTAGCTGAGTATTTGATCTGAGTTGGGTGTATGTCTGAGGGGGAAATTTAGGTAGACTGACATTTACCACAATATGAGAGGTATGTGAGTTGTTGTTGTTGTTAGTTGTATGTATGATATAGCCAAAAAGCACAGAAAGGGAAAGGAGAAAAGAAGATAAATCTAGTTTGGACCTCACCTATTGGTTTGTTTCTACCTATTGCCTCCATCAAACAGCCCTTTTATCCCTTGAATGTATTTGCTGGCCCGGCAAGTTTTCAGTGCTGGGCAGGGTGATGAGGCAATAAAGCACGGGGAGCACCAGACACAATTAGACCAAAACAAATTGAGATTTTATTAATGGTTTTTGTAAGACAACAATTTAAAACTGTGATTGAGCAGATATAATAATAATGTTGTTTAGTCATTTAGTTGTGTCCGACTCTTCGTGACCCCATGGACCAGAGCACGCCAGGCACTCCTGTCTTCCACTGCCTCCTGCAGTTTGGTCAAACTCATGCTGGTAGCTTCGAGAACACTGTCCAACCATCTCGTCCTGTCGTCCCCTTCTTCTTGTGCCCTCAATCTTTCCCAACATCAGGGTCTTTTCCAGGTAGTCTTCTCTTCTCATGAGGTGGCCAAAGTATTGGAGCCTCAGCTTCAGGATCTGTCCGTCTAGTGAGCACTCAGGGCTGATTTCCTGAAGAATGGATAGGTTTGATCTTCTTGCAGTCCACGGGACTCTCAAGAGTCTCCTCCAGCACCATAATCTAAAAGCATCAATTCTTCGGTGATCAGCCTTCTTTATGGTCCAGCTCTCACTTCCATGCATCTTTATGGTCCAGCTCTCACTTCCATACATTTCCATACTGGGAAAACCATAGCTTTAACAATACGGATCTTTGTTGGCAAGGTGATGTCTCTGCTTTTTAAGGTGCTATCTAGGTTTGTCATTGCTTTTATCCCAAGAAGTAGGCGTCTTTTAATTTCGTGACTGCTGTCACCATCTGCAGTGATCATGGAGCCCAAGAAAGTCAAATCTCTCACTGCCTCCATTTCTTCCCCTCCTATTTGCCAGGAGGTGATGGGACCAGTGGCCATGATCTTCGGTTTTTTGATGTTGAGCTTCAGACCATATTTTGCACTCTCCTCTTTCACCCTCATTAAAAGGTTCTTTAATTCCTCCTCACTTTCTGTCATCAAGGTTGTGTCCTCTGCATATCTGAGGTTGTTGATATTCCTTCCGGCGATCTTAATTCCGGCTTGGGATTCATCCAGCCCAGCCTTTCGCATGATGAATTCTGCATATAAGTTAAATAAGCAGGGAGACAATATACAGCCTTGCCACACTCCTTTCCCAATTTTGAACCAATCAGTTGTTCCATATCCAGTTCTAACTGTGCCTTCTTGTCCAAGGTGTGTGTGCCATTCTCCAGATGTTTTATAGCCTCCCCAGCTCCCTGGAAGGCCTTTGTAAAGATGTTCCATCTTCCCCCAGATTTTTCCAGAGAACTTGGGGAGTCTGCCTGCAGAGCAGGGGTCAGCAAGGTTTATCTTGCCTGGGCCGGATCCATCCTGCAGAGATCCCTTTGTGGGCTGGATTGTGTGTGTGCCCTTGATTTCCGGCACCGTGGAAGTGACTCTCTCTGCACTGTGCCGGTTTGGTGCAGCACACAAGCAGGCAATTGGGTTCGGGGGCAGCTTGTGGGCCGGTCAAACAACCTCCGTGATCCGCTTCCGGCCCATGGGCCTTAGGTTGCTGACCCCTGCTGCAGAGTAATTGGGAATGGCTCTCTCCCTCTTTTAATTGAACAGGGCATTCTTTTAACTTAAAGAAAAAGACAACCACAAACATTGGGCCAGTGCAGTCAGACACCTGAGTACTCTGAATATACATAATTGAGTATCTCTTGAAGCCAAGGGCGCCAACTTGTCCCCCACATTGCATCCTGCCTTCGCCAATTGTGCGAGTGCTCGTGCCCCGAGTCAGGATGCACAGGCGTCCTGCCGCCACGATGCTGGTGCTTGTGCGCCAGGTGGTGAATGGGGAGCACGGAGCTGGGCTCTGTGCTTAAGTCTCCTCCTCTGTGCAACATTGGTGGGGAGGACAAGGCAGAGTGGGCCACAGGATTTGGGGGAGCCCATCCCCCTCCTTTAAAAATTGGGGGTGCTGAAGACCCCTCAGCCCTCCCACACTTGGCACGCCTGGTTGAAGCCTTCTCATGAGCAGAAAGTTAGGAAGGCTACACCAAGCTGGAACAAATGTACATTCCCCTCAACTTCTTTGTAAAGTAAAATAATATATGCTGTAATCATAAACCCTGCTATTGCTTTTTTTTACTTGAACTCTCCCCTTTGATTTGTGATCATCTGTTGTTTAATTCACAATTGAATATTTTGCAAACAGGGATATTGTGACAAGAGTACTTGTTACCTCGTGAAAGGAAAGAAAGCTGGCCACTTAAAATCTGCTTCTCTTTGCTGAAGAGGGAGGGAAAGAGAAGAAAATGTG
Organism: Podarcis erhardii; assembly: GCF_964252035.2. NCBI lineage: Eukaryota > Metazoa > Chordata > Lepidosauria > Squamata > Lacertidae > Podarcis > Podarcis erhardii. The sequence goes on along the minus strand of NC_138508.1, from coordinate 103,157,731 downwards.
CAATTTAACTTTTTCCAGACTGTGCAAAAGCAATTATAGAATGCAAATATTTGTAAACTGTGGATATTTATGATCTTCAATATTATTTTCAAAACAAATGTTATAGGGTTTTTAGAGAAAATCAATATAACTCTTATTTGCAGGGTGCAGCTGCTCAAACAAAGGGAATAAGAATCTAGCACTTAATACTTTTAAAACCACCATGCATACTTCTGCCAAATGAACAATTTGAAGCACTATTTCTGATTAATTCAAAGCATTACACAAACTTGCCTATTTGACCAATTTAGTTAGGGAGTGGAAGCATAGTCAACACATGGGGTTCTTTCTGTCTGATTGTATTAAAAAAAATATCCCACCTTTCATCCAAAAACATGAAGAATGAAATCCTATGCATGTCCACGCAGAGGTAAGTTGCAATGAATTCAGAAGGGCTTACACCAAGGTAAATGTGAATAGGCTTGACACTCTTAGAATGGTGAAGGCTTAATTCTACTGTGCCCCTACTAAGCTGAACATTCCGGGGCTGCAAAGTGTGTCTAGAATTGTCAAATCTGGAGGATGGTAACAACTCTTCCATCCTAAAAGCTCAGTAGGCAGTAGCTTCAACAGCATAGGAAAACACTGCTTCAAATTGAGAATGGCAAACTTTTGGCTAAATCTTGTATAAGTCAAGTAAGATCTAAGGGGATATGAGGTATCATGTATCAGTAACTAGGAGGTACAGTGGTGCCTCGCAAGATGAAATTAATTTGTTCCGCGAGTTGCTTCGTCTTGCGATTTTTTCATCTTGCGGAGCGCGGATTCCCCGGGTATTAACGGCTTTAAGAAAAAGGAAGCAAACCTGCAACACGTTTTCGTCTTGTGAAGCAAGCCCATAGGGAAATTCGTCTTGCGAAGCAACTCAAGAAACAAAAAACCCCTTTCGTCTTGCGCGTTTTTCGTCTAGCGAGGCATTCGTCTTGCGGGGCACCACTGTACTGATTCTGATCCTAAAATCCCCAGCACTATCAGTGACACCATTAATTTTAGCTCTCTGTCCAACCCAACACTTACAACTTACCTTAATGGACAAGTAGACAGAGAACCACACAAAATTCCTGTAGTTGCCCCACCTGGACAGGCCACTGAGATTGGTACCCTTTGCTAGACTGAAACTCCTTGAATTCCGTACCTGCTCTTGTATAACTGGATCTTGTAATGGCAGAGAAGGGCAATGCTATGGCCTTTTCTGCTTCAACAAGTGAAGCTAATATTCTGGGGAAGGCCTGGCTGAAGGGGCCAGTTCTGGAAAAAGTGCATATTGCTGGTGTGATAAGGTATCAGTCAAGCCATTTCTCTCTCACACATAATGGGTGAGAAAAAGGAAGTGTGAAGTGAAGAGCCTGACTAACAAAAGCATACACCAATCCTTTTTTCTTTTTCTTTTACACCAGTCCTATAGGATTCCTAGATGTAAGGGAACTGATAACACACCATGTGGCCTGGTTATCACACTGGAGTTGACGCTATGGAGTTGGCAAAACTGCCAGCCCAAAGATAAACAGCAACCACTAGGGGGTGGGGTTCTAAAAAGGTCAAGTCCCTTCAGCCCATACATCAAGCTAAACTTCAGCATACCAATGTTTTTTAAAAATGAGACCCAGACCCACAGCCCTGGAAGTGGAGGAATGAACTGAAACTTAGCAAGGCCAAGCCAGCAACCTCCCCTCATTCTGCTAGTCACCCTGGTTATGTGTTGATGAAGGGGGCTGATGAGGCCCTTCATCAAATCACAAATCCTATGCAAGAATTCTGTCACTGGGGTGAACACTCTGAAAACAAAAGTCGGGTCCCCTACCAATTACTGCAGTTCCTTAAGAATGACCTTAACCCTCAGCAAATTGGAAATTCTCTACCTGAGATCAAGTAACTTCTCCATAGGCAAGCAAGATACCTGATTGTGAGAATCAAGCTCAGTGCTGAAACATTCAGTCTTCTCCATGGCCAGACATACCACCAGGTCAGCAGCTAATTTCTCAAATTCAGTCATGAGCCTCTGACACCTGTGTGAATCAGCTGGTCCAGCAAACAAAAAGTCATTCAAATTAAAATAACTACAACTGTTTTAGGTGCATCCGATATGTTGTTTTTTAACTGAATGATTTTGATCATTTTGTACTGTTGTTATATTTTATTGTTTATATGTATGTGTTGAATATACAATATGCAACACTGCCATGTAATTTTGTATGAGCTGGTGGTGTAAAATATTTCATAAGTAAATGAATGAATACACATAGGTCCTACTACCAGAACACTTTTATCCAAAATCTCGGTTATCCAAACATAAAGAATTATATCCAAACCTCACTACACAAACAGCTGATTCAGATATCCAAACAACCAGATTTTGCCCACTTCCTTACTTGTTTGTGTTTTGTTGGTCAGTGGCAGCCATTTTTGAGCAGAGAAATAAGAAAAACCTTCAGGTATAGGGCAGTATATAGATTTAATAAATAATAATAATAATTAGGAAGTCGGAGAGATCAGACGAAACAGTTTTTAATTTATTTGGCTTTTGTTGGCTGGCTGCAGCAGTTTCAGGCAGAAACCACGGAGGAAGGGAGAGCAGACAAATCATAGATTAGATATTCCCATAGGAAATAATGGAAATAATCATCTTGTTATGCAAATGCTCACCCAACAAAAAATTTCCTGAGAATGCATTGCGTTTAGAAAGCAAGACCTGCATGTACATACAATTGTACATACAACAGCCTTATGTACTATATAGCTGAAATGTAGGATATGCCTTGTCTAACAGGTAGTGTAGCACCCTGCTTGTGGTTAACGCTTAGCTGGAATGAAATATTCAACGCAGCAATAGAGAAATTAAAATAGTAATTTATTTGTCAGACAAATAAATAAGAGGCACAGTGGTACATGGTTACCAAGCTCTGGCCTGGCCTCCTGCCATTCTGGCCAGCACTTATATTCCCTTAATCCAGCCCCCTTTGCTCCTCCTGTGGCTGCCTCTGTCCAATCAGCCTGGTTGAAATTCCTATTGGCTGTTTGGTAGAACCAATCACAAAAGATACACCCACAAAAGATACACCCACTTCCTTGCCCTTATAAGGTAGACAAAGAGCTATATATATGACATATAAGTAATAATATATCTTACATGGAATCTTAATTACCAGCTCACCTCTTGCCCTCCTTGCCCTATTGCCTTCTAAAACAAATGGTTAATCTTACATTTTTATGTTCAACAGATGTCAAGGATCTTGAGTTTCACATCAACATTGAAAGATTTCCTTCATTTAAGGTTTCTAAACAAATGCCTGACAACTATATATCAAGACTGCTTGGATGGCGTCTTCTGTCTGGCAGGGGGGCTAGGCTCATTTGCCCCTCTGGTCTCCTATTGCAATATGACTCTATGAAATAAGAATCTAGCATTTCTTAAATCCTTTGCATAATTACATTTAAGCCAATATATTTAAGCTAATATATTTCATACATTTATCATAGGTAGCCTCTTAAAAGAATAAAGCTTTTCAAAGTAAAAAGGAAGGAACTCAGTAAAACAGCTTTTAAAAGAAGCCTCTTCAGTGTACACCTCCCCCTTTCCCCCTCCTTTCCTAGCCAGCTAGATGCTTCTCCCATTAGCTCTTGGCCTTTCAACCTTAGGAAGAAGATCTGGCTCATTTTACTGGGAGGCACATTGGTATTATTTTCCCCATTCCTAATGGTGTTTTCTCAGCCTTTTTTATCTTCTGTATCATGTAGGATCAGTGTCCTTGCTCTCAGCCTTTAATTTCCTCTTTTTATGACTTTGAGAATTGTTTTTCTACTATAAATCAATGGGGCCCCCTTGTCTTAGGAGAATGGCCAAGGTTTTCTCTGCCTGGCATGAAACATTTGAAAATCTAAGCCCATTTAATTTAGGAACCTGATCAAGATATAAGCCAATATAAGTCTTGATTAAAAATGCAGTCTATATTCAGATGCCACATTCCCCCCTTTCAAGCTCAAGGACCTTCATCCCAAGTGTCCTTGATAGCTTGACCTTCATCATATTCCTGAGGTAAAGCTCTGTATAGGGCCATGATATGAGGTAGAGTTTCATTTGAAACCATCTTGCTAATTGTACTTCTAAAACATGAAATGATACATGGCATCATACATAAAACCAATACTACTACTGTCAAGAAAAACAAGCAAGACAATAGTATCCCTTTGAGTCCTGTGACATTAGGTAACCAATTGGTGAGCCATCCCATATCCCATCCTTCCCATGTTTGTACTGGGACATGTGCTATATTCTCCATCTTTGTGGCCAACACACGGATTGCCTCACCATTATCAGAAATGTTAAAGCAACAGGCATTCCCTGTCAAGTTCAAGACTCCACATAGGCCTCCCTGCCTGGCAAGTACATAATCCATTCCCATTTTCAGCTGCAAAATGGCGGCTCTACTTTCATCCAACTGTTGTGCAATAAGTCTCAAACTCTGGGCCGTTGCATTGGTTACAAGTTCCACTACTGCTTGCAATCGAATTATTCTGTTTAGATTATAAATAGGATCCCGTGCCCCTTGTATGAGCTCACCAGGATTCCAGGAGGCAGGATCATAATAGGCTATAATGCGCTCTGGCGGCCAATCATCAGTACCGCTCCAACTTTGGGTACTTCCTCCTGCTATATGAGAAATATCAGCATTCCTTCGTGTTCGCCTGGCCGAACTAGTGGGCATAATCCACATTGGTGGTAATACCCAACCCAAGAAACAAGTCCCACTCCATTTGGAAGGGAGTTTCTTGTATGCCCATTCTCCACATATCCACCACAACCATCGGGTCTGAGGTTTTTGGTACGTGGAGTACAGAAGGCGAAATACCAAAAGGGGTAGAGAGTTCACAGTGCAGTATGTTAGATTGCCTTTTTCTGTCACAGTTATGTTCCACACCACTTTCCATGCGTGAATAAAAGGAGGTGCACAGGGCAAGGTATTCCGAGTTCGATAGGTAGTACCGTGTGCCCAGGTATGACTATTCTTAATATAATCCCAAGTATAGTGACAATGAGAAGAGCCTATCATGGGAGAATCAGCTGCATCTGATGATTTATGTACACAGAATTCCCCTTGTACAGGTATAACTCGTAATGGTTTAGTTGAGTTCCATCCGGGGAAATTCTGTATTTCAGTTTGGTGTGGCATTTCGCTTACCATACCAATGGCATCTAATGGTATCGGTAATAAGGGCATACCTCCCTCTGAATCATCTGGCCCAAGAGAGCAAACAAGGCAATTGGTCCTATTTGCAACATTAGCTACCATTTCAGCTAAACCTACCCACATATTGTGGTCATGGCTGAATCCATATTTAGCCAATTTGGTCAGATTCAAGGACCCTTCCCCTTCCCAAGGGATCAGGATTAATAATAAAATCATGTTGATGTCTAGTATATGCATTCCTTCCACAAAAGATTACCTTATTGTGATAGCAAATAATTATTAGCCCCAATATAATTCCCCCAGTGACAGAAATGGGGAACCACCAAGACCAAAACATATATCCCGAGGATCCCCAATGAGTAATATCTCTGATAATTGTTCCACAAGGGGGGCAGTCAATCAATTGTATTAGAGAATCTTTCCGTTCACAGTCGCTGGTTCAGACGCTCCTCAAGCTTCAGGCGTGCGCAGGTCAGCCAGCTTCCAGGTTGTGGCTGCAGCAGGCCGGTCGTCAAATGTTGCCCGTGACCTAGCCCGTTCCCGGTAGGGCTAGATACAGGGGTTTTTGGAGAGAGTTAGTTTTAAAGGATTAGAGGGGTCACCTTTGCACGTCCAACTGCCTTCGGACTTCTTCAAACGAGAGTGATGAATCCAGGGGGTCACCTCAGCTACCTTCACCGCTGTTGGAGTAGAGAGCAAGACGGTGTAAGGTCCACGCCACTTAGGTGCAAGTGGATCACGTTTCCACTCTTTCACCCATACGCTATCGCCAGCCTGGAACTGATGAATCGGCTCGGCAATACTGCACGGCGTGCGCTCGAGGGCCCACCTGTTAAGAGAAACAAAAACACGGGAGAGAGATTGCACTTGTCCCTGTGTCACATGATCTCCTATTTGTTTAAGGTCAGCTGGAATATCCTGAACAAAGGAGGGCGGTCTCCCATACAGGAGCTCAAAAGGTGACAACTTAAGTCTTTTTGTGGGTGCACACCGAACACGAAACAGTGTTATGGGTAACACATCTACCCTTCTGAGACTTTAGACATATTAGTGGGCTTCTGGCATGCCCTGCGGATACCTTGCACAAGTGTCTGGCGGTAGGTGGTAAGTCTGGCCAGGTGAATTGCATTGTTTGGATCCCAATTAGGATCTTCCAAGGGAAAGTTATCTTGGAGATGACGGTCAATATTATAAATATTTCCCACTCTGGCCTGCTCACGCAAATATATCTGTGCCTTTTCAATTATGTCTCTCCTTTCCTCAGTGGTGAACAGAGTATTTAGGAGCTGGCGACAATCTGTCCAAGTAGGGCTATGAGTATTTTCTATTGAAGTCACCAAGTCCATCATAGCCTGAGGTTTTTCTGCAAAAGATGGGGTGTGTGTTTTCCAATTCATCAGATCTGTAGTTGTGAATGGAATATATTGCAGGGTCGAAGTTCGAGGTGGCCGTGGTCCGGGTTGCCCATTAACCAGCGCAGGCTCCTCAAGTGCATCAAATACTCTTCTAAGAGGGGCTACTACGTGACCTTTCTCTTCACTTTGCTCTAGGGGCCTCAAATCATAGGGGATGGTATCTGTCGCAAGGCGTTCTTTTAGCAGCTTTATACGCCTGGCTGTATTGCTTGCTGACCGAGCAAGGTCTCCCTGTAACTTCTGTAACATTTCTCTGGGACTTGGATGTACAGGGGTTTGGGGTGGGCAATCAGTTGTTCCACTAAAGGAGACTGTAGATGGAGGTCTATTAGGAGTCACAGGTGGAATAACCACTTCTGCTTGGGCTTTATTATAGGACTCCAATGCCTCCTGAAGATATTTATCATAATCTATCAAGGAATCAAGCTCTGTGACTCCACTCCCATTATTCATTCCAGTTTCTTGCCTTGGGGTTACAACTGGTGGAGTGTTTGGATTAAGCTCCCTTCGATGTGGAGCATAGGGTGGAGGTGGAAGCACCTCTTCCTCTGGCCCCTCAAAAATGGGTTTGAGTTTATTTGGCAAGATTCCTTTCCTAGCTTCGGCTTTTACAGCCAATAATTTGCATCGTTTGACTTTGCATTCCCTTATCCATGGAGGATTTTTATTTAATGTGCTCAGCCAGGAATCTATATATGGAAATTGTTCTGGGCACCCTCCAGTTTCTTTGGCGATATCAGTCCAAAGTTTGCTCACTAAATTTATATCAAAAGTTCCCTGAGATGGCCATCCAGTATTTTGTTTTGGCCATTCTAGTTCACATAACGTTCTCAAGCGCTCTGGCGTCATTTTGACACCATATGCCCCTGAGAAGGCTTTCTTAAAATTATTTAACATACACTCAAGAGGTGTATTTTCCCCCTTTGAACCCCCAACTCCCATTGTATGGCCCTGTGAAGTATCCACTCAGTCACTCACAGACGCGCTTTGTGGGTTTCCTTGCCTAGTGAAGTCGGCCTTACTAGGAACCGAAGTACTGCCCACTCCACACTCAGGTCAGCTACAGATTGCTCTGTACTTTCTCACACATACAATGCGCTGGATACTTCACCACACTCTACCTCCCAATCCTTCCCTTTCCCTACACCAGATCACCATCTGATGTACCCAACCACCTAGCGTACTCAGTTTCCCCTTACTGAGACGCAGAAGTTTGATCAAGACTTCTCTTCCTCCTAATTAATTGGAGGGCCAAAAATCCCTTTGTGCACTTACCCTTGGTTGGTTCCCTGTTTCCCCCGGTCCGTCGCCGCCAGTGAGCAGGGTATCAGACAGACGAGTCTTCTGCGTTCCCCCTGGAAAAATTTACCAGTGCGCGCTTTGGGTAAGCAGTTGTCCTCTCTCTTGTACCCTGCCCAGTAGGGCGAAGGGGCTGCGTTCCAGCAGACCACTTATCCGAGTCACAGGGCACCATAAAATGTAGCACCCTGCTTGTGGTTAACGCTTAGCTGGAATGAAATATTCAACGCAGCAATAGAGAAATTAAAATAGTAATTTATTTGTCAGACAAATAAATAAGAGGCACAGTGGTACATGGTTACCAAGCTCTGGCCTGGCCTCCTGCCATTCTGGCCAGCACTTATATTCCCTTAATCCAGCCCCCTTTGCTCCTCCTGTGGCTGCCTCTGTCCAATCAGCCTGGTTGAAATTCCTATTGGCTGTTTGGTAGAACCAATCACAAAAGATACACCCACAAAAGATACACCCACTTCCTTGCCCTTATAAGGTAGACAAAGAGCTATATATATGACATATAAGTAATAATATATCTTACATGGAATCTTAATTACCAGCTCACCTCTTGCCCTCCTTGCCCTATTGCCTTCTAAAACAAATGGTTAATCTTACATTTTTATGTTCAACAGATGTCAAGGATCTTGAGTTTCACATCAACATTGAAAGATTTCCTTCATTTAAGGTTTCTAAACAAATGCCTGACAACTATATATCAAGACTGCTTGGATGGCGTCTTCTGTCTGGCAGGGGGGCTAGGCTCATTTGCCCCTCTGGTCTCCTATTGCAATATGACTCTATGAAATAAGAATCTAGCATTTCTTAAATCCTTTGCATAATTACATTTAAGCCAATATATTTAAGCTAATATATTTCATACATTTATCATAGGTAGCCTCTTAAAAGAATAAAGCTTTTCAAAGTAAAAAGGAAGGAACTCAGTAAAACAGCTTTTAAAAGAAGCCTCTTCAGTGTACACCTCCCCCTTTCCCCCTCCTTTCCTAGCCAGCTAGATGCTTCTCCCATTAGCTCTTGGCCTTTCAACCTTAGGAAGAAGATCTGGCTCATTTTACTGGGAGGCAAATGGTATTATTTTCCCCATTCCTAATGGTGTTTTCTCAGCCTTTTTTATCTTCTGTATCATGTAGGATCAGTGTCCTTGCTCTCAGCCTTTAATTTCCTCTTTTTATGACTTTGAGAATTGTTTTTCTACTATAAATCAATGGGGCCCCCTTGTCTTAGGAGAATGGCCAAGGTTTTCTCTGCCTGGCATGAAACATTTGAAAATCTAAGCCCATTTAATTTAGGAACCTGATCAAGATATAAGCCAATATAAGTCTTGATTAAAAATGCAGTCTATATTCAGATGCCACAGTAGGACCTGCAACACAGTGTTGCAGTGTGTAGTTTTCCCCTTCAGGATTCTAGCCTGTCCTTTCTTTCAGAATACTTAATTCCATTCCTCCTTCAAACCTACTTTCTATTCCTCAAAGCCAGCACCAGTCATTTGGCATTCTGTGGCCACTGGCAAATCTCAGTCTGTAGGGGTCTGTTTGTGTGCTTTGCACCCTTAGCCCCCCCCCCACTTTTTTGCACTTCTGCAATTGTGGGGTTTCCCATGCCTTTGGATATCTTTCCCTTCTATGCCGATGTCTCTTACAATACACTTGGTGAATGGGGAAGTCTCTGTGCTGAAGCATGCACAAAAATAGCTTTTCAAGGCTGCATTCCTTCCACATCAAAGAGCAAGATCTGGCAGCCATTGAAAAACCACAATGTGTGCCCTGTTGGCATCAGATGTTTTAGGGTGACAGTTTCCAAAACTACTCAATTACTGTATGAAGAGAGAATTTCATTTTAAAATGTAGATCTGCCCTCTGTAATCAGCATTCTTGTTTCAATACTGTTACTGTCATTTCTTTTTCCATATTCCCATTTTCAATGAAAAACTTTAAAATGCCAGTACTGTGTGTGGACATTGGAAATTGTTAAATGCAATGACCTTTCATCCAAAAAGCAATTGCCTTTCTTCTCTCCTTCCTTTTTGAAAGATAAAAGTGTTCTGTAATTCAGATAACCTTCATTCACAGCTAGTTAACGAAGTATTGGATTGTATAGAGAAATTAAGACACCGGGCATTTGGATTAGCAATGTTTGCCATCACTCATACTCAATAATTGAGGTCACTGGGATTATAAACTCTAATGTGTCAAATTGAATTCACTAGCAACACATCTAAAATCCTTTAATTATCAGCTTGGGGGCCTATGGATTAACAAGGGTTTGTCAGCAGCAAATAGATATGCAATATACTTTTTCTCTTCCAAATCTGTGGATGTGTTCTTAGGCTCATTAATGCAAAAACATAAACTAAGCCCAGACCCATTTCATTCTGTTTGTATTTGCATGTGATAAGAATATATTATACATTTGTACACTATTTTCTTTTTATGACTGAGGTAAACCCTTTTCCCCAGTGCCTAGGACAAAGTACACAGGCAAGTCATTTTTAAAAACCATTAAGGCCTTTGCTTGCAGTCAGGGTAAGCTGATGTAACACAGAGAAAGAGACCTTTAGACTCATTGATACACATTTTGCTTTCCTCAAGATTCCTCAGGTAACAGGACATTGCCTTAAATTTCAGTTTCACCAGACCTTGGTAGTCACTACTACAAATTGGCCAATCCTGGCCCAGCTCCATTTGCTGCCAATTGGCTTCCAGACCCAATTCAAAGTACTGGTGTTGACCTATAAAGCCTAAAATGGCTCAGGACTGCAATACCTCAAGGACCGCTGCTCCCCATATAAGCTGACTGGACTCGGCATTAATCGTCTGAGGGCCTCCTCCATGTGCCTCCTCCGCAATAGGTCCAGAGGGTGGAAACACGAGAAGGAGCCTTTTCTGCAGTGGCTCCTCGTTTGTGGAATTCTCTCCCCAGGGAGCCTCATCTGGCGCCTTCATTACATATCTTTACAAGCCAGGCAAAAACATTCCTCTTCTCTCAGGCTTTTGGCTAATTCAACAATCTATGACCTTTTAAACTGTATTTTTGCTTCTTATCATGGTATATATTTTTATACAGTGGTAGCAGTTTGAAAGCACATCAAAGTGCAAGTAGATAAATACCGTATTTTGCTCCCCATAAGACGCACTGGCCCATAGGACACACCTAGTTTTTTGGGGGGGAAATAAAGAAAAAAAATTATTCCCCCCTTCAGGCTGGAAGAACCAGGTCGGGGAACAGCGGGAAGGCGCGCTCCGCCTCCCCGCTGTCCCCCGAGCTTGTGGGGCTGGCGATGGGGAGAAGTGCGCTGAGCCCGGGACTGGAGGCAGCTCTGCGCGGCCATCGGGAGCCGGGCGGGACTTTGCGAATTAAGTTCTTAACCCGAGGTACCACTGTATTGTAAACTGTTCCTCTGATCTTCAGTTAAATGGCTGAATAGAGATTTAATAAATAATGATAATAATAAATAATAGTGAGATAGGGATGTATGAATGCCTCTGAGACATATTACTCTTACTGAGTAATATTTTATATATTTTATATATTACTGAGAGCCAGTGTGGTGTAGTGGTTAAGAGCGGTAGACACGTAATCTGGGGAACCGGGTTCGCATCTCCGCTCCTCCACATGCAGCTGCTGGGTGACCTTGGGCCAGTCACACTTCTCTGAAGTCTCTGAGCCCCACTCACCTCACAGAGTGTTTGTTGTGGGGGAGGAAGGGAAAGGAGAATGTTAGCCGCTTTGAGACTTCTGAAGGGGAGTGAAAGGCGGGATATCAAATCCAAACTCTTCTTCTTCTCTTCTTATCAAGACTACTGAGATTTCTTTAGATATTGATACAAAAGTGGGAGCCTGCCCCTCTCTCTGCTGAGTGGGGGCAAGAGCCCATAGGGTTCCAGGCACTCTCATAGGCTTTGTGCTCCTTTGGAGAATTGAAGTTGCAGCAGAGACTGTTGTGGCTTTAATAAATATGGTTTATTGACCTATTTGCACCTTCTGTCTGCATGGATGGAGTCCAGATCTCACAGCATGGCCATTTCAAGAGGGGTTTGTACCACACGGCAGTGCAGCCCTGGAGCCAGACACTCCCAAAGATGGCTCTCAGCTTCTCTTCCTCTTTCGTTTTTTCCCAGCAACCTTTGATCGAAAAATCCCCTTTTCTGACCCCTCAAACACCCACCCCATCACCTTGGCAACATCTCATTGCCCAGGCTAAAGGATTCCATCAGATGGCCCTTTTGTCATGTTAACAGGCTTGCTCTTCTCTAGGCCAGCCAGGCTGCTTTGCATAAGCCAGCCCAGGAATTCCTCATCTGGCACAGCTCTGCAGCTTGTACTTTAATCCATATCCCAATTTCAATATCAACAACCTGGAACTTTCTGTATGCAAAGCAGATGCTCTACCACTAAGTTGCAACCCTCCACACATGGGAAGAATTGTGGATCATTCACATCCAACCTTCTTATGGTCCTTGGGGTACCAGAACCCAAGTTCCAGCACTGCCAACGTAAGGGCTGCTACAGTTTTCTTTCAACCTGTTCTGCACTTTCTCTATTTTCAAAGGGAGAATGGCTACATGTATTTGTGCTTGTAATGTTTGGGAGACCCCGAGAGCCTTTTGCACCAAGTACAGACTGGCTCAATTAAGTCTACCTAGCACCTTCCTTGCTCCATGTTAAGCCTATGTTGTTTCTAACGTGACTTAAATCAAAATGCAAGGGAAGGCAGCAGAGGGTGTGTGTGTGTGTGTGTGTGTTTATTGTACTTCCCTCGCCAGCTCACTATGAGTGTGAAGCAGTAAACCTCTTGTACTTACAAAGGCTCCCTGTGTGTTTTAGAACCATGATTTACCAAGGTTCTAAAATGTGCAGGGAGGTGTCACAAATTCTGGAGGTGCTCTCCCACGTGTGTGTGTGTGTGTGTGTGTGTGTGTGTGTGTGTTTCCTCATAAAAGCACTTTTGGATTGTTTTGAATTCATACTCTGATTATTGTAATATTCCCTCTCCCAAATCCCACCCTTAGAAATGTGCCCTTATTTTATTTGTTCCCTACATGCCATAATTGGGAGAGAAACACACATTCTGCAGTTTGTGCCTGACCTTTGAAACAACAGCATATTTTCAAACAAGCAGAAGGCACTGATTTTTTTGGAAACAGCTTCATGGCTTGTTTAGAGAGAATAGAAACCAAATAGAGGATTTAAATGAATATTTAAGCAGAGTAAATCATGTTTTTTCTTGCCAAAGCAAATGCATTGTATCATCAAAAAGCCTGTTGTTTTTGTTGAATGTTGCCCAGCGTATTGAGAGCTTCATGGCGACAAGGAGCAGTAACTTAAAATAATGACAGATGGAAGCATTGTGTCCTTAACTTCACAGTAATTTGACATTGGTTTACTAGGGCAATAAGAGCTTCATTATTTAATGGAAAACAATGTCACTTTCGGATGGGGAAGCTTAATCTTCTCAAGACTTTATTACACAATTGAAAGGATTGATTGCAGTTGATTGGATTGTGTCCCCAGGACATAGTAACTTCCACATGTCCCCTGAGTTAACCATCATTTTTTGCCATGCTTGGTGAAATCTTGATAGCCTTCGTGCATCCTCTAGATAAGATTAAGATTTATTTCTTTATCTTTTTAAATGCACTTGGAAAAAGTGGAATTTAAAGTAAAAGCTTACATGCAACACTCATTTCCATTTGAGGGATGAGGAACTGTCACTGAGAATTATGGGCTTGTGCTGAGTTCTCTCTTCCCAAAATGCTTAGATACATTCACCAGTGTTGTGACATCATCACATTCCATGTTTCATCTCCCTCATTCCACATCATTGGTTCTTGCTGGTAAGTGTGAGGTAACACAGAAGATGATGGCGTCACAGGATATTTCAACACAGGGACAGTATTTTCAATGGTGACTCTGGTCCTTCTCTTTGTAGGATGTAGTTCCACCTTCAAATATAAATGAGTACAGCATGGGTCTTTTTAATGCTTTCGCTACAAAGTCCACGTTTCTCAAAGCTAGCATGATATTGTGGTTACAGTATTGATTTAGGTCAGGATTCAAATTCTGAAACAACCCTGAAGCTCATGGGTGAGCGTGCATCAGTCAGTATTTCTCAGTTTCATCTAATTCACAGGGCCATTGCAAGGATAAACTAAAGGAGTGGAAAAGCCAGGCACAGTATATTGAGCTTAAATAAAGTTTTTGCAAGGATTAATGGGGAAAGAGTGGAGAACTATGCTGCTATTTTGGCAACAGATTCACTTCTTCCATGATAGATAATTCAACTCTTCTACAAAAAAACCCCTCTTACCTTCAGTTCAGGGGTATCAACTTTTAGTTTCCATATGAGCGAGAAATATCTCTAATGCTGGCCCTACGCTCATTCAGCACTCACTTGATGAACGACTGCAGTGTGTGAGAAATGGTTCCAGTGAATGGCGGTGCAGTCGAAGAGATGAAAGTTCTATGTTGTCCTTTCACACAGACATCACCTCATGTTGCAATGATCCAGTAATAGACATGCATGCATTAGCCATTGCTTAGTTGAAATCATGTTCAAGATGCTGCATTGCGGACAATTTCATATACTGGTTATCAACCTCAGTCTCCCCTCAGCCAACCAGTCGCCACCTGCCTGCCTCCTTAGTTACAACTGTGTCAGGGGGTGACATGGATCATCAGCTTCCTCTTGTGTAGTCTCAGTGTTGTCCTTGTAGAACTCATCAGGAAGGAGGATGAGAACAAAACTAGAATTCATTGGCTCTGCCTGCCATTAGCTGTGGCTCTGCCCACTGTTGAGCTCCCTGTCTTTCACCCTACCAGTCCCAATGGGCACCAGTCTCCACTTAAAACCAGGTTTACCCCACCACAGAGATATGTGATATATTTTAGCAATGGAACTAAGTCTGAATGTCAGACTGTAAATCCAATTTTAGCAATATATCTAATAAAATAAGAAATGGAAATCTCCAGAATCTTTCTCGTTCATACCATCCAATTTATCATGGAATTTTTGCATCTCTTTGTTTCTGTTCTTTAAACAGAGCTTTGCCATTGGCAGTGTAACGGTAAAGGTAAAGGTACCCCTGCCTGTACGGGCCAGCCGTGTCCGACTCTGGGGTTGCGCGCCCATCTCGCTTAAGAGGCCGGGGGCCAGCGCTGTCTGAAGATACTTCCGGGTCACGTGGTCAGTGTGACAAGCTGCATTTGGCGAGCCAGCGCAGCACACGGAAATGCCGTTTACCTTCCCGCTAGTAAGCGGTCCCTATTTATCTACTTGCACCCGAGGGTGCTTTCGAACTGCTAGATTGGCAGGCGCTGGGACCGAGCAACGGGAGCGCACCCCGCCGCGGGGATTCGAACCGCCGACCTGACGATCGGCAAGTCCTAGGTGCTGAGGTTTTACCCACAGAGCCACCTGCGTCCCATATTGGCAGTGTACAATCATTCAAATGTGGATGATAATATAGCCTAGATTTTTTCAGTTATATCTACAGTCAGCATTTTACTATATACAAATAAAGACATGGAGAACTCTGTGGATTCTGCTCTTAATCTTTCAAGAAATACTCACCAATCTGGCTGTCATGAAAAGGGAAAGTAACAACTAAAGGCAAATATATGTTAATTTATTTAAGAGATGTATAGATTCTCTCACCTCTTTTAGAAATTTAACTAAGCTTCAGAATTTTCTGGATGGTTTGAACAATTGCCTTAGGATTTCATTTCAGGCAAAATTTAGTAACAACCTTATATATACAGTGGCACCTCAGGTTACATACGCTTCAGGTTACAGATGCTTCAGGTTACAGACTCCGCTAACCCAGAAATATTACCTCGGGTTAATAACTTTGCTTCAGGATGAGAACAGAAATCACGCAGCAGCAGCGCGGCGGCAGCAGGAGGCCCCATTAGCTAAAGTGGTGCTTCAGGTTAAGAACAGTTTCAGGTTAAGTACGGACCTCCGGAACGAATTAAGTAGTTAACCTGAGGGACCACTGTATTGCTTACTCTAAAGAGTTACAAGCAGCATTATCACATATAACAAACCTTTGAATAGGCAAGGATAAGAGAGAATTATGCTCCCATCCAGGGGGCTCAATCATTGAGCAGTGACATGTGGTTTGAATCTGGGTGCTGCACCCATACCTGAACCAAACACCTTTGCCATTTTCTAACACTAAATTGTGGATGTGCTTAACTTTGGTATAAGACCTCTGGAAGAAGCCCAGTTAAAACTAATGCATACTCTACCTTTATTCCATCTTAAGGGAAGCAGTGCCTGAATAATTTTTGTTCTGCTCCGAGATGCTGGCTGTTGGACAGTAGTGCATACTGGGGTGGGGCAGAGGTGCTTACCTGACCTCCCAGTCACTGCTGCTTACTGAGAAGAGTGAGGTGGTAAAAAGGTTGGCATAGTACAAATGTACCAGTGAAGCTTTCCTACTGATAGGTTTGCACCGTGCCTGCCTTCCTTCCACCTTGTTCCTGGCTTGATCTGGACACATCAAAAAAGCGATTCAGTTAAACGCGTTCTAATCTTCATACAAGGAAATCCCGTTGGTGAAAGACAGGACTCCACAGCGCCATCTGGCGTCAAGGTGTTATAATGCATATAAAGCGCTTTATCTTTACAAATGTAGCTAAGTCCCCTCTCTGTTCCGGGAAGCTGTTGTGACTCTGCCCTGCCAGGCTATTGGGAGTTGGGAGCATTCAACCCTGGCCTAATGTAGATTGGAAAATGACAGAACCATATCTATCTATCATCTATCTATCAGACATGCCATAGTTTCAAGTCTTTCTCAGAAAGATGTTACATTTACTGTCAAGGTGTAAGACAGGGCAGAGAAATGGTATTCATGTTTTTTGACATCCCCCCTATCCATTAATTTCCCTCCCATCTGCTTCTTTGCTATTTCTCCCCATTAGTTCTACTCCTGTCCTCTGGAGCAACAGAGAATGAGGCTGCTCCATTTTATTATTATTTATTATTATTTATTATTATTTATTATTATTTATGCATGGCAGCCCTTCAGATATTTATATGTTTACTAACTTAAAATGTTTAAAGAAGAAAGCAAATGATAATTGGGAAGTTTTAAAATCATTATAATACATTTAAATAATTCCTTACTATTCAAGTTCATGTGCAAACTACATATGAAGAAACATTAGAAAATAGTTTGTGTTTGTAATGTATGTGAATACTGTTACTAATTTGAATTAGATAATTTATTATTCAAGTACTAGTCTCTAGTAACTGTTATTCGGGGGAAGTAAGCAAATCTATTTTATTCTTTAGAAGAAATAGGACATAGTTTTCAGTTGTTGATATGTTACATTGATTTGTGTAGTCATCAATATGTAATAAATACAGCACTTTAATTTTTATATAACTACATTTTAATTATGTGCCTGGAAAGTGCTTTTATTAGGCAGCTGGAAAGACACTGAGATTGTAGAGGTTAATGATGTTCATCAATGCACAGTATGTTATGCAATTTTAAATGCAAATTTGAAAGAGATAACAAAATACATTTTAATTTACAGATGGTGGAGAGATAATTGCTATACATTGACCTATATAATTAATACTACACTATTAATAATCTCATCCATCTATTTTACTTTTTAAAAAAGAAACTGGCAGCTTGCTTATGTTTCTTCCAAGCAGCAGTTCTTCCAAGCAACAAAACATCAAAAATCTTAGCCTGTGAGTTGGATCCAGACTTATAGTAGTAGACCCATTGAAATCATGATGGCTAACTTGTCCCATTTAAATGTGTGTATTCTAAACATGACTGAGATGTAACACTAAGTCAAATCACAGCTTATCACATATGAGCATGCAGGCTCCCAGAAAGTAGACTGAATCTGCTTTCCAACACTTCCTAGAAACTGCAGAATGCACAAAAAGTATATATTTCCTCCAAAATTGACAAAAAACCTTTGATTCCTGAGTATGCTAAAGTGATTCAATATTAGAAGTGCTGGGGAAGCAAGTCCTTCTGCTGCTCTGGTGCAGTGCGTTGTCTGAACCCAGGCCCATTGTTTGTCTGACCCAGGGCTTTTTTCTGGGGGTACGCAGGGGACACATACCCCTAAACAGAAATTTCACTAATCTTTTAGAAATTAAACATGATCATCAATCCCACAAAGATTTGTTTTCTTTTACTCGTATTAAGGACACCATCCTTTCATTTTTCTTGCATTAAGGGATGGCATAAATATTTGCATCAGGTGCAACCCTTATTTGACAGAGACAGCGTGGCCACAGTTATCAATATTCTGGTAACATCTCAGAGGGATCACTGTTATGAGCAATCACTGCTATATCCAACCAGATGGGCGGGGTATAAATAATATATTATTATTATTATTATTATTATTATTATTATTAAGGGACGCGGGTGGCACTGTGGGTAAAACCTCAGCGCCTAGGACTTGCCGATCGTATGGTCGGCGGTTCGAATCCCCGTGGCGGGGTGAGCTCCCGTCGTTCGGTCCCAGCTCCTGCCCACCTAGCAGTTCAAAAGCACCCCTAAGTGCAAGTAGATAATTAGGTACCGCTTTATAACGGGAAGGTAAACGGCGTTTCCGTGTGCTGCTCTGGTGCCGGTTCGCCAGATGTAGCTTGTCACGCTGGCCACGTGACCCGGAAGTGTCTGCGGACAGTGCTGGCTCCCGGCCTCTAGAGTGAGATGAGCACACAACCCTAGAGTCTGTCAAGACTGGCCCGTATTGGCAGGGGTACCTTTACCTTTTATTATTATTATTATTATTATTATTATTATTATTATTATTATTATAATACATGGTGCTGCCTTTGAAGACTGTTTGGGAATTGCAGTTGATCCAACTAGTTCTAGAGACTGAGCAAAGTTCCTAGGAAAATGTTCCATGGTCTTACTGAAATGCCTTTGATTTTCTTCCTTCAAACTTATTTCACCTGAAGAGGAATGACAATAACAACTTAGGGAAAGCAGACATTACCTGAAAAATTTCACTCTCTTCATTTCTTTGTTCAGGTAGGTAGCCATGTTGGTCTGATGCAGTCTATATATATGTATGTGTGTGTGTGTGCGAGCGTGCACACGAAAGCTTATACAGTGGTACCTCAGGTTACATGCTGAAATATACTCAGAGTCGCAAAGTGATTTCATGCTCTTTATTCAGCTCATAGTGGTGAGGAGGAATGAATGAATGTCCCCTCAAAGTATCTGCTTTATATACATTATTTACACAATGGGCTGCACATGATTGGCTAATTCCGGAATTCTACTGTAAGCCAATCAGGTTGTGGATTCACTTATATCTGGAGCATGATTGGGTGGTTCCTGCCAACCAATCATACTGCTGCATTGTTCTAGGACCAATCAGACTGCTGCATTCTGAATCCTATTGTTCTAGGACCAATCAGACTGCTGCCTTTTGGATCCTATTGTTCTAGGACCAATCAGACTGCTGCAGTTTGGATCCTATTCAACTCAGTACATAACACATACGCTTCAAATTACATACCCTTCAGGTTACAGACTCCGCTAACCAAGAAATAGTACCTCGGGTTAAGAACTTTGCTTCAGGATGAGAACAGAAATTGTGCGGCAGCAGTGGGAGGCCCCATTAGCTAAAGTGGTACCTCAGGTTAAGAACAGTTTCAGGTTAAGAACAGGCCTCAGAACGAATTAAGTTCTTAACCTGAGGTACCACTGTATCAATAACAAACTTAGTTGGTCTCTAAGGTGCTACTGCACAATTTTTTTAATTTTTATATATATTTCATTACTTTGAAAATTCCTAAGTTATTTTGTTTAATAAACAAAACACACATGCACACATACACTTCACTTCAAACTTCACAGACTTTTGTGGCAACTGTAACTTAAATCCACACACTGTAACTGTGATGTTGAACAGTCAAGTAGTCTTTTCTGAGATTACAATTGTAGGACAAATCCATTGTGACAAATTTGGAATATGCGTCAGACAGAAATAGCCCTCAAAGACCCCTCATGAAGAATGAATTCAGACTTACATTCTTAACACACCATCATCATAAAGCAATCCAGTGAATGGAAATGCAGACATCAATAACATTAAATCACTTGTCTAATTTTGAGAGTAGCTTCCAGTGATTGGGAGGCTAATGCCATATGCCACTGCCGCAGCTGAATTCATTAAGGAAAGTTGTTTGGAGCTGCATATAATGTAATGAAGAACAGTAAATTTTAATATTCGACATGCTCTTTTGTTGCTGTGAAAATAGGGCACAACAGGGGTGTTCAAACCGTGGAACCCTGAGCTTCATGACAAGCTTTTTAGGGGTTTCTCATTGTTGAGATCAGTAACAGGGAACAAGCTTCCCTGAAAGACTATCACTACCACAGTGGAGTTAAGGGACAATATAAGCGGGGACACCATTGAGGCAGCAGTACTCACCTGGCGTATCATGGTGGAGTTTTGCTGCTGGGGGCAGAATTTAGTTTTGGATAAGATGTACTGTATTATTGTCAGGATGCTGTCAGTGGCTCCCGGCTGGTTGCCCAAGAAAGTATAAAGACAAGGGAAAGTTTCTTACTGTCCTTTTTTATTTCAGACTTTACAGAGAGAGGCTATAGAACCCAGCCTCTTGGATAATGGCATTGTCCCGAGTGAATTTCCACCCCCCCTTCTCTTCCACTTCCTCATTCATCGTCATCATCACCTCCTCTATGGGTGCTGCTAGGTGCCCTCTGTCTTCGAGCTCTTTGCTCTTCTACTTTGAAGGCTCATGGGTTCAGGGAGATGTAGGGTCTGGAAAGCTTTCTAATGACAACATGTCAGCCTGCTGCCATTCTGGTTCTGCCTGCTTCTCCTCTCCCATGATTCCCCAGCTTTCCCCCTCATCTGCCTCTGAGCTGTGACCTCCCTCAAACCCCTGTTGTAAATCTACAGTATACTGTCTTCCTCACTGTTACCGTTGGCGTAGTCAAAGTCCGGTCCTGGGTCACTAGCCTGGAATCAGTCCACAAGGAGCGGGGCGAGGTCCGAAGCAGGAAGCCGGGCGGGGACAGGAGCACTGGGGAGTCAGGTCTGGGTCCGGGCTGGAACAGGTACTCAACAAAGAAGTTGCTCCCACAACCTGGGACCGGGCTGACTGGCCTTTATCTGTTCTGAGGCCAGGGGCGGTCCCGGCCCCCAGGAGACCCGCCTCTCTTGGCCTTAAGGCGAGCACTCCTCCTGGGAGAAACCAGTTCCCTTCGCCTCTCTGCCCTGAGCCTCTGCAGTTCAGGAGAGGCTGAAGGGTTACTGGGCCCAGGGGGAGACTCACCTGCAGGCACTGAGTCCTCAACCACCTCTGGAGCCAGAGTGGGATCACCTGGTGCCTGCTCCTGAGGATCCGGCACAGGTGCAGGCGCTTCAGAATCAAGGCCCTGCCCCAGTTCAGCCGGCCCTGGAGGCGGGGACTCCTGTGCAGGCTGGGATTCCTCCGGTTCAGCCTCTGAATCCTATTCCCAGGCCATCACACTCTTCCTCCTCCCTGGAGGGCTCAGGATGGGGAGGGCAGTCTCCAGCCTTCCTCCTCTGTCTAGTCCCTAACATCTATTTCTGCTGCTCTTGGATTGTTTTTGATTTTTTAAAATGAATTTTTAGTGGATTGTTTAAATCTTTGTGTATATTAATTAATGCTGGATATTTTGATTATTTACTATTTACGTTTTGTTACATCTTGTCAGTTCTTTATGAATGGTCTGGAAACACTGCAATATTTTATTATGTAAATATTATGGATGTTGTGAGCTGCTTTGAGCATGGGAAAGTGGGATACAAACACACTGAGGAACAGGGGTGCCAACTTGAGTGAAATATGGTGGGGCCCCAGGAAATCCCCACCCCACATAATCGATCACATGATGCAGTGTACACACACCATTTGAATGGGAATGCGCATCACCTTTGTAGGGGCCCAGCCCCCTCAAATATTTTACTGTGGGGGCAAAGCCCCCAGGGCCCCTAGGAATTGGCTCCTATGTTGAGGAGTATGGTAATGCCATTAAGAGACAACATAACTCTATATTTCTTATGGTTGGGTTTGGATTAAAGTAAGAATTTGAGCCCTGATAGTGTCCACCCCCACTTAGGATCATGGATGCTGAGGTGCAAACTCATTCTTGGTGGGAAGTGACAGGGCCCACTGGGATCACAAGTTTGATTTTCAGGATATGTGCTGAGAAAAGACATGTCACTGCAGTGGCAGCATAGTCACTTTTCAAAGAGGTAAAATGAGATGTTAGGTGGCTTTTGCTAGTGGAGCTGACTCTATTGTCAGCTACTCCATCCTGTTCTCCAAGGTGAGAGAGATATACACGCACATTTGACTTCTGAAATGTTCAGGCACAATGAGTGGTCGGCAAATTCCATTGGGAAAATGGAGAAATGTGCCTTGGAAGTTGTTCAACTTCTGAGGCGTGTTTGAAAACGGAAGCTTTCACTTCCAGGTTTTCAGCGTTCAGGTTCCAAATCGTTCGGCTTCCAAGACGCTCAAAAACCAAAGTTCCACTGTGTGTGTGTGTGTGTGTGTGTATCCTTATGTGGCCTCTCACTCTCATTCCAGATCTGTATTTCTCATCAACTCACTGCTTCCATATTTCTCCAAGCAAGCAGCTGGGTTGGGAGGAAATAACAGTCTCATCTCCACATTCAGAACCTGCTTGGCGTCTCTAAAATGCAGAGTATTGCCAGGAAGACTCCTTTGCTCCCCTCCAGTTCTAAGCTTAGAGCTGGAGAGATAGAAGTGGTATTCTGCTCAATGCAGAAAACATTACCCTTCTCCTGGAAGGGATAGGGGCACAGAGAGAAGGCCATGTGCCCTTCTGCTTTACCCTTCACCCTTCCATCTTAGAGATGGAGCCAGGAGGCAGAGGCGCATGCACACTCTGCCTCCCTACCTGGGCTTGACTGGTGGTCCAGACTTGGAGTGCCCATTGGGTGCATGTCCTCCCCCCTCCCTCCTCCAATTTGGAGTCAGAAGTGGAAGCTCATCGTGGCTCTTGCTTGTGTCTGACAAACACAGAGATAAAACACATCCTTGGCTGGAGAAGGATGGGGTTCATCCCCACTCTGCTCCCTCACCTTGCCTTGGTGGTGAGGTGAGTGAGATCACAGAGTCCTGATGATGAGTTATAAAGAAAGTAGCAATACCCAATAATGGTATTTTGTGAATGCAGGTTTGCATGTAATCTTAAATATATGCAATGTCATACGTGGAAAAATAAACCTTGCTGAGGATCTCTCACATCTCCCACTACCCAAACTCTACAATGGCATCTCAGTCTCATTTCAAGTTGGAAACTGTAGAGGATTATAGATCCTTCTATCAAATGCTCATAACAGCACGCAGAAGAGAGATAGATAGATGAATGATATATAGAGAGATAGATATTGATAGATGATAGATGGATAGTTTCCTGTCTTATGTCTCTCTCTTTCTTTCTTTCTTTCTTTCTTTCTTTCTCTCTCTCTCTCTCTCTCTCTCTCTCTCTCTCTGTATGTGTGTGTCTACACACACACACTACTCCTAAGACACACACAGCCCTATTTTTATTTTTATTTTCAAGAGCAAGTTTTTTTAAAAAAACAACTCAGGGTGGGATGTTTCCTCACTTTCAGTACCAAATAATTACATTCTGGATAATTAAAGCATTCCCTGACTACTGCAGTACAACCCACATGAGAATACCCCAGAAGGCCGTTATTATCCTTTATCCTGGGGGGAACGTGTTGGTTACAAAATTAGCTAATTGACTAACAATATCCTACTCTGTCAGAAATGAGCAAACATAAATTAAGCATGATGTTTCAAAATATAAATTGTTAATGAATATTAATTGTATACTTTTAAGACCTTGTTTGAAAATACTTTCTTGCATGCTTAGTTAGTTCCAACTCTTACTTCATTAACTTGGTAGTTTCCTTTCTGCTGAATAAAATTAACTTTATTCATATAATCTGTTCCATTAAGCCTTTTGTAAACCTCAACTCTGTACTCCCTGATCTTACTTTAATCTATGGAAATGATTTATATTTCTTAAGCCTGCAGAGCAGTTCATCAATTACAGTCTGAAGTCATCCCTTTAATCTCCTTTTGGATTTTTACCTGACATGTTGTCCTTCACAAATTAGGAAGATACATTTGACCTATTCTTTTCTCATTGAGATCCATAACTAACAACAGATAGTTATGCATGTCTGCTCAGATGTTGGCACCACTGAGTTTAATAGGCCTTACTTGCTGAAAGGTGTGTATAGGACTGCAGACTAATAAGTTGTGCACCTTACTACTAAAACTTGCCACCGGCATCCCAGTATTGTCATTTTCCATTTAATACAGTTGTTCCATTAATTTACTGGCATATGTGAGAGTTATCAGATTTTATTATCACAACTATCCTGTGATGCTGGCTATTCGCCTTGTGAATTTTATGAATGAGCAGTGCCCAAGCATGATTTATCCAAGACCATTACAAACTTTTCCCATGCCCCCTCTCATTTCCCCATTTTTTGTTTTGTAAAATTGGAAGACTGGGGATGTTAAATTTCATTGAGTCACCTTTGTTAAAGCTCTTTATGGTTATCACTGCCTGATTTGGATTTACAGCCAGACACAGCAGCATTAAATGTATGTCCTTAGATTAGTATCCATTCTAGGCAGTCTGAATGCCAGAGGCCTAACTCACTTACTTACTGGGTGGATAGTGCCATTATACAGTCTACTCACAAGATGGCATTGGACATAGTTTTATCTGGGTAGAGTCATCAGTTTCATGTTGCTGTTCTGTTGTTGGAGAGAGAACGTAACATTCTTGTCTAGCTTCCTGACTGATGGCACACCTTCTCTCTGTCTCCCTCCTGAGGCTAATCGGTTTTCAGCCCAGGCTGAGCCCCCCTGAACTCATTCTTCCTATGCTTGGTGCCTGTGGATCAACGGGATTTTGAACTCATGTCCCCCTGGTTCTAACCTGTCTATCAACTGAAAACATGCAGAAACAATCTAGGGAAATGCAGACACATCCTCTGCCCTCATTCTGCTTCCCTTATCACAACTGTTTTAGTTTCCCTTGACAGTCGTCAAATGCTTTTTCCTGAGAATGAAAAGCTTTAAATTCCTTCTTAGGTGAGATTTTATTGGGAACTCTAATGTCTATCTGATAGGAGAAATGTGGAGATGAAAGAGAAAGAGCGGTGATATCTGGCATAGAAAGTGTTCCTCTACCATATGAAATCTTAGGTTGCCACTGCTTCCCAAACTAGCAAGTTGTGGCCTAGTATAATAAAATGGAGTTCTATATCAGTGTTAAAATATTTGTCATTTTACAATCAGGCCTGTACTTACTGCATTTAATCAGAAAGTGAAATATTATATACTTTACTACTTTAGTGCATTAGTCTGTCACCAAATGGAAAGAGCATTTATTTTTCAGTCATCTATCATAAGTCATAAAATGCACATGCTGTTACGTGTGGTGCTTTCCATATAAGACTTTCCTACCTGCTAAATAGGCAAATGCTAATATTTATATGCTAATTAATTGCAGAATAGCTGGGGAATATTCCAACTGTTTGTCTGCCTTCTGGAGTTGAGAGGCCATCAATCACTCCCCCCCTTCATTTTTAAACATTGCATTTAAATGGCACTTCCTTTATATTTCACATTATTCTTATTTTCTGCCATGTGACAGCATTAATATAATTTTTTATTTTTCTTATGCCTCGCTTATGTTAACTCAACCATAACTGCATGTGGCACTAAATTAAGTTATATTGTAGATTTGAAAGTGTGCAGCAATCCAGGGGATATTGTTTTCAGCATGAATAAAAAATGAGACAACTAGAAATGAGCATGACACACAATAGCTTATAGATTTTTCACACTAAAAATGTGGAGAAATTGAAAAGGGTGTTTGCTCTGAACAGAAAAGGAAACATATTGTAATTATAGGTGAAAGTACAAGGTACCACAAAACTGGAGTCGTATTTTATATGAACCATATAGTTGTTGGCATCCATCTGTCTTGGGAGGTAATGCAGGAGTGCACTTTCAAGCGTAAAGTCAAAGCGTTGGAGAGTTACAACGCCTGTTGTGGCTGTACAGACAGATACAGGAGATACATGTTTTATTGCAGGTGGGGTAGATGAAGGAGTCTGGCTTTGCTGACATTTCTTCTCTCTGTGCTTTCCCCAGTGGTCATTTCTCCTCTAGTCACTGCTGTGGATGCACGACCTGACTGTCTGTACCAAGGCAGGTACAGGTCTGCAAGGGATTCCCATACTGCAGGGTTAATGTTGCCAGTCTTCATGTCTCGTTTGCGGACATCTTTGTAATGCAGAGCTGGTCAAACTGTGGGTCTGGTGCCTGAAGCCAGCTCCCCATAGAGCATGTCCTTGGGGATCCTGCCATCTTCTGTTCTGTGGACATGACCAAGCCAGCGTAGACAGAAGTGTGAATGGGCTGGGAAAGCACATCTTTATTTGAAACTCTGTCCTGCCATGTGACACACAAAATCCTCCCGAGGCAGCACATATTGAAGACATTTTGAGTCATTGGTCTTGGTGGGAGTAAGTTGCCAACGACTCACTTCCATAAAGCAGTATGTTAACACACAAGCCTAGCATTGGTATTGATAATTAAGATCCCATTCTTCCATACCTTTTGGATAATCAAGCCATTGCCGTAGGCCATGGGTGTAGCCAATGGAGGGGCAGGGAGGGGCAGCTGCCCTCCCTAAATCAATAAAAATCAATTAAAAATACATAGCTAACTGAGGTTCTCCACCACCCCCAACAAAAGGCCTGCCGCCATCTAACAACAGGCATGCCCCCCCAAAAAAAAATCCTGGCCACACCCATGCCGTAGATGCCTTGTCAATATGTTTGTCTCGGATAAGGACCTGTCACTTTTTTTATTGGCATGGAGACATGCCGAGTTGAACAGACCTTCCTCATTCTTCAAATGAAAGTTCACTCTTCAGTCAAGCTGAAGGCATATGAGAGCAATAGGGAGAAGAATATGTCAAAGAAAGTGGGAGAAATGAACCATCATACTGGATGGTGTCACATCTGTTCTAGTGGAAGGACACTATCATCTTGTGAAGCTTAGGTGGGCATCCTATCTTGTTGAGCAGTGAAGAGGCCTTTTCAGCTGACAAGGTCAAAGGCCTTTGTCAGGTCTACGAAGGTGATGTCTCTGCTCCCAGTATTTCTCTTGCTGCTGGTACAGTGAGAAAATCATGTCGACTGTTGACCTCTGAGTTCTAAAGCTGCATTGTGACTCAGGATGAATAGTATGAATAGTATAAAGTAGCATTAAAATAAATAGAAAGTGTTGGGGGGGCACACAAAAAAACCCAATAGCTACCAAGCATTCATGAACAAACAAGCATATATAAGACTGTCAGTGCATACTTGGAGAATAGGCAATGCTCTCAGTTGGCTCTGATCTAATCTAAATTAGTTGAGGTTCTAATCCCACCTCATGTGGCAACTAGGAAGAAGGATGACCTGGCTTGATATGATGGATGAGCTTATTTGAGGTTGTCACTTATAACTCAAGGAATAAAATGAAAGATGGATGCTATAATTAAATTCTATAATTAGCAATCCTATCTGCTGTTCCGATTGGGATAATTATAGAATAGTGGTGGTCTTTTCTTTAAGCCCACCTTTTATAATATTTATTTAATACGGGGAAAATGCATAAATATCAGCTTGAGATATAGGAGTGGTGTGTGCACACACCACACAGTAGAGACCTCCAGAAACTGAACCACTTCAGAATGCGGGTGGGTGATCCCATTAAATTGCCTCTCTTGTGATGAACTTCCTGAAAATGGTCACCAGCATATTAAGGCTATAGTTTTCTCATTTGTTGACTACCACATACAGAGGGTTTTAAGCATAAGGACATTCAAATATGTAATCCTTTGAGATGATTGTGCCATATGCAAAGTGGCTCTCAGCTGGTGCCAGTGGAAGTGCTTTGACTCTATGTGGGATGTTGATCAGGCTATGAATCATCTTCTATCCTGCATGTTGTATTCCTTTCAGGAGGAGTATAAAAAGGAACTTGTAGACAGATCAAAGTCTCAGCTGAAATGTCTCTCATAAATATTAAGGTTGCTTGTCACTTGAGTCATTAAATTAATAGAGTAAAATATCATTCCTCTTAGTTCACAGAAAAGTGATGGTTGGCACCCCGTATTTACCAAGCTGGGCATGATAGGATAAATCTTTTCCCCCAATACACGGCTTCATTTTCATATTCTGTGCTGCAATGTGCAATGAATGAGCTTTGAAAGAAACTTAATTTTCAATGGCTGAAGCTAAATGCTTTGGTCCTGAGCACAGCTGGAATGAGATGCTTCCATGTTTTCTGGTTGGGTGCGGTTGTCCTTTCAAGAATTCAGTACTGAGCATCTCAGACTCTCGCTCTGATTTTGGGAGGCACCTGCCACCATCAACAAATAAATATGAGTTGTTGTGTTTTGGGTTTTTTGCAACAAGTGGGCAAATTCACAGATAGAAAAAGGCAATTCAGGAATTCTTACCCTTTTCCTTTAAAATGTTCATCAGGTTGCAACACCAGGCTGATCTCAAGTCAGGCTGGCTTACACTGATGAAACCCTGCAGTCTGACAAAAGCTGTTAAGCACTAAACTCTCCAGCAGATTGAACATTAGCCTTTGTCCTTGGACCAGCTGGAATCGCCTGTTAGTAATGATTTCCCTGGTGATCACATTGCACCAAAGAACCACATTCCATATAGCTCAAGCACTATGTTCAGGGAACAGCAACCCCATTTTACTCCTGCTATCATGCCACAAGTAAAAAGAAATTAACTTGTGGATTAGGTTTCCTATTTATTTCAATATCTTGGGCTGATTGAATAGTTAACCATTGCATTCAACTTAAGTTTCGACTGGTTTTCCTTCCACACTAACAGTTGTGTGTCTCTGTGCTTATGTGAAGAGACTTCTGGCAGAGGTATTTATTGAATCATTTACATATTATGAATAATGACAAGGTGGATTGTCAATTCTGTGTCAAACTAAAGTGAATTGCAGGTAGATGACTAAATAGGAATGTAGTATTTATTCAAATATTTATAGGGAAAATTCAATAACATCAAGACTGGCTATATATCATGTCAATAGATATTATAATAGTTAAGGCAGATGCATGAATTTATTATTTAGCACCAAGAAGATGCACTGCAGGGAGAAAAATATATTTCTTCCTCCCACCGCTATTTCCACCGCACTCTCTCTACTGCCTCAAGATTGCTGCAGGGCTTTTAGCACTTTTCTTCCCGCTTCCTAGCATGTGTTTTAGAGACAATATCCTTGCTTTAGTTTTCAAAGCACATTAATGTAACAGGAGTTTCATGTTAGTACGTCGCCATGTATTCTGCTACTGTATGAATCTCGAGTACTGCACTTGAATTTTTAATGGCTGACAGGAACGGCCAGGGGAGGTAGTTTATACAAATAAGAGAAGTCTCTCTTTCTCCCCACCCCATGTAACATATATGTCTGTGTGTGTGTGTGCCGCGCGCGCGCGCGCACACACACACACACATGCAAAGAGAGAAACACAAAACTAGGTACCATCTAAAACTAGATCCTGGCTTGTATTTCTTTGTCAAGAGGGGAGGTGTGCTCAGCTTTCTATAGACTGCCCCCTGCCCCAGTCTGAAAAAGAATCATTTACTTGAAAGGGAAAGATGGAATTTATGATACCACACCCTCCACTTCTCAGATTTCATATTTTCATATTTCAAGAAACAGACTATTTCATGTAAAGAGTCATGAAGAACCAAGACTAGCACAGATGGAAAAGCTGGTTCATTATTTATTTATTTAATATCCAGTGACCATGCGCACCTTTATTGGTGTTTCTGGCCTTTTTCATCTGAGAAATAGTTTTATCTTTGCAGCCATCTGTACAGGCGAAAGATGCCCAGTTTCTTTAACCTTTCTTCTTAGATCGTGTATTCCAAATAATTTGATGCCAGCTTACCTCTCTGATGCTTCCCTTTTTCTCCTGAGGTGCCTCTGCCTTCATGATTAGCCATAATCATTCATTCATTCCATCAATCATATTTGTTCTCAAGTAATTAAGTACTACTCACGGCTTGCTGAATACACACATTTGTATCAACTTCTGCAGAACATACCAACTATTATGAAGAAGTGGTAGAAGTGGTAGGAATGTTATAAAGATGAAACAAATATTTGAAATTTCATAGAATTTAGCCATTTTGCTGTTTAAATTCCGGCTTCCAAATTTCCGAATTTAACAAAATAAATTTACACTTTAAGAGCAGAATCCAACGAGACTTCACCTTCCTCCTCTTATCTTCTCTGGTAGGATATTGAGGTCACACAGAGGGCTGCAGCAGGAAGGGCAAGAATGTGAAATTCCATTGCACAAGTGGAAGCCTGTTTCACTCACACACAAACAGTGTCTGATAAATCCCCAATGTTCAATTGTACATCAAAGTATGAATTTCTTAGAGCTCTTTATCTGTTTTGATATCTGTTTTGATATTGGCAAGCATTAAATATGATATCTCACAAGCTGTCAAATGTTGAATATGTTACCTGTCAAAGACTATTGAAATCCTACATAGGTAAGGTAAAGGGTAAAGGAGCCCTGGACGGTTAAGTCCAGTCCAAAGTGACTATGGGTTTGCAGCGCTCATCTCGCTTCAGACCAAAGGAGCCGGTGTTTGTCCACGGACGGCTTTTCAGGGTCATGTGGCCAGCATGACTAAACCGCTTCTGGTGCAACAGGACACCATGACGGAAGCCAGAGTGCACGAAAATGCTGTTTACTTTCCTGCCACAGCAATACCTACTTGCACTGGTATGCTTTCGAACTGCTAGGTTGGCAGAAGCTGACACAGAGCGATGGGATTTCACCACCGTTGCATGGATTTGAACTGCCAACCTTCCGATCTGCAACCCCAAGAGGCTTGGTGGTTTAGCCCAGTGTGCCACCTGCATCCTGAAATCCTACATACTACTTGAATGCCAACTATAAAATACTTCCACTATCATACATTGAAAATAAAATGTAACCTGGTTTACTGATAGCAAATAAGGATATGCGCATCCAGAAAATAGCTGAGGTTCTGCCATCATCACCATCCATAGAGGAAAATTTGAGGAGAATTTTAAGGTGTGCTATCCCATCAAAGGCACAGCATCTCAACACAGCTCACAGATCAGATCAGAAGAATCTTTATTTGCATCAGCCACTAGCCATGGCAATAAAATAAAATACAGTGAACTGAAGATAGAGGTAAAAACTGAACTACACAAAGTACATTTGGGAGATTTACATCAATAATCAAATAATAGATCTTATTCTAATTTCGCCTGCTAAAAAATTTTGAGTTGCACTTTTCTTGGTTCATACAAGAAGAATGTAAGTAGCATGGAAACCTGGAGCTCGGGAGGAAGGATAGTTAAATGTGTCAGATCATTTGAGGTATTTACAGTTTGAGATGGGACAGAGAAGTAATGTATACATTGGTTTTTGGTATACACAGCTCTTTGTGTTTGTGCACATGAGCATTTTGCTGACTGAGGGGAAGTACATGATGATGCGCCCCGACCCTGCCCTGCTGCCCAATTCCACATGAAGAAGATAAATAGACTGTCTGTTGAATTTTAGTTCAACACTGGGGATAGGCCATGCCCTCCACTGGACCCACGGGCAGCAGGCTAGCCTTGTGGGTGCAATGGGACAGGCTGTGAGCACACACAGATCTGTCTTCTAGCAGATATGAAAGGTCTTGTGTGTGAGAGAAAGTGCATTTGTTGCAGCTCTACAACATTCACAATGTAATTCCATTTGCATGGACCATAACCAGATGTGATACCATTCCCTCACTGTGGCAGACATTTCCCTTTCCTCAAATGAAGTTGCGTAGGGCTAAATTTGGGATTAGAGACTAGAAGCAATGCTCAAACTTTTAAAAGTTCATTTGATTTGAATCTTTTGAAATGTCACCTCTGCAAAGCCTGGAAGAGCGAAACAACAACAATAATGTTTCCAAGTGTCCCTGGGGCTCTGCAAAGCTGAGATATATAAATAAACATCCTTATTAGTCATTAGCATTACATGTTTAGGATGAAAGCTTCAAATAAATAATCAGGTATCTCAACCCTCATCTTATTAATTATTCCATGTTTCATAAATGCAATATTGTTTTTAAAGTTCCAAATATTAAAAGATGTATGTAAATTCCCTTCAGCACCAATAATTGTTTTCTTCTCTTCCTGCTGTTCCTGTTCTTGCAATTGTTCAAGCATCATAGTTGCCAAATATACCCTTGAGAATGGATTAACCCTTTTTTTCTCTACTTGTCCATCAGGAACAAATGGAGCTGGTTGATCTGTTAGGGAGAAGTCCAGTTATTGTTGTTTGGAGTTATCTAGCTCATTCCTGGCTCTTGTGACAGAAACATGTTATCAGAACCAAGGCAGCTTTCAGTGTCATGTGTTCTTTCTTTCTCCTCTGTAATATCCAATTCAATTTAGCTCATGTCCTGACATTGTTGCTGAGCTATCCCTCAAAACTGCTCCATATCATGAGGCAGAGGCAGGAAAGACAGCATAGAGACATCAGCTGATATTACCAAAACCTCAGCATAGGGGGTCATTTCTGAGATACTTGGAGAAGTATCAGATCAGATTCTCAAAAGAAAATAGGGCACTTTTAAATTCACCTACTGGTGAAAGTTTGTGTTCACTGTTTAAAAATCCCTCCATAAGCATTCACTGATTCATCTATCAAATAAAAGCTTGTAGAAATCATCATTAAATTTCATCATGTAGGTGAAACCCAGAAGGGATATGATTTGCTCTATTTCTACATTAAGGAAATAATTCCTTCCTGCAGTGGTGCAATTCCTCTGACTCTTCTGCTATCTGATACAGTTGTGGTTGGTCTATACAACAGACCAACTCTCTCTTTTAGCAAGTTTTAGCAATGAAGATAAGTGGGAGTTTGAATTTTGCTTTAGAAATGTGGGCCCAAAGAATAGGTAATTTTTAAAGCAAAGAATAGGTGTGTTTTTTTTCTAAGCTTCTCACCTTATCAAATAAAAATCAAAAGCTAAAATCAAAAATGTCTTTTGCTAATGTGGCACAATATCCCTGGCTATCTGGTCAAAATGAGGATTTTAATTGCCTGAAGTCACCTTGATATAAAATAAGTAGCCAGAGTCCTGTAACAAAGGTGACATCAACAATAAATAAGCTTGGGTGAGATAAGAGAAATTCTTCGAAGGGGAAAAAAATATCCCAGGTAAATGTATACCTATCATGTCACAAGCCTTAGATCCTGCTGAAAGATTGATTAGATCCTGGTGGTGAGGGAAATGGGAAATTGGATTGTAAAGTGTGAGATAGACTGTGCAACTTTATCAGACCGTTCACCTGTAATGATGAGGTCATCTTCCTCCTGGCAGCTAGACTGGCTTCTCAGGGAAAAAGAAACAACAAGATTTATGTACTGTGAGATCCAATGACAAAGGAAGAATTGAGGGAGGTCTGGGAAATACGTTTAGGCTAAATTAAACATTTCAAAGGCACATCATAGCGGAAATCCTAAGGATTCTTTTTCAAAGTTCTATGAGGTTTCATCTGGCCGATTATCTAGCTGTATTCGGGAGGGGAGGGGAGGGAAGGAGAGATCAAGGATTTATGTTGCCAAAGGCTATCACAAAGGTTCCTAGAGAATTTTGTGGCTGAAAGCAAAAGTATTGAACCAAGCTAAAAAGCTCCATAAAAGTTTTACTCCTTAGTTTAAACTTTTGACACAAAGGTGTCAAATAATGAACACTTGAAAAATCTCAAAACTGTGACCACCACCCAGTAGGTCTGATCCCTGGGGAGGCTAGAGGATGGATGCTTGAACCAGGTGCTTTGGTGATTGCATAGCTAATAGCAAGACCTTTCAGTGCTGGTCCTGTGTTCTAATAGGCAGTAGTGTTCTAATAGGCTTCTAATAGGCAGTAAATGAGCTTTTCATGAAGGGCAAACCACAGTTACCAAGATTTTGGGGAGGAGAATGTACCTTACATGAACAGCCAGCAGCATTGTGTGAGTTCACGGGGCAGGTACACACGAGTCAAGAGGGTGCAAAAGCCGGGGGGAGATGGGGGTGGGGAGAAAGAGCCCATCGTGCCAGAGTGACCCTGCCCTGCCCTGGAGCATTAAGAGGCCACACCTCCGAGATGAATAGGAACATGTGTGCTGCCCCTTTAAGTGGGAGGCTGGACTCAACAGTCTCCACTGGGGCTGGCCAGAGCTGCCTATCGCTGACATGAGTTCCTGTTGGGTAGAGTTGGCTCTCCTGTGCCCTCCCCTGCCCTGGATCTCGGTCAAATTGAGCAGCATGGATGTGGGCTCTGGCCCCATCGCCCCAGTCTCCAAGGTTCAGGAAGACCCTTTCATGTCCCCCAGAAGCCACTGGAACTGTGCGCCCCAGGAAACGTTTGCACGCTGCCCCCATGCTGACGCCTCCAACATGGCTTGGCTCGGTGCTCCTCTCCATGAGTCTTGGTTCCTCCAATGCCCAGAGAGAAGCTGGGCCATGCTGAGGACACCAGTATGGGGGTGCCTGCTGTGCACCCCTTCAAAAATCCATGCCCAGAGCAAGGGCCCCTCTGGCACCTCCACACTACACCCCTGTGTGCGGTGAAGGCTCCGGGGCAGCAAAGGGTGCCTGGCTGAGCTCGCTGCTCGGGAAACAGATTGTGTCCACTCATACAATTGGACCAATTGCAAGCAGGCAAGGGGGCAGCCACTCCCAGGGGGTAGGCTCAGCAGAGCCTGCAGGTCTACTCTCTGGACAGATAAAGAGGGTCCATGGCCTGCATTGGCAGCCACTTCTTCATTGATATAATAGACACTGCTATGGATATGGTTGGTTGCCATATTTGGGACCAGGTTGAATTTTTTTCCAGTAGGCAAATTGGCTTGCCACCTCATAGAAATTATCAGAATTTTGATGGTTTAGGCATTGGGTAGGTATAATCTTGGACAGGGGGGAGGTTGTAGCCTCTGCCTGCCCCTCCGAAAAATGGGGTATCCCATTAAAGGGATCCAGGCAAGATGCTTCTGTCCAGACACCCAGATGGGGGCTAGGACCAAAACACTCCTCAGGTGCAATCCAGGTGCACTCCCTCACTTCCGGCTGACCCTAAATAAATGTCCTTCCAGCAGGCAGTCTGGAGATGGTTGGTTCTACCCAGTGCCTATGCCAAACCTCTTACACTTTAGGCAATAAGGTTGTGGCCTGATTTGACCCAAATACAAGTTGTCATGTCTCATTATTCATTGTTTATAGCAGTCCATAGGGCAGGGGGACAACTGGGCACGCAAGAGGAATCCAAAGTTTTGAGTCTCTTGTACTTTGCTAATCTAAACAAGAACAATCTACACTTCATCCAGATGGAATATTTTTTAAATCTTTGTACTAGTGGTGTGGTGTTTTGAATGAGAATCTCAACACATTAATCATGAGTTCTACATGGCAATTGAACTCCTGAATTTGACATAAAGATCCACCCAGCCTTGCAAGTCTTTTCAGACACAATTGCGATAAATCAGTTAGCAACATCAGCCAAAGAATCTGTCAGGGATATAAATAGTCTGTATCTGTTCAGCATAATGTTGCACACCACCCCAGTCTCCAAGCGGTTTGAGATTCTAGGGGTTCCAGGCATTTACACGGGGTCTGATTTCCTCAGAATGAGAGACAGCAGAAACTGGGAAGAAAGCAGTTGTTGGGAAGAAGAGCCCAATAACAGAATAAATGCAAGAAGGGAGCTGCAACCGAAGATAGGAAAATAGGTAAGGGAACACCTAGCTGCAATTAAAAAAGGATATTGACAAGCTGGAACATGTGCAGAGGAGGGCAACCAAGATTACCAAGGGTCTGGAAACCAAGCCTTAGGAGGAATGGTTGAACGACCTGGTTGTGTTTAGCCTGGAAAAGAGATTGAGAGGAGATATGGCAGCCACCAAATATCTCAAGGGCTGTCACATGGAAGATGGCACAAGCTTGTTTTCTCCTGGAGGCTTATGATAGTTTGTAATATTTAAGTTCATTTATGAAAATACAGGTTGAGCAGAGGTATGGGGTAGACAGACCAAACACTCTGAAAGCAAAATCCACTGACCAGTATATGATTAAAGCTGGTATGATCCAGTAGCAAAAAAGGCTAATGCAATTCTAGGATTCATCAAGAGAAGTATAATGTCTAGATCAAGGGAAGGCATGGTCCCACTCTATTATGCCTTGGTCAGACCACACCTGGCTTCCTGTGTCTAATTCTGGGCAGAACAAATTAGGAAGGATGTTGACAAGCTGGAACATGTGCAGAGGAGACAACCAAGATGATCAAGGATCTGGAAACCAAGCCTTATGGGGAACGATTGAGGGAGTTGGGTATGTTTAGCCTGGATAGGAGGAGACTGAGAGGAGATATGAGAGCCATCTTCCAATATCTAAAGGGCTCTCACATGGAAGATGGAGCATGCTTGTTTTCTCCTGCTCTGGAGGGTAGGAATTCAACCAATGGCTTCAAGTTACAAGAAAGGAGATTCTGGCTAAACATCAGAAAGAACTTTCTGACAATATGAACTGTCAAGAGTTTTTAAAGTAGAGGTTGGATGGTCATCTGTCAGGGATTCTTCCATTGCAGGAGATTGGACCAGATGACCCCCAGGGTCCCTTCCAATTCTACAATTCTATGCTTCTATGAAGAGAGCTATGATCACTTTACAAAGGCCTGACTTCACAGACACATGGTGCAATGATCCTTTCTCTGTCTGCAGAATAAAACGTTATATCAAAAGTTTACAACTTTTCTGCTTGTTTGTCTTTTATAATGATCCTTAATGGAAGTCTCCATTGCAATCCCAAATGTATTTGCCAAGACATAAGCCCAGCTGAACTCATTAAAACTTACTTTTCAATAAACATGTTAAAATCAGGCTGCAAGTCATATTTCTGCTTGTTTGCTCTAGTGGCAGTTGCATATTATGGAAGGACAGTGATAATAATCAGAATTTATGTAGGAAGTTCTTTGGAAGCCAGTCAGGTAATTCAGCTCAGAAAAGTGTTTTTTTCTTAAAACAAACACCATGTATTGAAATTTAATAAATGGCCAGCTAAACTTCAAAAGCAAAAGCAAGCAGCTTCCTTTCTCTTGCTATGCATTATTTATTGTTTTTGAATATGAATGTTTTCTCAAACAGATTAATTAAACTACAAGATTTTAGTAAACTATTTTGTTATTGTTTTGGAAAAACGATTCATCATCTCAAGTCATAGAAATAACTAAAATGGGGAATTGTTATAGTACAGGGGAAAGGCCAACACTGGCCATAAATAATTGCCACAGCTTTGAGGACATCTTACACATTTATTTACTTAGTTAAAGAAAGCAAGAATCTGGCAGACACAGGACAAATTAAGATCTCACTGCAAATGACTGAACTGCTAAGTATGAAATTCGCATTATCTTTAGACAAGAATTAATCAAGCAACAGGGGAACCTTAGAGTTATTATAAGCACCTTGAAAATGATTTTTTTCCATAAGTATCAACATGTCTGAATAATAATATGATTCAATATTAATGGTACATGAGCTTGAATATGAATGTGTTCTCCAGCAGAAGAAAAATATGCAGGGAATTGGAGGAGTACTGCTGATCTTACCAAACTTATGAGGCTGTTGCAAACATACCAGGAGGGAGCGGAGGAAAATATACACAACCTTGATCTCCTGGGTGCAAAAGCAATATATGTCAGACAACTGCTTAAATTGTGGAAAACAACCACCAACATGGATGGTTTTAAAAGAGGATTGGGCCAATTCATGAGGCTCGTTCCAATAGCTGGGCTCTGCCTTCACAGGTGAAGTTTGCTTCTGAATGTTATTTGCTTGAAGGTGCTCTCATGCTCAGGTCCTCCTCTCAGGCTTCTTAGAGACATCTGCTTGGTCACTAAAAGAGGAGGATGCTGGACTATGTGGGCCAAGGGCCTGATCCTGCAGGGTTCTTCTCATATTCTAATGTAATGCCCTTCACAGATCAGGTAAAGAAAGGCAGGAAAGCAGACTTCCTTTAACTACAACACTATTTACAGCAAAATACACAGACAAAGGGTTTGCCTGACTGATAGCACCACCTCCGAAAGGAATGGGAACTATTTCCAGACTCATATAGATGATAGCTGATGATGAACTATCCACAATAATATGTTTTTTCTGTGACCTTTTAAATGTGTTTAGGGAAAGCATGTCATTGGCGGGATTTCTGTGTTATGTGTTGGGATTCTTACTTGGTATTTTTATATTGTGAACCACTCTGTGATCTTTGGATGGAGGGTGGTATATAAAATAAATTAATAGAAATACATACATAGGGATGCGGGTGGCGCTGTGGGTTAAACTACAGAGCCTAGGGCTTGCCAATTAGAAGGTTGGTGGTTCGAATCCCCGTGACGGGGTGAGCTCCCATTGCTTGGTCCCTGCTCCTGTCAACCTAGCAGTTTGAAAGCATGTCAAAGTGCAAGTAGATAAATAGGTACCACTCCGGTGGGAAGGTAAACGGCGTTTCCGTACGCTGCTCTGGTTCGCCAGAAGCGGCTTAGTTATGCTGGCCACATGACCTGGAAGCTGTACGCCGGCTCCCTCGGCCAATAAAGCGAGATGAGCGCCGAAACCCCAGTCGGCCACGACTGGACCTAATGGTCAGGGGTCCCCTTACCTTACTTAATACATACATAAATCATCCAGCCCTTTGCTGGTGGGGAATGACTGGTGGCAGGTGATTCCAAAGCTGGTCCGTTTCTCTCTCATGCACACATATGCTCCTTGCTTGATGCTGCAGTCGTCAAGCAATAAACCTGCTGGTGTGGATTGCTTCTCCTTGATCTGTCACTATGAATTCCTTCACCACACAGCACTAAATGAATCTCTGCTTCCTACTTTGTTCCCTGTAACAATTAGCAGGTGGTGCTGAATTCTCGAGCTCCTTGATCTATAATATTTACCAAATATGCTGTGTGAAATCCAGTCTGTTTCCAGGCATCTGTTTATGTTCCCAAGTGTGCCTTCCTGCCTGCTGTTAACAGCAATCTCTCTCACTTCCCTTTTGTGAATCTTAGATAAGGGGCTTAGCCAGCTCAGTAATGGTGCGCTGCCTCCACTTCGTAGAATATATATGCAAGTGTGCAAGATATTGTCTGCTGATGGGTGGTCAGGCCACAGTAAAGCGTTGGAGTGGCTTTCAGGCAGTCAAAGCACGACATACAAAGCCTCCGGAAACATACGTGACTCTATCCACTCCACACACAACCTTCATGTATTGAGCAGAAAGATCTGAATAGTTGGGAAGCTGAGGAGGCTTCTAAGCACATTAATTCAAACTGATTTACAAGCTCAATTCTGACAATCTTGCTCAATGCAGTGGGTAAGGATCAGAACATCAGAGGTGAGGTCCCTAGAGGCATTGACTTTCCCACTTCTCAAATCATGCCTGAAGAGAAATAAAGAGGAGCAACATTTAACAGTGAAATCTCTCTCTGGAAAAAAATTTCTCCTTCCAAGTAAACGTATGGCCAAGCATTTTACCACACTGCAATCTGCCCTATTATTAAACTTACCTTGAACCTGCATGCAAAGTTTATTTTAGGGATGAGCGAGACATTGCTTCAGTTCAGATTTTAATGCAATGAATTAATGCAAACCTACCTAATTCACATGGGACGCGGGTGGCGCTGTGGGTTAAACCACAGAGCCTAGGGCTTGCCGATCAGAAGGTTGGCGGTTCGAATCCCCGCAACGGGGTGAGCTCCCATTGCTCGGTCCCTGCTCCTGCCAACCTAGCAGTTCAAAAGCACATCAAAGTTCAAGTAGATAAATAGGTACCACTCCAGTGGGAAGGTAAACAGTGTTTCCGTGTGCTGCTCTGGTTCGCCAGAAGCAGCTGTCATGCTGGCCACATGACCCGGGAGCTGTACGCCGGCTCCCTCAGCCAGTAAAGTGAGATGAGCGCCACAACCCCGGTCAGGGGTCCCTTTACCTTTACCTTACCTAATTCACACTATCTGAAAAAAACTTTATTGCTAGATCCTGACAATAGTATGGGAATAATCCTTTTATGGATTTGTTTTTACATGTTATTTTCATATTCAAATAATTCTTATGGCTAACTGCTAAAACTGTTTAAAAATCTGCCCTGCCCCTTAGAAATATCATCCCAATAATTGCTTGCCACTTTTAAAAACTTTTATTAAAAATACTTCGCATGCCCCATAAGACAATCAACGGCTACTGGCCATGAGGGCTGTGCTCTGTCTCCACTGTCAGAGTTCTAGTTACAGGTAAATAAAAAAATTCCTTTCAGTAGCACGTTAGAGCCCAACTAAGTTTGTTATTGGTATAAGCTTTTGTGTGCATGCACACTTCTTCATGCACACTAAAGCTCACACCAATAACAAACTTAGTTGGTCTCTAAGGTGCTACTGGAAGGAATTTTTTTATTTTGTTTCCACTGCCAGAGATAGCAGAAGGCCTATGGCAGGTGGCAAATTAGAAACAGGCATTCCTAACATGACATTTTATGAAATTTGGATACATTTCCCACAATAGCCAACATAAATGGGATCTTAGCTTCATCTCTCCTTGCCCCCCCCCCCATTTAGGCCTGGGCAGAATAAAGCCATAATTGTTAGTTTCCTAGTTATACATTCGGATGTACACATATCAACACCATGAAAATACTTTACAAAGTTAGAAAAATATTGCTGCAATTTACTTCAGCAGCCTTATTGTTTCTCAAAATCCAACTGACTGCTTCCAAGATTGGCCCTGAAAACCAAATATAATCCAAAGCATCCAAGTACAGTGGTACCTTGGGTTACAGACGCTTCAGGTTACAGACACTTCAGGTTACAGACTCTGCGAACCCAGAAATAGTACCTCAGGTTAAGAACTTTGCTTCAGGATGAGAACAGAAATCGTGTTCGGGCAGCGTAGTGGCAGCAGGAGGCCCCATTAGCTAAAGTGGTGCTTCAAGTTAAGAACAGTTTCAGGTTAAGAACGGACCTCCGGAATGAATTAAGTTCTTAACCCGAGGTACCACTGTATTTCTTTTGAACATGTCAGAAATAATATGCGAATTGATGTGGCTGCAGTCTGTAGTTCTCTGCATTTTTCATTTTTTCTTGGAAGAAAGGACCCAAAAAGTCCTTATCTCAATCATATTCTCCATGTGACCAAATCCCACACCTCTGTTAATCCAAAGTACTTTGTATTTCATCTTAAACCTAACTGTTTTGCTTCACAAGGTTGTGGATTGAATTGCATGTGTTCTTAAACAACCCCAACAGAGAAGCCATTCTATAGATTAAAAAGTATTAACAATCCATACATATACCTAAGAATAGTCAGATTGCTGTGTTGAGCTGATAAGCAAAATAAGTTTTTTACATTTGTTGGTCAGATTTCAGGCAATTTTTCATTGAGATGAAAAATGCAGGTCCAAATGCAGGTGCATTGCAATAAGAAGCGCATTTGGGCCTTAGAAGATGGGTAATTTGCAAATGGTCCAACCAAGGCTAAGCACATTTACATTACAATGCAATTTAAGCAGGAGAGTTAAGCACAAACTGACAACATTTGCGTGTCGAGGTCCCCAAGCCACCCCCCAAATAACTCACAATGCACACTTAATTTTTGTTTAAGGTTTTTGGCATAATTTTGGCCACAACTTTATTTAAATACAAAACCGTGAGTGGTTGTTTAGGCATTGGTTAAGACTATCTGTCTCCCTGCCTGGGGACAGAACTGACTTCCGGGCACCACCGAAATACAGTGCGGGTGAAAGCAAGTCGGGGAGAAATGGAGCTGAGCCACAGACCCTCAATTCTCATCCGCATGCTCCCCGAAGGCTTGCCGGCCCTAGTCCAATTCCAGGGATTGGACGAAAAGATGGCAAGCCCCAGGATTCCTTTAACGGAATTCCCTTTCCGCAGCAACCATGGAGGGGCAGGCCCAACCTATCCTAACCCCTCCTCCACCAATTTATAACCAGTGCCTAACCGCCAATCGAGCCCTTTACGCTCGCCGCCAACCACTCACAATCCCAACCCAACCTTCAACCTTGCAGTTACCGCATCCAACCAAACATCATTCCCCAGTACAGAGAGATGTACTCCATCATTGCGGTAAAGGGCCAGAGCCAATCCACCCAAATCCGCCACCTTCTTACACACTGCGGAATTAATGCGCTTCCTGGCCCTTTCAGCAGCCTCAGGTCGAGAAATGCCGTGCCAATTGCGCCTTTGCAGCAACTGTGACCAAAATATTTTAACTGTGGGTATTAAGGTCACCAATTCCCCCAAGTCTCTCTGAATCGTGGTGCACAAAGTAAAGCAATCATAAGTTGCCACATCGTTCTCCCCCAGCTGAAGCACAATTGCCATGGGGGGGGGCATCCGAAAGCACCCTCTGCTTAATTAGCGGGATGAATTCGCTCCACTGCATTCTGCGCCTGGACATCCACAACACCTGCACATGCTGCGGGAGGCCAAGACCCAGTCCCCTTCCAGACCGCCTAGCTCTGATGCCAGCCCAGTAAACGATGCTGTGCCCCACAATCCAGATGCGGACTGGAGCTAGAAACATGGGCAGGAAGGCCAAGATGGGCGCCCCCAGTCCAGACTCGTCAGGGTGCTTGCCAGCTCAGTGCATGATGCTGTGGCCGACAATCCAAATGCGCACAGCTGCTCCTATGAAAAAAGGAATCACAGACAGGCATCAGCACAGGCATCATTGGCGATGCTTCCTGACATAACCTTTGTCAGCGTCAGACTTCCAATGACCCGTATTCACAATCCTGTCTACTAACAGGCCCCAGTGCGCAGCCTTTGCAGCAGCACCTATTTGGAAGGAATGAGGCATGTTCAGCGGTAGGCAAGCCGCAGGCTGCAATAACTGGCGCACGACGTGAGCAATTAGATGCCTGTCGAACCGGAACCCATTTCTGTGCACTAGGATCAAGCCAGCCCCCAGGGGAACGAAAAGCCAAATATTTCTGGTATCCAATAACAGGGCAAGGGCCCACCTCACCTGTGACTGGAAGCCTGATGGTGGCAACCCTGCTCACTAGGTCTGACTTAGCGCTCCAGACACTTATGACAAGCTCCAAAGCAGATAAGGAAAAGTCCTGAGGCAATAAGCCTCCAAACTCAGCCCCGTGCTGGCTCCAACACAATTTCCCCAACCCTCAGTACACCAAAATTACAATGGAATACTGAAATAAGTCTCGTCTTGATCTTGAACCAGCCGACAAGTCTTAACTTGTTGCGGATACTGCACAGGTCAAAGATTGACCGGCTTCCTGCCTGCTGTCCTGTGAAGGTTGGAGCCTATTCCAACCTTCCGAGACCCTGCGCACGACACACTTTTAGAAGGGTCTCTGAAAAATTAAAGCTTTACTCTAGCAGACATTGCAGCGGACTGAATTCTGATAGTTTTAACACTGCATCCGATCTGCAGCAGGTGGGCGAATTACTGCAGGTCCTGCTCAGAGGATGGGGGCAGGTTCCTCTGAAGGGCCGAGGACTGCCAGCTAAACGCTAAGGAATCAGTCCAGGCCTTCTCATAAGACCTGAAAGCAGATGGGGAAACGTAAGCTACTACTCCTCATAATTATTAATTGTTGCCAAGTGCCACAGGAGCTCCAGAAAATCCGGCTATAGCTGGGCGTCCAGAGCCCAGGATCTGAAGCTCTCCAACTGAAAAAACGGGATAGAGCAACAGCAAAAACATCAGATGATCCCGAAATAAAGCGAGAAGAAACGCAATATTAAACCTTAAGCAGTGCGAAGACTCTGCCAGAGCATGAGGACCGTTTTGCCAGGACTCTCACACTGCCTGGTTATCAGACCAAGACAGACCCGACGGTCCCTAAACCCCTCAGTCCAGATGTGCGCTGACACTACAATGGGGAAAACTCGAGAAAAGTTAGGTTACATGTGATTGCCTTGCCCTGCCAGGCTCAAGGCCACTGTACATGATGATGAAGGGACCCCGGGCCATGAGACCACCTGGCCAAGCAGGAATGGAAGGGGCAGCCTGGAGCAACCACCCTGCATGCAAAATTTAACTGACCTAGGAATGATAGGATCTGACAAAGCAACACTTGCTTCAGAGGAAGTATTACAAGAATAACATCCTTCAAGGCAAACAGCTTTTCCACAGGCAAGCAGATGTTTGAGCAACGGTATCCAGCTAGCCCCCAAATACGTTAAAGGGGGCAGTAGGACCCACTGTCCTCCACTGCCAACAGAACACCCAGCTCCTCAGGGAATAAAGGGGCATCTAGTAAGCTAAGCAGAGGCTGGTGTCACATGAACCAGCCAGTAAAATAATCCACATAACGATACCCCCAGTTAAACGAGTCTTGACTCGCAATGTTCAATCCAGAAAGGCGCTAAAGGACTCAAGTGCTGCATAGCCTATTGAGCAACCCACTGGCATCGCCTTATCAATATAAGGACCATCCAATTAAAGCCTAACTACTTAAAATCTTGAGGATGAACCGGCAGCAGCCTAACAGCCGATTCAATATCGCATAATGCCAACAAGGCACCTCCCCCAATTTGTTGGTAAGTTCAACTGCCTGATCCAAAGATGCATATTTCATGGAACAATTCCGGAGGGATAGCATCATTCACTGAGGTGCCTTTGGGATGCGATAAATATGGATCAGATGGAATTATATGGGACTTTCTTATGGACGATCCCCAAAGGGGATAAATGAAAATCGGGACTAGAAGGAGAATCAAGGGGATCCCACCATACGTCCCAATGCAAGCTGCTTCCTAAC
Source organism: Podarcis erhardii (assembly GCF_964252035.2). Classification (NCBI taxonomy): domain Eukaryota; kingdom Metazoa; phylum Chordata; class Lepidosauria; order Squamata; family Lacertidae; genus Podarcis; species Podarcis erhardii. Next base: position 103,112,821 of record NC_138508.1, on the reverse strand, counting down.
CTTCTTTCTGGCTACCACTGGCTTTTGAGTTGCTGTATTCTGAGCCACTGACTGAAAAGCCAGAGGAATCCCAAACCTTGGGAAAAACCCTTCCCACAAGCACAAAGCTACTGACCCATCTAGATAACCTTTTAGCCAGACTTTCAAGGGAGATATTTTTATGGAAATATGGGCGAGAGGTATTGAGTTATTGCTTGCCAGCCCCCACTTGGGCAAGATGCCCTGCCTTGTGTTGCCACCATGATGTGTAAATTTACAGGGCCAACACTGGCCAGAAACCCTAAAGAAGTCCCAACAAAGCTGCCACCGGGCCAGCTTCCTGCATACCAGCATCAGGTTCTATTGCTCAGGGAATTTCCATTTGAAATGTGGAGCTGCGCAAGTGGTCCACATGTCCCCGTCCCTGCGATCCTAGCGAGCTAAGGGGATGATGGCAGCCCTGCGTCTAACATTCCCATCATAGTGAATTACCACTTATAGAATAGTGGGGTTGGAAGGGACTCCGAGGATCATCTAGTCCACTCTCCCACAATATAATAATAATAATAATAATAATAATAATAATAATAATAATAATAATATCTATTTGTACCCTGGGCTTCCCCAGCCACTCTGGGCAGCTTCCAACAAAATATTAAAATACTGTAATGCATCAAACATTAAAAGCTTCCCTAAACAGGGCTGCCTTAGATGTCTTCTAAAAGTCTGGTAGTAGACATCTGGTGGGAGGGTGTACCACAGGGCGGGTGCCACTTCCAAGAAGGCCCTCCACCTGGTTCCCTGTAACTTGCCTTCTCACAGTGAGGGAACCACCAGAAAGGCCCTCGGCGCTGGACCTCAGTGTCCGGGTAGAGTGATGAGGGAGCATGCAGCTGTCCCATACAGGGACCAATCCTGCAACCTAGGCATTACTGGCACCATACGCTGACCAGCTGAGCTATCCAGGATGATCCCTAAAGACCCGGAACAGCCTCACCCTGACCCCTGGAGAGGTCCAAGGTGATGTCTGAATCATCATCAGAGCCCAGTGATGATTTACCTGCAAGGAGGTGTAAGCATCATCCCTGCTCCGCTTTTTCCTGCCTCTGAAGACACTTCCTTCTGGAAGAAGGCACCTGGGGCATCAACAAGTCATCCTCTGCAGGAGAGGCAAGCTCTGGAGGCATCTGCAAAGTCCCTGTCATAGTCTGTAAAAAGAAAAAACCTAAACAATGTGAGGAACAGGTGAAACCAATGCTTTGTGCACCACATGGGGACGCTATTCAGGCCAGAAACGCTGCCAGAGGCCATCAAATTCTAGGGCCAAGCCCTAGGATCACCTGCTAGGCCAGACATAAATGTTTCCAATGAGATAACAAACTCGAGGCAGCCCACCGCCTGTCCAGGTACCCCTGCTTGCCCTTTAGAGGGAAGCACCTCCTCAAGAAACCCGAAGTTCTTTTTGGGAGCAATATCACAAATGGGCCAAACTACCCAGCAACAAATTAGTCCAAAAGGAGCAGCTTGTTTTGCTTTGTTATAACAATGGCTAAGTGGGGGATATGAAGCCTGTCTCCCAGGTCCTGGTCCTGCACTCTGGCCACTGAGCCACAATGGCTCGTCTCTAAAACGGCAGTTGCCACTATCAGGGAAAAACAAACTTGAAGAAAATAAACTTGTTCAGAAACAGCATAGTTAAAGAGCATACAAAGAGTGCTCATTGGAGGCACAGAGAGCCTCTGGCTCCACTCTGTCTGCCTAAGATATACATTAGCAACAAGTGAGCCTGCAAACAAACAAATACATTCTTAATAGAGAGAATGAGTCACATGTCACAGAAACTTAACAATTTACTGTACTGCTAACTGTAGCAGGCTAGGCTTGAATGATATGTGCAGGCCATGCAGGCCGTGATGGCCTCCCAGCTTCAGCTCTCTGCCTTTTATAGTGAATTGCAATATTGCAATATTAAAGGAACTCAATATAGTGCTCCCGCCCAAGGCTAGATTAAAATTCAGCCAACAGCACTGCAATCACCCAAAATAAAGCCAACCTATGAGGATACTATAAATGAAAGTGATTCCAGGTAAGCTGGGAACAGCCCTGACTAGCCCCACAATTAAACAGGCGAAAATGGGGAAAACCTTTTTGCAAAAGAAAGCCCCTAATGGGGTCTCTCTCCCTATTGGGAAAGGCAAGCCCAGGAGGATTATGCACAGGCAGCGCTCACAGGTACAGGGAGAATCTTCCCACAGGGCAGGGTAAGGGGTGGGGTGGGAAATCAAACAGAAAAAAGGGGGGGGATTAAATTAATTAAGGGACTAGAGAAGATTAAAAAGAAGGGGAAAATAAAGAAATGTAACCAGACAATGAGAAGATCGCTCCACTGTCCTCCAGACGGTCCAAGTGCTCCAGGTGATCCGTTGCACGCAGCAAAGAGAAAGCGCCAGGCTGCGTGCAGAGTATTTGAACATTTTACCCCTCCCACCAAAATTGCAACATAACTTTTCCCCCATCAACCCAGTGAACCAATCACTGCCCCAGGCCATCTTTAGAGACCCTGCCTGGTAACAGAGGGGTGGCTCAGCAGACCCCACCGCAACACGTACTCTCCTTGAAGGAGAACACACTTTGCTGAAACCAATGGGACTTAATGCAACAATCATAGACTTCTAGGGAGTAAATTCCATCAAACAGAGGGGGACTTACTATAGGACTGCACCACTAAACATGTTTAACCCTGCCTAGTTCAAGCCTCCATGACTTAAAAAATGATAGCAGTGAAAGGGGAAAAACATTGCGATCTTTCTGCCCAGTTGAGAGCAATTGCCATTACATGTTGCAAAGTAAAATTTTGCTTGGATATTAGATTGCCTTGAATATGTTAGTAAGCATGGAGACAGCTGGCACAAAGTGTTTAGCAGGATGCTAACTGACAATATATAGATGGAAATTTCATACATTAGACCATGAAACATTCCTAGTGCGTAGGTTGTGAAAGGTAGAGTAAATGGATATTCATAAGACATAAAGTGTGTTCCTACTTGAACTACAATTGATGATTACTAATGGCAGGTATGTTTGCTCTGATTCTACCTGTAAATATCCAATCCCATAATATTTTCACAGAAATCTCTACTGACACAAACATTGGAAGCTCCAATTAATACTAATGAGAGTTATGTGTTTTGCATGTGGATGGAGACCAACATATCCCTCACTCTGGAATTTAGAATGTAAGAGTGAAAACACTGCCAACCCCATAAGGATCATTTTGATAATGCAGCCGCCACTTCTTCTTAAATATTTTTATATAAGTTATGAACAAAATGCTCTTCATTATGATGAGTGGTTTGTGTAAATGAAGTGAGGGCTTGCATATAGCAAAGAACAGATACTGTGCAAAGAGTAGGTAGGGATGGGAAGAAATTCTACTCAGTTTGCATTTAAAGGAGCACATCTAATTCACACTTTCCAGAACAATATAAGGAACTGAAGCACAGTAATCCTTAAAAAATTGCACTGCTTTGAATTTTCCAATGCAGTTCTTCAGCCATTTAATGCATACATAGATGCATGTACTAGGCTAAAGTGTGCATCAAATACACATGTAAGTGAAAATAGCATATAAAAACTGTGATATTAGGGGAAATTGCTTTGTAGAAATGAGTGTATGAGACAAATGCATATGAAAATGACAATACTGTAAGTAACTTTGAGTTTCCTTGGGCAAGAGAAGGCAACTAACAAATTTAATCAATAATAAATAGTAATAGAATTATAGAACAGAATCATAGCATTGTAGAGTTCAAACAAAAATGCTAATGAATGTTTGTGAAGACTTAAAAAATATTCACAAACTGATGTGGAAAAGTGAAGAACTAAATTTAAGAGTGGAAGAATGAGAAACTGAGATTCATTCATCCCTAGCACAGAAACACACAACACCACTCACTCAGTGATAGCTGTGCCAACTAATATTAAGGGTAGTGGGTACAAGTGGTCACAATCACTGTACCTTATATTATTTCCATACAAATAAATGACATCAAACATCCCTTCATCTCTTAAGTTGAAATGCTTTCCTTTCATAAATCCTAAACATAATTCCAAAACATTTTGAAGTAATGTCACACTGCTAACACAAGTTCACCCTGTGTTTCACCATGCTGCCTAGTGGTGTCAAATCTTGCCCAGTCCACTCCTGTGTGTCAGGTTTTGTTACTCAGTAATAATGCTTTTCATCTGAATTTATGAAACTGTGGTTCATTGCTTACAACCAAAGGCTCTAATTTTTAAATGCCTTTGCATTTAAATCATGTCCTCTTTAGTGTTTAAAATTCATCCCTGTATTCTGTCTTATGATGAGCACACGTCTATAAAAGGAGTTTTAACTGAGTAGTGTTGCTCTTATGGCACTAGTTGGTACCATGTTTTGAGATGGACAGCTGGTTATGCCTATGTTGCTATATTTCATTCTGAGCAATACATTTGTTCAGCAGCCATTTTGGTCTGATCTCCTCTTAGGAATAACTTATTAATTATAATAATCACAACCAAAGGCCATTACTGATACTGGACAGCAATATTTAAATAAAATTGACATATATAATGTGTGTCTGTGTTTTTCTTTTCATTTCAGCTTCCTCCGAGGATCTACAGGGACTTTCTTATCAAAGTATATGGTTGTTAATTGGTTCATTTGCATAGTAATTTACCTTTGGGATGTCTCCTGAAAATCTTGTGCTCACTCTCAAGGGGCACAATTTTGCTATTTAAACCTATTTTTTATGTGAAACATTGCTCTATTTATGACAGATTAAAGCATTCTAAAATTTGTAAGTAGGAAGCAAGGTCTAGAGAAAGAAGGTGATGTCAAGGATAAGCTTGTTTGCATAGAAGCATTAAGGGAATTAGCATAAATCGTATGTGTATATGGAAGGCTTAGACATTTCCTAAAGGTTACCCAATATAGGCTTTGCCAGATTGTCTACATGGAGCAACCAGCTTTATGATTTTTCAGGAACCAAGATGTCTACCAATACTTCTGAGATAATCACATGTCATCCATGCAATGAAAATCCAGTAAGTACTGAGCAAGTGGGTTGTAAGAGCCAATTAATTTTCTGTACAACTAGAGAATTTTTTTAAAAAAATACGGGCACAGTCCAGTAAAAGATAAGCACTTGTATGCACAACTGATTAGGAGGACTGCGAAGACTGCTGTCAAAACAATGGGAAATTTGAAGTGCTTCACTTTGGCCTGATTGTTCCTTATCATCATTCCTTCCAGGACAAAGCTTTGATGATTCTACCTATCATTCTGTGAGTTTAGAAGTGGCAATTGGCACCCTAAATAATTGGCATTACATGTGTTCAGGGCTAAGTGATAAGGTAGCTAGCCTTCAACTCAGCAATCTCATGTTCTTGTGCTCTGGGAGGAGAACGTCATACTTTTTAAAAAAATAGCTTTTTAAAAAGTTTTTTTGTGTTACAAAACAGACAAATAAGCAGAGAAAAGCACAATTGGGGGGGGGGAAGATGGGGGAGGGAGACCAGGGACTGCTGTTCTTTCATTCTATTGCCTAGTGGTACTGAAGGGGTTGTGTCAGCGGCACATGGATAGGTCCTTTGTTTATATATATTGACATTGTAAGAGCTTAGGGGGTCCTTAACGTGGTTGGTTGCATTCAGTTGGTTGCAGTGTGGCTTGTTTGTAGTTGATTTCATTATAAGCATAACTGTTTGTGCTGTCACACCCCAACTTTCTTTATCTAAGCAAAGCCAGTTTTGAGTACAAGATTCCATCTCTCTTTAGCATTGTACCAAGAAAGAGAAGCCAGACAAGATGTGCACATGCAGGGGCAGGCTCAGTTCCAAGCGGTTCCCACTCAGTTTTATGGGGCAAAATGAACAAGTTGCAATGTGGGGTGCAGCTGCAGCTATCCCACATAGGGAGTGGCCTGGCCGTAACATAGAAGGCTATTACAGGATAGGACAATGTACCTGTGTGCAGTAATATAGGGTCTGCCTGTACCACCCTCTACTCACCTAATGGGATTTTATCTAGTGACTCTAAAGTCTTTATACTGGCCATATGGAAATTTGTTCCCTTTATAATCTGCTCCCAAATAAATGGAATTTTAACTAATTAACAACTCAAAAGAGAAAATTGATATTATTAACATAGCCACCCAAATTGATGGTGCTGACAACTAATTTCAAAGCAATCAAAATATGTGACTGAAAATATTTTCATCCCAATTTAAGTTCAAGAAATCACAAACTTTAGAAAGCAAATACTCAGTGCATTTTGTGTTTGAAAAGTCAGGAGAAATGGAAGGCAGATCATCTGCCCTGGTTCTCCAGGGTTTGTTCAGAAAACACTTCTAATTCTATTTGGAAATGTCAGGGACTTTCTTTCTACATGCAACGAATCACTGAGCTCTGATCTTTCCCCAAGTGGTTTCAACACGATCGGCTGGGAGGAGCAATTTAGGCTGCAGTGGATCTCCAGCTCAGCCAGCTGTTTGCCGACTCATCTTGGTTCATTTGCAGCCGTCCCCAACCCTGGCTCAGATGAAGACATGCCAGTGCAACTTGTTTATCTTTGCTCAGGGGGCTGAGTGGAGGCCAGTGTAAGTCCCCCCAAGGGATGTGGTGGGAGCAGGATCTCAGGGATGGGAGATTTAAGCTGAAGCCTAAACCCGTTCAGCAAAGTCAGATCACTTTGCAACCTGGAGTAAAACACTATTCTAAAAGCTTGTTTTCCCTCTGCCAGGCTCAGGCAAAGCAGAAACAGCCGGCCCTCTGCTGACTAGGGTTTGGATCTGGAGTAACTTTACACTGGTTTAGCATACACTGACTTGCTTTGTGCCATCATAGGATTGCTTCCTTAATTAGATAATTAATGGGGCTGTGGAAGATGAAATGCAGATAAAGGGTGCACTAAAAATGAAATGCAAATGTTTGGCATAAATTTCACTATTTATTTTTGTACATGCAATTATAACCTAAAAACATTAGTGAACTGATTTGTTTTACTATTTCATTGCTTCCTTTCATTTGGTATTCAATAACAGCCCAATTTAGAACTCCAATTAAATTGGAGAACTATGACCAAATTGGTTTAAAGAAATCTAAAGTACACACAGCCTATAATGAGAATTATTCGAATAAGAAAAATAGAGCAGAACCTGAGACAAAACTTTGTGGTCATCAGTGTTATACAGTTCCTTTGAAATGTACTGGGGAATTCCTTATCTGCCATCCATCTGGCTGTCCAGGCCTTTAGTGTTCCAAATAATTGCCCTTGGGTATTTTTTTACCGTCACACATTTAGACTATTGATGCATCTCAGACCCCACATGTCAGCAGCCAGATGTCCAGTTTATCAAGGCAAGCCTCATGCTTTCCATGGCTGGTCTGGGCCGGTTCCCTAGTACACTAGATGCTTTGATGTGCAGCTTAAAAAAAACATGAAAGAGGTGGTTGCACCTTTTGATTCTAAGGTGAGAAGTTCTTAATTAGTCTAAAGTGGCCACTTGACTGGCAAGGAAGAACATAGAACTTAGAATGAAAAATAAGTTGTAGAATGAGTGGAGAAAGTGCCTCACAGGCTTGAGGGAAGGAACTGCTAGGACGGGGGTCGGCAAGGTTTACCTCGCCTGGGCCGGTTCACCCCAGCAGAGATCCCTCCATGGGCCAGATCGCATGCACGCCCGCGATTTCCAGTGTCTGCGCAGATGCGATTTTCGGTGTCTGTACATGTGCACGACCGATTTCCGGCGCCATGGAAGCAAGTCCCTGCACCATGCTGTGCCAGTTTAGCGCAGCGCGCGTGGACTCGATGAGCGGGCGGCTCGGTTCAGGGGTGGCTTGTGGGCCGGTTAAACGACCCCCTTAGGTTGCTGACCCCTGTGCTATGAAGTGAAGGAACCCTCAAACCTTTGAATTCTCTCTCTTTCTCTCTCTCTCTCTCTCTCACACACACACACACACTCACACACACACACACACACACACACACAATCTGTTCAATTTCTGTTAGAGATGCTAAATGGAGGGATGCGGTTCATGATGTTCTGAAAAAAGCAGTTCCAAGTCTTTGGAGCAAACGAGTCCAACAACTGAAGACATTTCTGACTCAACCAGCTTTTTCCAGCAGGATGCAAAGGACGTAGAATCATAGTCAGAGAACTGTAGAGATGGAAGGGACCCAAAGGGTCGGTCATCGACTGCAATGTCCCAAGTCTCTGTCATGGCATTTATTCTGTATTTTTTAAAAACCCATTTCTAGCTGTGTGTGTTAGTTTTGTTATTAAAACTATGCAACTGTTTTTTTAAAAAAACACCCCACAAACGAACAGTTTTAAAGCAGGTTTTTAAAACTGTTTTTTTGAAAAGCAAAGATATATATTGTGAACATTCTATGACTGTAACTCCCAACTTTTAATTTTATAAATAGGAGTTATAGGGATAGAATGGATTTAAATGTGGGCCAAAATGGAATCCAAGAGCAATTCCATCTGGTACCTCCTTCAATGGGAGCACGGGTAGCGCTGTGGTCTAAACCACAGAGCCTTGGGCTTGCTGATCAAAAGGTCCGCGGTTCAAATCCCTGTGATGGGGTGAGCTCCTGTTGCTCGGTCCCTGCTCCTGCCGACCTAGCACATCAACCTAGACCTAGCCGACCTAGAAAGCACATCAAAGTGCAAGTAGATAAATAGGTACCCCTCTGGCGGGAAGGTCAATGGCGTTTTCATGCGCTGCTCTGGTTCGCCAGAAGCGGCTTAGTCATACTGGCCACATGACCCGGAAGCTGTACGCCGGCTCCCTCGGCCAATAAAGCGAGATGAGTGCCACAACCTCAGAGTCGGCCACGACTGGACCTAATGGTCAGGGGTCCCTTTACCCTTTACCCCATTCAATGAGTGGATGTGATGGAAAGCACCAGTAGCATTAAAACCGGATTATACTGGCAAAATTACTGTTGCTCCTTTAATTCAACCTGATCCCAACTGAGCTGGCAACTGCAGTACCTCACTCTGGCCATCTGCAGTGGTCATGCTGCAGAACAGCAGAGACCAGGAAAGTGGTTCCTTCTCCTGGCATTCTGCCAGTAAGAAAGAGCACAAGGCCACTGACTCCAGCTGACAAAGGCCATAATTTGAGTTCCTTGGAACCCGACAGTGTGTGTGTGTGTGTGTGTGTGTGTGTGTGTGTGTGTGTGTGTTTAGCAAGAGCTCCGTGTGTTTGTTTCAGAAATCCTTTTAGATGAACATATAGTTGCATACAGGAAGCTCTCCATCTAGAGAGATTGCAAGTGAAAAAGAGGAAATAGTTTTAATATATGCAAGAAATATTATTACTGGAAGAGAATAGAAGTTTAGAAATCTATTTTATTTTTAGACCTTCTTGTATCTCTTCTGTATGTTTTGAAGAGTCACTGCCTCTAATTTCTCAACTTGGGGGAATTAACTTTTCTCGCTGTTGCTCTAACATTAATGCCATAGAATTAATGAAGCTCAAGCAGAAACGTTTTTGATTTAAAATATCTTGTGCCATGTTGATAAGTTTAATGGATAGGCCTGACCTTTCAATTATAAGACACAGCCAATGAATCAACAGAGTAATAGGTCATCTAGCAAACATGCGTCCTACCTGCCATATGTACCGCACAATCACTTAAGAAGCACATATCCAGTCGCTGGTAAAATATTCCACAATGTACAAATAAAACATTTGTTTATCCTATTAAACTGTCAGCTTTTATTAACTTGAAGAGGTCACCAATAAAAATTCTGCATACATTAATATTCATGTGCAATTATGTTGAAATAAACAAAGCCGCACAACCCCTATATTTTGTGTGTGTGTGTGTGGATCATTGCCACTCTTATTTCCTATATTCCCAGGTCCCATCTTTTCCCATCTTCTTTCTGCTGCTTGAGGCCCTTCTGCCTGCCCCACTCCTCTTTAGCAGCTGAACAGATTTCACATTTCCACACTGAACCACAAACCAAGGGACGGAGGGGCATGGCAAGATGTGCCTCACCACTTGTCGGGACAATGCAGATAACCAGTTGTGCACACTGTGGTAGATTACCCGTTAACAAAGGTTTATCTGTATTCAGCCACTGATTATGGTGATTACAAGGATGAGGATATTATTATGGTGTAATTAAGTTTTGAACAAAGAGACACCTCATGTGTGTCTGAATTTTTTTTAAAAAACGTGTATAGCTCTCAACCATTCTGATCACCTCAACAAAACTGATCACAATATTCATTTTGAATGACATTCTACAGCAGTGATTGCAATAAATAATGAAATGCAGCTTTTGTCTAATGAACTGTGAATAATCATGCTTTTTTTATTTAAAAAAAACTAATTTGTTTAGGTACATGCAATGCCTAGTTATCCAATTATTCCTGCAAAATTACAACTAGAGGAAGTCAAATCTGTTAAATTAAGAAGGTCACAAAAGTAATTATGACTGCTGAAGCATATGATTAAAATACTTTGCAGGAGGAGGGGCAATCCTTAAACGTACCTATTTCTCCTTGTTAGGAGAGTGATGGACTTAGACCTCATCAATGCTCCAAGGAGCTGAATTACAGGTAAAACATGATTACCATTCCGAATGCAAGGTTCATGACAACAGCAAAGCCTATCTGACAGAGAGCAAAATGAAAGTATTCTCATTAATGTGCCTCTCTTCTGCTGATTGGAATGCATTGTTTGGTGTGTGTTTTTTAAAAATAGACAAGATCCAGCCAATGTTACATCCCATTAATTTCACTTTCAGGTGAGCATGTCTTGCACTCTCTGCCTGTGAAACGAATTGGACTAAAAATGCCTACTTTTGATGAGATTGTGCCTATGCCATTCTAGAAGGTGTGGGACTAAAACAGTACGAAGTGTGACTAAATTTACCTATGAGGTTGCCTTACCCCACATTTGGGAAACTCTTTGTGTCCTCTAGCCTTGGAACTAAGAGTGTTCCACATCATAAGGAGAAGGTGCTGGGAAACAGTGGTGGCAGTAAGTCTGCTAGTTCTGCTCAGAGTCGACCTATTGAAGTTGATATACATGACTAACTTAAGTTCACTAATTTCCACAGTCCTACTCTGAGTAGTACTTAGCTGAATATAGCTCTTAGGCTTAAGAACTCTAGCTGGAGATCAGAAACAACAGACACAGAGTACTCAACAATTAACTTGGTGGATTACATTGCTTCTGAAAAAGAAAGACTTCTTTATTGCCAGTGTATATCTATTTTATGCACAAGTATATTAAAATATGCAAAGGAGATAAATAGATATGCTCCACAGACAGTTCAATTTGGAAAAGGAATGTAAATACTGTTAATTCAAGATGGAAATATTTCTGTTTTAAATTCCTCTCATTCTTCAGGCCTGAACTTCAGGTTATTTTAGAAAACACACACACACAAAAGACATTTGGAGAGCTGACAAAATCACTTGTCATCTTTCCCTGTAATTCTCTCCAGCCCTGATTAGATAAACTACCTTCATATTCTATAAAAAAAAGATATATGTAAATGACAATAATCATAGAATGTGTTCAGGTGGCTTAAAGTGTATTTCTATCAGGTTAAGTGTTCAAGGTCAAATCTTCTAAGTATTTTTTAATGCTATTATTCTTAGCCTGCTTTTTTTCCCTTTTGTTTTTGAACAACAATGCTTAACACAATGGCAGTGATCACATCCTAGAAATCCATGGTAGCCATAATTTTGGATGCTACCAATGGCCAGGATCCAAAGAAGCATGCCACCATTTTTTCACATCAAAGCAGATTTTATATTTCCATTGCTACCAACAGTAGCCTCCAATGCCACCAGGCAAAGTGCCAAGACAATTTTTTTAGGTTTTACACACTTGATGCATACATGCATATCTCTGGTGTGACTTCACCCAGGTTTTGGTGTGCTAAGTCCAAAGTGGGTCAATTTGGACACTACTAAAGATATCACCACTCCATTTCATGGAACTTTCCCCAATCTGGTGTGATAGTTCTAAAGTGTGCAATTTGAATTCCTCTCGATATATTGTTGCCCATCTTCACATGATGGTTCCCAAGGGGGGGGGTGATTTTTGCCTATGTTTGGACACTAGATGCACAAAGAGTACCAAAAACAAATGGCTCTATATTATGTTAATAATTGTTTTCAACCAATTAGATGTTACTTAGCCCACATGACTTGTGGAAGAGCCAAATGTATTTTTTTCTTTTTATGTACTCAATAAAATCCCACCAAATGGAGGCAAAAGAAGTTACCTTTGTCATTCCTTAAAAAAACAAAACAAACTGATGTACCCAGTAAAGTTTTTCATGTAATGCAATTTTCAATATGTTACTCCACCATAATAAGGTGTTAATTTCAGACGTTTTCCATTTCTGGACAATCAGTAGTTTAACAATATTTTGATATTTTTATTCTCTCCTTCATAAAAAGATAATAACATCAACTTTGGTGTGTGTGTGTGTGTGCACGTGCACAGCTCCATAACTCCTCCATTACACAATCCATTTAAATACCACTTTTTCAATATTGCTAAGAGGATATTGAAAAAGTGGTATTTAAATGGATTGTGTAATGGAGGACAGGATACTGCTAAGAGTGATCATAAATTGTTCCTATATGCAGCAACAGCAGCGAGACTATTGTTAGCTCAGGTCTGGAAATAACAGCAATTGCCAACAGTGGAAGATTGGCAACAGAAGGTAATAGAATACGCAGAAATAGCTAAATTAACAGGGAAAATCCGACAACAGGGCGATGAAACATTTCAAAAAGAATGGAAGAAATTTATGCTGTACATAGGAAAGATATGTGTGAAATAAAGAAACCAGTAGATTGAAACAAACCTCATAATGTGCAATACCAATAACTTTATTGGAAAAATAACAACAATAAGAAGTAAAATGTACAATGTGGTCAAAGTAACCAATAGTAGTTGCAAATGATATATAGATAGACAATAAGAACTGTATATATAGAAGGATTTATTTATCTACAGACATTTTATGGACAAATGTCGAAGCAGAATAACAATACATAAAATGGATAAAGACAATGAGAAAAATTTAGAGTCGATATAAAGAAATCAGAAGAATGAAGGAGGGAAGTCAGCTCTTAGGAGCAATAACAAATGTACAATGTAATATAAAATGTACGTGTAGTATGGAATTTGTAAAACGAATAAAGATTATCTTGCAAAATAAATAAATACCACTTTTTGTTGTTGCTTATTTGAGGTCCTCCTCTGAGGGTTTTCTGCTGGTTCCCTCACTGCAAGAAGTGAAGTTACAGGAAACCAGGCAGAGGGCCTTCTCAGTAGTGGCACCCTCCCTGTGGAACGCCCTCCCTTGAGATATCAAGGAGATAAAGAACTACACAACTTTGAAAAGACATCTGAAGGCAGCAGCAATCCTAAACATGGAAAGCCTGCATAATTTAAGTTGGTTGAAGTTGAACCAGCATAAAGCACACCAGATTCAAACTCCATTCAGCTGAGCGCATGACTGAGCTGAACAGAGTTAGGATCCAGTATAAGAGCCTCTGGCCCAGTCCATCTCTTGCCACTCCCTGGAACACCCATTTTTCATGGCTTTTATCCTGTAAGACAGGAGTCAGCAAACTTTTCCAGCAGGGAGCTGGTCCACTGTCCCTCAGACCTTGTGGGGGGCCAGTCTATTTTTTGGGGGGGGGATGATGCAAGAGCACCACGAGCCCCAGTGGCTGCTTACCTGTGTCTTGTGAGTGGCAGGGGCTGGTGGCAGCGGTGGAGGGACAATGAGCGGAGAGGGGCTGCTTAAAATGGCAGCTGCTTGAGCGTTGTTGCTGCTGGCACCAACAAAGCCCAGTCCCCTTCCTCTAGGCAGGGCAGGGAGAAGCCAGGAGGAGGGAGGGAGGAGGCGCCACTGGCGCTGCTGTGTAAGGGAGAGGGAAAGAACATGCACACTGGTGATCCACGCGGTGATTCCCAGACCGTCCGTAGGCTGGATCCAGAAGGCGATTGGGCCTGATCCGGCCCGCGGACCTTCGTTTGCCAACCCATGCTGTAAGATCTGCCAGTTTCAGATCACTCAACTGATCCCCAGCTGAACCATCCAATGCAAATGACCCCCCCCCCCCGCACACACACACACTGAGGTATAGGATGATCAGAAGACCAGGATGCACCTCCTGTGAAAAAGCAGTTTTTTTCAAAACAAAAGAGAGAGGGATTATGATGAGACAGAAGCAACAACTGTCCTCCAATAAAGGTTTTTATAGGAGGTTTTGCTTGCTTTCTTGTACAGGACAAACAAATTCAGAGGCCAACACAAATTCATTTTTCAGGAGAACTATTCTGCACACTGCAGTTGCCTCTGTTCTGAATTCTAGGATTCTGAACTGGCTCCACATCTCAGATTTTAATAAACACCTGTCCTTTGAGATCAAAGACTTTGCAACACCAGGGAAAATGTGTGGAAAGAAGAATGCAATCATCAGAGGGACAATATTAGCAGTCATGGCAAAGTGTTGTTTAGCAAATGTGAGGGGTGTGTTCAAGGGGACAGAGTTTGCACTCTTGTGTGCGTTGGGAAAAGGAGTATATGAATTCAATGTTAAAAACAGTATGCGAAAAAATTGGAATGGAGACTGTATTGCACATGATTTATATTCCAGGATGTGCACTGACATTTTTTCTTTCTCAGAATTGAGCACCTGTTGATGGCTTCAAAAAATCTAAAATATGCAATCAATTCCATGGACTCTATCAGAGGTTTAATAAAGCTACATAAACAAATTGATGGGGGAAAAATACTTACCTGTGCTCACAAACTGATTACACAGACTCATAGAAAAAAATCAGAACCTATTTTAGCAAAATTTTAGTAAGAAGGAATAAAACATGATTCTCAGAGGTAGACAGTAAACTTTCAACAATGAGCTTAAATGTAAATTTAGATAACAAACATTTATACAGTGGCTGCCAACAACTGTTGCTCTGGACAATGTCTAAGGGCTTAACAGGCAGAACCAGGTCAGGACTGCTACAGTGCATTTTTTATAAAGTAACTTTTCCCATCGTCACTGGGATCTGCAAGAATGGCTGCAAAAAGAAAAGATGCTGCCAAGGTTTCTGGATCCTTAACAACCTGGAACCATAAGAAAATCAAAAAATCTGGCTCTTGGGGAACTGTTGCCGCAGAATTCGAGGATTTAATGAAAGCTGCAACATCTCTTCTGTCTCATTCTGTTATTTATACTAAGCCATTTACAGGCACATTTATTTTTTAAGCTCTGTTCTTGACTTTAGAAGAGATAAAATGATGTAAATGGAGTAATTTTTAATACTTGTTTCTATGGCAGGTTATCTATCATTAATCACTACTTTGTTACTATGGTTACCACAGCTAATTTCTGTTTATTAATGCACTGGGCCTTAAACGAATGCCCTCAAGAGTAATTGTGTTATACCAGGAGTTAAATGTTACAAGATCTACCGGTACAGATTTGACCTACATTTGGCCCTACTAAGATAATCACTCAGGAGACATTTTTTAAAAACCCACACACAAATAGTGAAGCTAATCAGTAAAGTAATACTGGTCCATTTGAAAAGACAGCGAGGATTTAATTTGAGCTGAGAAAAATATCCCCTGAGTGTTACTAGCAAAATATAATGGGAAAAGATCAGACAAAATCAACATGGTCATTCAAACCTTTCATTATTTTTTATCTAGTCCCATTTCCCAAGGAAAGACTGATCCAATTCTTCTGATTCAATTTAACTGATGTCTGAGAATGTGAAATGTAAATATTGAGTTCTCCGTCTTCCATCTCTGCTATTAAAGGGAATCAAAACTGTAACTCCTCCTCATTCACTTTAGTCAATCTGGAATTTGATTGTTAGCAGTGAAGCAAAGTCTGAGAGACAAACTACACATGACACACTAAAACATGTAACAGTGCCGCACTGCTTTTTTTTTTTAAGCAAAGCAGTTTTAGAAGGAACTTTAAAGTGGAAAATGTGCAGGGCAAGGCAAGCGTGCTTAACCCTTTCCATTTCCCTATTTTACACTCCAATTTGCTCCCATTTCCAGCGGATTTCAAAGCATATGATTGTGAGGTCACAGAGTTTTAAGTCCAGTGGTAAAATTGAGATGTACATGTAGCCCCTCAATGACACCGGAAAAATGCAGAAAGTAATGATCCCCCCCCAAAAAAAAATCATTTTGGAGGTGATAATTTATGAAATATAGACAACTGATTGTTTAGTCAACAAAATCTAATGCATACCCTTCTGGGTGAACTGCATACCAGGGGGAGTTCCTGATTGTTGGAAATAGTTCTGGACAGCTTGTGAATGCATCCTGCTTCAGAACCAGTGTTTGAACAATACACTAATATTTTTTTGCTTCAAGTGTGGGGCATTAAAAAAAAAACACTTTTATGCATGCCAGGGGGCTCTGTGTTTCAGTGTAATGCTTTTGGGACCTCATGAGCTCCTGCAGTTTGCAGACTGCACCGCTCTGATGTGCAGTTTCATCTTCCATACCGATTATGTAGCAATAAAGTATTGTGGTGTTTGAGATGTTGCTCTGTCCTGGTTTGTTTTCCTGCTTTAATGAAAGCTGCAACATCTCTTCTGTCTCATTCTGTTATTTATACTAAGCCATTTACAGGCACATTTATTTTTTAAGCTCTGTTCTTGACTTTAGAAGAGATAAAATGATGTAAATGGAGTAATTTTTAATACTTGTTTCTATGGCAGGTTATCTATCATTAATCACTACTTTGTTACTATGGTTACCACAGCTAATTTCTGTTTATTAATGCACTGGGCCTTAAGCAAATGCCCTCAAGACTAATTGTGTTATACCAGGAGTTCAATGTTACAAGATCTAGCGGTACAGATTTGACCTACATTTGGCCCTACTAAGATATTTTGGGGGTACTAAACTTGCTTTGGAGGCAACTGCATTTTCTGCATAGTGCAATAATCTAAAGAAAATGTCACTTTTAAAATATTGTCATTATCATCTGCCCTCCAGTCTGTGAATGAAGGCAAATTATGAAGGAAGTATTTTCAATGGAACTATTTTTTTAAGGAAAAAATGTCACCAAAAAGATTGAAGACCTGCTGAAACTGTGACAGAAGATATTCATTTCAAAATTTCAACAAAGCACTGGTGAATAAGGAAAATCCTTATGATGTGACACCTCATTTACAACTACATTCTTCTGAAAGTTACTATTTCAATAGGTTTATCAAAAGTTTCGGGGGGGGGGGAATGACGACAATGATGATGTTAAGAAATAAATTGGGTAGGTTAATTCAGAAACAGCATCCTGAAAAGCAATAGTTTTTATTAGTAGTTCACGTCCTCTTTTATTTGAGAACCACTTCTTACACTGTAGATTTAAGATGCACTCCCAAATGTATACAATGAATGTCCATAACTAACACATTTATACTAAGAGCATGGGTTCACCTGCTGCCTAAAATACACATGAACTCAACCAACCAGACATGCTTGTCACTTTTTAATGTGTGAAGTGGGCCAACCTTTCAATAGTGCTGTATTCCCACTCCTTCAGACCACATTAGATTATTCTTCAGGAATACCACTTTCCCTGGTAGTTGTGACATATCATATGCACTGGCACCTGGGGTCTGAGGCAGTTTCACACCCACCCACCCCAATGTCCAGATGGCATTCAGCAATATTCCCTGCATTCTCCTGATCTCACAATGTGAGGACGGCATGTCAGGCCCCCTCAATCAACTTGAGAAGGTGGCGCCTCTGCAACATATATAGAAGAAATCATCAGAAGCACCCTGAAAAAATACATTGCTTTTATCTTGACTATATTCAAGGGGTTTTTCCAGTCTAGCTATTGAACTGTCCCACTTAATCTAATGTATTTCCCCTTACTAAAACCTGTTCCAGGGGGCAATCCTATAACAAGATTCTCCAGGATGGGCATCTTAGGATAAGGTAGATTGTTGGCTCACCCAGCTGATTCCTAAAATATGCTAGTGTAACTTACTCAGCTGGGGCTCAGCCAGCTAAGCTGAAGTTGGTGAAGTCCCCCAAAGGGGCCTTCTGGGGCTATGGTGCGGGCAGGGGGCTTAGGGGCGGGGGCCTTAGGCAGGACCCCATGCTACTCAGTCACATGACATGATAACCCAGCATAGAACACTATTTTAATGTCTCCCTTTTCCTCTGATAGGCCCCACTGCTGAAGGGGGTTTGGATCTGGTGTAACTTTATGCTGACTTACGGTAATTTACCCTGGCATGCTTTATGTCAACTTTGTGTGCAGAGGATTGCTCCTTAAATCCCCCTTTGCAGCCATTCTATACATCGATAGATATCTTCAGAGATGCCATATGAGATATGCTAGGCTGAAATTTGGTGACTGACCCAAGTGAGGAAGTGAACAGAAACAATGATGAGTTAAGCGAAAGTGGGTTTAAATGGGGAAAATGCACATGTTCAGAGCATTTCCACACATCCCTATTTTCATTGGAGAAATGATGGAGGGTATGGAGTTATGTGACTCCCAAGCCAATGAGATAAGTAACTATACAACCTTTAGAAGACACCTGAAGGCAGCCCTGTACAGGGAAGTTTATGGATGTATAATATTTTATTATGTTTTTATATATGTTCAAAGCCACCCAAAGTGATGGATGGCTTCGAACACAGACACAGACACACACACACACACACCATGATGATGGAAAAGGATGTCCCTATTTTCATTGGAGAAATGTTGGAGGATAGGTTATTAACTTTGGCAAAATGTTGCTGTATGTGTTTTGCTGCAAGTTGCAAATTCAGGCTCTGAATATTTTTTATAGTCCATAGAAGCTTATGTCATAAGAAATGTGTTAGTCTTTAAGAAAGCATGATACTTATTCTTTGGTATCTCTTCTTTGGGGAATTGTACAAGGGCCCCAACCACCTTAATCTGGCCTTGATTCAAGGGACTGAAACTGGGAACTTTTGTTTGCAAGGCAAGTGCCAGAGCATACAAGGTCATGCCCAAAGCTATGAAGTTTCATGCCCTTGTTTTAATCTGTGCTTTTTCTCCATGGATTTCAGAGTTCATGATTCCCAGAGTTATTTACTGTATATTGTTCAACAGATCTAAATGCTTACCATTTTCATAAGGTGTTCATTTTTAAATGTGCATTTATATTTTGGTGCATGTTGTGTGACAACATATTGCTTGGTCAATATGTGTGTGTGTGTGTGATAAATCTAATTCTGAATGTGTAAAGTGATCTTTTGGGGGTTACACAAACATTAAAACAATGCTTGTTTTTGATGGTGGTGGTGGGAATGGCACAAACCACTATGATATAATTTTATGATACAGCGGCATGTGAATATTTTTTTATAAATAAATAAATAAATAAATAAATAAATAAATAAATAATTTTAAATAATAATAATAATAAGCCATGTGGAATGTTGGTAGTCACCTACTCTGTCAGGGTTGGGGAATACAGATGCCAATTGGTCAAATAAGGTCAAATACTAAAGCAATCTGTATAGGATCTCCATTTCCATGAGCCTTGATGTTGTGTGGTTTGTTGGTTATCTGAACCCTCCTTGAATGTGTAAATTAGGGTAGCCAATTTCTTGCCCTCCAGATATTGTAGGGCTACAGTTCCCATAATCCTTAACCACTGGCCATGCTACTTGGCCCCCAGATGGGTTGTAGTTCAACTACATTTGGTACCCTGCCCTCCATGCAGGAGAACAGAATCACCTGCTGGCATATACACCAAAATGTTTGCTACACAGCATCAGCCAAACTTTTTGGTTTATACAAATTGCATTGTGCTCCCTGGGAAAACAGGAGCTATGAGTAGCTGTGTATGATTTTCCTACTGGAAGTAAAACTTGACTGGCATTGCAAAATAAAATAGTAATTTATCAAATTCCTGGTCATTAATGAATAGTCAGCAAGTAATAGAAAATTTCCCTTTGACTGATGGACTGGCATAACATAACTGAAGTAAGAAAATAGAAAATGGAGGTACTTTAACAATAAAACCTTAGAGTTAGAAATTGTTTAGGGTGATACATATCATCAGAAACACAATGGGCAGCTGCCTTGAGTTTTTCTTCTTTGGGTAGCGGTTATGAGATTCAATTTCCGAAGCTGCTTTGTTTGATAAGATTTGGGAAATCTGGAGGGCTTTTGACTTATCGGTGGAACACAGCTTATCATGCAAATGTGATTCATGCAAATTTTCAAAGATAAGAGACAGACACATTCATAAGCTCAGCAAAAGAGACACTAGGTGAGATGAGAAATCCCTGTAACTTGATTCTGTTTATTGACTTTCAATGGTTATGAAGGGATATAAATATAGTAGGCTTTGGGAATAAGCAGGAATGTTACATGTTTGTGTACAGGGAATGTTCCTTCTGCTGAAGGAAAAAGATAGGCTTGCCAATTGATGAAATCAAAACATATGGGAATGGAGCAGGGCCTGGCACATGAAGCTAGAGCTGGCCCTACCCTTGAGTAGAATGAGCTGGTTGACTCAGGCAGCAGATCTAAGAAGATGCTACAGAAGGGCAGCAAACTTCTTTGTTATTTAGGCTGCAATTCTATAGACCAGATATGAAGAACCTGTGGTCTTTCAGATGCTGTTGAGCTCCCACTCTCATCAGCCCAAACAGGATGGTCAATGGTCAGGTTTGATGAGAGTTATTCAGTTCAGCAACAAATGGGTGTGCCACAGGTTCCCCATCACTGCTATTTACACTCACATGGGAATACGTTTAACTGAACACAGTGGGACTTCTCAGTAGACATACATAGGATGGCTCAGTTAAGATGTTGCTATTGCTACGGCTCTTAATGCCAGAAAGGAGAGTGTGTTTTCACAGCCAGGGTGGAAGCCAAGCCAGGCAGAGTCAAAAGCAGGGATACTTCACTTTTGGCCCTCCAGATGCTCTTGCATTGCAGCAGTCTCAGCCAACGCGGCCCATGGTCAGGAATGATGGGATCTGTACTTCAGCAACCTCTGGAGGACCACAGGCCAGCCACCCTTAAAGCAGGTCAGGAGTGAGGACAGAACCTTCCTTTTTGGAAGAATAGGAGTGGAGCCCAGGAAGAAAGCTGTTTAATTAGACATATTTTTAGCCAATCAGTAGAGTAGGGTCCTGGTACATTTCTATTTCTCATTAATTACCAGGTTGCTGTGCTGAACTTTTGATCCTTCTATACAAAATTTCCACCAGTGAACTTTTGACTCTTTTGTGCACCACTTCCGCTGTGAACAATTGTCACTAGAGCAAGAAGCAACCATTTTGCAACCCAAGTTATACAATAAAAAAACCAAGAACATTGGCTCAAAATCCAGGTCCTTCACAAGACAGTAATAAAAACATCATGGCTCTGTTCAGCTAATTAATACTTGTAGTGTGGGGGAAGGGGGGATCTGTTTTATCGACTTAAGTCACAAGTGATAGAATTTAACCTTCTGATAAATTGTAATTTAATGGTTTCCTGATGAATTTCTTTTGTTTGAGAATAGTCCCCTTAAAGTCAGTGACAAAGTGACTTATTTAGTAATTGACATGGAACAGTATTTACCATAATAGCCACAATGGAATATGTAGAATTTGATAGTTATAACTCATTACAGCTCAGTCTGAAGAGCATTTGTGAAGAAAGTTAAATTTGGTAAAAGGGCAAGAGAGCTGGATAGTTGTGGACAAGTTCTGGGGCAAAAGGCAGATGGGTTTGGTAGACAAGGAGCTTCCAAAGAAGGCATTTTGACATTTCTAATGTTTTGAAATGTTAGCTTGAAGCCCACTACAGATCCCTTAAAGTGTGTGAGCTACAGCAAGGCCATGGCTACAGGAGGGCTAGCCGGGTATTTTGCCCCAGGTGAAGCTTCCAGGTGTGTGTGTGTGTGTGTGTGTGTGTGTGTGTGTGTGTGTAATGAGGACTAGAAACTTGACCCTTTTAAGAAAAGCGAGAAAACTGAGATTCTTGCATATAAATAAAACACCTAAAATTGGCCAAGTACAAGTACATCATTCACTATTTCTGCACCCAGCACATAAGAAATCATGTGGTCTCCACTATTGCTTACTGTTAGAACCAACATGGCAACAATACTGTTTAATTAAATGATAAATGACTTCAAAAACCCGCGCTTCTCACTGTGTGTCTGGGTTTTTATAAATGAAATTAGCCCATACATAAAGCAATGGTTCTGAGTGTTATTACTGAATCCAATGCAGTGAATATAGCATTCATCATTTCATTATATCCTAATAACCAGAGGTCATAAAATCAATGCTCAAATTGATACAGTGTTGACCTTTAAAAAAGCAGTGGTTCTAATAATAAACAAGTAAATGGTTTGGATTATATTACAATCATTTTCTTGCAAGTGAATAATCTCTTGTCCCCTCACAAAGCAGCATTTCAAGTGAGAATCCAGGAAATGAACAGCTAAAATCTATGGGCAAGGTAATGATCTTTGAAAAATATTTTCTAATGAGTAATTTGTGGCTCAGTGGATTTCAAGAGATTATTGGTTTTTAAAATGGATTCTATCAGCTAAGGAGATAATGAAAATCATTAGGGCTTATGGTGGAGATGGGAAGAAAGCAGTAGATTTGTTTGAGAACTATTAAACAAGCCCTTATTTCCCACACAAGTTAGAAGTCTGCTTTCCACAAATTGATCGACGGTGTTTGGTGCGTAGTCAACGATGCAAGACCTCATATCACTGAAGCTGAAATAAAATCCTCATTAACCTCAAGGGGACATCATTTTGCAATTGGAGCTTGATTGGGTGTATGTTGAAACCAATGGTATTCAAATGAGTTCAGTACTTATAATAATCATGATCGAGTTGCTTAAGCTGTATTCAGAGGAGGAGAATTTTTGGCCATTGAGTATACACTAAATTTTCCAAACAGGGAAATCTAGCTCATGATGTAGCACTAATAAATAATACGTTGCTCAATAGTCTAGATGTATGATATTTTACTGTATTGTAATAGATTCAGGGTCCTAAATGTTTGGGTTTAGTAAATATCATGATTTGATTAGAACTTGTACTTTATAACTGGAATATGTTATAAGACAGTCTCAATATGTTTTTAAAAAGAGGTGATTGAGGCATTCCATTGGCAGTTTTGTGTAAAGACTGTGGATCAGACCTTCAGAATATAATCAAGATCCATGTGTATTGAGATGTGTGTGTGGACTTACAGTACTTCTGAGATTCAGCAATTAGCATGTGAAGAGTTAATTAAAGGTGAAGGATCCCTCACAGTTAAGTCCAGTCACAGACGACTCTGGGGTTGCGGCGCTCATCTCGATTTACAGGGTGGGGGAGCCGGCATTTGTCTGCAGACAGTTTTTCCGGGTCATGTGGCCAGCATGACTAAGCCATTTCTGGCGCAACAGAACACCGAAACCAGAGCAGCTCACGGAAATGCCGTTTACCTTTCCGCCGGAGCAGTGACTATTTATCTACTTGCACGTTTGAGTGTGCTTTTGAACTGCTAGGTTGGCAGGAGCTGGGACAGAGCAACGGGAGCTCACCCTGTTGCGGGGATTCAAACCGCCAACCTTCTGGTCGGCAAGCCCAAGAGGCTCAGTGGTTTAGACCACAGTGCTACCCGCGCCCCTGAAGAGTTAATTAGCCAAGGTAAATATCCTAAGGTGTACCAGCCTTTGATAAAGTCAGGGAACACCTTTGTTAGGTGATGCTTGGGGGGGGGGCGTGTTAACTTCAACACATCAGAATAACTGACCATTAGAATGCCAATGGATAAGGGCAGCTTAGTGTTTAGAAACAGGAGAATTAGGAGAGATGGTACTCGAAGTGGAGAAGGAACTATGCTTGCATGTGCCTCAGAGACCAAGACAGGCTACAGAGCAAAGAGGGTGCTGGTGATGATGCCAAAAGGATACGCTGGCTGAACGGAGGCTGGGAGAGATGCCTTAGACCCCAGTGTTGCCCTGCTGTGAGGAACAAGCCCCTCTTCTTGATATGATCATGCTGGACTCCATTTGGAATATATGTGATTAAATCACATTTCTTAAAGCTTCGACAGTCTCTTGATTCTCAAAGGACCACAGACCGAGGGTGCACACCAGGAACCCGCCTGGAATCTTGCTACCGCTCAGCACAGAGTGGGGTGGGTTACTTTTGTAACAGTATGTTATTGTGCTAATTAGAATACATTTCTCCCAAATAAGCGAGCCTGGACTCATAAATGAGGGTAGGCACAGAGCAGTGCACAAACTAACCTGAGAGTAATGGAACTTCCTTTTGAGTAGACATGCATAGGAATGCTTATCCCTGGTGTGCATTCTAAGTACAGAGAACATTTTTTTTGAGGGGGTGTGTGTGTGTGTCAGAAATTCACACTGAAATGTTGACAGGTTTTCAGGAGGATTTTTTTTTATTAAAAAAATGCAAACTGATTTAAGCATGTGGAGAACTGAATTTGAGATTAGAATAATGAGAAACTGAGCAAAACCAAAATTGGTAGATTCAGCCATCCCTACACCGTACAAGTGCATGTTCAATTCTTCTGCAGGCTTGGATTCATAGTTCTGGATCACAGTTTTGCACTGATGCAAGGTGCTTCTTCTCTCCTCCCCTCCCCCTCCTTAATATGATGACATGTTTTGGCTGCCTTAAAATGGCATCTAACCTAGGAAATATTTCATGGATATTATGATGCCCATCTTGCTGGCTGCAAAGAGGATTATCCAAAAAGTAATCAATGCTTGGCTAAAATACCAGCGTCTCAGCAGTGAATTCTAAATGATATTACTTGGCAGAGAAACCTGGCAAAAGTTCCCAAACTATTTTCCTCAGATACAGATTCCTTCCTTCCTTCCTTTTTCCTTGCGTAGATTCCAAAGCTGTTTGTCAACTGATAATCCTGAGCAGTAACTGCTAAGGCCCCAGTACATTCAGAAAAACACAGATTTTCATTAGATATAGCCATTGAGAGACTGGAAAGCGAGCAATATTGCTGAATGTAATGAGTAAGAAAATAAAAATACATACTTAAGTCCTGTTTGTCAGAGCTAAATGAGGAAAGAATCTGTATGAAAAATGAATATTGTATCATTGTAGATGTCCAGTGAGACATCTGAGATATTTTCATCTCAGTATTACCTTCTGTCAAAGGAGGTTTGAACTAGATAGGATAGTAATGAAGAGTCGGTGCAGACATCTACAAATCAAAATCCAGCTGCAGGGAATGCACTCTTTTATCATCCTCAAGACCCCAGTCCTATGCACACGTAGAGAACAATCCTATGCACAATAACCTGGCAAAGGAGGGTTGAATTAGGCTCAATCCTAAATCCATTCAGCTCCGTCACATGAGCTGAAAACCCAGTACAAGAAATTGTTTTAGAGGCTTGTTTTTCCTTTGCCAGACTCAAGCAGAGCAGCAGCCCTGAATGGATTTTGGATCTGATGTAAAGGTACACTACAGGGTTTCCCAAACTTGGGTATCCAGCTGTTTTTAACGTATTTTATTAAAGATGTCTTGGCTTACAAAAGTATGTGCAATTCCCCCCCCCCCCAAGTTACATTTTCTACAGATCAGTTTCATTTGTTGAGACTAATATTAGTGTTCCATTAGGAAGAAAAGGGGGAAAGAAGTGGAGGGAACCATGGTGGGTGGGGATGGGGTGGGGTGGGGTGGCAATGTTTCTATTTTACTTAATGTATGTGTGGGGGTTTGTGTCAGCATCGCTTGTGCGGGTTCTCTTTACTATTTGCTTGTATTTTATTGGTGGTGAGAGAGGTTGGGGTTGGCCTAGGGTGTGGTTGTTTGTTTGTGATTGGCTGTGGTGAACTTTGTTTTCATGTGTGAGTGGGATGGGTGGGTGTTCATGAATCAGGTTATCCAAATTGATTTGTATGCAGTTGGTGGATTCTTGTCGTTGTCTTGTTGGGCTGTGTATGTGATAAAGGGGAGCCATACCGGGGTGAAGGTGTCTTCTTCTATTTGTCCCCATGTCAGTTTCAGTTTAATGGTTAGTTTTTTCTAATAAAACTGTTTCCCATACTATTTGGTACTATTGGTCCATGCTTACTCCTGACAGGTCTCTCCAGTGTCTGGCTATTATGTTTCTGGCTGCTGAGAGTAGGTGGGTTATGAGCTATCCAGCTGTTGTTGGACTACAACTCCCATCATCCCTAGCTAGCAGGACCAGTGCTCAGGGATGATGGGAATTGTAGTCCAAAAACAGCTGGAGATCCAAGTTTGGGAAACTGCACTAGATCCAAACCTCGTTCAGTAACAGGGCTGCTGGCTTTGCCTAAGCCTGGCAGAGGAGAAACAAGTCCTTAAAGGAATGTTTTATTCCCTTTTGCCAGGTCATGTGACTGAGTTAAATGTGCTTAGGATTTAACCTAAGCCACCTCCCCCAACCCCTTTTGGGAGACTTACACCAGCCTGGGCTCAGCCAACTGAGCCCTGGTTGAGCCACGAAGAGCAAGTTATACCAGCGTACCTTCCGCTGATCCAGGGTGAGGGACATAACACCGGTTGAGATATTCATCAGCCACTTGATCCAGAGTTCCACTGCTTCCTAAGCTGCTAATTCCAGCAGATTTTTCAATAGGATTGCTCCCTTACTTGGAAGTTAATACTTATGAACTCTTTCATCTGGTACACATATGCTTCTGAGCCAAGCAACAAGTCCAGCTCTACTGCTTTCAGTTGGACTCACTTTAGCTAGATTATGCCCAAACTATCCTTTATCTTGAACATGGCAGAAAGGAGATGAAAGCTGTATGAGACTGGCTCCAAATCTACACAGGTCTTAGTTATCATATTTCCCATTTATTTCAGACAATCCTTGAAAGAAGATAACTTAGTTGGATTAAAACCTGGGTGAGACCCCCTTCCAGCTCTAACACTAAGTAATTTGTGTACCCTGGGACACCCCCCCCCCCACGTATACCTGTGGGCAATATCTATGTTACCCCAATGAAGCTTTGAAGAATGAATATCAGTAAATGAATGCACAGAGCTATTACTTGAGTATGACTAACGACATTGTGAAAAATGATTCTGATGGCAAACAGGAAGGCACAAATAATGTCATTGTGTGATAGCTGAGGCTATAGTCGTGTTTATTATTGTTGTGTTAGATCTCCTTCTTATGATAAATTACCATGCCTGAAATTCTTGTGACATATGGAGACTAATAAAATGGGAGAAAATGACAAGGAATGCAGTCATCGCTGTTTATCAAATCTTCATGTCAGGGTGTTCGGGCACAGCAGCAAGGAAACTCACATTTGCTATGTTATTTCTTTTTCGGTGTATGGATTTACACTAGAGTCATCACAGGAATGTTTACTTTAGTATAAACTATTTTAGACAAATAGTATCCATAAAAATAATAATGTGAGATTTCCTCCTTAAACAATATGTCTGTGAAATTTGGAGGGAACCAACAACAAAAAAAGTGTCCTTCAATAAATTCACGAGGGTCTTGAAATGTTACAGATACAGTCCCATATACTCTTTGAATACCGTAATTATCTCTAAAGTTGTCCAATCAACTATGATTATGCTACATTAAATGCCAGATCTCAAAGCAAGTGTTTTCTGAAGCATAGAAGACATATGAAACTGCTTACATTTCTCCATTTGTATTCATTGCCTGTGGCCTGCACAGATGTCTTCACTTTATAGAACTCCCATCGACCTCCCTGCAATTTGACGGTAAGTTTTCATTGCCATCCACCATAGCAGAGAGGATAGTATTTTGTAAAACTATAAGACTGTTCTGAGGTTGTAAGTGCCAGACCTCTCTGATCCCTGGACCCAGCAGATGTTAAAAGCTAAACAAGCAAGATAGCTTCCTGTGTTCAGGCAATCGCCCCAGTGATGGGACATTAAGAGAACAAAGGGATTAAAGAACTCTGTGGGAGACGGCAAATGGGTGGGACCCCTCCTGGGTGGGGCCCCTCCCTCAACAGATGAAGCTAGAATTTAGAGAGTTATGAGCCTTGTGAGCTAGAAGCTTAGAGAGTCGTAGGCTTGGGTTTTATATATATGTAAATAAACCATATATCATAAAGACACCACTGTCTCCACTGTGCTCCATTAAAAAAACCCCATAAACTCTGGGTAAGTGCCTGGGACCCCTGGAATCTTGCCCCATTGTGAGATTGAGGTGGCATCCAATACTACCTTACTTACACTGTGCACAAAGGAAGAAAAAAGTTGACAAAGTGTGAGTGTCCTCATCTCCCCATTGCAACTGTGAAATAAAAATCAGAAACATTGTTTCCTATCTATACAATTTTATGGGTCATGGGTGGGATTGGCATATTTTATAGTCATGGGTGGGATTGGCATATTTTTTACTCCCAGGTGATCTCTTTTTCTGATTACATGCTCTTAGTAAGCATGAAAATAAAGATATGGTTTAGATTAACATTTCAGTCTAATTCAGTCCTAATTTTCTATTACTTTTCTGTATCTCTAGTTAATTTTCTAGGACTGTTGAATTTATTTAAGTGTCTTACCTGGCCACTCAAACTGTTTTAGATCATTGGAATATGTTGCATGAGATTAGCTGTTGGAGTATGCAAATACATTTACATTGATTTGGTTGCAGCTATAACTACAGCTAGGTTAGTGCAGAAGGATATATGCAAGCACATTCATCCACACCTGAACTACCATTTTATTCAATCATATCTCTGTTCATTGGCGTTCTTTAGGCGAACTCTCATGTGAGTACTATTTCATTCACTTAAAAGATAAGGCTGCTCGCAAGCTCAATCGTTCTTTGTGGGAAAGTCTTATTGTGCACAGTTATAGATATTTCTGGTAGGACTGATGTTAAGAAAAGTTTTGGATGGAGCTAGGAAGAAAAAATAAACCTAGATGAACAATGGAAAGGGGAAAAAGGAAACAAAAACTGAATTTTTAGAAAACTAATTCTGATTTTGATGATGAAATATTCCACTCCTCACAATAAAAAACAACAACATTAATATTTAAGAATCAAAAATTTGAAAGCAAAACTTGAGATGCAACCACTTACGCTAACCCCCCCCCCCCAAGGAAATGCACATGTTTCTTTTTTTGAGGGAAGGCAAGTAAATTTACTGGGTGTTCAGATTATGAGTGCTGTGCCAAAATATATCTTAAAATAGCATCAGCCATAAAAAGGGAGTGTTATTATTGCCAAAAATGTTGTTTTTATTCCAAGCTCTACCTATCCTTGACAACATAAGATGTTTTAAGGAATGGCAGAAGGCACTGTCTAAATTTATGTGGCAGGGGAAAAAACCCAGAATTAAATATAAAATACTAATGGATACAAAAGAAAGGGGGGATTTTCCTTGCCAGATTTGAAGATATATTTTGAAGCTGCGGCCTTCTGCTGGATTAAGGAATGGATACAACTTGAGAATGCAGATGTGTTAGACTTGGAAGGTTTTGACAATGTATTTGGTTGGCAGGCATATTTATGGTATGATAAGATATCGGCACATAAAGGGTTTAAGAATCATGTAATTAGAAAATCTCTTTATAATGTTTGGATAAGATATAAAGATCCCTTAGAAAGGAAAACTCCCAGGTGGCTATCACTGATGGAGGCTAAGGCTCAGAAAAATGGAGACCAAATGGTTGAGATACAATGATTGTATTTACTATTGGAAAATAAGGATGGATTAAAACTGAGACCATTTTATCAAATTAAAGATAAACTGGATGGATGGTTACAGTACCATCAGATTAATGAATTGTATAAACTTGATAAGAAAAATGGTTTTGCAACTGAAAAATCCAAATTGGAAACAGAATTGTTAGATGCAAATGTTAAAAATCTCTCTAAAATGTATAATTTATTTTTGGAATGGCATACAAAGGGTGAACAAGTTAAATCTGTCTTGACTGATTGTGCAAGAGATGTGGGCCACAATATAATGATGGAAGATTGGGAAAGGTTATGGGAGAAAGGGGTTAAGTTCATGTACTGTATTAAAAGAAAATATTAAAATATGATGAAGATGAAGTATAGATGATACTTAACCCCGGTCAAATTAGCAAAAATCTACCACACTAATGATAATTTATGTTGGAAATGTAAAGAGAAAGAAGGCACCTTTTATCATATGTGGTGGACGTGTCCCAAGGTGAAAGACTTCTGGGAAAAGATTCATAATGAATTGAAAAAACTGTTGAAAAATACATTTATTAAGAAACCAGAAGCCTTTCTACTTGGAATAACAGGATTGGCATTGCCCAAGAAGGATGTTAGATTGTTTTTTAGATTGTTAGATTGTTTATTAGCCAAAAATTGGAAATTGCAAGAAATACCGACAATAGAAGAATGGCAAATGAAGATGATGGACTTTTTGGAGCTGGCTGACCTGATTGGGAGAATCCGTGACCAGAAAGAAGAGGAAATACAAGAAGACTGGAAGAAATTTAAAGAATATTTAGCTAGATATTGTAATATAAGATAATTAAGAAACTCCTAGAAGTAACAGATTAGGCTTAGGGATAGAAAAAAGATTAATAATAGTGAATATTATGGATTAGAACAGGAAGTAAAGATAAGAAGTTTGTAACTGAAAGAATATATTGGTGTTCTAAATATGAAATAGCAAACTGCTAAATATGTGATATAATGAAATTCAGATTGGAGGGTTTCGAGGAAGTCTTATAGCAATGTAAATGTACCAGAAAACAAGAAGAAACAATTCTTCTTTGATTTTTTCATTTTTATTGTTGTTATATTTTTATGTTGCGTCAAATGTAATGTTTTTCTTTTGTGTTAATGTCTATGGGTTATAAGAGAAAACAATTATTTTTTTTGCAAAAAGAAAAGAAAAGGGAGTGTTATTGGTGTGTGACAGGGGTGTGATCAGAAACCCTTAGGTTGGATCATAAAACTTTTCACCTTGGTCATGTGACCTGGCAACCAGTGTCATTTAAGCTGGCAGAGAGGCTATTGAAGCTCAAACTGTATTTTAAAGGCTTTCCTTCCCATTTGTCAGGCTTTGAGTGGCTTACTGCTGAGTGGAGTTTGGATTCAGTGTAACTTGTGCCAGCCTAAGTTACACCTGAATGGTAAAGGCTGCCCTTGTGGGGGGAAACCACTGCAACTATCCTTCTGGAACTGGGGAGGATTTATCCCATCAGAATGAGCTCCCATGCTGGCATTTTTATCTAATTCTGGCCAAAAATAACTTGAAGAACCTCCAGATTTGCTACATTTTTTTCTAGGTAAAAACCTAGAATGTGCAGAACCCTCCTCAGAAACTTCCTCAAAATTCCTCAGGTATTTCATCTGAGTATCGCCAAATTAAATTATTCAAAATGTTGATGGCAACATACATCTTCTTTATCATACCTCACCCTATGTGAGGTAAGATGCAGCCACCATGTGATATTGGATGAACACAGATCAAATGTAATATTTCCTGTCAATTAGCTAAATTGTGTTCGCCATCATGGAGGGCATGTGCACAATAAGACTTTCCCACAAAGAACGATTGAGCTTGCGAGCAGCCTTATCTTTTAAGTGAATGAAATAGTACTCACCTAAACTGCCTCCCTGTTGTGGGGCGGGACTGTTTGGATAGCCACAACACCCCTTTGGTTGCCCCTCAGTTGCTGGGGCAGAAATTTGGCCTGTTGGGTAGTCTATTGGCTACTGAGGGGCTATTTAAGCTGCCGCACATCGCTGGGAGCTTTCTCTTTCTTGCAACGTGCATCGAATCACCCACCCTCCCTCCCTATATTTAGGGTTGTTCTTTGGCATTGCTATGCCTGTCTTGGGGTCATTTGTTTTTGAGCAGGTGCCTGGTAGGACTTTTGCCATTTGGCTGATTGGCTGTTGCCATTTGGTTTCTGCCTACCATGTAGCAAATCGTCACAACTTGGTAAGGTTGGCGGTTAGGCATTGGTTCAGTGTTTTGTGGAGGGGAAGTGGTTGGCTGTGCCTTCCCCTCCATTGCTGCTGCTAGGGAAATCCGTTAAAGGAATCCAGGAACTCATCTTGTTTTGTCTGATCCCCTTTCAGGGGTTAGGGCCATGCCAGAGCCCCTGGGAACATATGGGGTGAACTCCATGGTCCTCCAGTATGTTTTCCCTTACTGTCCTCTGGTGGTGCCCAGTGTCAGTTCTGTTCTTGCCACAGTGCAGGTTCAGGTAGTCGGGAACCAATGCCTAGGCTACCACTCACATGCTGTAATTCAATAAAGCTGTGGCCAAATTATTGCCAAAAACCTTAAACTAAATTTCTGTGTCTATTGTGTATTTATTTTGGGAGTGGTTTTGGGGGTCTTCACACACAACACTGAGAGACTTGAAATTACAGCAGGGAAAGGAGCAGCTAGTGAAACATTTTAAAATCATTTGCACTTGCAAATTTGAATCACCTTCTTTACTAATAATATGGAGTCTCCAAAGTAGGTACAGTCATATATTGCAGAGGTGTACTAATTATCATTCTGCCACTTAATATATACGTACTATGGAAGAAGGATTTGAGGATACATCAAAGGTGATAGAGCAGTTTGTAGCAGGATAAATAGAGAGCAGCTATCCTATAAGCCTCCCATTCAAAAGGGACATAGAGTGTGCCCAAAGAGATCCTCAACAGGGCAGAGGCCTCATTATTGTGCTTGCACATTGTGCCACAGGCACCCAGGGTCACATACAAGGCCTACAAGATCCTGCTGTTGGCTCCACTAGACAAAATACAAAAGTCTAGAGTAAACAGCACAGCCATCTGCTCTCCATCTTACTGATGTCTGAGACGTTACTGTATTCTCTGAATGTACAGAGAGTGTGATTTGCATTCATGTCAGTGGGTATTTTCAGCCAGACAACTGTTTGGTTGTTAAATTGTGTCATTGCCACTGTACATGCAGTAACTTTCACCTGTGTTACCTGTGGACATGTTCTCAGTAATTTAGTGCTCTCAAAGGGGAGTGGGAATCAGGTAGATTTACAGAGCTGGGGTGAAGGAAATCACAGGCCTTCACAGCTTGTGACACACAAAGTCAAAAGCAGCTTTCAAGCCTGTCTTCAAAACACAAAGTGGGGGAATTCAATTCAAAGGTCAATAAATCTGGCATATTCAAGGAGAAACACTGTGGAGTTGAAATGTTGGTTAACAGTTCAGAGATTCAAAGGTTTCATTCCTCATTAATCTGATGAAGTGTCTTTTCACTGTTGTCAGAAGACAGACAAAGGAATCAGCAAAAACAAACAAACAAACAAAAAACCTCTAGAGGACAAGCTATAAAGAAATGGTTAATTAATTAATGAGGTCCATTGGTCCATTGCTTAATAACTGAGGCCATCATTTTATTAACTGTTGATACTAGGTGTGCATTGGCTCTGTGTGTACACTGAATAATGAAGTGAATCAAAGTGATTTGGGCTGGGCCTTCATGTTACTGCATGGGATTGCTCTGTTAAAAAGGTGTGTCAAGGTGAATCATGGAGTGTCAACCTTTCAACTGACTATGTTTCCTCATTTCCCACCATAAAGTTAAACACACCACTGCCCCCCTTCCTTTTCCATTCTGAGAAATGAAACCAAACTCACTTGGGCAAACATAGAATCAGAGCATTGGAAGGGACCTCGAGGGTCATCCTGCAACTCCCTGCAATGAAGGAATATTTTGCCCAACATGGGGCTCAAAGTCACAGCCCTGAGATTAAGAGTCTCATGCTCTACCGATGGAACTATCACAGCTAGACATTGCCCAAGCTTGCAAGGGGAATAGGATTGCAAGCAGAGTAGGTTGGTGGAGCTTTTGTTTTGACAGTTAGGTTTAGTTTTTAATGTCGTTTTTGGTAGGGTATATTAAGGTAAACATGTGGGTCGGCATCTGAATTTTGGCTGTGAAAACAAGATATAACCAGCAAATTCAGAGTATTTCCTAATATTTCTTTCCCCCTCGATTAAAAAGAAAAAAGGGCATTATTCTCTCTCTAGTCTTCATGGAGAGCACTTCCAGGAAGGGGGACAGTGAGAGAGAAAAGTGTGACTTTGCTTGTTTCTTTGTAGTGAATGTAAAATCTCCTAGCACAATGGACCCTGTATCTAACTGTGGGAACTTAGGCTGTCTTTAACCTGGGTGCACTAAAGAGACAGCATTATGGAAAACTTCCGGGTTAGCGCTAACGCGTAATGGCGGATTCCCTCTGAGCTCCGGAGGGACCAGCTCCACGAGTTTGGGTCTTGCCGCTGCGGCAAAGCGGGGACCCTCAAAAATCACAGGCGGGTGAAGCCTGTGAGCGTGGGACTCAGCGGGCACCATTTGCGCCCCCCCCGAACTGCGAAAAAGCCTTTTTAAAGGCTTCGGAACGGGACGGAGTGAGCGGCGCGGTGCTGAGAGTCGACTGCTCTTCTCGTGAAGTGAAGCCGCACAGCTGTTAGCGGAGAGCGCTGACTTTTTCCTGGCAATTGGATTTCAAAACAGCTACCCGTGAGTAGGTTTAAATTGAACTATTTTGAGAATAAATTGAATCAATTTGGCACCAAAAGGGGAAGGTATAAACAGGAAGTCTGCCTCCCCTGCTTATAGACTGAGTAAAGTAAAGAGACTACAAAGTGGAAACCTTCAAAGACGTTTTGCAAAGACTTAAAATCCAACACCAAAAAAAAAGTGGCTTCCCCTCCAGACTGCAGGAGTGGAGGGGGAAAGATTTGAACACTTTTTACCTGCATGAAAAAGGGGGAAAGAAAGCTTTATCCGCTGCCTCTAAACCTGGGAACGGACTGCCTTTAGAAAAGAGCTGATCAGTGGGAAGCCTGTCTCAAACTAGAGCTGAAAGTTACGAACTTTTGAACTAGCTCTGCAAGAGAGATACAGTGTTTCTGGACTTCTGTTTCAAAGTGGCACTTTAAAGTAACTACTTCTAAAGTAACTATTTGGGGAAATTGAAACTGTGACTTTTAAGTGATCTGAAGAACTTATAAAGACTTTATTTGTTTCTAAAAAGTTGTGAACTGATCTGGTCCCCCTAGAGGAATACTGACATTGTTGCAACAATATCCAAGCAACTGGAAATTTCCTCTTCAAAACAAATCCTTTAGGCGTGGGACTGACCTTGGATTCTCATGAGAGTGGCATGGCAAATGATAAAGGAAAATTAGAGCTGGCACAGGAAAAAACTACTGGCACTAGATCTGGCAGACAATTCCGGACTGACATTGCAGCTCAGAGAAGGGCCTCAACATCAGGAACCGCAGGTACTGCTACTTTGCAAACTAAACTAAAAGTTATGTCATCTGAAGACGTATTGATCCAGGCACTTGGTAAAATTAATGACTCCTTGGAAAATCTAGCAAGACAAGTAGCAGAGACAAACAAACAGGTGGCTGAGACAAATAAACAGGTAGCTGAGGCTTCAGCAAAAATAGATTTGAATACTACAAGCATTAATGATTTGGGTAAGAAGGTGAATTCTAATACACAGTCCATCGAAAAATTAATAGAGGAATCGGCCACGACTCGAAAAGTAGCTGAGGAAGCCAAGGAAACGGCAACTGCCGCTCAAGAGAAGATATTACCAGTATATAAGAAACTGGAGGACCATGATTTGACATTGTCCATGATTGAACTACAAGGGAAGGAGAGGAATTTGAGAATCAGAGCAATACCTGAAATTGAGAAGGATAATTTGGCGGACTTTCTTACAAAAGAATTTACAGATTTTTGGCAACAGGACTTGGGGAAGGAAGAATTTAAGATAGTGAGTGCATTTAGAATTGGGAAAAGACAAAGAAAGAATAAGGCAAGAGACTGTTTGATTACCTTTCGAACAAAAGAAGAAAGGGACAAAATTCTGAATTTGCACTACCAAAGACCTTTGGAAATTGAAGATTCATTTGTGGAGATCTTCAAGGATATCCCAAAATACATTTTGGACATAAGGACCAACTACAGAGATCGAGTCGCCCTATTGAGGAGAAATAGAATACTCTTCAGGTGGGAATTCCCCCAAGGCCTATCTTTTAAATACAAAGAAAGGAAGATAAGAATAAGAACAGTGAACGACAAAGACAAGTTTTTGGAAGATCACGGAGAGGATCTACAGAAAGAAGCGGAATCTGGAGAAGACCCGAAGCCACTGGAAAAAGGAATACTAAACATAGCAAACCTATCATTTGGACTACTTGAACCAGGGAAAGAGACACCACCGACAGAACAAGAACAGCAACTCGGAGCAGTTGGAGGTAAAGAGAAGTAACCCCATCATGGCTTTGCAACTTCTAAGTTGGAATTGTAATGGACTTAATTCCCCTCGGAAGAGAAAAGGTGTTTTTCATATATTAAAAAAGGAACAATTGGATTTGATCTGTTTACAAGAAACACATGTAACGAGGTTACACAGGAAAATACTTATTAATAAAAGATTGGGACGAGTTTATTTCATCTGACAAAGTAAAAAAAAGAGGAGTGGTGATATATGCAAAGGAGAGACTTGAACCGAAATTAATCTTTAAAGATGAACAAGGAAGATATTTGGCAATTGAAATTCAACACCAAGGAGAGAAATTTTTGATAGTCGGAATTTATGCACCGAACGAGGGGAAATCTGAATTTTTTAAGAAGTTGCATGAGACTTTATTGGATCATTTGGATTATAATCTGATTTTGATGGGGGATATGAACGGAGTGGTATCTACAAACATGGACAAGGCACAAAGACAGGTACTTACCAAGGATGGCAGACTACCCAAAACTTTTTTTGAAATGACTGACAATATGGACTTGGTGGGTATCTGGAGAATAAGGAACCCTTTGGGAAGAGAGGGAACCTTCTTTTCTGAAGCCAAGATGACATGGACTAGAATTGACCAAATATGGGTAACTAGAGGAATGGCACCAAAGATAAGGAAAGTGGAAATCTGCCCTAAAACTTGCTCTGACCACAATGCTGTAAGGATGGAGATGAAACAAATAGCAACTGGCTCTTTTAGATGGAGGATGAATGACACCTTATTCAGAGATCAAGAAATATATAAAAAGGCCCAAAAAACTTTGAGAAACTACTTTGAAATAAATATGAACACTGAGGTTGAAAAAAGAGTAATCTGGGATGCAAGTAAAGCTGATATGAGAGGATTTTTGATACAACAGAATGCCATAAAGAAAAGAAGCCAAAATGAGAAGAAAGACAAAATTTTAGAGAAAATAAAGGAAGGTGAGAAGAAATTGAGAACAAAACCAAAGTCGCAGGAGGTTCTGAGAGAAATAAAATTATACCAAACACAATATATGGAACTGATGAACCAAGAAATAGAATGGAAAATTAAACAAATATGACAAAAGACATTTGAATCAGCGAACAAATGCAGGAAACTTTTGGCATGGCAAATGAGAAAAAGACAAAAATTAAACACTGTTACGAATCTAGAAGTGGAAGGAAAGAATATATATAACCCAAAGGAGATCAGAGACTGTTTCCAGAAATATTTTAAACAATTATACTCACAAGGGCCACAGAAGGAAATGGACATAGAACGATTTTTAAAGACAAATGGACTACAAAAAATTTCTCAAGAAAGTAAACTGATGTTGAACTATAAAATATCAGAACAGGAAGTAGAAGGTGCCATTCAAAGTATGCAACTGGGCAAGTCTCCAGGACCAGATGGGCTGACTTCCAGGTACTACAAATCATTGAAGGAGTGTTTACTACAGCCTTTAAAGGAAGTCTGCAATGAAATTTTGGAAGGGAAAAGGGCGCCAGAGTCGTGGAAAGAGGCATATATCACACTTATACCGAAAACAGAGACTGAAAAGACCCAGCTTAAGAACTACCGCCCCATATCGTTGTTAAATGTGGATTACAAAATTTTTGCTGATATTTTGGCAAAAAGATTGAAAAAAGTTTTGATGGAAGAGATTCATAAAGAT
The DNA here is from genome assembly GCF_964252035.2 of Podarcis erhardii. Classification (NCBI taxonomy): domain Eukaryota; kingdom Metazoa; phylum Chordata; class Lepidosauria; order Squamata; family Lacertidae; genus Podarcis; species Podarcis erhardii. The sequence continues at coordinate 103,074,858 of NC_138508.1, read as the reverse complement.
CAAGCGGGCTTTCTCCCGGGAAGACAATTTGTCGGACAATTTGAGGAATATAATTGATATTTTGGAAAAACTAGAAGTGAATATAAACACTAAAGCAGTTTTAATATTTGTCGACGCGGAGAAAGCCTTTGACAACATTTCTTGGAGTTTCATGAGAATGAATCTACAGGGGATGGGGGTAGGGCAAGGGTTTGAAAATGGTATAAGTGCAATATATTCTGAACAGAAAGCTAAACTAATTGTAAATAATGTGGTTACGGAATAATTTAAGATAGAAAAAGGGACACGACAGGGGTGCCCAATCTCCCCACTGCTATTTATTTCGGTCCTGGAGGTCCTGCTGAATATGATTAGAAGAGACCAGTTGGTTAAAGGTATACAGGTCGGAGCTAAACAGTACAAATTGAGAGCATTCGCAGATGACCTAGTCTTGACGTTACAGGAGCCAGAATCTAGTACAAAAAGAGTTTTAGACTTAATTCAAGAATTTGGTCAAGTGGCAGGATTTAAATTCAATAAGTTAAAAACTAAGGTTTTAGAGAAAAATTTAACACAAATTGAAAAAGAAAGGTTTCAGAATGAGACAGGTTTGACCGTGGTTAAGAAAGTGAAATATTTAGGAATTAACATGACAGCAAAAAATGTGAACTTATTTAAAGATAACTATGAAAAAGGTTGGATGGAAGTGAAAAGAGATTTAGAAATTTGGTCAAATTTGAAGCTTTCCTTGTTGGGTCGAATTGCAGTTATAAAAATGAATGTATTGCCTAGAATGTTGTTTTTGTTTCAAACATTGCAAATTGTGGACAAGATGGATTGTTTCAAGAAGTGGCAGAAAGATATTTCTAGATTTGTCTGGCAGGGCAAAAAGCCCAGAATAAAATTTAAGATATTAACTGATGTAGAGGAAAGGGGGCGATTTGCCCTGCCAGACTTTAAACTCTACTATGAATCAGCAGCATTTTGCTGGTTGAAAGACTGGCTGCTTCTTGAGAACACAGACATTTTGGATTTGGAAGGTTTTAATAATGCTTTTGGATGGCATGCATATTTGTGGTACGATAAGGTTAAAGTACATAAAGCATTTAAAAATCATATTGTTAGGAAAGCATTGTTCAGTGTTTGGATAAGATACAAAGATTTACTGGAAAATAAAACCCCAAGGTGGTTGTCACCAATGGAAGCGAAAGCTTTTAAAAGACTCAACATGGAACCCAAATGGCCAAAATATTGGGAAATTTTGGAACAAGAGGGAGATAAATTGAAATTGCAGGGTTTTGAGAAACTAAAAAACAAAGTGCGAGGCTGGCTTCATTATTATCAGATAATGGAGGCTTCTAAATTGGACAAGAAAATTGGATTCCAGGTGGAAAAATCGAAATTAGAAACAGAACTGTTAGAACCTAAAACCAAGGTGTTGTCAAAGATGTATAACTTGCTGCTGAAATGGAATACTCAAGATGAAACAGTTAAATCTGCTATGATTAAATGGGCACAAGACGTTGGACATAATATTATGTTTGCTGACTGGGAACAGTTATGGACCACCGGTATGAAATTTACGGCATGTAATGCCTTAAGAGAGAATGTTATGAAAATGATTTACAGGTGGTACATGACCCCAGTCAAGCTTGCAAAAAATTACCATTTGCCCGATAATAAATGTTGGAAATGTAATGAGGTTGAAGGTACATTCTTTCACCTTTGGTGGACGTGCCCAAGGATTAAGGCTTTCTGGGAAATGATCTATAATGAAATGAAAAAGGTATTTAAATATACCTTCTTGAAGAAACCAGAGGCCTTTCTCCTGGGCATGGTTGGCCAATTGGTGTTAAAGAAGGATAGAACCTTTTTTATGTATGCAACAAGAGCAGCAAGAATACTTATTGCAAAATATTGGAAGACACAGGATCTACCCACGCTGGAAGAATGGCAGATGAAGATGATAGACTACATGGGACTGGCAGAAATGACCAGCAGAATCCGAGACCAGGGAACAGAGTCTGCAGAAGAAGATTGGAAGAAGTTTAAAGACTATTTGCAGAAATATTGTAAAATTAAGGAATGCTAGAATGATGTGGGATAGAAACTGTAATTCCAGCTGTAATGCTTTAAGAGATATGGAAAATAAGGTTTTGAAATAAGCAAAAATTAATGGTGAGGATTTGCTGAACCAACAATTTGAATTAGAATATAAGAAAGCGAGGTATGAGGAGGTCCGGAAAATAAGTTAAAAGAAAATAAGTTAATGGGAACTTTATGTGTTTTTTTCCCCTGTTTTTGTATTGTTTGTATTATGTATTTTGGTTCTTTCTTTTTGTTTCGTTTTACTATGTATTATTTTGAAAAAAATTAATATATATATAGAGAGAGAGAGAGAGAGAGAGAGACAGCATTATGTTTCTGAGGTATAGTTTAATTTTTAAAATTGTAGGGACTTTGCTTATCTAGGTACTCTACAGGTAATCTAAGTGATTATGCACAACTCTCTTTGACATTCAACATTATTTGGTGAATAGTCATACTATTGACCTAAACTGAATAGTGAACCCACAAACAGCAACTGTTCTATCCTGTTTGACTACTTCTAAAGATTAACTAAACCATGTGGCATCACGGTTGGGGAGGGGGCTGCTTCCAGCTCCAGACAGTGCCTTGATAGGAGACCACTAGGAAAGCTACAACCTTATGGGATATAACTGTACTCAATGATTTACTTGCTATAGCAACCTAACTAGCATTGGTTTAATATACAATTCAAGAGATCATAGGACATTTATATATTATAGGCAAATTGTTTTCTCCTAGCTTTACAAATTTCTTTTTCACTGTATATTTTGTATTTTGTTGATGCATTTCCAGTTTGGTTCATATGTGAAAATTGCCTGTTACTGAGAATAAGTTAACTGATAAGGCATCTTTTAAAAAAGCAAAACTTTTTACAATTCTCTTGAGCATTCATCACTGCTACTGCACCACAGACAACAGTAAGATTTGTATGCAATATTAAATATGTTGCATTATACCTTAAGTGAGTCTAGGTTTCTTCGCTATATAGTCATTAAGTATTGATGCTAACAAAAAATTCCAGAGCATTTTCATCTTTGCATACATGGCAAAGTCTTAGAAGTAGCATACAGTCTAATTCATGGATGGGAGAGACAATGGATGTCTTAGCACAGGGGTCAGCAAGCTTTTTTGGGGGTGGGCCAGTTCACTGCACCACAAACCTCCTGGTTGGCCGGAGTGCATGTGTGTGCATGCATGCGCATGCACATACGCATATGGCAGAGGGGGCTTCTCCCCCCCTCTCTCCCCAGCCCTTCCTGTCCCCCTGCCTACCTAGGGTGCTGCCAGGAGGCAGAGGCTGGTGGCTGCAGTGGTGGCGGAGGAATGAGCAGCCCAAAAGGGCTGCTTTCAGGCTGCTCGTTCCTCCTCCGCTGCCGCCACCACCAGCCTCTGGGATGGAACCAGCCCATGGGCCTTAGGTTGCCGACCTCTGCCTTAGCAAATAAGGGGACCTTTCCTAGCACTCAGTGTTTTTAAACATCTCATAGAGCTAAAGACCTTTGACACAATCCCTTGGGAGGCTGCATTGTTTACTTCCGATTGAAACAAGATATTATACAATTCTGAAAAATCTGAATGAGACTGTGCAGATGAACTTACTAAGAGACTCTACTATTGATGCAACTGCTGGTCCCATTAAATAGCATAGCATAAACCTTCTTAAGTAACCCACTTGTAGCTTTTTCTCTCAGGTTTTATTTGTTTCCTTCTCCTCAGCGTTGAACCTCCAGGATGGCCACTTGTAAGCCATCTTAATCTTTTTTTATACTTGCAAGCAGAAGTCTTAAGAGGCTATCAAGTTTTATACTCAGCTGCAATATATACCAAACTCCAACAGAGTGTGTGTGTGTGTGTGTGTGTGTGTGTGTGTGTGTGTGTGTAATAGTAGTACAGCTGAGTACAGGATTCAGACAGATCCTAGAGGTATTTGGGGCTTGTCAGAGGTGGGCACAAGCCAAACCATGATCCTTTGTGGTACTTCTTCTGGCCAGACATACACATACACATACACATACACATACACATACACATACACATACACATACACATACACATACACATACACATACACATACACATACACATACACATACACCTCTGCAGGCAAAGGAAGCGTTAGGTTGTGACTGGGCGTTCTAACTTGTAATCAGAGGGCATAAATTACCAGTAGTTTCCAATTCCAGCTTGTTAGGGAAGGAGCTTTGCAAGAGCGAAATATCTCACTTAAGTAAGATGCCACTGTGGGAGGCGGAGATGAGGGAAGAGAGAGCTCCTTTTAAATATCCAAAGGATCCATTATATCAACAACTGCAGAAACTCTGATTATATTCTTTTATTAATCTATTTATTTGGTATTAGTCTGGGTTTTGTTTGAACATCTAATTAATCTGATTTATGGATATAAATGGAATTAGCATGACAGCAACTCTACAATGGCATAATCCTAGGTTTTTGCTTGGTTTAATTTGATCTATAATATTCAATTAAATAAATAAATTAAATAAATTATGAAAACAATGGTTAACACTGCACTGTGCAACTAATCTCACAGTGTGTCAATACTTTCATAGCATGCATGTGCCTGATTGGGATGAAAGTGGTGAAGTAATGGATGGTTTGCACATCTGAATGGCAACTAGTGATGCTCATGACTTCTCAGAAGAGTTATGTTACCTTTCATTTTAATTCTTCAGCCATCTTATCTGGAATATCACCCAAATTTCTTTCACATTTCACTTTAGACAGCATTTAACAATGACCTCTTGAGAAATTTTGCAAGCTATAGCCAAATTTTAAGTTTTCCATAAGAATATAAGAGGAGACCTGCTGGATCAGACCAAGAAGCATGCAATCCAGCCTGCTTTTGTTTTCTGACCGTGGCAAGGCAGTTGCTTCCCACAGCAAAGCATGAAGTTCACAGCCCACTCCCATGTTACCTGCTCCACAAGTAGCAGCTGCTGTTCAGAGGAAGACCACTTTTGAATCTAGCTTCCATTCAAATATTATGGTTACTATTCATAGATTTACCAGTCATAAAGGCATCCAATTGCATGTTAAAGCCATTTAAGACAGTTGCCATAATCACATATTGTGAAGACAAATTCCATAAATTAATAACACATTGTATGAAAAGGCTACTTCTTTTTTGTCTTCTCTGAACTGACTGCAACCAACTTCACTGGATTTTTTTTTGGGGGGGGGGCGTTATTTCCAGATCATGCAGAATTTTATAAACCTGTTAACATTACCACTCTTTTCTATTTTAAATTAAAGAGCAAAAAAACAGTTGTGGAAGCTGCTCCAGCTTTCTGAACCTTTTTCAACTCTATGATGTTCTTTCTGCGATGAGGCAACCAGAACCCCACAGGCATGATGAAAGTTTTGCATAAGAGTTTTGCATAATTATAGTGACAATTTTACCATCAATCCCTTTCCTAATAATCTACAGCATTCAATTTCTTGACCTCTGTTTGAGGTATCTAGTCATCTCCACATTCTCCTTCCTAGTTGATCACTTCCAGTGCAGACCTCATTGCTGTGTATGTGTGTATGTGAAAGTAAGATGTTTGCAGAACCTGTGGCAGCAGGCACCCATGACATGGCAACAGAAAGGTGAGTGGCCAGCCCACCATTACTTTTTTTGTTGGGAGATCACAATGGAGTGGGGGTGTTGATACCAGTATTATGCACATTTCTGATTCAATGCTACAGATGCAGATTGGTGAAAACAGCAGGGGTAAGATCAACAACTATGCATTGGCATGGTTTAAGTACCCTCCACATCCACTTTCTGACACATAAAGGTGATGGTGGGATGGTCCTTTCATACAGTAGGGGCATTCAGTGTTCCATGTTGCAATTGAAGGGTTAGTCCCAATATTCTATATCCTTGAACCATTGAACTAGTAAAAGTCATTGCATGCTGTTGAGTAATGACAACACAAAACTTCTACCATAACTCAGTGGGATGAAGGAAATAGTAAAATATGTTGGGTTCATTGACCTCCATCATCCTTAAGTCCATGAGCATATCCAGAAACTTTATTTAGCATTCTGAAGCTACCCAAGGTGGTAGAAATATTCTATGGCAATGTTGCCACTATATTCAAAACAGGTGATATTGTTCACTCATGAGTGAACAAAGCAATTCAAGGTATGCAATTGGGTAGAGGAGGACCACTGAAAGGATCAAGTGACATAACTGAATTCAACACTCAAATCATTAGGGTCAATCTGTACAGATTATTGGCAGAGAAAGTTAGTATGACAGGCTCGCGAAATGCAATCAGTTTTCTAGAGGAACTTTTTCTTCTGAGAATTCAATCTTAGTTTCCCATCTTTGAATAGTTCTTGCAGTCTGTGTCTGGCATAACATAAGCCACTGGGTATACCTGGACATACAACAGATGAATTTTGCCATTGTTTATTCAGATTGTTTGCCCTGCCCACCTTAACCTCATGAATGTGATGAATGGAACAGATGTATGCATGAATTGACATTTTCAAGAAGGAGGCTTTCTGTTTACCTCTGAGAGTGGATTTTCATTTGAATTTGGCTGGATTTAGCACCAAGAAATGTGTTGCCAGAGGAATGCTTGCCAAAAAAAGCAGATTCCTAGGTCCTTTCAATATTGCCCATGGCTGAAGGTGGATAAGATATTTTGAAAATCCAAGTGAGGTGTGTCTTAATATTAATATTTATTGTGCATATTATGTTAAACACAATTTCAAAAGGAAGAAGAGTAAGAAACAGTAATAAGTCATCACACACACACACATGCTCCAGCAAATATATAACATAAACCTATCCTTATCTTCATGAAAAGAATAGTGAAACTATATGATTGACACCCATAGCCTCCTCTGAAAGTGGAAAATTCTGCTAGGTCTCTGTTCTAATCACTCCCCATACAGACAAACAACAGAACTGGTGCCTTATGAAGAGACTGTCATACACCTCTGTATGTCACAACTCTGGATATGTCTCTTTTCATGCATGAATAGTGCCCAGTTCAGAACCTCAAGCAGAAATACAGAAGTTTTTGGAGGATGGGCAGTTCTGACTGTTACACACTTTAAACATTTTGGCACAGAGTGAAATGTGACTGAGCTATCAGAAGTTTGAGAAACATAGATCTACATTAGCATTTTATCCATGATACATGTTCTAAAGGTAAATAGCTTTACTGCAGTTTGATTTTTTTTTTAAAAAAATCAACTGGTCTGTGTTGTCAGATTCTTACAAGGTAGCTTAATGATTAGCTCCTAATATCCCACAAGACTCAGTCCATGCCAACAAGTGCAGGGTGCCTTTTCCAGACAGCGCTGGTGCCCATAGATTGCAGCAAAGTGCCGGGCAAGGTTTTGCCCGCTATCTTGTCTGTGTGATGGGCTTATGGGGAAGAGCTGTCCTGTGAGCAAAGGGGAAGGGGAAGAGCTGTCCTGTGAGCAAAGGGGAAGGGGAAGCCTATATAAGGCTACTTCCCCTGGAACTCAGGGTCATATTGCTTCACTGACTGAGCAATTTTGGGGTGCTGGTTGAAAGTTTTTTTTTTTTCTTGGTTGGGGTTTGTTCCACCTTTCTCTCAGTGAAATTATGACCTTCCCTTGTTTGTATGAGAGCGGAAATGTCATTGGCCAGGATCAACATAGCTCAGGTTGGGGTATCTGCCTGGTTGCAATCTGCCCCCTGGCCCCCCAGTGAGACCTTGCTTGCTCAGCTTGCACCATGGCAAGGTTCAGCCCTGGCAGACTCCCATGGAATGGGCTGAGGGCGGTCCAAACCCAGTGAACCCATTCCATCAACATGAGGTTTGTGAAATGATGAACTAATCCTGGCCCCAATGCCATGCCAAACCTTACCCTTTCTGCTACTGTCAAATAAAGCTTTGAGAGTTGCTGCCATTTATAAAATTAATACACTTCAGATCATTCACATATCAACTCCCTGATATTAGTAGTGGTAGTAGTAGCAGTAGTAGTAGAGTCTTTTAAATGTCTCTTTGCAGTGCTTACTTAAAACAGACAAAAGTGCCTTCCTGAAGATTTACAATCTTAAGAGCATGATTCAGCCAAAGTGAAGCATTCATATTAAGTTCTGTTGATCTCCATGACAGCATTACACATGGAACTTAAAATAGTGAGAGTCAAAAGTGCTGCACAAAGGCTTCAACCCTGACGTCTCATACCAGAGATTAAGGCGCTTTGTACAAAATGGAACTTACTTCTAAGTAAACTCGCACAGGACTGTGCTAGATCATGACCCACAAGACAAGAGAGAGAAGGGTGGAAAGGACAGAAAGGGAGATGAAACACTATGTAGTGGGATAAATATTTCATAAGTCATATAAGCAATTATTAGAACAACATATTTTCTTCCTCATTACTGCTAAGACAAAGACAGGCAGAAAAATATTTAAATGAAAATGAAATCAGCAGGGCTGCTGTTACTGCTGGGTTACAGAAGCAAAAACAAAACAAAAATCCTCATCTTTGCCTAAAGCGTAACCAATTTGGCAACAGAATTGTTTTCAGTTCGGTACAATGTTTATTTAATGTTTTTTTTAAAAAAATAGCTTTGCATTTGTACAAAAAAAATACAAACCAGTCTTATATCTTTAAAAACAAACCAATGCAAACTCGAGTTGTGCATCGGGAATGTGTTGAAATGAAAGCAGATTTGTTTTAATGCTAGGAATTAATTAATTGCATTTCTTACCACCTATAGAGGTGAAGTGCACTTTATGGTGAATTTTCTGGCTGATAAATGAATATGCAGTTCTAATTTTGTCCTCGGGAAAGATTCCCAGATATAATCCTTTTAGCCAGGGGAACATTTGCTTTTCTATCTAGGAACAACAGTGAAATTATTTTCCTTCCACTTCATGGCCCTCAAATGTCCTTCATGCTATTAAGATTGCAGAGCAGTTACAAATATTATTGCGGCTAATAGCAAACAATTTTCCCCCATCCTTGGAATAGCAGCTATTAATATAGGCCCAATTATATTTTATAATAAATAGAAAAGTGTATTTTGGTATTACAAGACAATAACTGTGATTTTTCCACCCTGTTATGGTTGAAAAGAGTTCATGTGCCATGCAGAATAACAGAACACTGAATGTGAACTAGAGTGACCTGGATTTAAAGTCATCTCTGTCGTGCAATTCTCTGATGGACGTTGGAGCAGTCATTCTTTCAATAACCCTGTGAGGTGGTTTAGGCAAAGATAAAATGCGGTGATACCTATCTACTGCATACCTGAGCTTCAAGAAGGCAAACGTGAAGCAGAAATGTGGTATAAAATAGAATATGAATATTGCTGCAGTTCATTTTTGACATGTTACTCAGAAAATAAATTTGATTGAATTCTACTTGATAATTGATTGACATAATTCAATTATGTTGGAAATGCTGTGATGCTTCCTGTATTTCTTCATGAGATTTCCAAAAAGAAACTGCATTATGGATACGAAAAGCATTCCTTAATATTCAATATTATTTAGGGAAGAGAAAGGTCACAGTGATATTGAAATTGTGGGTGAAGGAAGTGACAGAGCATTACATACAGAACGTTCCCCCCCCCCCGTTCAACACTGAGAAACACATAGTCTGACAGTGTGACGCACTGTCTTCATCTATGACTACAGCAGCAACAGCCAATGTGGTCCCCTCCCGATTCTGTTGGACTCTAACTCTAACCCTCAACTGGCTGGTGCTGAATGGATCTGAAGTCCAACAATATCCAGAGAGCCATGCTGACAGCCCTAAATTAGAGTTTGGCTGTGGGTGCATCTGTGACGAAGAGTAAAATTTATTCTGTACCATTGTAGAAATTTAACAGCTATTTGCAGAGATGCTCAATAGATGTTTCAGGTTGAATCATGTACAGCATTTAACTTCTCAGTACCTATGCTGTAGAATGCAGAAAATACGGGAATTACATCAGCTGCTAATTTCAAATTACTGTATCCTCCTTTTAACAGTCTTCTTGGCTTTCAGATCCATAAACATGATGCTATAGCACCATTGGCAAACATGCAGTCACTAATCTTGGTAGCAGCTTCTGGTGCAATGCCAAAATAACAACATATGCAAGCAACCACCTGTACCATTCTAAGAGCCCTTCCATTTGTATTCATTAAGCTATTCTAAGTAAGAGAAATTTAGTGTTTGGAGAGGCAAATTTTGGAATTGTTTTTTTTTCCCTGTCCTTCAACAAAAAGTTGAGTTCCCCTTAAAAAAAATGGGTGCATAGTATTTTATGCTGGGAATGATGACAGGAGCCCACCACCAAGGTGTTAGGTCTGGCTGGCCAACGCCATATCTGAATGAACAGAAGATGGCAGTATTTGTCTACAGAAAAGGATCCTGTTCATCTTTAATGCTTTTTTTTTTTTTTTTTTTGCTGAGTAGCCATAGAATTTTCTGCCCTTTTCAGGTTTTTAATAGCATTTTATTGCAAAAGTCTGAGTGTCAAGGAATGTCCTTTAAGGAGTCATTAATGTGAAAACTGCTTTGCAGCAGACAGTAGAAATTTCAGTTTTACTGCCTCTGCTTTTTTTTTTGCTTCCTTTTTTCTTCAGCACTACATTTGTTTTGAAACTTTTAGTCCTCTTTTCCTTCTGCATGATTGATCTTTGCTTATTATTGGGAACTTGCTTCTTTCATTTAGTAGACAGGAGCCCAGTTCCTGACAACATCTTCTATTCATACACAATCCAGATTTCCGGGCTTCAGACTTTAGAAACCATGAAACCATGTTAATTATCTTTTATTTAGACAGCTTTATCCTAATTTAAACCTCAATTGGAAAAAGCAGCTCTACTAGTGTTAGTACACTTTCGAAGCCCTGACTCTCATTTCAGTTTTGTTTGCTACAGGAGATCTAAATTAGCTCTTCACTGGTCATATTCAGATTCAGGGAAGCTGGGTGATGCCTTCTCCTGCAGTATTGTGTGTGAATCAATTGCTAGAATCTGAATTTCATTTTATACAAAACCTGTGTCTTATCCCACAGACTTGTCCTTCTGCTGGCTCAGAAAGGCTAATCCTTTGGCTTCTCGATACCTGTTCCTGTGGTACATTTGGCAGACATTATTTATCAACTGACAGACATTATTTATAATTGTATTAAGATAATTAAATTTAGGTTCCATTCTTCAACACAAAGGTTCCCAAGGCAGTACATGGCAAAATATAAAATATATAATGCAAAGACCATAAAAGTGGAGATATAACACGGATATTAAAGAACAGCAGCATTAAAATAATAAAAAACAGAAATGAAAAAAATGAGGACCCAGGCTGCTATGAACCAGTCAACATGACATTGATACTAGGAAAGTTCCTAGGACAGATTAAACAGTTGGTCTGTGAGCACTTAGAAAATGATGTTGTGTTGTGTTTCTCAAAAACAAGGATTCTACGATTCTAAATCATGCCAGACTAATCTTATTTATTTTCTTGATAGACTTACAAGCTTGATGAATCAGGAGAATGTTGTTGATGTACTGTAGCTTGATTTCAGCGTGGCTTTTGAGAAAGTCCCCCATGAAATTCTTGTGGAGAAGCTGGTAAAATGTGGGCTAAATGAGGTTACTATTAGGTGAATTTGTAGCTCCTTGACTGCCTGAACCCAAAGAGGGCTCATTAATGGTTCCTCGTCACCTTGGAAAAAAGTGACAAGCGGAGTGCTATAGGGTTTTGTCCTGGTCCCGGTATTGTGAAACATTTTTCTAAATTAATCAAATGAAGGAATGCTCATGAAATTTTCAGATGACAAGAAACTGGGAGGGGTAGCCAATACTTCAGGAGACAGAATTCAAGATGATTTTAGCAATTTGGAGAATGGTCCAAACTAGTAAAATGAATTTTAATAGGGACAAATGTAAGGTACTACACTTAGGCAGGAATAGCCAGCAGCACAAACATAAGGGTGGGGTGGACACCTGACTCAGGAGATGGTGGACTCTCCTTCCTTGGAGGTTTTTAAGCAGAGGTTGGAAGGCCATCTGTCATGGATGCTTTAGCTGAGATTCCTGCATTGCAGGGGGTTGGACTAGATGGGACTCAGGGTCCCTTCCAAATCCACAACTCTATGATTCTGATTCTAGGTGGTCTTAATACTTCCACACAAATGGTTAGACAATACTTCAGGTCTACTGTGGAACCCCTCTGCAGAATTTCACTAATCTTATGAAAGCTCTTTGGGATAACTTATCATTTTTGTGTGAAATGCTGAAGGGATCTTTCCTGCCACTTCTCAAGCTTAATATGGATGTGAGACTGCAGGAGATCTGGAATGGATGAACTGCCTGCAAATGCCGATGATAACCCAGAAGTATATTTACTTTGCAGAGTATCCTGCTGATTCAATAGACTTGATCATTGATCAAGCAGCATTTACAGTCTCCCAAGGGCTTAGGCAAGAAATAGCTGGACTAACAACCTGTAACTTAGCACACCTCAGCTTTGCTTTGGATGGGAGGAGAATTTGAGATTGTGATTTCCATTTATGGGGTTGTTGTTGTTTTTTTAAAAAAATAGTAGCACCGTGGGCTTCATATTGTAATAGATCTATGGTGCTGAATGTTTAGGTTTAGTAAATATTAGGATTTAATTAAAACTTGTATGTTATAACTGGGATATGTTATAAGACAGTCTCAAATGTGTATTAGAAGGGGGTAATGTAACAGGTTTGAGGTGTTTAATTGGTGTTTATGTGTACAGACTGTGTGACAGACCTTGAGAATGTAATCAAGATCCATGTGTATTGGAACTGTGAACCTATTTTTGAGCATCAGCGATTAACATGTGAAGACTTAATTAACCTAGGTAAAAGCCCTAAGTGTGTACCAGCCCTTTATCCTAGTCAAGCAACAAGTGTTGATGAAATCTGGCATACTCCATTGTTAGGTGACAGGGGTGGGAGATAAACCATTAGTACTTCAAAGCATCAAAAGAACTGGATATTAGCATGAAAATGAATAAAAGAGGCTTAGTTGTTAGGAACAGGAGAATTAGGAGGGATGGTGCCAGAAAGTGGAGATAAACCATTTTGGCAGCCTAACTGAAGAGAGGGTGGGAGAGATGGGCTGGACTCAGGGTTGCACTGCTGTAGGGAACCAACCCCCCTTGAGATGACCTTGCAGTAAGATCTGTACTCCCTCTATGTAGTCCAAGGGTGTAAATTTGTTGCTGGGTTGATCAAAAAAGGGTATAGTTGGTGGTGGGTCAGCCAAGGCATTTAAGCACCCCCTAGTTTGTCTTGTATTTTCCATGCTGATATGGGCTTGCCATTTTTGTAAAAGTCAGTTTGGCAGTCTAGGCCTTTAGCTTGTTAGGTCTTTATTTAGATGTTTTGGGGTGAATGGTGGAATAGTGGGTGGTGGACCAGGAGGCTTAGTGGGGATAGAATTGAAGACAGTCTTCCTGCTTTTTCCTTTTTCCTTTAAAAAATGGACTGTGTTGTGGGGATTTTCCTTTGTTTGTTTTGGAGGAATTGGTATGCTTAGCTGGGGTGTTTCCAGTTTTATCTATCTCCATGTACACCCATTTTTTTTGTTTCATCTTCTGGGATGTATGGGATTATGTGGTGCACTTTGTTGGCAAACTAGAATAGTTCTATATTAGGAATTCTCCAGCCTCCTTCTAAGGAAAGGAGGTGCAGGAACTTGAAGCTTATTCATGGATTGGACATTATTAAGCACAGGGGCTCTGTTGTTGTTGTTTAGTCGTTTAGTTGTGTCCAACTCTTCGTGACCCCATGGACCAGAGCACGCCAGGCACTCCTGTCTTCCACTGCCTCCCGCAGTTTGGTCAAACTCATGTTGGTAGCTTCAAGAACACTGTCCAACCATCTCGTCCTCTGTCGCCCCCTTCTCCTTGTGCCCTCCATCTTTCCCAGCATCAGGGTCTTTTCCAAGGAGTCTTCTCTTCTCATGAGGTGGCCAGAGTATTGGAGCCTCAGCTTCACGATCTGTCCTTCCAGTGAGCACTCAGGGTTGATTTCCTTAAGAATGGATACGTTTGATCGGGGCTCTGTTGTTGCTCCCTAATGTAAATCTAAAATAATATAGATGGCCCATGGGAAATGGGGAGGACCTTCATAAAAGACAGTTCCATTTTGTCACTGGTGTCAATTTGCCTTTGGAATTTGCAACAAAGAGGCTTGGTTAATCACACACAATTTGTGAGTTAATGGTAGAAGTGAGATTGGCATAGGAAAGTTCCTGATTCACAGCTTACTTTCTTAGCTGCTGTTGTAAACAAAAAATGCCCTTTTCCCTTATGGGGTATCCAATAGCCCATATAGAATCCTTACATAGGTTCCCTATTGGTAAGAGAAAATAACAGAGGCCAACCAGAGAATATTGAGAAGCAAAGCAGCTAGTAAGCTTGATCTTTATTGATCTGTTGCAACAGGGTGCTCCCCTCACATGCAGGAAAGGAAGAGGACCCAGAAAAATGGTGTGCAAGGCCTTATAAAGACTTTTGAAATTGCCACCCTGTAGATGGCAACCACCCCCAGAAACATCATACATACATCACAGAAGGGGTGTAACCTAAGACCACCTCTCAGATACATCACACCTACATCACAGAAAAGGCGGTCCAAACAGAAATTTAAATGTTGTTTATCTCTTGTCCTTGTTTATCTCCTGTCTGGCAGGTTACTTGTTTGGATACCCTGGGGAGCCTGGCCAGTCTTTTGTAATGATAAATACTTAGTTCCTGGGCCAGGTCACAGGCTCACACCCTATTCATATCTTAAATGTGTCCTTAAGACAGGATTTGTGAAGGAAAAGACAATGGGGAGGCTTTTCCAGTTTGACCTTGCAGAGAAAACATTTGCTCAGTTTAGGAATCAAAATGGTTCCAGGTTGGCCTTCCTGTCCTGATCTATGTATGTGCTTGGTTGGTACACTTATGAACATTACCATATATCTAAGACCATAGAATTCCTATTACACTGCTATAGGTCACACAAGCTCTCCAGATATTAAGGATTTAACTTGTGTGATAAACTGGCAGCTCACTTATGCTGGTACAATGCCATCCCAGCACAAAAGTAGAGAAAAAGAAGAAATTCAGAACAAATAGTTTCTGCTAACCTCATCCGCGGCAACATTGCCAATTCCTATCAATCTTTGAGAAACATGCTGATGGCAATGAACTGTAAGAGTTCTGAGAAGTCTTGTTAGCTATATATGCTTCATACAGGTGTTCTGAAGCCTTCCCTTTCTCCATAATTCCTATCACTAAACTTTTGCCTTGTGTGTTAAGTGTGCACTAAGATATAGCTCCATGCCATGCTCCCTGTCGTCTGGCTTATGGCTTCCTTGTCAGGGATTTATATCTTTTAGCTAGTCCTGGGCTGTGATTGAAAACAGAGTTAATCTGAATCCTGTGCTGTGTCATCATAGAGAGGAGGAGGTGTGGTTGTCATATTTGTTTTTGCTCTTCATTTAATTCGGTGAAAGAGTTTTAATTCATACCACCTCTGTGGTTAAGATAATGTAATGTCAGCATAGGGCCTGGAGAGATGTATTTGCCTATGTTGGTAGCAGATCTAGCCAAAAGGATATCTCTGAAACTATGCCATTGCATTTTCCCTGGTTGAGGCCTGTCACGAGATACAGTAGTGTAGAGGGCTTCTATTATATTACAGTGGTACCTCGGGTTAAGTACTTAATTCGTTCTGGAGGTCCGTTCTTAACCTGAAAGTGTTCTTAACCTGAAGCACCACTTTAGCTAATGGGGCCTCCCACTGCCGCTGCACCGCCGGAGCACGATTTCTGTTCTCATCCTGAAGCAAAGTTCTTAACCCGAGTTAATATTTCTGGGTTAGCGGAGTCTGTAACCTGAAGCGTATGTAACCCGAGGTACCACTGTATTATCAAAAATTATTTTATGGGTTTTCATACTTGGCAACATACAGCATAACAAACCCAACCGCCATAACAGGTATTAGGTTGCACATTAACATGGAAAATGATCTCTGAATGGTTAAGTTCAGTCAAAGGTGACTATGGGGTACGGCGCTCATTTTTCTTCAGGCTGAGGGAGCCAGCATGTAGGATTGTATCATTAGCCTACCTGTGTAATTTAGGCTACAATCCTATACCTGCACACCTGTAAGCTTTATTGAAATCAGTGGGGCTTACTTCTGAGTAGACATGCACATAATTTCATTGCAAGGCTGCCTGCAGTCCTTAGGCAGAGATGGCCAACCATGGTTCTCCAGGTGTTGCTGGAGTCCAGCTCTCTTCAGTCCCAGCCAGGATGCATAATAGTCAGGGAAGGTGGAGTCTGTAGTCCCATAAGGTCAGGAAGATCACAGGTTAGCTACTCACCCCTGCCTTGGAGATTAAAACTAAGAAGAGAGCTTCATAGACTACCATGGGACTTGCTTCTAAGTAAACCTGCATGGGATTGTTCTCTAAGTGGCTTAATGCTCTTATGCAGTATTAACTGGAAATTTGCAGAGGGGGATTTCTCACATAATTGGAAAAAGTAAAACACCAAATTGGCCTGTTTTACTTAGGAATCGCTTGTGTATTAGGCTATTAATATTTAAACGTAAAAGGTTGCATCTATCTCTTCCTTTTATTCAGTGATAAACTTTATAATCACAAAAGAGTGCATTTTTATTGCATTTCCACAAAAATGAATGTAACCTTCACCTCAGTAAACTTAATGACGCTAAACCACACACAATACTACTAGCCTCCAAGCCCCGCTTGCTGTGGTTCATTAAGTAGAACAGGCAAAGTGCTTCCTAGCGTCTTCAGTGACAGAGTACTGTATTTGTAGGAAACGACTAAGCTTCCAGCTTCTAGCTGCACTTGGTTTGTGATAAATGCATTAGTCTAACACTGGCAAATTCCATCTCACAGACTGGAACTAAGCTATTTCTGTAAAAGATTATTAGTGAAATAGTTGCTTTTGTTGACTGGGTACCACAATCAAGTCACTAAGTTTTGTTAAGCTGAAACTTTTGTCTGTAATATGCTCTGATCAGCTAAGTCAACATGTAAGTATTATTTGGTTTATGGTTTCAAATTAAGTTTTAATTGATTTAACGGATAGATTAATGGTTAAAAGCATTAAACCAAACTCCAGTGACTTAAAAGGCAATAGAAGTGATAACCAACAAATAAAACCTTTCCAAATGAAACAAACATTTCAATATTGTTTGTAACATAGCTCCTATTGCACCTATAATTCTTTTTAACTCTACATAGCATCCATAGCAACAGTTTAAACTGGAGACAGCCATCTTCAACAGCAACTTCCCTCATTCTTGCCCATTGGTCATGTTGGCTGAGGTGATGGGAGCTGAAGTTCATGAATATACAGAGATAATCATATAGTCTATCTCTGGTTTAATATTGCTGTGAATGTTTGTAGTCTGCCCTTTCTATGCTAGGTATAGCAACAACAACAACAACAACAACAACAACAACAACAACAACAACAACAACAGGTTGAATACAAACATCTCTAAGACATCATAGAATCATATAATTGAAGAGTTGGAAGGGACCCCAAGGATCATCTAAAACTCCCTGCAATGCAGGAATCTCAACTAAAGTATTGATGACAGGTGGCCATCCATCTTCTGCTTAAAAGCCAAGGAAGGAGAGTCCGCAATCTCCCAAGAAAGATCGTTCCACCATCGAAAGGCTTTTACTTTCTGTCAAAAAGTTCTTCCGGATGTTTAGTTGGAATCTCTTCTCTTGTAACTTGAAGCCATTGGTTCGAGTCCTACCACCCTTGTTCCCCACCCCCCCCCCAGGAAAAAAACAAGCTTGCTCCCCCTTCCATGTAACAGCTCTTAATATATTTAAAGATGGCTATAATATCTCTTCTCAGTCCCCTCTTTTCCAGGCTAAACATGTTCCTCATGGGACTTGGTTTCCAGACCCTTGATCATCTTGGTTGCCTTCCTCTGCACATTTCAACTTTTTAGCATCCTTCTTAAACTGTGGTGTCCAGAATTGGATGCAGTATTCCAGGTGTGATCTGACCAAGGCAGAATAGAGTGGCACTATTACTTCTCTTGATACAGACACTATACTTCAGTTGATGCAGCCTTTAATAGCATTAGCTATTTTTTGCTGCGGCATCACACTGTTGACTCATGTTCAGCTTGTGATCCACCAAGACCCCTAGATCCTTTTCACATGTACTGCTAGTAAGCCAGGTGTCCCCCATCCTATATTTGTGCATCTGGTTCTTCCTGCCTAAGTGCCGAACCCTACATTTGTCCCTACTGAAATTCATTTTGTTAGCTTTGTTATCTACTATTGCCAAATTTCTTTAGCCTTCTCTCAGAATTCAGTTTGTTTCCTCATCATTCCCTTTAAAAAGTGTGACTCTCATGGTTGAGATGACTGTGTTCAGAAGGAGCCCTCATGGATTTGTTAGGCACTGGGGAACATTCAGGGACAAGATGGGCCTGAACAAAATGAATGGGGTCCTCTTGAACTGGGATGGAGCCAGATTGTTGGTGCTTAAGATAAAAAAGGTGGCAAAGATTGTGGGGACAAAGTCAACAAGAGCTGGGTGGAGGTCTGATTCAGAACAAATCTCCCCCCTGAAATGAAGTTGGAAATTTAAATGGAGGAGGTGTAGAACTAGGCATTGAAAGTGCCTCTTTTTGTGCTATATTTCTAGGCACAAGTTGGGTTTTTCCAGGTCTGTGCCTGCATGGGTTTTGAAAACACACACTTTAGCGCTGAATTGGAGCAAATGACAATCAGGTTTTCTGCAGGTTGCCATTTACTCTGATTCAGTGGTAAAACATAGGTTTTCCTGGGGAGAGCACTGGGGGGAACAAAAAGAAAAGAAAAGAAAAAGAAGCTCTGATACAGACCTGGAAAGGCTGGTTCTCTACCTAGGAAGCACAGAGCAAAGGTTAGTGTGGATGAGCCCTCAGAGAGGCCAAAGCAAGTAATTGCCAAAGGCAGTTGAAGAGAAAAACAGTATGCGAAGCTAATGCTAGAAGCCTCCAAGCCAAGATGAATGAACTGGACTGTTTGGCATTGATATAGTGAGCATAATGGAAACCTGGTGGAATAGAGAAAACCAGTGGGAAGGACACAGAAGGGTGTACTGAAGACAGTGACATTCTGCAAGTCAAAGAGGGCACTGAATCCAGCAGGCTAGAAATCTCAAAAGGGACAAACTCCACAGAGTCCGTGTGCTGTCGTCCCATTAATCAAAATGTCCAGCCCAATCTTGAGATGAAGAATGAAATCAAGGAAGTATCCAAAAGAGGAAAAGTTGTATTAATAGGTATTAATAGGTGACTTCAACTATCCTAACTTTTTGGAAATGAGGCAGCTGGGTTCTTGGAGGTTATTTTAAAAGCTATAATACAAGTTTGGAAAAATCTCTACCACAGATTAACGAAATCTGCAAAGTCACTACCTGGTTCTGAAAGGTTAAAAAAAAATCAAGAAAATTGTGAAGAGCTCCAAAAGGATCTCTCTCAGATATATGAAGGGTTGGTTTTTTTGTTTTTTGTTTTAAGGAAATGTGAATCACTTTTCATTAAACACAAAATAATGTACATTGAGGCAAATAATCCATTGATGGGATGTGGGCTGAAACCAGTTAGGGGCTGCCAGGTTGCTTAATCAGAAGAACTTTCTGGATTTGGGAAGGAAAAAAATGAATTTGCCTATCCTGAACACTGTCAGTACCCTAAATACAGGCCCCAATCTCTTCTGTTTTGCGGCCTGCAAATAGGGCAGCAAAGCAAGACATAGAGGGGGTTGGTGTGTGTGTTTTACCCTGCATATTAATATTAATAATATTAATAATAATAATAATAATAATAATAATAATAATAATAATAATAATTAATTTGTACCCCGCCCATCTGGCTGGGTTTCCCCAGCCACTCTGGGCGGCTTCCACAGACACCAAAAATACACTAAAATATTACACATTAAAAACTTCCCTGAACTTCCCTAAAACTTCCCTGAATTTCCCTAAAAACTTCCCTTAAGATGTCTTCTGAATGTCACGTAGTTGTTTATTGCTTTGACATCTGATGGGAGGGCATTCCACAGGGCGGGTGCCACTACCGAGAAGGCCCTCTGCCTGGTTCCCTGTAGCTTTGCTTCTTGCAATGAGGGAACCACTAGAAGGCCCTCAGCACTGGACCTCAGCATCCGGGCAGAATGATGGGAGTGGAGACGCTCCTTCAGGTATACTGGGCCGAGGCCGTTTAGGGCTTTAAAGGTCAACACCAACACTTTGAATTGTGCTTGGAAACGTACTGGGAGCCATTGTAGGTCTTTCAAGACCGTTGTCATATGGTCTCAGCGGCCGCTCCCAGTCACCAGTCTAGCTGCTGCATTCTGGATTAGTTGTAGTTTCCGGGTCACCTTCAAAGGTAGCCCCATGTAGAGTGCATTGCAGTAGTCCAAGCTGGAGATAACTAGAGCATGCACCACTCTGGCGAGACAGTCCGCAGGCAGGTAGGGTCTCAGTCTGCACACCAGGTGGAGTTGGTAGACAGCTGCCCTGGATACAGAATTGACCTGTGCCTCCATGGACAGCTGTGAGTCCAGAATGACTCCCAGGCTGCACACCTGGTCCTTCAGGGGCAGAGTTACCCCATTCAGGACCAGGGAGTCCTCCACACCTGCCCGCCTCCTGTCCCCCCAAAACAGTACTTCTGTCTTGTCAGGATTCAACCTCAATCCATTAGCCGCCATCCATCCTCCAACTGCCTCCAGGCACTCACACAGGACCTTCACCGCCTTCACTGGTTCTGATTTGAAAGAGAGGTAGAGCTTAGAGTTTTTGCATTGTGTTTTGATGCATACTGAACCTATACTGTAGCACACCATGTTGTGAAAAGGGTCTACTCTAGCCTTTCCCATCACATCCTAGATGCAGGGTAGGGTTTTTCTTTTTGTATGAAGGAGTATTCAGTCATGTGAATCCTCACACCCAGCATGCACAACCTGGGAGCTGGTTAACTACCTCTATGAGAGATTTCCAGTGCTGTAAGAGTAAGCTATAAGAAATATCCTACACAACCAGCTTTGATGGAACTTGGCCACTAAATTGGGGACAGGGGATAGGGTGTGGTGTGTAAAAAAGAATAGAGTACGTTAAGAAAATAGACCGTAACCCTTTGCACACATTAAAATCGCTATACAATATTAATAATGCTAATCAGTTACAATAAGGCTCATTTGCTATGCAAGTAGCTGCTGGTTTATTGGTCTTTGTAATTGTTAGATTCATATGAGCCACTTCAAACTGTCTTAAGGACAATGAAGTGTTTCCAGATGCATTTCAGAAAAGTTAACAAGAAAATACTTGTATCTGATCCTGTTTTTTTCTATTAGTGATATTTTAGATAAAATAACAATTCTGGAGAACACAAGATATGTTAGACTAACTGAGAAACCGTATCACAAATTATTATTTGTATGTATAAGGGCTGGTAATCAGCTCTGTGCAGGAAGCAGATAATGAGGACAACTGGAGATAGATATTCAAATGTCTCCTCCACACTGAGCAGAAGTATATCTATAAATCTTCCCACAATTTGGATCAGGGCCCCTACAAAGCTTCACATTTCTCTATTGTTCCTGTCCATTACAGATGTCTGTTTCTATATTTCTGTTTCTCTAGGATTATGGGCTTTGCAAGATGTGAGGCTGTGCAACATATTCCCTGGAGAGCGCTGAAGAAGAACTCTAGATTGTTTTTATTTATTTATTTATTTATTCAGGTTCTTTTCCTGTCGGCTCCCCCACCCCCATTTTCATATGATCTTCTTTCATGCAAGATCAGGCATAGGCCCTCCAGATGTTTTGGGACTACAACTCCCATCATCCCTAGCTAACAGGACCATTTGTCAGGGATGATGGGAGTTGTAGTCCCAAAACATCTGGAGTTTGCCTATGCCTGTGCTAGATGTTGCTATGGACATTGTCTGCTGCCGTATTTGAGGCCAGGCAGGAATTTTTCCACTTGGCTAATTGGCAGTGGCCACTTGGTGTTCACCTACCTTATAGCAATCATCACAACTTTGTAAGGTTAGGCATTGGGTAAACCTTAGTCTGGACTGGAGGGGAGGTTGTAGCCTCCGCCTGTCCCTCCTTGGTTAAGAGTATCCTATTGAAAGGATCCCTGAGGAGTTGCTTCTGTCCAATGCCCAGATGGGGGCTAGGACCATAGAACTCCTCCAGCAGGTGCCCTTGGAGATATCATAGGCCCCTCCCCAAGTTGTGGTTTACCCTTAGATAGGCTCCCAGAAGATGGGCTGGAGTTAATTAAATGGCTTTACGTAATGCCTATGCCAAACCTTTCACATCTGTGACCCCTTTGAACCCCAAAATCTATATACTGCTGTCTCGTCTGGTTATTTCATTATATTGGCAGTGATTGGGTCATGGGTCCTTGGCACACAAAGCAATAAGCAGGTACAATGTGGCAGCATTTTAATCTTGTATGCAGTGGCGTAGCATGGGTTGTCAGCACCCTGGGCAAGGCAAGTAATTTGCGCCCCCTAACCCGTGGATTTGCGCCCTCTAACCCTAACCCCCAGATGTTGCGCCCGGTGTGGCCGCCCCCCTGCACCCCCCACGCTACGCCACTGCTTGTATGTTCAGTTTGCAATACAGTAGTAGCCATGAAATCTTACCAGTGAATAGCAACACAAAGAACTCAGAGAATCCTTCCTTGCCTTGTTATTTTTTATGCAAGAAAATGGAGGATAAGGTACAGGAACAGGAGGAGTTTATGGTGCATGTTAAAAAGTGTACAAATGGGAAGGAGTAAATGGAGTGTCACATAGAATGGGCTTTAAGGACAGAAGATGGAGGCTAGGGAAGGAGCTGAAGCTGGCCTCAATTTTCTCATCAAAGTAGGCAACTAGAGATGATGTGGCAATGATCTCTGCCTTCCCCTTTAAGGTATTCCCCAACACAAAGCTTGCAAAGGCAAAAGGTAAATAAAGCCAAGCCATAAGCTGGTTTCACATAAAAATCTCCTTATCTGGATTCATGCTTATCATTTCTTGGCAAATATGGCTCTTGTAAGTAAGAAAACCCTGGATTTTCTGTAGGGAAGGGTCCAGGTTTGAGGGTGTCTTGACAAAGTGCCTTCTTGTGCATCTCCTTCTTTGCTGGTGAACCCTGGCTACAGCAACTGAGTCACCATTTTAGTTTTCCACAGTGCTCTGGATCAACACTACATTGGGGACATTGGGGTCAATTAAAATGCCAGTTCCCAGACTCAGCCATACGGTGCTACTCAGAGGTGGGTTGTGGGAACCTATGTGGCCTGAGGATGCTGTACAGTGGTACCTTTGGATGTGAATGGGATCCGTTCCAGAGCCCCATTTGCATCCTGAAGCGATGTAATTTTGAGCCTCTGCACATGCGTGAGCGGCAAAATCCGGAAGTATCGCGCTCCATTACTTCCGGGTTGCTGTGGAGCGCAACCCGAAAATATTTAAGCTGAAGAGTATTCATCCCGAGGTATGACTGTATTGTGACACCCGGTCTGAGAGTGATAGTGGGTATCCGTTCATATGCTTCTCTGTCTTCTTTTTTTTAAAAGGTTTCATTCTTATTCAGAAATCATTGTGTGAAGGTTTCTGCACTAAAATTTAAACAGATTCTGTTGGTGAACTCCTTCAAGAAAAGCAAACAGATATCTTCTTTAATGCTGCAAATCAAAAAGTTACTTTGTAGAACACACACACATTACATGATGATACCTCTCTACCTTTTTAAAGACATTACAATAATCCCCATGGAATGCTCCTCGGTACTCAGTCTATATATGAGAGTCATATCCAATTACTGTGTGTCCACAGGGGTAAGCTTTTCCCCAAGAAATTTTACTGTCCGCAATGCAGTGAAATTACACTAGGGATTCTACTGCTGATTCCCACATTAGACATTTATTACATTATCAAATGCCACATTTATCCTAAAGAAGCAAATTTATTAGACTTCATTCTCTGCAGTGTTATCTACAGTTTTAGTATGAGCTTATTTAAAAGCGCAAAGATAAAAGACAGGTTTATATCAAATCCTGGCACACACAGAGAGGGTATAAATTGGTTTATAAAAAGAATACGACATAACACAATAACTCCATCTTAGTGTTGTACCTTTCTGTTGTTTTTTTTAAAAAAAATATTTATCTCATTAGGAATCCCAAGGATGTACTGATAGAAACTTCTCATGTTCAATTATCATTAATTTCAGTGGGACATTGCAGAAAGTAATTATATGAAGGTTGTTCCAATGATGATTCTTGTCACTATTTCGTGCTATTTTCGTCCCATTTCACCACCTGGTTATTGAATCAATGGCCAGCCTCATTGCTTTGTGTTGGATAGATCTCTATAAAAGTGTGCACTGGATTGTGTGAACCATCTGCTCAATTCACAACACACAACACACGTCACATTTACTGACATAAAAAGGCTAATTCCCAATATTCTATCGCACTTGGGCATGGCCAAGAAGATAAAAGTTATGGAGGGTGGATCTATGAAGACAGACCAAGGTTCAGCTCTAAAAAAAGTTCAGCATGCAATCAAAGATGCAGAGAGAAATGAACACATAACAGTACTTGGGATGAGATTAGGTATCCTCCTCCAGTAAGGTCAGAATCTGGCTTCTTTCTCACTTCAAAGTGTCTACTGCTAGGACAAGCCAGAAGGAACCAATGTGCTTCTTGAGAAGGTACCGCCATGCCCGGTCCTAGGATGACAATGATACTGACCCTCTTCCCTCATATTCTGGAGCTTTTATATGTTCAGACCAAGGGGACCATTATTGGAGAATATCAGGAATGCTCAATATGTCTCTAATTGGAGCAATATATCTTGGGAACCTTCAGTTGCTCTAACAGCCCAGGATTTGTAAATATGTGATGATGAAGAACAAAAGAATGTCAGGTATGAATTAGTCCACAAAGTCACAGACCTTTGCGCTTCATGAGTCAATAGCTTACATTGTCCTATGGTAACATTTGGAACTTGTTATGAAACTCACCGCAGTATTTGAAATAATTAGTTTTAAATCATCACATTTTTATGGCACATTTTCTCAAGGATGCCTGCTCTAATACTTAATCAGGGAGGATTTTTTTTTATTAAATGTGAAATTGGATACTTTATTAATGGGTACTATTTTCAAAATGTGGACAGCTGACAATATTTTCTGTGTCTGAATCACTTAATAGGTTTACACAGAGTTAAATCTTCTTTTGGTCTTCCATTAGCAGCAAGACGTTTGCTGGCTGGAGCATTCTCAGTTTAATTATATAGTGGCTCAGTAGCACACAGAACCTCCACAAAAGCCAAATGATCATAGACAGCAACAAACGAACGCCATAATCTTAACAAGATTATCATAATAAGGAGTCATCAGAGAAATTAAAATTATCTACTTTAATTACAAAATTATAACCCCATTAACTCCTATGCGTGGAAAATGGGAATTAGGGAATAGGGGAGACGAACCTGTAGATTGCTATTTAACACTCTAGAGCAAATTGAAGAGGTGAGGGAGGAGGGACTCCCAGAATGGACTCAGCTATTTCAGGTAACACATTTTGTAGCATGTTGGCTCTAGATTACTTTCTAACAGAAGATGATGGGAAAAGGAGGATTCCACAAATCTTTTTTTTTTTAAAGGATTTAGAGTTCATGAAGCACAGCAGGAAAGCTGGCAACTTAAAAAAGCAGGATGTTTCCTAGATATGTTGTAAGTTGTGAATTAATCGTTACTGTAATAAGTCATCAGAACAATGCTGTCATTTCTGGGTAATGTATGGATTTTGCCAAAATGTTTCTAACACTAAAAGTTCTGAAGCTACTCTTCTTATTGAAAGTTTGGTACAGGCATACTTCTCTTCCTTAGAACATAAGAGGGGCCTTTGGGATCAGGCCAGTGACCCATCTAGTCTAGCATCCTGTTTTCACAGTTGTCAACCAAATGCCTATGGGAAACCAGTGAGCAGAATCTGATCACAGCGTCCTCCTGATCACACACCCATGGTTTCAAGTAATTAGTAATGAGAAGCATTGAGTCTCCTAGCTGTGGGAGGATCATCAATAGTCCTCCATGAATTTGTCTTTTAAAGCCTTCTAGGTTGGTTGCCATCACTGCCTCCACAGTGTGACTGTATGTTGTGTGAAGAAATACTTTCTTACCACATGCAGCTTCAATAGGTGTCCATAGTGTTCTGAGAGAGGGATAAGTTTTCTCTATGCAATTCCCCCCATTCCATTAACAAATAAACTAACAGATCCAGGCTATCGCGCTAGGTGATTTCACAAACAAACGTCACTATTTTTCCTCTCTGTTCTCCCATGCCCCCACATTCATGGAAGTACCCCCTGTGAAGAAAAAAGAAACAGAGCTATGGTTTTTGTTTGCTAGGAAAAAGAATAATTGGGAAAAGAAGCAGGCCACCCCAATACTCTAAATCTGCTACTTATGCCCTGATCTCACAGTCAAAACTCAGTAAATGGTGTTATGTGACTTGGCGACATGAGAGTTTGCTCCCATAGCACCCCAACGTACCTCATGGTTTTGAGATGCATAGATGATGCAAATCCCTAATGTATCCACTAGCTCCACTTTTTGCCTTGCTGCCTGTAATAGCTTATGAAACAGTCTATATATTTCTTCATACTATGTTACCTGGATTTTACCTGCCTGTTCAGTAAGTTTTGTTCTGGTTCATCATGAGGTATTTTGTTGAATAAGCTAGGAATTTTCACATGGGTTTTTTAAAACGCCCCCATTAACCAGGTTCCACCTCCTCACCTATTGGCCCCGCCCACAACCCATGCACTTTTCAAACCCTAAATTAGTAACATAGCAGTTATTTCTGATAGCAGACATTAGGTTTAGAAATGTTAATTGAGGTTAGTTGTGTTATATACATCAAACAACACATATACGTACAATGTTAGTTTTTTAAAAAACAACAACCAAGGAGCAAAATTAGCAGCTTGCTTGCTGTGACATATCTGTTTTATTAATGTTAAGTATTACAGTATGGCTATGCTAAATATAAGGTGATTTGTACCTTACAAAGATTAAATAAAAGAAAAAAATGAGCAAATTATTCTATGCAGTGAAGCAAATGATTAAAATTTAATACAAATACAAATGCAATTGCATTTGTTTGTGTCATAAAACAAAAGATGATGCCATCTGGCAGACAAATCAACACTGAAATCTGTTGAAGACAAAATTGTGTAGAATGGCAATCTTATTTTCACACAGACAGCTACAGAGGAAGGTGGAAAAAAATGTTGCAAGACATTCTAAAACTTAATCACCACCAGTAAAGATTCTTTTAGGATAAAAGCTATCCATTTGCCAAGTACACTGGTACCTTGGGTTACAGACGCTTCAGGTTACATATGCTTCAGGTTACAGACTCTGCTAACCCAGAAATAGTACCTCGGGTTAAGAACTTTGCTTCAAGATGAGAACAGAAATCGCATGGCGGCAGTGGGAGGCCCCTTTAGCTAAAGTGGTACCTCAGGTTAAGAACAGTTTCAGCTTAAGAACGGACCTCCGGAACAGATTAAGTTCTTAACCCGAGGTACCAATTTATCACAGTATGTATGTAACCACCTGGGAATCTGGTCATCTGAGCTCTGAACATCTGGCACCTTTGGACAATTCTGTTCCTTCCCCATAGGAACACATTCGCCACACCCTCCTCCGCTGCAAGAAGGAGAGATGGACTCTCCCACAGGGGTCATGTGGGGTAATTTGCCCCATAGGGGAGATGAGGCTGTTGGAGCCCCCTCCACAGCATGGCCCCCCCTTCTCACTGAGACAGCCTGGGGAGGCTGCATGAGCATTCAGCTCAATCGAGACTTGGGCTTCTGTGTCCCCCCTTTCCTTGCATTGTGTGGGCCTTGAGTGGCCTTTCAAGGCCAACATTCCTCTTCATTGGTCGAAGGGGATCCATGTGAGGAAGAGTAGCTCAGATAGGGCTGCCATATGTCTGGATTTTCCCAGACAGGTCCTCTTTTGTGGGGCCAGCATGGCCCTCTGGAAGGATTTTTGTATTCTATATGAAATGTCCAGATTTGGGGGTTCTATTTATTTATTTATTTATTTGGAAGCAGCAGCTGGTAGGTGTTCTGGTGGCTGCCAGGACTTGTGGGTCACTCTGTGGGTGGTGCTTGGCCTGGCATTGCTTCCAGTGGCCTTTTCTGGCATGGCCTTCTTGGAGCCACTCGGCCTCCCATCGTCTGTAGAGCAGGAGGCAGAAGACATCAAAGGTCAGAGAGGGGAGGGGAGGAAGGGGTCAGCAGCAGGGAGGGGTGAGGGAGGGAGATGTGGGCTGGTGGGGGTGTGTGCCCCAAACACGTCCAGGTTTTGGGGCTTCGGAATATGGCAACCCTAAGCTCAGAAGCAGCCACCTTCACACCTTCTCTGAACTTGCTCACTCCCCGCTGTCATGTCTGTGCCTTGAGCACAGTTTCTAGGACCCCCACCCCCTATCAGACAAACCCTTTCTTTTTGGCTGCTTTGGTAGCAGTGAGCCATTCACAGCCCCAGAGGACTGTTCTGCACAGCAGTTCAAATAGTTCAGTCCAAGGTGGCATTGCTAGGGCTTTTGCCGCCCACTGAGTTTGCCACCCCTCTCGCTCTTCCTCACCTGGGAGCTCCAGGTGTGGCCACTGCAGATCTCAGCCGCCTGCGGGGTGGTCCCTCCTTATGATGCAGGAGTGGCCGGTTAGGATCAAGTGCTGACTCCTCTCCACCATCAGCTTCAGTGCAGCTGTTGCCTGACTTCCTCTCAAAACAGCAACAGACCACATAAGAGTCCCAAGACGGAGCACGGTGGAGGTTGAACTGGGCAAGCAAAGGATCCAGAGGAGGCCATTGCTGCCAGCACAGCAAGGAAAGACAAGGGAGGAAGCCGCCCAGTGGCTCCCACTCCCCAGGCACACATTCACCCTACTGGCCAACTTTCCCATTTGCCCTTCCTTCTCTCCAGCAATGCCCATTTCACCTTCAGCGCTCCCTTCTCACAGCCTCCTTCCCTTGCCGGAGCCAAGAAGCGGCTGTGGCTTTCTGCAAGGCTCCTCTGCTATCTTACCTCATTTCAGGACCTGCTCCCCTGATTTTGCCTCTCAAATGGGGTGGGAAGAGGAAGCGGCAGGGGGGAGGACCCCCTTTCCCGCAGTCATGTCCCTGGCTCTCCCATTCCCTTTAAATGCATTGGGAATATGGACATTTACCGCTCACTCCCAAATCTTCTGCGGAGGTGCCTCCCCACAAAAGTGCCAAAAAAGCATCACCTGGAGCAGCCTGCCCCTCTGCCCCTTCCTAGCTACGCTACTGTCAGTTGGTAGGGGGCTGCAGTTGGAAATTGTGGGAAAAGTCCCCCTCCCCATCTTTATAATAATAAGAGTAATAATTAAGAGTACTCTTCTTTGCTGATCATCTTTGTATTTGTGAGCTTCAGTGGAGCTTAATTGTTTAGTCAAAATGGCTGCCTTTCCTATTCTCAGATCATTTCCCTCTCAGCCCTTGCTGTGGTTCTGTTTCAAAACACCATCCATTTACTTTTCCCACTGGTGGTGAACAATTAGCTGAGTTAACTTCTAAAAAAAGAAGTTGGTTAAGGGGTTCCTAGGCAATGCTGAATGAGATAGACCTTAGTATTGCTGTGTATTGGATCAATACTCAGCTAGACAGATTTTCCTCAGGTTCCTTCCATATGAGGTGATGTTACAATTGTGTCCATAATGCCTTATTACATGTTAGTCACTGTCACTTGCTTCAATCATCACATGAAAAATACAGACATCACATGTGCAGAGCAAGTAACTTATTAACAAAGCAAATTACACCTTTCTGCCTCCCAATAAAAATAAGCTTTATATTCATGTTTTCCTGAATCACGAGCATCCCAACTTCCCTAAGGAATATGCACAAATCATCCTCACATTAAGTGCTTTAACCATAATGAAAGCTGATATGAAAGCTGATGCAGCTGATACACGCTTGGAAGAAGAAAAAAATGCCAGCAAGCTGACAAAAACAGATTAAAAGAGTAAACTTCAGAAGTGCAATAGTGAGAAGCAAATTTAAGACAAGTGTGTGTGTTGTTGTTGTTTTTGTTTTTTTAAATCGGATCGTGTGCCAGATATGAAACATGAAGATAAGTGACAAGTACAGTTATTAAACTGCCACCAATGGAGATAGCATCACGATGATCAAAAGACTACTGGGAAAATATAAACAAAATAACTGTATCCTGAAATACACAATGTAAGTTCCTCTGTTGCAGACTCAGAATCTGCCTTTGGTTTCATAACACATCTACAGATAGCAGAAGTGGCAACTTTATCAAGCAAGAGTGCCTTTGCCAGCAGCAAGGATAGCAGCAATTGCAGAACACAAACGGGAGATGAAAAGGAAGCAAAATGGAAACACCTTCAAAAATATCCCATGGAAGTATATAGAAAAAATAGAACCATGACATGCACAATTTGCAAGGATAAGTATAAAGCAAAGGTCACAGTGTGCCCATGCCCTTATAATGGCATTGATGATTTAGCAACTAGCATGTGAAGCTAATTAATGTTGCTACATTAGAAAAATGTTACCTATACTTTCAACTTACCTATCTGCACTCTGTCAAGAGATCTATCCATCATGTCAAAAAACTCAGAATAAAAGATGCTATCTCTCATTAAGTCTCTGCTTTCAATTTTCCAAATGACTCCCCTACCATTGCCTGAGAATGTAATGACCTAATATTTAGGTTTAAGCCAGTCTGTTCCAGAGCAGATGGCTAAAATCCTATCTCTAAATAAGTTCAGGATGGTGATATGAGGCATATCCCTAACTAGTATAGCATACTTCTGCGGCTTCTCCTACCTAGAGGCATCAGAGGGCTATTTTACACATTCATGGACAACTAATGACTAGCATAGTGAATAACTGAAGGTGTATCACATGGAAACTTGCTGCAAACTTCCCTGAGATCTATAGGTATAGGGTGGTATAGGCAGAGCAGGTTGTTTGCAGGTCAGAGAAAGAGAGACGCTTAGCTAACTTGCAGTTTGTTTTGCTTTCCTTAATAAAGAAACTAAGAACTCAAGGAGACTCCTAAAGTCAAACTTATCTAAATGAAGCAGTTGTTTGAACTGGCTTGCAGCCCCTCCTTCACTCTCTAGCTCTCTGCACCAGGTCCCTCCCTCTGTTATCGTTTGCGGGCACACGGTCTAATCCTGTCTGTGGTGCCTACCCCTTACCCCAAATGATGAGACATGAGACCAGAGTATGGGTTCAAATTGTCCATAACTTTATTGAACTTCAGAAGTGGGAAACTTGACACAGGCCTTGGCAGGTAACCCTCTCAGCCCACCTGGCTGAGGTTATGCAGGCAGATGAGGTCCAGTGAGAGGGGACTGCAAAGCACATACTTACACAGCATGTCCTTCCACTGACCTCGTCCCGGAAGTTTGACCTACATGCTGCCTCTCTAGGGCCAGACATTCCCAGTTTTTTCCTCTTTAACGGGCCCTGCAAACGCCGCTGCATGGGGAGGGAGCATGAATGCATGCCCCCTGACTTGATGTTAGACTAAAGGATACCTTGCCAAGGCCTAAAAACTGCCCAAGTTGTGACGAAATGCTATGGGGAAGGCAAAACTTCCAATGCAGGGAAAATTCCTTCCCGGTTCTGAATATAGCAACCATCTTACGACCGCAGCAGCGCCCGCTGACCTGGAATGCAAAATATTAGCCTGTAAGGAAAGAATCATTAACTTGACGTTCACTGACCTAGGATGAAATTATGGAGGCAAGAAATTATTAATTGGAGGGAGGGTGGGTGGGTAATCCTAGAAGGAATAACATCAAAAGAGGCTTGAGCCCAGTAGTCATCCTCTTTTCTTTTGGCCTTAGGCCCACCCCCGGCTGGCCATCCATTGTCCTCCCTAGCTGAGGGTGGGTCAAAGGCCAGCTCAAGCAGGTAGGTGGCACCTGCCCAGGTGAGCCTCGCTTGGTGCAGCAAACCCCGCCCACCTGTGGGGAAAGGAGGGCGGATATTGCTATGGTGAGCCCCTGCAGACTCCCTCTGTGTCTGCCTGGCTTGCTGCTTCATTCTTGGAGTGAGGGGTGGCAGCAAGCTCTCAACAGAGAAGCTGTTAGACTGGCTCTGAGGAAGAACTGCAGGTTTTACATCTCCTCTGTCATTGCTGTTGGCGCCTTCATCCAAACTGGAAACCTCATCACCCTGCCCTCTGCTGGGGCACCTGCCTGCTTCCACCTCTGCACTATCCTTCAAGATCCCTGCTTCTGGCACTTCCCAGCTTTCCCCCTCCTTTGAGGTGTGGCCAGTGTCCCACCACCCACCTCCAGGCTCAAAGTCCTTTTCCTCTGTGCCTTCCCTGGTGGAGTCTTGGTTCAGTGGCTTCCACTAATCCAGCCAGTCCCTGACAATAAATAATAATATAAAAACAACTTTCATATTAGCCAACATTATCTGAGATGAAGTTCTGTTGTTACGTTAGCATGGAGTTGAGTACATAGTAATAAAATAAAATATAAGACATGAGCAGAGCAATCTTAAGTATAGGAAGTTGGTAGAACTTACACCAGCTTCAGTTAAGCCTGACAAGTAATGTCTCGTGGTTCAGTATCTACCATACGCTTTGTGTCTGATCAGAGGACTCCCTTCAGATGGATCTGGGGGAAAATAAATAAAAGTAAACCATCCTCTGAATCTCCAGTTTACCAGCCACCACTGAATAGCAGGGGAAGTTCAAGGCAGGATCCTGGTAGAACCTTATTGCAGAGCAAGATGAGGACCAGATATTCAGATGCCTCTTCTGAGCAAGTTCTTCAGAAATAGGAGTGTTGTAGGTGAGGCAAATGTTATGCCCTTTAGAGCCAGAGGAGGGCTCACAGGACTTCAGAGACGCAGGGATCCCAAAGAAGGCTGCCCACACCACCTGGTTGATCAGGTCTTAGTAGTTTATTAAAGGAAAAGTGCAAACTCACAACAAAGGTCCAACAGCTCACCCCTGCATGCGCCAGACTCCACAGTGAGGAGCTGGCTTGTCTGCACCCTGGCAATGGGGAATATGCTTTTTATACAGAGCAGCATACAGGCAGCTGAGATCTCAACCACTTCCTGGGTTCTCTACAAATGGCTGATATTGCATACCACTCTAATTGGGCCTGGAGCCTAGTACCCCACACCCACAGGTAAGAGTAACTTTGAGCCCTGAGCAGGCCGATTAGCATGCTTCAAAGGCCTTCCCAAGTTCGTTTGCGTGTAAGCTTAGTGCTACAGCTGCCACCAATTGTGAGGTTACCTTGAGTATACAGCTGGTACTAGCAGAGCTCTTGGAGCAAATCACTTGTGGTTCAACACTGGCGCACAATGCTGAATGCTGAAAGACATGCAGAACAGAAATTTTAAGAATTTCAACAAGCTGCTGCAAAATGCCTTAAGTTGGAAAGTGTTGTGTGCCAGAGCCTTCTCAGGGAAAGATGGTGTATGTGCAGATGAAGCATGTCAACAGTGGCAAGTAATTTTTGAAGGGCTCCATCTCCCACATGGGAGTGCTTTAGGATGTTCAGTGGCTGTGCATCTTTGCCAGCTGTTGTCCATTGCTTCTGGCATGGTGCAAAAACCTCTGGGAGCAATCACAGCTCTCTCACCACACTCAATGCAAACTCAAAGAACTGTGTCCCTTCATGGTCTTCAAGTACAGCAATACAGATGGTTAAAGAGGCTGTTGTAGCACACTCTTACTCTCTTCAGCAATTGAGAAGAGTTTTGCTGCCAAAGTACCAATAATGGAATGTTTCTCACTATAGCAGGTTCTAACCTTATCTATGAGATTCTCAGTTCAAGCACTGGAGTCCCAAGCAGACGGAATATATCCCAAGATTATTTCTGCCACAATGACAAGGACACAAGCTATTGTGCAACTGTGCAAGAAAGAGCAGTGGCCTCTCTAAGATTCAGAATTACCTGGTTTGGAATATAAATGTGTCCAGTTTGTTTTACTCTGTTTTTGTAGGAGTATAATGCCATTTCCTCCCAAGTTGTTTTTTTTTCTAGCTCAGAAAGTTGTGTTTTCCTGCTTTCAGTGTGGGCAGATTTGCTTCACAAACACCCCCATCCCATTCAGGGGAAAGAGACTCAAGGCGGTCTCTTCCTTTGGGAGGGGCCTGGAGCCATGTGGGACTGAATGTCCAACTGGAAGGGACAGCCTAGCCTGACATTTAAAGCTGCTTTGCCTCCTCTTTTCCCTCCATTTGCCTTTGGCTGCAACCTCCCTCCCTCTTTATAGTGTGGGCTTCAGGTAGTTGCTTTTTATGGGGTTGTCGGGATTTTGTGGACACCCCTATTTGGCACTTGGGGCTCCCTGTTTTTGTGTACTTCACACCATAAAGCATTGGGTGTTGATTTGGCATTCTTTGGCATTCAGTGTGAGCAGGTAAGGACAGGTGAGACTTTAATTCATTCACACCCTGAGGCATCATTGTGATAGTTGGACCATGGGGTCCAGGTGGGGTCAGGTGATTAAACCTCTGAATATGTTGTCCCAAGTCCTCTTTCTGGGTGTGGGGGCAATTTTGCACACCTGCAGGCAGCAGATAGCAGATTGGGGAGCCCAAGCCAGCTGTGTTGCTTTTCTTTTGTTTGTATCTTTAGGTTACCAGATCCCGCCCCCGCCCCCCGGCAATGAATCCAGGGACACTTTTCAACTTCAATGGATTTTGTATGGGGACTAATTTGTAAATCCATGGACTGCCCCCAGGAAACAAGGACGTCTGGTAACCTTATTGTATCTCCTCTTTGGGTCAATTCTCTCAGTTGTTTCCTGTCATCCCGGGTGTGTTTGTTTTTAGAGGGGAGATGGAGTCTAACTTCCAACTTGCTCTCTGCTATATAGCAGGAGCTGGGAAGTACTAATCCCAAAGACCAACATGACAATGTGCAGGGCACATGACACCATCAGCAGCTTGTGCCAACAATTTGAACTGGGAGAGAACTCTCAGAAAACAAACACTTGCCAAGAAAGCTTGTAATTGCCAAGCTGATTAATAATTGTGCCAGAAATTGGCCTGTCACTATGCAAGAGAAAATGTTTAACTTCTTGACAGTTTTAAAAATAAAAAAAATACAAGTACTTTATTTCAGTTACTAGTATATAATCGTCACAGTAGAGAAAAGCGAGATAAATTTGTACTTAATCCATTTTATCTTTTCCAGTGTTGAATGATCATTATATAATTAATGTTCCATTAATATATCATCTCATCATCCATTAGTTACGCTCACACTATCACTTAGCTTTAGTTATTCACCTGTACCAGTTTACCATTGGAGTGAAAATTCAGCAAAATATTTGTATATTCAATGAGCGTTCAGTGAACAGAATATGAGAGGAGAATTTTGGTGAGAAAAATTAGGTGCAAATTCATAGAATCATAGAATGGTAGATTTGGAAGGGATCCTGAGGATGATCTAGTCCAACCCCTACAATGCAGGAATCCTGCCCACAGCCATCTCTGAGTGGGCTCAAACCAGCGTCTGGTTAACAGCCAGGTGCCCCAACCTGTTGCACAGTTATTTCATCTCTCTCAGCCCACTAACCCTAACCTACCAAGAGCACTACAGGGCAGCTTAATCTGATCTTGTAAATCACTCTGGGATTCATTTTAGCTAGAATGAAGTAAAAATGGTTGAAAGAGATTTGAGATGACCCCAACCCATCACAGTCTCTCCCCACC
The DNA here is from genome assembly GCF_964252035.2 of Podarcis erhardii. Lineage (NCBI taxonomy): Eukaryota > Metazoa > Chordata > Lepidosauria > Squamata > Lacertidae > Podarcis > Podarcis erhardii. Next base: position 103,038,977 of record NC_138508.1, on the reverse strand, counting down.
CCACCCCAGCAATGTAGAAATAAACTTTCTGATATTAATGAGGAAGAGTAACTATGGTTGACATTCTTCTTTTTTAGGCTGTCTGGCATTTTGTAAATCTTTTAATGTTAATGTCCAATGACCTCACACCAAATGAAGTGGATTAATAAGGACCTGTTAAGGACCATCCAGACTGCTGATGATTGGGAGTGTATGAAGCAACATGTCACTGATTCATACTGGACTATCCAAACATCGTCTGGCCTCACCAGTTGTTTTGTGATGCTTCTCCAATCCTCTCATACTTGTTGCTCTCACTCTACCCTTTCCATTGTCCATGTTCTTACCTCCCCCCAGTGGGGCATAATAATTAGAGTGTTGGAGACCAGGGTTTGACTCCCCACTCAGCCATGAAGCTCCCTGGGTGACATTGGGCCAGTCACCATCTCTTCCCCTAACTTACCTCACAGGGTTGCTGTGAGGATGATATGGGGAGGGGGAGAACCATGTGACCACATTGAGCTACTTGGAAGAGAATAAATAAATAAGTAAACAATGCAAGTTGGTTTCACAATAAGGCCATAGCACCATATATTTATTCATATAGTTTTTAAGTTTCTAAACCATAGCTTGTTTCCATGAAAAACCCACAGGTTGGCATCAAGAGGAATTATGTGGTAGTGGCTACATCACAAAGATGTTGATGTGTTTCATTATAAGCAGGAGGGGGGAAAAAGAACCAGAATATTTTCAGCATTAAAACCTACAAGATTTTAATGAACAGTAAGAGCTGTTCGACAGTGGAATTTGCTGCCAAGGAGTGTGGTGGAGTCTCCTTCTTTGGAGGTATTTAAGCAGAGGCTTGACAACCATATGTCAGGAGTGCTCTGATGGTGTTTCCTGCTTGGCAGGGGGTTGGACTCGATGGCCCTTGTGGTCTCTTCCAACTCTATGATTCTATGATTTTAGCAGGAACCTACGGAAGCTGTACACCGGCTCCCTCGGCCAATAAAGCGAGATGAGCGCCGCAACCCCAGAGTCGGTCACGACTGGACCTAATGGTCAGGAGTCCCTTTACCTTTACTGTGGAGTATATACCAACTGCAACTGAAGAAGTATAACTGCTCTGCAACTTTTGAAAGCATAAATGGTATTGAAAGTGCACAGCTTATAACTGTTCCAATAGCATCAAGATGAATCATGATGAATACACCATAAAATGACATGTGGAGGAGCCCTTAAACTGTTCACAAGAAGCTCAAATTCTCTCCTTCCACCAATGATTTAGTACTGTTTTTGCTAAATCAGCCTGGGTGTTAGGATTATATTTTTTCATCCATTAATAAAGCCCTGTTTGACCCCACCAAATTATGCACACACACACACACACACACACACAAGGAATTTTATCCTAACCCAAAAACAGATGACCAGCTGGGGGCTCCGGTGCAGCATCTGGGTCCTGAGACAACTGCATCTGGTTCTTCTAACTCTCTAAAAACTGTTCCCCCTACTCTCCTCTTGATAAAAAGCATTTGCCATACACCCAGCCTCAGCTCTTCCATGTGAACGCTACAGAAATCATAGCTTATGTATTCATAATGAAAGAAGACTATCTAATAAAAGGTAGCAAGATTTTTTTGCTCCTGAGTTACTAAAAGCGATATTGTATTTTATACATCTTTCATTATCTCTGTCCAATTTGTGTTCCTCTATAACTCTCAATTGAGATAGCAAAATATTTAAGGATGCTTTTACATCCCTTATACTCCAGTGACATCTTACTTGCAATTGAAGTCAAGTGTTTGCCCATGTACAATGCTGAACAGAAAGCACTCAATATATTGTAGGCACCGCCAGCCATATAATGGCATAAAATGTTTAAAGCTACCTATCGTATTCTTCAGCTGTGCAGAACTATCATTTTGACCACTGTAGGTATTCAATTTTATTGTGGGGTACAATTTTCATTTATCAACAAGTCTTTTCCAATGAAACCAGAACCTTTGCTTGCTTCCATGGAAAATGTCATCAATTTGCCTCTAGCAAAAAAAGAAAAAAAAGAAGAAAAGAAAAGAAAAGAAAAAAGAAGGGGGGGGGAGCCATTACATCCATGCAGCTGTAAGAAATCACTCATCTGCCAAACAGAAACTACACATCCTAAGGCACTTAAAATGTTAACAATCCCAAGCAACCAAGAAACTTTTAAAGTTTGTAAGAAATGGTTGAAAAAATGCAAGAGGACGTAGTCTGGCAGATGGGGGGGGGGAGATTTCTTTTTTGCTAAATAAATAAATAAAGCACTATGGGACAGTTTTAGTTGTCACAGCAGTTTCCCATGGTTTGATATCTTCTTAGTAGAATGACAACTTGTATTTTCAGTCCAGTAGAGCCTTGGCCCAGTATACCTGAAGGAGCGTCTCCATCCCCATCGTTCAGCTGGACTGAGGTCCAGTGCCGAGGGCCTTTTGGCGGTTCCCTCAGTGCGAGAAGTGAGGTTACAGGGAACCAGGCAAAGGGCCTTCTCGGTAGTGGTGCCCACCCTGTGGAATGCCCTCCCACCAGATGTCAAGGAAATAAACAACTATCTGACTTTTAGAAGACATCTGAAGGCAGCCCTATTAGGGAAGTTTTTAAGGTCTGATATTTTATTGCTTTATTATTATTATCATCAATTCTGTTGGGGAAACCAATATTTACTCTCAGTGTAGAGACTGGAGGAAAGCATCTCTGTCTCTGAACCAGAGCTGGAATAGTCAAACTGGATTAATCACTAGCCTATGCACACTGCGGGACACAGGTGGCACTGTGAGTTAAACCACAGAGCCTAGGACTTGCCAATCAGAAGGTTGGTGGTTCGAATCCCCGTGACGGGGTGAGCTCCCGTTGCTCGGTCCCTGCTCCTGCTAACCTAGCTGTTTGAAAGCATGTCAAAGTGCAAGTAGATAAATAGGTACCGCTCCGGCGGGAAGGTAAACGGTGTTTCCGTGTGCAGCTCTGGTTCGCCAGAAGCAGCTTAGTCATGCTGGCCACATAACCCGGAAGCTGTACGCCGGCTCCCTCAGCCAATAAAGCAAGATGAGCGCCACAACCCCAGAGCCAGCCACAACTGGACCTAATGGTCAGGGGTCCCTTTACCCTTTACCTTTATGCACACTGCAGATCTGAAACAGTCAACTGGCACCTACCAAGCTGTGTGTACCTACCAAGCTGTGTGTCAGGATCTCACCCTCATACAGTAATATAGGTGGCAGGCTCCTTGAACTGATCTAAAAAGGGTCCTTTCTAGAAGGAGTCGTTCCCAGAGCAGTGACTTGTGCAGAGATGCAGCAGGCAGCCTCATCTGAAGGTGAGTGAGTCTGGTGTGCCCTGCTATCGGGAGAGATTCCTTTCCCCGGAGGTGGCTAATTAGAAAGGAGCCAGGACAGAGCAGTGAATCACACAGGCATGCATGGGGCAGCGTCATCTGTAGATCTGTACTTTGGGTTCACATGAGCCTTTAATTGTTCACCTTATTTCTAGCAGAGTACTCTAATACAATTAATAGCTTAGAGGAAGGTCTACAGGTTCTTCAGTGGACATGTAGCAGGCACCTCTGTTAGGTGCCTTTATAAATTTTCATTGGGACGTGGCTTGTTGAACTCAGTGACCTTTGCCAAGGAAAGGAGCAAGATTGCACTGCAAGGCTAGACTTTGTGGATTCATCAAGTCTATATGTCATAGTTTGCTTCACTTAATGAAGGCAACATCTCAAAATGTTAGACTCTATCTACGGTAGTTGGTAATTTTTATTTCATTTTATTTTTTAAAAATAAACCCTACAACTACCAACAACAACTTCCTGGGATAAATGCAGGTAATATTGTTTCAAGCACATCGATGCTGATTTAATTTCTCACCAGAACTGCTTTCATTTAGTCTATATTTCATTTCTGAGGTGGGGCAAGAGGGACCAGAGTATTTTCTCCTGAGCAATGTTTTGATTGATTTGCTGTCTTTATTTTCTGGTAAATTTTTGACAGAGAAATATTAGTATGGAAAGGGAAGAGAATGCCTTCTCCTAACTACAGTGTTTATTATCACATTTGAATCGGCCAATGTACCCTGATCAAAACAAATGAGAAATGTAAATTGTTCTAATTACACAACGAGATGAAACTATTGTAGCGTTATTAACCTCTATGAAAGGAAGATCATGAACATCAATGAATCTACATCAGAATAATATGTATCTGTGGAAAAAAAGGAGCAATTAAGCAACTCAGATTATGATGGCACACAGATCTGTTTAATAAGAGGAGAAATCATCCCAAACCACAGATGTTGTCTGCACAAAGAAATTGATAAATACTTCACCACCATTCCTGTCTCAAGAGAGGAAAAGCACAGATATGTAGCAGTGACCCTTAATTCAATCATTTTGCAATTGTTTGCAAGAGAGCCAGCATGGTGAAATGGAAACAGCGTTGGACTGTGGAGACCCATATTCATCCTTCCTCAGGGACATCACTTTTGCCTTGTTCACATACTTTCCTGGCCACTGGTCTGACTTCCACAGTAGAAAAGTAGCATGCTGGCCTTATGTCCCCCATGCACATGATACCATGCACAAGGGGGCTGTTCCACACTGTATTTCAATTATATTTCACTTTTTATAGGGAGAATGATAAACTTTAAGAAACAGGCCACTACACATTTGGGCCTCTGTATAGAGCATCTGCCACATGCCATGTGTAGGATGGAAACAATACATTTGCCTTACGTACATAAGAATAGGCTGGATGGCTATCTCTCAGGAATGCTGTAGTTGGAATATGTATCATGCTAGGTTTTTGACCATGGTATCCTTCTGGAGCTGCTTTGCGGTGGTTTCAGTCCTACTTGAATGGTCGTTTCAGAGGGTGTTAGGGAATGCTTTTCAGCCCCATGGAATCTTCCATGTGGGGTTCTGCAGGGCTAAATCCTATTCCCCATGTTGTTGAACATCTACCTGAAACTGCTGGGAGGGGTTATCCGGAGGTTCGGAGTTCATTGTCAGCAGTATGCTGATGACACTCAGCTCTATTTCTCCTTTACATCTGCAGGAGAAGCAGTGGAAGTGCTGGACCAGTGTCTTGCCTCAGTAATGGACTGGATGAGAGCCAACAAATTGAAGCTCAATCCAGATAAGACTGAGGCACTGTTAGTGGGTGGTTCCCTAGATGAGCTGGATAGGAGATCGCCTGCTTTTGATGGGATCACACTTCCTTTGAAGGAGCAAGTTTATAGCTAGGGGGTACTCCTGGAGCCTTACTGTAGCTTGAGGCTCAGGTGGCCTCAGTGGCTTCCACCAGCTTTGTCTGGTGGCCCAGCTATGCCCCTATCTGGACAGGAATAGCCTAACTACTGTTGTCTATGCTCTGGTAACCAGATTACTGCAATGCATTATACGTAGGGCTGCCTGAAGACAGTTAGGGAACTTCAGCTGGTGCAGAATTCAGTGGCCAGGTTGCTCACCAGAGCAAGACGGTTTGAACATATTACACTGATCCTGGTCTGACTGCACTGGCTACTATAGGGTTACCAGACATCCCTCGTTCCTGGGGATGTTGTTTTTGTTTTTATTATGTATTTTGTGGTTTTAGCAGAAATTGGTTGAGAGAAGTGCTTGGCAGGGATGTGTGTGAAAGAGCAAGAACAGGATGGAGGGAGAGAAACTGCAGTTTGCAAGTTGATTTTAGACACAATGAAAGTGAGAATAAGTTGACTGGAGGGAAAGCACAGTGGGTAGAGAGCAGTGGTGTGACTTACTAGGGAATATCCAATTTTCTGGGTTCTGATCCATCAGTGGTATGGATAGCATATAATTCTCTTAAAAGTCAACAATTTTCCAGGAAGAAATGAGCAAAGAAAAGTATGCTAATTTGTAGAGGCAGGAATGCTCAATTTTTGATTGTCAATGAGGAAATGCTCAAAACCTTTCTATTTGTAGAATGGCAAGAGATGATTATTAGTATAGCTGTGTAGCCTGGTTGGCAAATTAGTGCCACCAACTCTATTAAAAAGGGGGAAATGACAGCATGTCCGGATCCAGACATTTCCAATTTAATCAGCATTTTTGTTAAGGAACATTTTAAAAAATACTGATTGACTGATTATTGCATAAATTCATTAGTGAAGTATCTGTTAAACTGAGTAAGTTTAATGAGGTGTGTTAATATGCAATGATTCTAAACTGCCACAGGGTGGTAGGAGATGCTCTTTCCAGAACTAATTTCTAATTTGCAGAACTAACTGTTTTGCTGCACTTCTGCCACAATAAATACCCTTTTTAGGATCCGTGTTATTTTTAGCATTTGAGGACAAACAAAATAATTCATAAAAATTAGATTAAAACAGAGTTAGATAGTTGCTCCCTTTCCACCATGGGCTTAAGTGGTACAGCCAAGTAGAAGGGATGCTTGCTGATTCATAGCACTGCCAGGCTGAGAAGGGCTTTATTCATTCATTCATTCATTGAATTTATATACCTCCCTGTACCAGATTTTATTCACAGAATAAAATCAAAATACAAAACCACAAAATATATAATCAAAATAGAAGCAACAACCCAATAAAAAAGGTAAAGGACCCCTGGTAGTTAAGTCCAGTTGCAGACAACTCTGGGGTTGCAGCGCTCATCTCACTTTACTGGGCGAGGGAGCCGGTGTTTGTCCGCAGACAGTTTTTCCGGGTCATGTGGCCAGCATGACTAAGCCGCTTCTGGTGAAATCAGAGCAGTGGACAGAAATGCTGTTTACCTTCCAGCCGGTACCTATTTATCTACTTGCACTTAGACGTGTTTTTGAACTGCTAGGTTGGCAGGAGCAGGGACTGAACAACGGGAGCTCACCCCGTTGCGGGGATTTGAACCGCAGACCTTCTGATCGGCAAGCCCAAGAGGCTCAGTGGTTTACACCACAGTGCCACCAGCGTCCCAACAACCCAATACCCTCCGACATAGGATATCAATCAAATCAAACAAAGGCCTGGTTAAAAAGGAACATTTTTGTCTGGTGCCTAAAGGATCCATGAAGGGGGAAGGGAAGTCAAATGGGATTTTATTATTCTATTTGTTTTCATTTATTCTATGTAAAATTGAAAAGACAAAAATAAATTAATAATAATGACGACGATGACAACGACGATGATATATATGAAGACCTTTTTTCAGACCTGGCACATGAAGAAGTGCCTCAGAGTGTGATCTGAGTAGGTTTATGGGTAGGTTTATATGAAGAGAAGCAGTCCTTAAGGTATGGTGGTCAAGCCGTTTAAGGCTTTATAGGTCAAAACCAGCACTTTGAATTGAGCTGGGAAACTAATTAGTAGCCTATGGTTACCAGATTTTTTTCAATGTATCTGGGGACACATTATTATTATTATTATTATTATTATTATTATTATTATTATTATGAAGCTGAGTAGCAACAGGGAGTCAGTAGTGGGGATGGTGAGGCCCAAGCATACATGCATATTGTATAAGGATGCAAAGCCCTTTTTTCGCAGCCTATGAAACATAAATGCACAGAGTTTTAAAAAAACTGGGCAGCGGCTGCCCACCCACGACTCCCGAGCCTCCCCCGGTCAGTCAAAACAAAGGGGGCAGGAGATAGGGGGAGGCTCGGGAGTCATGGGCAAGTGGCACGCCCTTGCCCAGTTTTTCAAAAACTCTGTGCATTTATGTTTCACAGGGTGCAAAAGAAGGGCCTTGTACCTTGCCCGGCAGAAAAACTGTGTGCCTTGCGCCCCTCCTGGGCAATGACATGCTGCCCGCCCGTGACTCCCGAGCCTTCCCTGGTCTCCTGCCCCCTTCCCCCTTTGATCTCTACCACCAGATGTCCCCGGTTCCCCTTCTGCAGTGGCAGTGGCTGCTCGCTACCATGGCACAGGAAAAATGGCAGGCGCCACGGCAGCAAGCAGCTCCTGAAGCCAGTCAGAGCCAACAGGCTGGCTCCGGGCTGCTGCTGTCACGTTTCCTGGGGACAGATTTGCAAATCCGGGGACATTCCGGGGACAGAATTTGTCCTGGGACAGATTTGCAAATCTGGTGGCTGTCCCCAGGAACTGGGGATGTCTGGTAACCCTATAGTAGCCAGTGAAGTCAGACCAGGATTGGTGTAATATGTTCAAACCATCTTATTCCAGTGAGCAACCTGGCTGCTGAATTCCGCACCAGCTGAAGTTTCTGAACCATCTTCAGAGGCAGCCCTATGTATAACACATTGCAGTAATCTAGCCTTGACATTACCAGAGCATAGACAACAGTAGTTAGGCTATTCGTGTCCAGATACGGTCGTAGATGGGCCACCATATGAAGCTGATGGAAGCCACTGAGGCCACCTGAGCCTCGAGCTACAGCAAGGATCCAGGAGTACCCCAAGCCATGAACCTGCTCCTTCAAAAGAAGGGTGATCCCCCCAAAAGCAGGTGATCTCTCTGCCTCAGTGCCTCAGTCTTACTTGGATTGAGTTTCAGTTTCTTGGCTCTCATCCAGTCCATTAAGGTTATATACAGTCATACCTCTTGTTACGTTTGCTTCAGGTTAAATATTTTCAGGTTGTGTCCTGCAGCAACTTGGAAGTAACGGAACGGGTTACTTCCGGGTTTCGCCGCTCGTGCATGCGCAGACTCTCAGAATGCGGGTTGCGTTCTGCTCATTATGCGATTGGGGCTCTGGAATGGATCCCATTCTCATCCAGAGGTACCACTGTAGTTCATGGGACATGTCTGCCTTGCTTAACACTCCTTCCGATACATCACAGAACTGGGATTGATAGAGATGTGCAGCTGGGCTTTTTATGGGCTGGTGTCACTTACAAAAGACCCTGCCCAGGGAAATCTGTCCTGTGACATCTTTGACTTGTTTCTGCTGACAGGTGAGGGCCCAACCTTTTCTTGCAAGCTTTTAAAGTGGTTGATTACTGCAGTGGTCAGAACAGATAGAGTCATTTTAAAACAAAACAAATTCCTTCCAGTAGCACCTTAAAGACCAACTAAGTCAGTTCTTGGTATGAGCTTTCGTGTGCATGCACACTTCAGTGTATCTGAAGAAGTGTGCATGCACACGAAAGCTCATACCAAGAACTGACTTAGTTGGTCTTTAAGGTGCTACTGGAAGGAATTTGTTTTGTTTTGACTATGGCAGACCAACACGGCTACCTATCTGTAACTAGAGTCATTTTAGTGTGTCTGTGTTCTAGGGTTGCCTCGCGACCTACTTTCTAGAGGAGTGTCCTCTGCTTGAAGAGTTATTTTAGGACAGTCCTCAATTTGAAGGAGTCCTCTATTAGAAGGACTGTCCGGTCAAAGTCCAGTTTAAAGTTTTAAAAAACCATAAGAGGGGAGACAATGTTATGGTCATAGATAACACTGTCATGGATGGTCAGGCTCTAGAAAGAAAATACCAAGATCCAAAGATGGGAAATATCTTTATTAGGGCCAATCAAAATGTCACACTATAGTGGCAAGCTTTTGAGTTCTCCAGTATTCTTCATTAGTTCTCCAGTATTTTTCATTAGACAAGCCGCAATATAATCTTCAAGGACTATATGGCTATGGAATATTTGTGTTCAGGGAAATGCAGCTGAAATATTGACACCAAAGAATAAAAGTGAAAGTGCAAACTCAATTTTTTTTGGAAGTTGAAGCACTTTTCTTCCTCTTTCCCTCATGGGAAAAACTGTGGGCAAACTTTTCACTGTGTCTCTCGATTAATGCTTGGGCCACCTAAAATTGCTTTCAGGGCTGCCTCAGCTGCCCCTGCCCTGAAGTATCAAAACAAGGACCTGCATGTACAAACTAGCCATAGCTGTGGGCAAACAAATCATGAAGACATGAAGAATTGCTCTTCATCCTGAAGCCTGTTTCCAGAAATGAGGGTGCCTTCCCTGGGAAGGATTCATTTTTCATTTTGCAGGTGAATGCTATCCGCTTAATGACTAGCAGTGTCTCTTTTTGTTTAGGTGATCCCATTACAATGAAAGCTGTTGTATTTCTCAAAAAACTGAACATGCTGCTGCTGTTGTTTTACTGTTTCTATTGCCTGTGTGCCATGCTCTTCATTCTTCTGTCTGGTTTGTACCTGTGAAAAGAACAAAACTCAGACATGATGTAGGCTACTGTGTTGTAGAAGGCAGAGTGTTGTGATGCAACTGGGAGGCTCAAGTTCAAATCCCAGTCAGCTAGGTTGCTCAGTGTCTTTTGGCTGGTCACTGTCCCTTAGTGTACCTCCCCTCACTGGATTGTTGTACGATATGGCAGGTGAGATGCTATGTATGTCTCCCTGAGCTCCTTAGAGGGAAAGTTGGGCAAACAGTGTTTTGGGCAGAAAGTTGCCTCCTTCCTACCAAAATATTTCCCTCACGTAGGGCCAGGCCTTGGCATCTGAATGCCAGAGATGGAAACGGCAACCACAATCCATTATATAATTGACAATTTTGCTATCTTTTGGGCAATTTTGCGCCAAATCTGCTTCCAGAGTAACTTTTCTTTAATGGTAGGACCAGCCTTTCTCATATTCCTGATCGAGTACAACAGAACCCCACCACCAACAAAATACTTTTCATCCAGATACACCCTTATATATCAAGTTATAATACCTTTTGATAAAATTGATTCCATTTGCTACCTCTGAGATCTGCAAATAAGTGAAAATTTAGGAGTCAGCTCATTGCTCACTTTCATGTATAATTATCATAAATAAGCTATCTGTTATTTTCTCATTCTCATGATACACATAGTAAAGAAACAACAACAACAAATTCTAATAATAGCTTTTTCACATACTGTGTTTTTTACTTAAGTGAAATAAACTTGATCAGCAACTTTCCCCCTTTCCCCATCCTCCTCGCATACATATATCCCAGCATGCAGAAAACTAGCAAATTGCGGGGAAGGCTTCATATACCTCTCTACTTGGTAATCTGTTTTACTACATGCATTGGAATATTTTACATGGGAGGGTATCTATTGATATCCTGATTAACTGCAATACCTGGCTGATGGGCACTGCCTTGAGCTTGATGTGTCACAAGTGGTACAGGCAAAAAAAAGGGAAGCAATGTATATGGTGTCAAAACTGAATTTTTGAAATATATTTAATATGCAAAGTTTTAGGACCTCCCTCATTTCATATCACCAGATATAACTGAGCCCATTGCATATATTGACGTTATGAAAAAGTACTGGCTTTTCCTGTAATTTTTCATTGTTGATGTTCCTTAACATGAAGTCTGGCACAGACCAGCCAGCAAGATTAATGCTATCTACTGAAGTTCACCTTTTTCTACCACAGTCATTAACATTACTCATCCTCAAAGCTCACAGGATGCTGGCGGAAGTTAATACCTCGGACGGGGGTGGGGGTGGGATTCTTCTAATTCTCAGAAATAGAGAAATATGCATTAATAAGGCAGAAGAAACTTATCTTGTTTAATTTTAGATTCAGACTATGCTAAGTAAATTCTCTAACCAAGTTTTGAATTAAAAGTGTTAAGGTAGTCGTTGGCATCTGTCTGTCTTGGGAGACAATGGAAAAGTGCACTTTCCGGGTTAAAGTCAAACCATTTGAGAGTTGCAGCACCTGCTGTGGCTGTAGAGACCAAGAGGGGAGAGACAAGATTTGTTGTTGTTGGGGCAGATGGAAGGTGTCCAGTTGTGCCACTACAAATGCACCACGGCATTTCTTCTCTCTGTGTTTCTCCCAGTGGTCGTTTCTCCTCTTGTCACTGCTATGGATGCATGACCTGACAGTCTCCCAGCACTGCAGTCACCTGCAAGGAATTCCCACAGGCTGTGGCTGATGTGGCCAGTTTTCATGTCTCGTTTGCCGGCGTCTTTGATCTGCCAATGGGCCTCATGCCTGAAGCTAGCTCCCCATAGAGCACTTCCTTGGGGAGCCTGCCATCTTCCAGTGTGCAACATAAAGGTGCTGATATTGACCTTATGGAATTGTTATCAGAATTGCTGAGCTAATGTATGTGAAGTGCTTTGAAACTCAAAAAGCATTTGGCATTCATTATCAGTTTATGCCATATCCATTTCAAGTCACACTTTTAATTAAATCCTTGTGAGATATCTAGTGATATCCTGACAAAACCTAGCCAGAGAATGAGATCTACACATAAAATGAGGCTTTTCATGCACATGAACTGTAAAGGTAAATCAGATGTTTATCCCAATGCAGAAGTTGTTTGCACTGCATCGCTTACAATGTGGTGTACATTTACTGATGCAATCAGATGTACTTACTGCAAAGTAGTACAATGCAGAGTAGAGTACAAATTTTTGATATGCATTAAAATATGCCTCTCATTGAAAGTGCACAAAATAACCTAGTTCAACTATTCTCACATTCATATGCACATTCAGATTTATGCTTAAAGGGCTACCATCTCCCAATTCAAATGATGTTCTTACAATGTCTTTTATGCTTTTTTCCCTCTCTTACTTAAGCACATTTTAGAATAAGCAAAGCATTTGAGCACAAAAATAACTCTAAATATTGTATTATCAAAAGAAAATAGATACCTGCAACCCATTTCTAGGATAAACACACCAAAATGAGTTTTTACTGGGTAATTCAAAGCCATTTAAATGTTTGTAAATACAGCAACCAGATTCTGGAAAGGTGAAAGCATTACATGCATAGACGAATTAATGCACAGTTACATTTTCAATAATTCAAAGGATGAGGCTGGGCAAACATTGAGGTCAAGGAATTGTACCCATTGTCCAATCAAAAGCAAATGATTTGCACAAACAAATGTAATATATACATCTGAAAAGATTAGATCAGCCTTTGTGACACTAGCAACCTCCAGATGTTTGGACTCGCACTACCATCAGCCATGGGCAGGCTGATGGAGGTTAGTTTAGATGAGCAACGGTTTAGATTGACAAAAAGTCAAAATATACTCTCTGATTAATTTGACAGTATATATATATATATATATATATATATATATATATATATATATATAATCTACACACACACACACACACATATTGCCTTGGAAGCTGACTTATGCAAAGCAGGTTTCCTGGGGGCTTTCCCTGCCCGACCTGGAGATGCCAGGGACTGAACCTGGAACCTTCTGTGCCTGCAAATTTAAATTATGTTAAACTGTTTCAATTACATTTCATGCTAAAAAGTATTCATATTGTTATTTTTGCCAAAGGTTTTAGAAAAACAATAATTTTAGACGAATCATTTCCCTTTATCTCCCATCTGAAATGAAACACAAAGGTATGACCTGACGTGACATGTGCAGGCACAAATAAAAGCAGTCTGTGTTCCTGTATTGTATTATTTGCATCTAGCCATCAGACTATCACAGAGCAAGAGTTTGACAAAGAAAAAAACATATCCAGTATTACATATCTATATGAAAGAAACAGAAGTCAACATAAATGAACTTGACTCAGACCCATATAAAACTATATTATTGTTTATTAGATGTTATACTCATAAACTTAAAAGAAAAAAAATTGTAAGCTGCTTTCCCCAAAGGTTGATGAAAAATAATACAATAACAATCTGAACTTTATTTTTATGGAAATTTTAAAGTGAAATGATAGAAGAAGCTAAGAATACTTCCTTAAGGCAGCTGAATTTCCAGCTTCAACTGAAATAAATTAGAAGCCATTCTTTTCCACTTTATTTCTTTTTGCCTCATCTTGCAACATGAACAGAATATTTTCAGTGGTATGGTCCACTGGTGTTGCATGGGGGAGCTGGGGTGGGGGTAGGGCGTTGCCTCAGGCACATTTTTGGAGGCAGTGCAACCAGGCGCCCACACTATAGCTCCTTCATCGAGGGAAGCTGCGCCTGGGCTTGCTTTCAGGGTTGGGGAGTGGGCAGCAGCAGCAGCAGATCTTCCACTCCTGGGTCTGGCCTGACCTGGGGCGGAAGCGTCAGAGAGGCGGTGGTGCTGCAGCCAAGGGAAAAATGAGCTCCGTTGGCCACTCACTGCGCCTTGAGGGTCCAAAGGAGCACAGAGGGAAGAACAAGCTCCCTTGGCACGTCCACCATGCACCAAAGAGACTTAGGGCACAATCCTATGCATAAAGCAGGCTGGTGTAAATTACGCCAGCATAAAATGAAACCACATCCAAACTCTGTTCAGTAGTGGGGCTGTTGCTGCTCTACAGAAGCCTGGCAGACAGAAAACAAGCCTTTACAACAGTGTTTTTGTCAGGAGCTCAGCCTACACTTGAGTAGGACCCTGGTAGAGACACATGCCTGACTGGCATGTTCTCTCCCTCCTGGTCAATTATTTGGGAGCTTCAAAAGCTTTCTTCAGCCTGAACATCACAGTGACCGATGCCAACCGACATTGGCACACTTAGGGATCCGCAGAGTTTGTGCAGTTGCGTAACAGACCTTAGCAACTCAGCATTTTGGCTAATCTACTTTATTTACATATAAACACACATGGAGCACTGCAGCCATGGCTCCCTCTCTCTAGCATCAGACAGCAAAAAGAAAAAGAACAAAGGACAATAGTCCCACTTAGCGGAACACAGTAACACAAATATCCTGTCTCTGTCACTTCCCAGTTTGTGGAGTCAAAACATATACCATTATGTGATAGACAAAACCCCCATGACTGCAATCATGGAGCAGGAATTCTATCAGTTTTATGCCATGTTGCAAGGTCACTTGACTGATCTCAGTGGGCTTTGGATATAGCCTATGTGCCTTCTCTCTGGTCCTGCTCCTGCCACACCCCAGAACATCCCCTTTGGGGGACTTACAGCAATCTGGGTTCAGATCCCTTGTTCAGCCAGGATAGTGGGGCCTTAAAGCCTGCTGCCCGCTGCTTGGCTGGGAATCAGCTCACTGAGCCAGAGATCAGCTGCATCCTAAGCTGCTTGCTAAAAATGAAGCCAAAACCAGGGTTGATTCACTCACCCATGGGGAAGTGTACCTCCATGGGTGATCTTGACCTCAGGCCCTTCGGTTGTTCATTGTGGGAGCACTGATGAAGTTCATACGCTCTGTTTTTTATATATTTTCTCCAGCCTCATTCACTTCCTTGATTCCAAGTAAATACAAATTAGTATTCACACCTGCTTTTCTAATTGAAAAAGCCCTAATAAGTGAATACTTTAATATGTAGAACTCTTGACATGAAATGGAATCCTTCCATTCAAATGTCATTGCTTAAGGCAACACCTTTTCCAGCTAGGAGAACCGTTTTGGCTCTGGTCTGCCTATGCTCTGGCACAGTCCAAAGTACTTTCATTTGAAGTAATCCCTTGATTCCCCCTCCTCCAAGCAATCTGGCTGCACACATTCTGTACTCTGACTCTTCAACTTTCATTAAATGGCATTTCCGTTCCTTCAACTGAGCACAGCAGAGTGGGTTGTTGTTGGTTTGTTTGGGGGGTTTTTTGTGTGGTTTTTTTTTTTACAAAGAATAATTACAGGTTAATGATTTAGGACATGTTTAATTAATGGAAATAGTTTTGGGGTTTTTTATAAAAAGAATTGTTACGGGTAGGCACAGCTCAGCTTGAGCAGCCCCTCCCCTGTCCCACCTTGCTTCTGCTGGCAACCAGGACTCAGGACTTCAAAACAGGCTATCAGGAAACTAAAGAAACTTTTATGTTTGTTGGTTTCCACAGATTGAGAAGCTGTAGCTGTAGCTGTAGCCCTCCGGATGTTATTGGATTACAGCTCCAGTCATTCCTGACCAGCGTTCAAAACTCCCATTGTTTTGGAGTGTTTTGCGACATGGAATTTTATTAAACTTCTGATCTCTGGGCTCAGTACTGTGCCTAAGATTTCAGATTAAAACTGCAGAGTGGAAGGAAGGGAGGACCTTTTTCTGTCTCCCCACTTTCAGCCACTCTCTGAAGACTGGAGAAGGGATCCTCTTAAGAATATTAGGGGGCAGGCAGGCAGCAGCGGAGCAAGCCGATTGGGCTCCTGGGGTGGCGTGCGTGCCCTGTGCCCAGGGGGCAGGGCCAGCCAGGGCAGGACGTTCTGCGGGGCCTCCGGGGAGTCTGCCTGCCTCCTCCCACTCAGCCACTGTTAAGTTGTGGGCGAACATATCAGACGACACAGCGATTCTTCAACAGCTCTTGTTTATTCAGAGGCCAGAATAGAACTGAACTGAAGAGATCAGTCAGCCTGCTTACATAGAGCTCCAGAACAACATAACTGTTGCAACTTTCTAAAACTATCCAATCACTGAACGTCACTTTCAATCCTTCATTTGCATAACCATCTACAGTATCCCCCTGCTGGCCCAGGGTGAGAACTTCAGTACATAACAGCCACCCTACAGCTGGGGGGAGGCAGCGGGTGGGCCATTTGGGGCAGTGCAGAGCCTGCGGGCGCCCAAGCCACCGCATCACTCCCAGGAGAGACGCATGGCTCGGGCGCACTGCAGGCCCTGCGGTGCGTGCCGCCCAGCATTTTGTCACCCTCCTCAGTGGTGACACCTGGGGAAGACTGCGCCCCCGCCCCCCTTCCTCCACCCCTGCGGGCAGGAGAAGGACTAGGCCATGTGAGAAATGAGCATAAGATTACAGCTGCAGTTCATTCATTTTCAGCTTTGTATTCTTGTTATAAAAAGCGTGCCTAGATACTCTGTTGCAGCGCCCATAACCTAGGTTTAAGGTGCCATTTAGTTCCTAGCTTTCAGATCTCAGTTTCTAATACTGTTCCTGACCACAGCCCATGCTAGGCGAGGATGATGGGAGTGGAAAATGTGAGGAGCCACAGGTTCCCCACCCCTGCCACAGGGACTACTTTGAATGCCCGGTGCAGGGAAAACTGCCTGTTTATTAGTGGGCTAGTGAAATTTTTCAGGCACAGTTCCACCCCCCTTTCACTAATGGTTCAATGTCTTTATAAACAACTTGGACAAAGGAATTGAGGGGATATTCATCAAATTTGCAAATGACACCAAACTGGGAAGGGTAGCTAATGCCACAGAAGACAGAATTGGGATTCAAGATGAGCTTAAGAGATTGGAGAATTGGGCTCAAGCTCAGTTTTCAAAATTAGTCAAGTGCCAGGAGCATTTTGCTTTCGTCCACTTGCAATCAAGTGATGGGGGTCAGGATGGCGCCTGATGTCTCCACCATCTGGAGGCGCATGCCTGGGAATCCTTGGATCTGGACTCCTTTCACACACTAATACCCCATCCGGTAGAATTCTATCAGTTATATTTTATCTGCACAATCTGAATGAATTTCTGGAACTAAATTGCTTTTTCTGTGCAGCCTGAGCAGGAGCAACCACCATTAGGGAGAAGAGGCCAGTAGATATGTGGGCTGTCCCTGGATCAAGCGACTTTTCTTCTTTAAGTTCTCAAAGCTCTTAACCTAGCTCAAGGTTGCAATCTGAACTAGCCAGTTGTTTAACTAAGAATTAATCACAGTCACTGCATCCTTTGAAAAAGAAGACTTTAGAGCAGTCTTGCCCCAAAATGGCAACTAGACATTCCTTTTTAGTGACTTCAACCTTGGTCTAAGGAGCCATCTGGCGCCTAGCTTATATACCTGAATTTCTAACACTGCCCAAGCTAACAAAATGAATTTCAATAGGGACAATTTCAATAAGGTTCTACAGTTAGGCAGGAGAACTAGCTGCACAAATATCAGATGTGAAAAGGATCTAGGAGTCTTAGCAGACCACAAGTAAAAGTATTCCTCTTGACCAAGGCCTTTGGCTATTAAATAATCTATGGCCTGTTAAAGCTGTGGGCTGTTATTATGCTTTCTATTATTATACTCCATAAAATGTGTTATTAATGTTGTATACTGCTCAGGGATCTTTTGATAAAGGGTGGTATATAAAACAAACAAACAAACAAACAAACAATGAGTCAACAGCAGAAAAGCTAATGCAATTCTAGGTTGCATCAACTGATGTATAGTACCGCTCTATTCTGACATGGTAAGACCAAACCTGGAACATTTTATCCAGTTCTGGGCACCACAATTTAAGAAGAAAATTGACAAGATGGAACATGTGCAGAGGAGGCTGATCAAGATGATCAGGGATTTGGGAACCAAGGCTTAGGAGGAACAGTTAAAGGAGTTGGGTATGTTTAGCTTGGATAATAGGAGACTGAGAGGATATGTGGTAGCCATCTTCAAATATTCCAAGTGTTGTCACATGGAAAATGGAGCAAGCTTGTTTTCTCCTGCTCTGGAGGGTAGTACTCGAACCAATGGCTTCAAGTTACAAGAAAGGGGATTCTGACTACACTACACATAATGAAGAACTTTCTGACAGAAAGAGCTGTTCAACAGTGGTATGGTCACCCTTAGGAGGTTGTGGGCTGGAGGTTTTTAAGCAGAGATTGGCTGGTCATCTGTCATGGATGCTTTAGTTGAGATTCCTGCATTGTACGGGGTTTAACTATATGATCCTTGGGGTCCCAGCCCAAATATAATTCTATGATTCTATTCTAATGCCTTCCTCCTGCTCACTGCTATCAGTAACTAAAATCTGGTCCTAAACTCCCTTTTCTTATTTCCTAAATAGAAACTTAGGTATTAGAAATGCTACATTGTTCCATCCCCCCCCCCCCGCTTTGTTCAAAGGACTGTCAGTGTGCATTTTGCTGCAGCTATGGGTTTTGTAGTCCAGTTGTCTCTTCCATTCAACATTATTACCATGCCTGGATGCAATGAGAAAACACAATGCAATTTTGATGTGATCTTACGTCTGTTTCTCTCAAGAGTCTACTGTTACCTTTGTGCTGGAGTTCACAAGTGCATAAGTAAAGCACTGCAGGAAAACCATGATAGATGATATAGCACAGATTCAAGAACTGCCACTCTGAGTTTGGAAAGCAGGTGTTCATGAAAAAAGGGAGTAAACTCTCCACCCTTTTAATAGGCTTTGGGGGTACTATTCTGAAGGTGAAAGGGCAAAACTCACATATATAAGCATATAAATAAGTAAGCCAATTACATGGTCACAGTGCCTTTACCACTAGATTCCACCAATGACCTTGTTTTCCTGACTGACACTCCCTGAATCCTCTGTGTCCCCCCCCCCCCCCGAGAAACCAGATGCCTGATTTTTGGCCACCCTCGCTCTTACATTGAAAGGTGAGTGATGTAGGAAGCAGTGCTTAAAAAAAAGGATGCTAGGTGTAAGTTATGCCAGTGTAAGTTATGCCATATAAAGTTACACCAGATCCAAACATTGTTCTGTAGTGAGGCTTCGGCTGGTTGAGCCAGCCTAATCCAAGCAGAAGAAAAACTAGCCTCTAAAATAATGTTTGAGTTACACCACCCTTTTCACCAGATTAATTTACAGAAGCAAGTCCAAAGCTTTGGATGAATGCCCGAAAAGCAGATATTCTAAAGTACCTTTGGAGTGGAATTGCATGCATCTAGGAAGCGTTACTATTTTTTGATGTGACTGTACTATTCCAGAACTGGGTGCTGGTTTTCTAACTCCCTATACTCTATATGAAAGTAGATGTGTTAGGGCCTCCTGCACATGGATTCTGGAGGCATAGATCACTTGACGGGGATGCATTGAATCTACAGTGGGTTCTTGCCACATGGAGCACCAAAGAATGGGGTGGTAGAGTGTATTCAGCTTGTTGTTTCCTCGGATATTTTAAGTCTCTCCTAGTCTCATGGTTATTGATTCAGACGGCTGCTATCAAGGAATGCACATGTGCAATTTGAAAACTGTTACAGCAGCTTAAAGTATCATATTGAGAGGAAGCCAGCAAACTGAATTAAAGGACAACATAACAGAACCACAGGCTTTTCTTTATCTTCATGAGAAGTGTAGTTTTGTTTTCATAATTTATGATAATCCGTCATGGTTTACTAGCACTTTTTTATTTGGAACACTGGCTAAAAGTATTGTGATTTGGAATACTAACCAGTTACTACTACAGTGGTACCTCGGGTTACATATGCTTCAGGTTACAGATTCTGCTAACCCAGAAATAGTGCTTCAGGTTAAGAACTTTGCTTCAGGATGAGAACAGAAATCGCGCAGCGGCGGCAGGAGGCCTCATTAGCTAAAGTGGTGCTTCAGGTTAAGAACAGTTTCAGGTTAAGTACGGACCTCTGGCACGAATTAAGTACATAACCTGAGGTACCACTGTATTCTATATATACACATGGTGCATATGTTCTACATAGCATGATTCTCCATGTATCTCAAAATGCTTCCCAAACATTTTAGTGGAGTTTTGGAATTTAGATTTTGCTGACTAATGCTTTGACAAAGCAATAACTTCAGATGTGAAACGTAGGAAGTGATTGTTTTATATTGGTTTCTTTGTTGTAATGTTTTGTCTGAAATAATAATAATAAAGAGAAGTGAAACTTAGAAAACACCTGCCTTAGGAAATCTACTACGTCATGGCTTCTACCACAGCATGCAATGGCTTTCAAGCAGGGAATTCTGGCATGGGAACGAATCACATGATTTGCCTGTGACTCCCCAGACAAAATGCTTTAGCGTGTTAAGACATAATGCTTCAGGATAGGATCTTGGCCACAAGGAAACAACAATCACATCACAGTAGTAAATAAATAATTTTTCATATTTCACAACAATCGGTTGCCACCCACTGAAACTCAAAACAGTAATTCAAATGTCTATTGTTTCAAAAATGGAGAGAGGCAGATTACTGGGGATTTTAGTTGTAATTCTCCAGTGGTTGACTTTACCCCCAAGACACACTCTTCCATTGTTTCACAAGACAGATGAATGCCAAGAACAGCAAATAATGATCAACTACTGTGTAGTTTATACACAGACACACATTACAAAACCGTAGCAAGCATACTGCTAGGAATTATTATTACTTTTCTAAAACCACACAGAAAGAGGAGGGTGCATTTTTAAAAGTCAAGAAAACTAACAGGAAGAAAAGAGCTCTGAGCGGATGGGAGCATGGGCAGCAATGTACGTAATGTTTGGGGGGCTTCTAAGGACCCTGGGTTACAAGTTGTTTTATGCCTCATTCCATGCCCAATAAGCATGGGATGCCTTTGCCCAGCCGTGCTGTGGCCTGTAGATTGCAGAAAAACACGGGGCAAGGTTTGTTTGTGTGGTAGGCTCATGGGAAAAAGCCGTCCCATGAACCCTTGCAAAGGGTTGGGGAGAGCCTATATAAGGCTGCTTCCGTTGACTTCCGTCCTTCCCTTCCACCAGTTTTCCTATTCCATTCTATAATTCACAGTTTCTTTAATTAAACATTACATCATGACATAAGATTTACTTCAGTCCTGCCAACGTTTTCAAATTTGTACAGTTCTCACTTATATAAATCATAAATTTACTCCATTCTTTTGGGTACTTTGTCTCCTCCTGATTGCGAATTCTGTGTGTCAATTTAGCCATCTCAGCGTATTCAACCAACTTTATCTGTCAACGGCTCTATGGAGCATAAAGTAGGACATATGTAACAAGATTTGATGTTTTGTTGGTGGGTGTTGGTTGGTGATCTTAAATCTCAATAAAAATTATATATATATATATATATATATATATATATATATATATATATATATATGCAGGTTTTGGTGTCCTCGGGTGTCTTCCCGTGTAAAAGTTGGGGTGTCTAGGCGACGTTTCGACGAGGTCTCACTCGTCATCTTCAGGCTGGTGCTTTCGGCTTCTTGTTACTGGAACAGAGCAGGATCTCAGTGTTTGAGTTCCTATAAATACTGTAGAGGGGGTGTGGTGTATAGCCTCCAATGTTCTGGGCAGAGAGGAAGTTCCCAGGCTAGTGTGCCTTTTCTTCTTTTGTTCCTTAATTACTTGAGAGATATCTTGAGTGATTTCTTGAGTGATATCCTGAGTACCACTTAGGTGGGTCATTAGGTGTGGATTAGTTGTTAAAGTCTTTGTGTCTTGACCTCTTGAACTTTGTGAAGAGTTTTCCTGAGAAGATGGCTGTACTGTACTTAGTTGTGCTCTGGCTTGGCTTCGTGTATAGGGGCGAGCTGTGGTTTTGTGGCTTGTGTCAGCCAGATCTGTGTAGGGATTGCAGGGGGGTGCAGCATCCGGAGGTGCCACCATGGATTGGCTACTGGATGGTGTCTGTAATTCATCTGTGGAGAGGGTCTGGGTTTGGGTCTGGTGTGGTTGATTGGTGTTGGCGTTCTGTGTGCCTCTGGATCTGGTGTCAGTTTTTGTGGGGAGGGCTAATTTCCAGATGTCTGGCAAGCGGGATGTGTCGTCACGCTTGTTCATGTTGTGAGGGTGTTTCTCTATCTCGATGGCTTCCATGATTATTCTCTTGTGGTGATGTTCCGTGTTAAAGAGCAATTTGGAATCTGCAAAATTAATTTCGTGTCCTGTTTCTTTCATGTGTTGGAAAAGAGAGGAAGTTTTTTCTTCTTTTTTGACGGCATTCTTGTGTTCTGCGATACGTGCATTTATTCGTCTGTTTGTTTGTCCAATGTACGTGGCTGGGCAGACTTTGCAGGGTATTTCATAGATCCCTTGGTTTTCCAACTGGATTTTATCCTTGGGGTTTCTGAGGATATTGGCTATTTTTTGGTTGGTGCAAAAGGCTGTAAAAACTTCCATCCAGTAGCCAATCCATGGTGGCACCTCCGGATGCTGCACCCCCCTGCAATCCCTACACAGATCTGGCTGACACAAGCCACAAAACCACAGCTCGCCCCTATACACGAAGCCAAGCCAGAGCACAACTAAGTACAGTACAGCCATCTTCTCAGGAAAACTCTTCACAAAGTTCAAGAGGTCAAGACACAAAGACTTTAACAACTAATCCACACCTAATGACCCACCTAAGTGGTACTCAGGATATCACTCAAGAAATCACTCAAGATATCTCTCAAGTAATTAAGGAACAAAAGAAGAAAAGGCACACTAGCCTGGGAACTTCCTCTCTGCCCAGAACATTGGAGGCTATACACCACACCCCCTCTACAGTATTTATAGGAACTCAAACACTGAGATCCTGCTCTGTTCCAGTAACAAGAAGCCGAAAGCACCAGCCTGAAGATGACGAGTGAGACCTCGTCGAAACGTCGCCTAGACACCCCAACTTTTACACGGGAAGACACCCGAGGACACCAAAACCTGCATTCCTGTACCCGTGAAAATCTACGAAAGCAAATATATATATATATATATATATATAGGCTGCTTCCCCTGGAGCTCATTTCCATTTTGCCTTGAGAGCTTTCTGCCCACCCATCCTTGGGTTTAAGCCATCACTGAGCAATTTTGGGTCATTGGTTGACAGGGCTGGAAAATATTTTTTCCACTCTCAACCTGATGGGCACTTGGTTGGGGTTTATTTTTCACTTTTACCTCAGTGAAATTATGGCCTTCCTTTGTTAGGCAAAGAATGTTGTTTGTATGAAGGTGGAAATGGCATTGGGCAGGATTAACATAGTATAAAAGGTAAAGGGACCCCTGACCATTAGATCCAGTCGTGGACGACTCTGGGGTTGGGGCACTCATCTCGCTTTATTGGCCGAGGGAGCCGGCGTACAGTTTCCGAGTCATGTGGCCAGCATGACTAAGCCACTTCTGGTGAACCAGAGCAGTGCACGGAAACGCCGTTTACTTTCCCGCTGGAGCGATACCTATTTATCTACTTGCACTTTGACATGCTTTCGAATTACTAGGTTGGCAGGAGCAGGGACCGAGCAATGGGAGCTCACCCCATCATGGGGATTCAAACTGCTGACCTTCTGATCGGCAAGCCCTAGGTTCAGTGGTTTAGACCACAGCGCCACCTCCCCCATAAGGGGGCCTAAGGGGAGGATTGACCATGGCCCCCCGAAGCTTGGTGTTGGGGTATCTGCCTGGTAGGAATCTGCATCCTGGTCACGCAGTGAGACCTTGCTTGCTTGGCTTGCACCACAACAAGGTTCAACACTGGCCGGATTAGGTTTGGACTGGTCCAAACCTGGTGGATCCATCCCATCAACGTGGGGTTTGTGGAATGATTAACTGATCCTGCCATCGTGCCATGCCAACCCTTATCCTGCCTGCTGCTGTCAATATTTTGCTTGATTTTATTTCATCACCGTTGTACAGTCTTGTTATTTTGCTGCTCTCATGGGTCACATAATGTGCCTGCCTGGGCAAAAGGACACTTCATTTTCACAAGTGAAGAGAAGAGAGTATATTGTAGAAAATCCTGGACCTCCTTATAAAACAAAATACATCCAATTGAATATTAGAAAAAGACTAAGCTTGTTTTCTATGTGGAGGGTACTAACAACAACAACAACAACCAGAGAAGCACTGAAGTATGTGAACCAACAGTCTGAAGTGGTACAATCTGCAAGCTGGCAGCTCCCTGCAATCTAGGTGCACGTCATAACCCTGCCAGATACATGCTGTTATGTGTTAAATCCCCCATTTGGTTTTGCTCCCACTCGTGTGTTATGTAGAATAAATGAAGCATACTCCCAAAATTCTGTTTTGGAAATGAGATGAGCAAAAACAGGCCAGTGCCTATAAATCCACTATATTCTATAGAACATTCCTTTCAAAATAGTTGCTAACTTTTTCCAGATGCAAACTGGCTTATTTAGATGCTTGTTTGAGAAATATTTACATCTTGGCTCCTTGCCATGTGTTTCCTGGCTGCCTATGTATCCCTACAGCTCTTACCTTTCCAATATTATTTTCCCATTGCCATAGCAATATTCATGTATGATTTCCCTTCTGATGCTATCATTGCTGCCACATCTAAAACAATTATCTTCTCTTGGTCCACTAGTTCACCTTCTGACAATACAATGGAGGCACTGTTGTGAATCATTACTCCTAGTTATCATTTGCTATTAACCTAAAGGAATTGACACGAGCCTGTAAAAATGGAAGGGAATCATGGTTGTTGGAGAGAGTTACCCTAACTTTTTAAGTTCAGACATTCGTGAGCCTTGTGCCCATGTGCTTTGTACCTGCACCACCCCCTCACACCTAAGAAGGCTCCAGATTGCAGACTATTGGAGATATCATCTGTAGAATGAAAGAAAGGACACTCACAGCATCTCTTGTCCATCTCGAAACTAAGGGAAGTGCAACAAAAATCCTTCCTCCCACCCATGGAAATTTCAACCCCAAATCCCCCCTTGCTGATATTTGAACACAATTTATTTATTGATGATTTGCTGGAGAATGGTTAGAATCCTGACTTGTTCTGATTCTGGTAACCATAGCAGTCCAGATTAGAGGTTATGGAAAACAGTGGACTCAGCTATACAGATGCAAATAATACGTTTTAAATGTGTTGTAAAGTGCAATTTGACACTAGATGGCAACAGTGAGCTAGGCCAAATTCAATGTATTTTTCAAACCTTTTTTTAAAAAAAGCATTTTCACAGTGGTTTTTTTTTTATGTGTGTGTAGATTCCACCAGCGTCTCAGTTACAGCGGCATGATGGATCAAAGTGCACTAAGGAAGGAGGAGCGAGGAATGTTCAGATGACGTGTACAGGAGCAAGGCTGAGACTGCCGGCATTTTGACTTAATAAACTGGCTAATGTGTATCCAGGTCTACTTTCCCTTTGTATGAACCTCTTGTCTGTGCAACAACATGTTGCTTACAGAATCCATTTTTCCTTTCTGCTACTGCTTTTTTGGCTTCCATTGGCCCTGCTTTCCCAACCTTGATAGTACCACTACCTGTTTTTCCCTCACACCCAACTGAGCCACCTATTCACTGTCAGTGGATTCTGACTTCATCTTACTCTCAACTTCTGCTACTCTCCTGATCCAGGCAATGCGACCCATCTCTCTGGAATCGTGGTATGCAAGTGAGTAAAAAAAAAAAAAGGCAATCCTTGTAGGCAGGGTATCTGTAAGCTTTGGCCCCAAGAAATGGATTTTTCAGGACTATGAAAAATTGCAACAATCTCCTCCTGAGACATCCACAAACGTGCAACCTGAAGAGCTTGAGCATTTATTTATCTGGATGCATTGTCTGCCTTCTCCCGGGAGGCTGAGCTCGTGAGTTACTGGATCATTCATTTTGTTGTGCTCCCATCCAATCCTTACTGCAGGGTGACTTGCTAAGTCTGTATCAACATAAATACCTGGTTTCAAGGTCACTTAAAGGTCACACATAAAGGGCCTTTCTTGTTGTCCATTATATTTTTCCGTAATGTATAGCCAAAGTCTATAGCACCTGAACATCCATCTTTCAGCAGATAACCTTCGACAGTGAAACATTTGCTTATTATGACACTTGAAAGCTACTATTCCAGGAACACCTTGACATTCTGTTTTCTACAATAATGATGATCAATAAAGATGACAAGGAATTGTGCTATAGGAAACTAGGCTTTATAGAAATCTATTATTTTCTTCCATTGCTCATCAATCATAAGGTTAGATACAGTAGACTCATAGCTTGTTTATGTACCTCAAACACTTTTTCTGTCATGAGTATATTTTCTACACTCAATTTGTACAGACATGCCACACCAACTATTTGACCACATATTTAATGCATGGGAATAACCTTGATGTTGCTAGTTGCCTCTAAAGTTATTTTAAAGCACCAAATCCACAAGAGGCACAATAAAGTTAATGATTTGGTCAATACACTTACAAGGAAGATGGCATTTCTACAGCAGAAATAACTGGGTGACTGATAGCATCCAAGGATGTTTTCCCCTCAAACTATTAAGCCATCTTCATTTTTAAAAATAACTTAGAGAGATGAAACAGCATTGATTTCCTTCCCCCCGCCTCTTATAGAAAAGAAAATAACAAAAGTATGAGTTCCATACATGCTTGGTAATGTATAGCAACTGGAGGAAATACATTCCCTGGGTTTGGGACAAAGGGAGGTGGGGGAGACACTGGCCCAACATTTAGTACATTAAGTCCAAGTAAAATATATAAAAATATTGCATCTCTAATGAAGACTTACCAGCATGTCTTATATACATACTTAATTAGGAATGCAAGAATTTGCCTATAGAGTTCTCAGTTTTATTTTTTGCTTTCTGTGCATTTTTTTCTGCTGCTTTCCCTTGTAAAGATTATCCTGATCAAGTATATTTATATTTGCTTTGAATTTTCAATTAGCTAAAATATGGAGTCAGCTCAAGTCCTCTTTGGGACATTTCCCTCCACATGACTGTAACTGTGTGGAGAAAGAAAGTGTGGCTGAGATAACTGATACCACCTCTGTTGTTGCATTCCTGCTCCCCACCTACCACTAAAACATCAGAAGAGAAGGGTCTGTGCATGTAGAGTCCCCATTATTTTGAAACCCTGATCATGATATAAATATCAGAGGGAGCCTACTGCTATAGAGCTAGAGCAAGGTTGCCTCTTCAGGCCTTCCACTTCCAACAGATGAATGGCAGGAGTGAGGCTCACAGGAACACATTGATGAGACCATGGATGTGCCCTCACTCTATTCCTGCATGTGATTGTTATTGTGTGCAGGCAGAGATGCGAGGAAGAATTTTGATTCAGTGTGCATTTAAAGGCAAACTTTCCAAACACTTTCAGAAACAGTATGCAAACAAAAACATAGCCACCGCTCAAAATTCACATTTCCACAGATTTTGCAATGCAGTTCTCCAGTACAGAAATGTGTACAAAATTGCATATGCTGGGCTAAAATGTGCAAATAAATACATATATTAGAGAAAATAGCATACAAAATGCATTATATTAGGGGAAATTGCTTTGCAAAAATGTGCAAAAATCCACACTCAAATGCTGAAATTCTCACCAGCATAGGATGGCATGGGCCACTTCCACAGTGGATCAGCTCAGTTGCATGCCTGGTTCACCGCACTCAGCTTGAATTCATGTTTCTCCACTTAATATCTCATCCAGCAGTGAGTGCCCAAGCTCTACCTTCCATGTAGGTTGTGTTTCTTTATTCTAATAATTATATGAAGGGGCTAATGCTTATATTCAGTTTTACTAGGTTCCCCTCTTTCTCTGGATTACATTGCGTGTGGGAAGCAGATTTGGGTGATACTCTGGATGAAACTGTTTTGAATAAAACCTAGTACACTTAGCCATTTCCCTCTCCATTCAAGAGAATTCCTTCAAAACAGTCCATAGATGGAACCATACACCCGTGTGTACAAGAAGATCTCCGAATAACCCGTGTTCAGCTGACAATTCAATGTGGAAAGAATTCTGTGATGATAGGAAGTTTCAAAACTACTGATGTAAGTATCAGCCTGATACAATAAAAAGCCATTTGTTCTTAAACATAAAACAAGACTCGACATTAAACAATATAACAAGTGATATGGTCCTTTCCACTTTCAAACTGACTCTAGGCTTTATATCTCTTTCTAGTTAGTTCAGTCAACGGTAGTTTTTGTCATGCTTTTATTTTAAGGCTACAGTTGTATTAAAGATGAATCATTAATATTGATTATCAAGGAGGTATAATGTTGCAGAGTGTGTCTTTGAGGATTTCAAGAGAGGGAGCTGTCTGTCATTGTAGCATCAGATGTGAGGCGTGCAATGCAGATACCTGGAAGATTTTAAAGGAAACCTAGAAACTTGGTATGCATCTCACTCTCCAACTCCCTGAAGAGAGAAACATTTCCTGCTCAATTAAGGTTCCTGACATCATAAAAAAGACTTGTGCAGAATAAAATTGCACTGTGGTTGTAATGGGATGGAACTGGAAGTCAAATGTATTACCTAATTACAGGGCCTGGACATTGTTATACAGTGTTTATTATATGTTACCGTTACATTGGCTTAAGTGATAAAACTTTAACAAGGGGAAGAGTATTTCCATTTTGTCTTTTCCCTACAGACCATGTTAAGACACTGATATATTAAAAAGAAAGGAGGTGGGCACGTATTGGCCAACATCATCCTTCCTCACACACTCAAAGCAAACTTTTTTTGCAGCTGCAATACAAATATTATATTTAGTTTGTTCACTGTTTAGTCAAGCATGAGGAACATTTTCTTATTTGGGATTTTTACTTTCAAAATAGCCAGGATAATTATCATTTTTTCTATGAGACCTGAGCTCTTTATTGATCCTTTTCATGCCCATGGTCACATTCATGGTCTTCTGTCAGGTCTTTTTCTGCTCTTGGGCTGCTTCACACATGCATGCAAATCATTTTATTTCCCTGTACACTTCTCTGTTGTTCTCTCCTGCATCTCAGACACAATACCAGGGATGGAAGGATCTATCCATTCTTGTTATCTTGGTTTCTCATTTTTTAAAGTCATGAATTCAGTTCCCTACATTTCTGCTGCAATATGTGATTAAGAAAAACTCATGAAAATTCTTCAGAATTTTAGTGTGGTTTTCTCCTAAGAAACATATTTTTGTATGTAGTTTTGACTAATGAAACACATTTTTGCAAGAATTTCTCCTAATGTGATGCAATTTGTTATTATTAGTGATTATATATTATCACTAATATATTCATTTTAATGCACATTTCCCTCCCCCCAACATTTTTGTAAACATCCTTTGATTGGAAAAAAAATTCAAAATTCACAAAACTGTGATTTGTTGTGTTTCACTTTTCATATTTTTTTGGAAAGTACAACTTTGAGAAAATCTTTGTTACCCCCACACCTACTCAGCACACCCTGAATTGACTTCTCAGCTTGATTCTGAGAAGTTGGGAGTCCCCTGCAGGCTTGCCACTACCAATCCAGAGATCCCCAGTCACAACACTGCCCCTTTCCTGGTGAACACAGCACTGCCACTGCCACTGCCACGAGGGCACAACTGCAGCTCTGCCCCTCTCTATTTTTTTTTTTAAGGATTATTTTATTTGAAACATTTCTATTCCACTCTTCATTGCAAAACACAATTCTGTAATGGGTAACAATAAAGCATGCATAAAACAAAATGATAAATATCAACACAAAGCAATACTGATCAGTTAAAACAGCCAATCTGACATTATGCTTCTGCAAAAGCCTGGGTGAATAATCAGATCAACAACATCAGCATCAGTTACAACGCAGAAGGGAAGGCAAGACAACTTTCTTGCATTGCAGCTGCTCTTACCTTGTAGTTGGCTGTGTTTCACTGTTGTTCTGGTTGGTCTGGGGACACCAAGTGAGGCATGTTATGGATAGCATATAGCCAGGACAACATGCAAATCAACCCACAGAGTTACCCTATGAGACATTGCTAGTTAGAAAAGCCAATTTGCCATTGAAAAGCACAGTATAAAGACAGAGTATGAACCACAAACAAGTACAGCACCCTAAGAGCTGTTCCCAGTGTGAAGTCAGTGTGGTGTAGTGGTTAAGAGCTGTAGACTAATAATCTGGTGAACTGGGTTCGCTTCCCCGCTCCTCCACATGCAGCTGCTGGGTGACCTGGTGTGATGGCCTGGGATTCCGATTCAGAGGATGAACCAGAGGAATCCCAGCCTGCACAGGAGTCCCCGCCTCCAGGGCCGGCTGAACTGGGGCAAGGCCTAGATGCTGAAGAGCCTGCACCTGTGACAGAGCATCAGGAGCTGGCCCCAGGTGAAGCCCTTCTGGCCCCAGAGGGGCTTGACGACTCAGTGGCCACAGGTGAGCCTCCTCCAGGGCCCAGTAACCCTTCGGCCTCTCCTGATCTGCAGAGGCTTAGGGCAGAGAGGCGAAGGGAACTGGTTGCCCCCAGGAGGAGTGCTCGCCTTAAGGCCAGAGGAGGCGGGGCTCCTGGGGGTCGGGACCGCCCCCGGCCTTAGAAGAGAATAAAAGCCCAGTCAGCCTGGCCCCAGGTTGCGGGAGCAACGTCGTTGTTGGCTTTGGACCTTCCTGTGTTCCTGATCCCTGCTTGGCCTCCTGTTCCTGACTATCCGGTGTTCCAGTTCCCAGCTCGGCCTCCTGTTCCAGCGTACCTGTTCTCCGCCCGGCTCCCCGGCTTGGACCTCGCCCCTCTTCGTGTGGACTCTGCTTACACCCACGGTACCTTCCCCCGGGACCAGCACAGTTTGCTCCCGCCACACCCGCACTCCCCCTTCGTTGGGGTGCGTTCGGGAAGAGCCAGAGGCCATGGCTGACCAGGCGGCTGCGCTGGTGGCATTGGCCCAGGAAAACCAGGCCTTGACCCACACCGTTCAGCAGCTAAGCGATGTGGTTGCGGCGCTTCAGCAGCGGTTGGAAGCCTTTCCAGATCCTGGGGCCGACGCCCTAGCTCCAGGCAAGTACCCAGTGGCCTTGCCAGAGAAATTTGATGGGACCCAGGCCAGTTTTCCCATGTTCCTCGCCCAGGCCAAGTTGTACATTCAGGGGCGAGCCCGGAACTTCCCTGACGACCGCACCAAGGTGCATTTTTTAATCAGTTTGTTAAAGGACCAGGCGGCCAAGTGGGCTTTGCCGCTGCTCCGGCAAGACTCTCCTTTGCTAACGGACTATGTGGGGTTTTGTAACCACTTAGAGACTGCGTTTGGTAACCCACTGAAGGAGAGCCAAGCCAATCGGGCGATTCGTCGGTTGAGACAGGACAAGTCCACAGCCGCCGCCTACGCCACAGAATTTCGGCTGTTGGCACAAGACTTGTCTTGGAATGACTCTGCACTACGGGACCAGTATCTTGAGGGACTGTCGGACGAGATACTGGACCAGTTGGCCATGATGGATCGTCCCACCACACTGGATACCCTCATTCAGCGGAGCCTGCAGATAGACGATCGGTTGGAGGACCGTCGCCAGACCCGGGACCGCCAGCACTCCCGACTCCTGGCGCCAGTCCTTCCCAGCAGGTCCACGCCCACAGCCGAGTTGCCAGTCGAGCCAACGCCGCTCGGGGCTGCGCGACCTCGGCTCTCCCCCTCGGAGAAGTCGCGGCGTCGGGAGGGGAACCTGTGCCTTTACTGCGGTGGGGGTGGACATTACGCCCGTTCCTGTCCCGAGAAGCTACCAGTCGCAGGGAAACCGCCAACCTCGGTAGCCGAAGGCCCTAGCAACGTGGGGTCCCAAACCATGCAAGAAGGGCCCTCACCAGTAGAATTGCGACATCTCATGGTACCGGTGCGTCTCTACCCTCCAGGTGGGCCCTGGATTCTTACCCACGCTTTGGTAGATTCGGGGGCAACCCGCTCCTATATGGACGCTGCCTTTGCCGCGCATCATCAGGTGCCACTTCAGAACAAACCAGAACCGGTACAGGTGGAGGCAATTGACGGACGGCTCCTGCGTTCGGGTGCCGTCACTCGGGAGACCCAGCCCTTGGTCCTGTGTCTCCAGCAGCACCGGGAGGTGCGAACCTTGGACATTGCCTCCATGCCCCGGTTCCCCCTGGTGCTCGGAATGGACTGGCTAGAGGCTCACAACGTTCAGATTGACTGGGTCAAACGGACCGTACACTTCCCAGATCCGTGTTCCCATGCTCAGTCGCAGATGCTAGCGGCCGCACCCACGGAGGAGGCAGCACCCACGCTCCCAGCCGTGTACCGGGACTACCAAGACGTGTTCGAGGAACGGGGGGCAGACCAGCTGCCGCCGCATCGGTCTTTTGACTGCGGCATAGACCTCCAGCCCGGAGCGCCCCTACCGGTGAGTCGCTTATACTCTCTAACAGAGCCAGAGCGTGAGGCTTTGCAGGACTTCTTGCGCAAGAACCTGGAGCGTGGGTTCATTAGGCCTTCCACCTCGCCTACTGCGGCACCAGTGCTCTTTGTTAAGAAGAAATGTGGGGAACTCCGTCCTTGCCATGATTACCGAGCCCTGAACAAAATCACCATCCCAGACCGGTACCCCTTGCCCCTTATTTCGGAGTTGCTGGAGCGGGTGCAAGGGGCACAGGTGTTCACCAAGCTGGACCTCCGGGGGGCCTACAACTTGATTCGGATCCGAGCCGGGGATGAGTGGAAGACAGCGTTTGGGACCCGGTACGGGCAGTTCGAATACTTGGTTATGCCTTTTGGTTTATGCAACGCGCCTGCTGTGTTCCAACGCTACATCAACCACGTGTTCCAGGATTTGTTAGATAAGTACGTGGTGGTGTACTTGGATGACATACTGGTTTACTCCCGTGACCCGGCTCGCCATGAGGGACATGTCCGGACCGTGCTGCAGCGCTTGCGTGAGCACCGTTTGTACGCAAAGCTCAGCAAGTGCGAGTTCCATCAGCGGACTGTGGACTTCCTTGGTCACCGGCTCTCTCCAGATGGGGTGCAGATGGACCCTGGGAAGGTGGCAGCGGTTCGAGAATGGGCGGCACCCCGGAACCGCAAGGACCTACAGCGTTTCCTGGGGTTCGCCAACTACTACCGGACCTTCATCGCAGATTATGCTCATCGCACCACCCCGTTGACCCGGCTACTGCGCCCAAAGACGCCGTTTTCCTGGGACGAGGAGGCAGAGGAGGCGTTCCAGGGGTTGAAGGCCTGTTTCCAGAGGGCGCCGATCTTACAACATCCTGACCCCTCTCGACCCTTTGTGGTGGAGACCGATGCCTCCAGTACGGCTCTCGGTGCCGTCTTGTCTCAACAGAATGGACCTGAAGCGCCACTCTTGCCCTGTGCCTTCTATTCCCGCCAGCTCCTACCAGCGGAGCGTAACTATACTGTGTGGGAGCGGGAACTACTGGCCATCAAGGTGGCCTTTGAGGTCTGGCGCCACCATCTTGAGGGGGCACGACATCCGGTGGAGGTGAGAACCGACCACCGGAATCTGGAGTACCTCCAGACCACCCGCAAGCTGAACCAAAGACAGATCCGGTGGGCATTGTTCTTTTCCCGGTTCCAGTTCCGGATCCGCTATATCCCTAGCTCTCAGAACCAGAAGGCAGATGCCCTGTCCCGGAAACCTGAAGACAACGCAGACACGGTACAGCAAGCAGAACCCACCACGATCCTACCTCCAGCTGCGTTCCTGGCCACCCAGGAGGCGGAACCACTGCAGGCTCGGGTGCGGGAACAGCAGCGGGTCGACGCTTGGGCCCAGGAACGACTCCGGGAGCTGGCTGAAGGGTCCAGCCCACAGTATCCGGGGCTGGTCCTGCATCAGGGCCTTCTGCTGCACCACGGCCGTCTGTACATCCCGCCAGGGCCACTGCGGCTGGAGGTTCTCCGGATGGCCCATGATGCCCCAGCAGCGGGGCACTTTGGACGGTATCGGACCACCCATCTGGTCAGTCGTGAGTTTTGGTGGCCCCGCCTGAAGGCCGACGTGGCTCGCTACGTTGCTGGTTGCGATGTCTGCCGGCGCGCCAAGGGTCCTACCGGGCGACCCCCCGGCCTACTTCAGCCATTGCCAGTTCCACCGCGCCCTTGGCACACGGTTTCGTTGGACTTTGTAGTGGACTTACCCCCGTCTCGTGGCTGTACCTGCCTTCTAGTGTTCTCCGACCATTTCACCAAGATGGTGCACTGCACCCCCTGCCCATCTGTACCCACAGCCAAGGAAACCGCTCAGCTGTACCTTCAGCATGTCTTCCGCCTGCATGGCCTACCAGAGCGCGTGGTGTCAGACCGGGGCGTTCAGTTCACATCCCGGTTCTGGCGAGCATTACACCAGACCCTCGGGACAGAGGTCTGCCTCTCGTCAGCCTACCACCCACAGACCGATGGCCAGACGGAACGGGCGAACGCGGTGCTGGAGCAGTACCTCCGGTGTTACTGCAGCTACCAGCAGGATGACTGGGTCGACCACCTGGCATTGGCGGAGTTCGCCTACAACAACGCGGTGAATGCATCCACCCAGCAGACCCCGTTCCAGGCCAGTTACGGTTATCATCCACGGCTGTTTCCAGATGTGCTGCCGGCATCCGCGGTCCCGGCGGTGACGGAGTGGCTTCAAGAGCTCCAGTCCCAGCAACAGCTTTTGGTGGAGCAACTGCACCAGGCCAAGGAAGCGTACAAAGCCCAGGCCGACCGCCACCGCCAGGTGGGGCCGGAACTTCGCGTCGGTGACCTGGTTTGGCTCTCCACTCGCCACCTCCACCCCTCTCGACCTTCGCGGAAGTTGGACGCCCGCTTCACCGGCCCGTTCCCTATCGTGGACCAAGTCTCTCCTGTAGCATTCCGTCTCCGGTTACCCGCAACCCTGAAGGTTCACCCGGTCTTCCACAGGTCCCTGCTGAGTCCAGTGGCCCCACCCGACGAGTTCCACCCGAACCGTCCCCGTCCGCAGCCAGTGTTGGTTCAGGGAGAGCCTGAGTATGAGGTGGAACGCATCCTGGACTCCCGATACCGCAGGGGAAAGCTGCAGTATCTCATTGACTGGAAGGGGTATGGACCGGAGGACCGTTCCTGGGAACCAGCGGCCAACGTCCACGCACCTGCCTGCCTCCGAGAGTTCCATGCGACGTACCCCGGCAAGCCGGGTCCGGACCCTCGGTTGAGGGGGGGGCCTGGGAGGGGGGATGGTGTGATGGCCTGGGATTCCGATTCAGAGGATGAACCAGAGGAATCCCAGCCTGCACAGGAGTCCCCGCCTCCAGGGCCGGCTGAACTGGGGCAAGGCCTAGATGCTGAAGAGCCTGCACCTGTGACAGAGCATCAGGAGCTGGCCCCAGGTGAAGCCCTTCTGGCCCCAGAGGGGCTTGACGACTCAGTGGCCACAGGTGAGCCTCCTCCAGGGCCCAGTAACCCTTCGGCCTCTCCTGATCTGCAGAGGCTTAGGGCAGAGAGGCGAAGGGAACTGGTTGCCCCCAGGAGGAGTGCTCGCCTTAAGGCCAGAGGAGGCGGGGCTCCTGGGGGTCGGGACCGCCCCCGGCCTTAGAAGAGAATAAAAGCCCAGTCAGCCTGGCCCCAGGTTGCGGGAGCAACGTCGTTGTTGGCTTTGGACCTTCCTGTGTTCCTGATCCCTGCTTGGCCTCCTGTTCCTGACTATCCGGTGTTCCAGTTCCCAGCTCGGCCTCCTGTTCCAGCGTACCTGTTCTCCGCCCGGCTCCCCGGCTTGGACCTCGCCCCTCTTCGTGTGGACTCTGCTTACACCCACGGTACCTTCCCCCGGGACCAGCACATCTTGGGCCAGTCACACTTCTCTGAAGTCTCTCAGCCCCACTCACCCCACAGAGTGTTTGTTGTGGGGGAGGAAGGGAAAGGAGAACGTTAGCTGCTTTGAGACTCCTTAGGAATATCAAATCTCTTCTTCTTCTTCTTCCTCCCTTTATCAGTCAGTAGTAGCGCAGCAGTCAGTTTATTGCACTATCAAGGCATGATCTGTGAATGCATATGTTTAGGCTTGCAGTGTCAATATTTTAAAAGTATGTCTGAGAAATTACATATTAGCCACTGTCAATAAGCCTAATGAGACTCAGTTTATACTTTAATGTTATAGATTTTCCATTGTAGAACTCTCAAATGTGTAATTAAAAGGTAATTCCAGTATTTTTAGACCTCTCGAATGTATAATGAAGTCAAAGTACCTGCCACATTCCATTAAAGCATAAATTATACAGGTGTGGGGATGGATAGTAATATCTGCACAAAAATGATAGCTTTTTTAAAAAGGCATATTCAATGTCTCAAATAGAAAGCAGCACCTGAGGCTTTCTCCCTCATCATTTTTGTAACAACAATTTTTTAGAAAACTAAACAAATACAATTCTCATATCAAGTGTCAAGACACTTCAAGATAAAATAATAATGATAGTGCTATAAACCTTTGGAAATGAAATTGTATAATGGGAGGGATGATAAAATCCTGATTATAGTATGAGTGTGACATTATAATTATCAGTGTGAGAGATACTGGCTGTGACAATAAGAGAATTTGTGAAGAAGGACTGGGTATGAAAAGTGCATACATAATTTGCAATTCATGGCACTGCTGCTATTCATTATAGTACATCCTGCTCATTTGATTATAATATATAATTTTAAACTGTGCTTGGAGACTGGCACATCCAGAGATGGTAACTGCAGGTACCTGGTTTTCAGACTAGATCAACCTAGCAACCCTTCATTGAGAACAATGGTGATGGCAGGCAGGATTACCTCAAAGACACCTTGCCCACCTTTACCAGCATTCACCTGCAATCTGTAGTTATAATGGGCTGCTACGTGTATTCTAAATTGCACACCCAGACTGAAGAGATGTAGAATCAAGTTTCATAGAAGTGGTTTGTGCACATATCCAATGGCATGAAAACAATTGCCTTGGAATGATATGAATATGTAGGGCAAAGGTGGATTTCAGTGTGGTGGAAATGATTTGAGCACACATTCATATTAATCCAGTTTCCAAGGCACTTGTTGTCTGGGCAGTCTGCTGCCTCGTATCTAATAGATATGGGTTATACCCAACAGCACCCAAGCAGATGGCAGCTTGCCCAATGGCTCTTTCCCATCACCTCCTGTATCTGCAGAACTGAATCTCCAGAGAGACAGAAGGATGAACCTACTGAACATTGTGAATTGTTTCTGCAGTGGGAGAGGGGACTTCCCCAAAAGCAGATGTAGGAGTCATGCACCACTGCGGCCCCATACGACATAGCCCACAATGTTTGGTAAGGCACCCATGGCTTTCTGGAGAGGCTTTTATTTGAGGGACCGGTTGTGGTACTGGAGGCTGCAGAGGGTAGGAGGGTAAGGCAAAGATCTGTTGCTGAAGCCTGTCTTCCACTTTTGCAATGTTGGATACAACCCACATACATTAAGTAGGAAGAAGATCACTGAAATTATTTCAGGTAATCCTTGGTGGAGAGAGAGAACTCGGTTCTTTAACAAGGGAGAATTTGTGGGGACTTATGCAGTCATACCAAGGACTACTGTCGTCCTGTAGGCTGCCTAAGTGGCAGTAAGTAAATAGGCAAAATATACATATTTAAATAAATTCTAAATATAATATAGATATTTGTTTCTTTGTTTTAAAAAGTGATGTAGAGACAATTCCTTGCAGAAAGTAGTTTGAGAAATACAGCCATGGGCAAACCACAAACAGGCATGCATTGTCCATTGCTCAATGCATTGTCCAGTACCCATTTCAGCGAAGGATATGCACTGGAGCTTCAATGGAGATGGAGGCTCCATCCTTTCTTGCTTCTCAGCTGGGTCCTGATTTAGACAGGTGCTTCCAGAAGGTCCTCTCTCCTGAGCAGACACACGTACAACTAGCCAGGCTTTTTGTTGGGAGCCTTGAAGCACCTGCCTGTGGTGCTATCATCTCTGCTTCTGTGGCCCTGAGGGTGACGAGGAGGGTGGGAGAGCTGGACAGGAACCCAGGCAACCAGCAACCAGTGTGTAGACCTGTGCCTTGAAGTTGGGTCACTGGCAGAGTTGGGGTTTGTTTGGGGAATCCTGTTCCTCTTGCTCCTCTAAGGATACTCTCATCTTCAAGGTCTGGGCAGGGCTCAACTGTGACACCCATTTTCAGATAAATGTTATTGCTAGGGGTGCTTAAGAAATTAATTCATTTCAAGTTCTGATACAAACTAACCTTATCAATTAGAGTAATTGTGTAAATGGAACTTAGTTACCAGCAGCTTTCACGTTTCCTGATTATTCTAACAGTGTTCTGAGCTGGGAAATATATCAAAAATATTTAAAATGCAGATTTTGAAAGAAAACATATAGAAACTTGTATGTTGAGAGAAAATACATGTAAAATGTTTACTTAAATATGATTTTTGTACAGGTTTTTATTCTTTTTTTAAAACAAACAAACACTAATTAATGGAGTAGACACAGTGAACAAAGTGACACAGTTTGGAAACAGTGATTTCCCCATCTCTAAATATGCTTGTTTGCTATTCAGTCTATTGCAAAAGTCTATTCCTAGGTATTTTCAGAGACATCATATACTGACATTTATAAATATAGAC
Organism: Podarcis erhardii; assembly: GCF_964252035.2. Classification (NCBI taxonomy): domain Eukaryota; kingdom Metazoa; phylum Chordata; class Lepidosauria; order Squamata; family Lacertidae; genus Podarcis; species Podarcis erhardii. The sequence goes on along the minus strand of NC_138508.1, from coordinate 103,000,293 downwards.
CACTAGAAAAATAGGAATTAGGGTTATTAGATATATTTGAAAAATCAGAAATATTGGCTAATTAAAACTTCCTCACATTGTAATTTAAGTCCCTTGTTCCATTTTTTAAAAGTGGACAAATTGCATTATTTTGTAATGGAATGTTTTTCAGTAATCACCCTCTGAAGCAATGAAAATAACTGCTAATTCCCACAATTGGATCCATTTATTGAAATCTCTGCTGCAACTCTATTGACTTCAGTAGAGCTACACTGAGGATAAATAAGCTCATTGCACCAGTAGCACATTTGCTTCTAACAGACATGAAAATTCTTTTGCAGCTGTTAAGACTGCTGCTTGGAATGTTGAATCTGAATCTCTACATTCTTTGGTGGAAGCTGGAATGTTGTAGAAGCAAAGAGATTGAGCATGTTTTTAGACTGTCTGTATTTTCAAGTGGGATTCACCCACATATTAGCAAATTTGGGTTGTGCAATCAAAATTGGCTTGGATCTCTTGAGCAGCAAGCATGCTTCCACCCTGAAACTGGATTCTTTGCCATAATGAAAGTGAAGGGGAAATGCATTGGAAAATGTGGGGTAGCATTTGCTTTGTGCAATGCCATCTTACTTACCTGCAAACAAACTGAAATGAATGCTTGGTAAATAGCCAACATAATTGCAAATCTCTGCAACCTCTTTTCAAACAAATGAGGATGATTGCTCAATAGAAGGATTTATATTGTACACGCAGGTCCAGCTTACCTATCTTTGGAAATTGTTTGCGTGTTGAGTTCCGCAGTGTCACCCCCCAAAAATTCACACAGCACACGTTCATTTTTGTTTTAGGTTTTTGGCATAATTTTTTGGCCACAACTTTATTGAAAATACAGAAAATGTGAGTGGTTGCTTAGGCATTGGTTAGACTATCTGTCCTTGCCCCCGAGGACAGAGCTGAAACTTCCGGGCTCCACCGGAAGCCAGCGTGGGAAACAAATGTTGGGGAGAAATGAGGCTGGGAAATCAGTCCAACACCTCTCACCCTCATGTTCCGGTGGGGCTTGCACGGCCCAAGCCCGGCTCCACGGACAAGGACGAAAGAATGGCAAGCCCCTGGATTCCTTTAACGGAATTCCCATTCGCATCATTTGGAGGGATAGGCACCTTACCCCTCCAAGAACCAATTTAACCAATGCCTAACCGCCAACCTTACAAGTTGTGACGATTTGCTACGCAGTAGGCAAAAACCAAATGGCAACAGCCAATCAGCCAAATGGCAAAATTCCTACCAGGCCCCCGCTCAAAGGCGAACGACCCCATGACAGGCATAGCAAGGTCAAAGAACCCAAGAACCACCCTATAAAAAGGGAGGGGGGGCGGGTGATCCGATGCAAAACGGCCAAGAGGACGTCCCCTAGTCCGACTCCTCAATTTATAGACTCTGACTCCTCCTCCAAAATTGCAACACCTAAAATTCCCCAGCAACCCACTTTAACCCCGTATCAGCTTGGGTTCTCCAAATTTTGCCTAATCATGATGGTGGCCTGCTCCCCAACCGCAACACGTGCTCTCTGTTAGTGAGAACACGCTTTGCGTGTTGAGTTCCGCAGTGTCACCCCCCAAAAATTCACACAGCACACGTTCATTTTTGTTTTAGGTTTTTGGCATAATTTTTTGGCCACAACTTTATTGAAAATACAGAAAATGTGAGTGGTTGCTTAGGCATTGGTTAGACTATCTGTCCTTGCCCCCGAGGACAGAGCTGAAACTTCCGGGCTCCACCGGAAGCCAGCGTGGGAAACAAATGTTGGGGAGAAATGAGGCTGGGAAATCAGTCCAACACCTCTCACCCTCATGTTCCGGTGGGGCTTGCACGGCCCAAGCCCGGCTCCACGGACAAGGACGAAAGAATGGCAAGCCCCTGGATTCCTTTAACGGAATTCCCATTCGCATCATTTGGAGGGATAGGCACCTTACCCCTCCAAGAACCAATTTAACCAATGCCTAACCGCCATGGAGCCCTCGGCTCACCGCCAAACCACTCACAGCCCCAGCCAAGACCTCAGCTTGACCACCACCGCACCTAACCAGGCTTCATTACCCGAAGCCGAAAGGTGCACGCCATCATCTCGAAATAAAATCGGCCGCTGAGAAGAAATTTCAGTATGAAAAATCACATCACCGCCCAGCTCCAAGACCTTTTTTGATACTGCGGTGTTGATGCGGCTTCTGGCTCTCTCAATGGCGGCCGGGCAACGACTGCCCCTCCAAGAGCGCCGTTGAAGCAGCCTCGACCAAAAGATTTTTGTTGCCGGCAACATAGCTTGCAGCGTCTCCAAGTCCATTAAAATGGTATCACGCAGTGAGCGACAGTTCCAAGAGACCAAGTCGTTCTCACCCAAGTGTACCACAATGGCCGACGGGGGTTCCTCCCATAGCAACTGCCTCCGAATCCGAGGCAGGAGCTCCGACCAGCGCATTCCCCTTCTGGACAGCCAAGACAAACGAATATGTCGAGGAAGGCCGAGACCAGGACCCATCTGCGACTGCCGCGCAGCGACACCAGCCCAATGGACGATGCTGTGCCCCATCATCCATATGCGGACAGCCGCCAAACCTAATATAAAATAAACAAAATAATGTGAGGTCCTTATTAACGGATATAACTTCTGAACGCTTTCGACTTCCAGCGACCCAAATTCTTTATTCTAGCTGCTGACAAGCCCCAATGTGCTGCCGAAGTGGCAGCCCCTATCCTGAATGAGTGTGGGGCAAAGTCAGTTGGCATGCCGCCACCCGCCCCGATTGCTTTCCGCATCACTTTCGCAAACTGCTGCCTTGAGAGGGGGGAACCATCCTCATGCCTAAGTAATGGGCCATCCCCAGGGGTACGAATAGACAGGTACCTCCTAACATCTTTTACCGGGCAAGGGCCCGCTTCCCCCGTAGCCGGGAGACGAAGGAGTGCACCCCTACCCTTCTGATCCGTCTTCGAGTGCCTTATTGTGATTTGAAGTTCCACAGGAGACAACCGGACGTCCTGCAACAAAAGGCCCCGAGTACGGCCATCCCTATGAACCTCAACCACAATTTCGCCCACTCTCAAGGCACCAAAAAAGGCGATTGAAAAGGCAGCTGAAAATAGGCGGGCCTCGTAGCCGGACCAGCACACCACCCGCAGCTTTCTGCGCATTACGCACAACATATCAAAGGATATGGGTAGTCGACTTGCTGGGCGGGGAGGGCAAAGTCTACTCCAACCCTCCAGGGCTTTGCGGACAATGAACTTCGCACAAGGATCCTTATCAAAGAATACCTTGCAGAAAAATGCTATAGCAGCAGCATGTATCCTAATCGTCTTAGCTGCCCTACCCAGCTGAAATAAATGTGCTAAATAACACAACACCTGCGAAGATGTGGGCGAAGCCCTTTTCAAATCGCAGGCAGCTTGCTGCATGAACGATACAAAATCACCCCACACTTTTGTGTATGAACGTAATGTAGAAGAGGAGACCGATGCCGCTACTCCCTGTAAAACTAATTGCTGCCAAGGCTCCAGAGATGTTCCGGGAAACATTCCGGACGTATCCGAGCCTCTGGAACCAGGAGTCTGAACCGCTCCATCTGAAAACGGGACAGAGCATCAGCAATTTCGTTAGACACCCCAGGGACAAAGCGTGCTGAAAAAACTATATTATAACGTAAACAATGCAACACAAAAACCCGCAGAAGGGCCGACACCCGGGGGGAGCGTGACGACAGCCTGGCCAACACTGACACCACCGCCTGATTGTCAGTCCAGAAGCAGACACGACGGTTCCTGAACTCCTTGACCCATAAATGCACTGCCACTGCAATGGGAAAAAACTCAAGAAAAGTTAGGTCCCGCGTAATCTCTCCCCCTCGCCAGGTCTTCGGCCAACGTTCTGCACACCAACGACCCTTCCAATAAAGTCCAAAGCCAAGGGAACCTGCAGCATCAGACTGCACTTGAAAGTCGTTCTGCAAGTTCAAAGTGTCTTGCCATAGTGACACCCCGTTGAATTCCTTGAGGAATTCCAACCAAATGGAAAGGTCATCCTTTACCTGACTAGAGAGGCGCACTCGATGATGCGGGGCTTTCAACCCTGCGGTTAGGCGAGCTAGGCGAGAGCAGAAGGGGCGCCCCGGCGCCACCACTCTACAAGCGAAATTTAAGTGTCCCAACAGTGACTGAAGCTGCCGAAGCGACACTTTCCTCAACGGGAGTAGTTCCTCTATTACCCTCCTCAAAGTTGCTAGTTTGTCACTTGGCAAGCTAGAAGTTTGAGCAACAGTATCCAAAAGGATACCCAAATAAGTAAGCCGAGTCGAAGGGCCCTCGGTCTTGTCTGCAGCTAACGGCACCCCCAATTCCTGCGTAAGATCGGCGAAAGCTTGCAAAAGCGCAGAACAATCGCCAGTATCAGAGGCCGAGGCCAATAAAAAGTCATCCAGGTAATGAGTGACTCCGCCCAGACCGGTTTTCGATTTGAGAGCCCATTCCAAAAAGGTACTGAAGGATTCAAAAGCGGCACAAGCAATCGAACATCCCATCGGCATTGCCTTATCAAAATAATAATTGCCCTCAAACTGAAAACCCAGCAACCAAAAATCATCCGGATGTATTGGCAAAAGGCGAAAGGCTGACTCAATATCGCATTTTGCCAATAATGCGGAATGGCCAAAGCTCCGAATCAACTTGATCGCCTGATCAAGAGATGCGTACTTCACTGAGCAGAGTGCAGGCGGAATGACGTCATTAACTGACGAACCCGCGGGGTGTGACAGATTATGAATTAAACGAAATTCCCCCGGAGCCTTCTTAGGCACAATGCCCAACGGGGATACATGCAAATTTTGAAAAGGAGGAGTGTCAAAAGGACCGGCCATCTGATGCATGGCCACCTCCTTAGCAATCTTCTTGCGAGCAAACTGAGGTAGCTCGCGAACTGACTTCTGGTTAGCCGGATTCCTAGCCACAGGAGACTCAACTATCGGAATCCGGAAACCTTGTGAAAAACCATTACCCAAGCAATCCGCCGCCTCCCTGTTGGGGTACGACTGCAACCAATTTAACAAAACCCCCAGGCGAACCGGTGTAAAAGCTAAAGAGGACAACAAGCTATTTTGCAGTTCCAGCGGCGTTTGAGGGGGTAGCGGGCTTTGGGGGTTGCTGAGACCCCCCTTTTCCCCCACGAAAGGGCCGCTGACCTGCGAAACAAGAGGACGTAGGATGCGAGCCATTGCATCTTTCGCAGGCGTGGACAAATTTGCACCCCTGTCGATTACAAGACCCTTTATTGAAATCCCAGCAAAACAGGCGCCGGCCCGATCTTAAAACCCTTGACTTAGGTTTCTGCTGCTCGGGAGCCTTTTTATCGATCAGGGGGGCAACGTGGGTGGTCCATACGTCAAGATCCTTCCGATCCCAACGAGCAGAAGGGATTTTTGCTGCGCGGCGCCGGAAAGCCTCGTCATATTTTATCGCGGCTTTTTCGCCTGCACTGGTGAATGCTGAGCGAACGATAGACAAGTAGACCATTAAATGGAGAGATCTCCGGGGATAAGCAGCCATTACCACACCAGCGAAGACCTGGAAACAGTCAAGCCATAGTTCGAAGGAACGATCTATATTGGGAACCCCCTGACGCTTTTTGGAAGAACTACTCTTCTCTTGGTCCTCCGAAGGCGGGGCCAACTTAAACATGTCGACATATCGACCATCCAAAATCCTAGAGCGCACCTTCGATGGCAGGTGCAAACCGGGGATAACATCTCTGGCGGAGTTGGTGGATACTTTAACGTCTGGCACCAAAACGCCATCCAGACATTCCTGAACTATACCATACTTAGCTCGATGCGTGTTGGACCGGCGCTCCCAAGCCCACTTAGGAAGCCCCGATGCGGATTCGCCAAACCCCCAATAAAGTTCCAGCGAGTTACCTGTCTCCTCGTCAGAACTAGAAGATGACGTACCAGTATAAGAGGTAGAGGAATCATCCCTCCTACGCTTAGCATGTTTCCGGGAAGATCTCCTGCGGCGACGCTTCCCGCCCGACGATTTCCTAGCTGGAACCGGCAGGGTGTCTTCAATGGAAGATTCTGATTCCCGATTCGGCCGTGAATGACCTGGGACCGATGAAGAAGAGACAACCCGTGAGGGACCAGGATCAGATGCTGCCCCAACGGTAGGCAGCACTAACCTACCATGGCGGGAGGAAGGGACCGAATGAGGACCCCTCCCCGAAGCTCTCCAGGGAAGGTGGGACCTCCGAGCACGGCCACGAACAGCAGGTATGTATTGGGGTTGGGTTAGCTGAGGGTCACTTCCCCCCGCCAAAGGCAACAATCCCCCACTTTCATCTCCCTCAGATGACGACAAGACCGGCGATGAAGTTCCCACAGGATGAGGCGGTGCTGCAGACATGGACGGCTGACTGGAACACTGCTGTAGAAAGCCATCCAGATTAGCTGCGAAGCGAGATAAAGCCGCTGGATCGCCGGCCATGCTGGACACCAAGGACTGCGCTCGTCCCTCTGGATGTCTTGTCACAGGTGAGCGCAGCGCCTGCGATGGGCCTCTAATAGGCCGTTTTGCGGTGGAAGATGGACCAGGGCGGGCTGAGTCCTTCTTTGGGGCCATACCTGCTAGGCAGTAAGAAAATCAGAGTAGAAAATCACAGTAAAAAATTCCAATGGTAACACGTAAACAGGCCTGAACCAATAGCCCTTGACAAAAAAAAACAAAAAAACACTTAAGACAATTAACCTCAGTAGGCCAGGCACAAGTTAAGTAATTTAATCAAAACTCCTTAATTAGAAATTATTCCGGGCCTACCGAACCAGTCTGCAAGGAGCGAGGAGTAGGTAGCCCAATTCAGGGTTTGACCAAACAAAAGTTATTCTCAATTCACGAGAACCTATAAGAAATTAATTCCAACAAAAACAGTTGAAATGGTGCAATAATCAAATCCACCAGCAGGTGGCGCTATAACAGCCTGTCCACTTAAGGAGGGGAGGCTGCAATACCAGCTAGGCCACCAGGGGAGCTCAATAGTGGCTGGCTGCAATACCTGCTAGGCCACCAGGGGAGCTCCGGAGTAGGCCGGTTGCAATAGCAGGAACCGGCCACCAGGGGGCGCAGTCACACTGACGACGCACGCTCCCTAGCCTCGCCGAACAAGCAATGGACGGCCCCGCAGGAGCAAAGCGCCACCCAAGGCACAGGCCGCTCCGAGGCCCCGGGAAGCCCCGAGGGCCCCAAGCCACCCCCCAGCGGCGCCCGCTCCTCCCAAACAAGGCCGCAATCAGGCACTAGCCGCCGCGGGATCCCGCCGATAAACCCCCAATAATTATTTATTTATTTCGTCTTTTCGGCCCACCAGAACGGCGGGGACGCAACTGAGGGGTTCCGACGTCCGGGCGCTCGGCCCGACCCGAGGCCCTGCCGGCGGAGAAGCCACAACCAACCGGGAGCCGACTCCAAGGTACAGGTAAGTCAATTAATGAGTGGGAAGGGGAAGAGAAGGGGGAACTAGGAGCGCTCCTCGGCTCAAAGCCGCGGGGCGATCCTCCGAGCAATTAAAGCCTCCCTTGCCAGGGAGACGAAAAGGGGGAATGGTGGGGGGGGGGAAAGGGGTGGAAGCCGGCTTCACGCCGAGGCCACGGCACCACGGGTGCTTCACGCCAAGGCCGCAGGTGTGGATCGACGGCACGCGACGGCGTGGGGGGGGGTGAGCGGCCCAGCCGCGCTCCGCGGCCTCAGAGGCGGCCTGGGACTGCACAATAAATTAACAAACCACAAACCTAATTTAAAATTAAATGAAAGGATGATGAAATCCGGAGAAATTGAGGAAGGGGGGGAGGGAAGCAAATAGAATGATGATACAACCGTCTCCGACACCAACAGCTCCTTGATCCGATGCAAAACGGCCAAGAGGACGTCCCCTAGTCCGACTCCTCAATTTATAGACTCTGACTCCTCCTCCAAAATTGCAACACCTAAAATTCCCCAGCAACCCACTTTAACCCCGTATCAGCTTGGGTTCTCCAAATTTTGCCTAATCATGATGGTGGCCTGCTCCCCAACCGCAACACGTGCTCTCTGTTAGTGAGAACACGCTTTGTTAGGTGAGCGTTCACATAACGAGCCGACAATTCCCATTGATTCCTATGGAAACCAGTACAAGTACTCTGGCTTCACCTCAGATCATATAAATCTTTCGCCTTTTACCTGTGGAAACATTTCTCCCCACCCCCACCCCCCGCATGGTTTCTTCCGGAAATGACTGCAGCCAACCATCAAAAGAGAGAAAAAGGGGGAAATGATTTGTCCTATCTCTCCTTAGTTTCTCCAAACTCTCCTATTCCCTGATTTGTCTGATCTTTCTCTCTCTCTCTGCCCCCCACCTAATGGCATGGTTGCTGCCCCAAAATAGCTGCCACCGACAGGGCCGTCTTAACTGTTGGTGCTAGGGGTGCACGTCACAGCCGAGCAGAGCAGAGGCCATCGGAGTGCCGCAGGCAGCTCTTCCCCAGACTCCAACAATGGCTCCCAAGCCACCCGCAGCAGAAGAGCCTGTGATGCTCTGATGGGCTCTACTCCGCTTAGCTGTCAGCTCTTGCCCCTGTTGCATGGCGGCTAACTGTTCCAGTGCCGTGCCCAGAGCACCATGTAACATTGTGGGCGCTGCGCGATGCATCCCGTTGCATGTGCTAAGCTGCAGGTTCCTTTCCTGGCTTTTCTGCTGTCGGCGCATGCTCCCAGCGCCGCCCAATGTGGGGTGCCAGTGCAGAACAAAGGGGAATGCAAGCGGCAGTGGAAGAAACATCTCTGGATGGGATCCACTGCACGACGACAGCGCTGACGGCAGCAACAACTCCTAATGAATAGGTGCGCATGGATCCCTTCTGGAGATCAGGAATCCAACAAGTTAGTTGGAGCTCAGTTCTAAAACACACAGCACTGATATAATAGTGTTCAGTTTTACTACCAACTACCTCCAACAGAAAGCTGGGAGCACATGTAAAAGTGTTCATGGTAGAGTCTGAGGCAGAATTCCCCAGGATCCCAGAAGCCCCAGAATGTTTTCCAGTGCCCAAACTTGATCCTGGCACAACTGATGAAATAGTAGAAATAATAGGGCCTCCCCTCGTCCTGGGGAAAAGGTGCGAAAGTAGAGTTTGGGAAGCAGTCACTCAAAACTTTCCCTGCGCTCCAAGTTAGTGCAGAGAAATGACACACGAATAATAATATCGGCCCAACTCAACACTGGCAATGGAGTAGCACACAAAATCTCCCATTTGATACATGGAGCCAGTTACTTACAATCAAGAAAACAAAGACAGAGAGTAAGATGTAATAATTGGGAAATAGTAAAATATTAGAAGTAATTTAAAAATAAGTTCGGGGAAAAACAAAAATTATAAGAACATAATATGTTCAGTTGGAAGAATGTAAGGTGTGAAAAGAAGCAGGAGATGTTATTGCATAACAGACCAGAAGAGGAAGGTGAGAGAAGTCAGAAGTTGGGGAGGGGGACTATATTTTTTTCTGTCTTTGAGACAATGTTATTGTGATGATCATAAAATTACAAAACTTAATAAAAATTGTTTTAAAAAGAAAACAAAGACATTTGCACCCACTGTATTAATGCTGCAAGGGACTTTTTTATGTGCCCTTATGACCAACAGGTGGTGGAAGGAGCGAGCCGCATTCCAGTGAGTGAGCCTGTCCCTGGCTCTAGTACTGGGGTAGCCCTCTCCCTGGTCAGAGCTGAAGGAGCTCAGGGGCAGAAGGATGAGGAGAGAGAGGCTGGGGAAGAGGAAACAGGTTGGAAAAGGCAACAAACCAGCTTAGGTTAGGTTGATTTTCAAAACTATTGGGATGTATTTTATTTTTTTAGAGTAAATTAAGGGATTTCACTCCGCTGAAATTCATCATTGACAACTTTAAAAAGGGACACAGGTAATTTTCTCCTGTGATCTCTGCTGTGGTTGATTTCAAGTACTGCACACATATATCTTAATCAGGTATTTGACTCTGAAAAGCATTAGCAGAGACATTAAATTTTAAATTAAAAGGAAACCGAAGGAAAATAGAAGATCAAAGAAGACTTAATCCTAATAACACAGGGACAGTAAATTGTAGACCGATGGTGGACCTTGAGAAAGGCCCCCACCCAAACTTCTCCCTTTGAAGCGACCATCCCAGCTGAAGGAAGGTAGCTAGGAAATACTCTTGTATTTTCAGAGGGGATGACAGGCTCAGATACCTCACAAGTAAACCTTAAACGCTACATCACAATGATAGCAGCAGTATAGTTGTATACATCTATAGATGTCCTGAAGGACATCTAGGTGCGTATCCCTTGCTTGGCTGGGAAGAAAATTTATCTTGTGTTCCGTCTGCAACTCATTGTGCTAAGACTCTTTCAGGTTGCGGAGACGGAGTTGTCAGAAGAGGCCCTATTCTGCGTCACCACAATGAGGCTCAGCTGCAGGTAGGAGAGCACGTCTTTCCTTCCAGCTGCACTTTCCTTCCAGTTCCCCAGAGTTCTCTGTACCTGAAGTGAGAGTCACCTGCATGTGGACTGTGCTGCTTCAGGAAAGTTCACATTCCACCACTCAGTGGTCTTTTTTAAAGGCAATGTTGTTGTTGTTTTGTATTGGTCTCCATTTTTCCCCATTTTCTTTTCTCATGTTCTCTTCACAGGTCTCTCCAAAGAGCACTACTTATCATCTTATGGTTTTTTTTTCCTGAGAGAACATATGCAGAATGTTCTCTCAGGTTTTGCTTTTCCCCTTGTTGCATTGCTCCAAAAAAAGGCAAAAGACACTGGTGGTCGGTGCTCCTGGTTCCCAGGATGGGGTTCAAGTCCCAACGGTGTCCTCGCTAACTTCCAATGCAACTATCATGCCCCTCTATTTTTCCCTATATCCCTCACTTCCCAAAGTATTAGCATGGGAAGGTTTTTGGGTAGTGATTTCAGTGAATAAGCTTGGTTCTGAACTCCGCCAAGGCATCTAAGGACCTATTCAAGCAACCTTTGCACTGTTCCTGCTGCTGTAACGATGCTCCCATGATGCATCACCAGCATCTGTCTCAACAGGCTGGATCGTGAGGGTGCTTCCTATCCCAGCATCCCAGGTATGTATGTATGTATGTCTGTCTGAATGTCTGAATGTATTTCTATACTGCTTTATATTTTAAAGAAAATCTCAAAGCGGTTTACAGAATATTGAAACAATCTGAAGAAAGTCAAATATAAAGTATATTCTGTCAGATTTTAAAAATGAGATGCTGACACAAATGCAAATGCAGAATGAAAAAGTTGTAGCGGAATTGGGGGAGAACACAAAAATGGCCACAGAAATATCCAGCAAATTAGAAACTTTGGACATTTCTGTGAACAACCTGGAGGCCAAATCGCAAAAAATTGAAAAAGAGAACAAATAAATTAGTGGGGAACAAGAGATAATAAGGGAGGGGGGGATATGATAGGTTTAGCTGGCAGACAGGATCAAATTGAGGATTGCCTCGCAGTCTTAGAGATGAGACAAAAATCTAATGTGATGCAAATAAGAGGCCTTCCAGAGGTGGAGGGGGAACAAGTTCTTAAAACATACAAGCCAAGACAATTGTGGATTGAGTGGGAGAGGATGTTGAAGGATCTATTGACAGTTGCTACAGGGTCCGGTCTAAATCAGCTAAGGCTTAGAAACAGCCTGGAGACTGTTTGGTAACTTTAAACTCTAAGAAATTGAAGGACGCTATAGTCCAGAACAATTATGAAAACAGATTCCAGGTTGATGGAAATTCTGTGTTTAGAGAGATACCTCCTCGTTTGCTTCAAAAATGCCAGAGGTACTGGTTCCTGGCAAACGTCTTGATTAGAGTCAATATTAAATTTAGATGGGAATTTCCAGAAGGAATTTCCTTTACATACAAGAAAAAAAAGATATAGATTGGTAAATGAAGAGCAGGCGCAGGAATTCTGGCTAAGACATAGCAGAGATTTGGGCAACCCATGCACTCCACAGTACCTGCTGGGAGCAGTAGGAGGGGCAGGGGAAGGAGCAACAGTGGGGGAGGTAGATAATTTAGATAACCAAGAAAACAAAAACTTTAGACAAGACTTTAGGGGAAAAGACACAAACAGACATAATGGCAGACTTAAAGGTACTGAGCTGGAACGTAAATGGTCTAAACCAGAGGTTCTCAACCTGTGGGTACCCAGATGATGTTGGACTAAACTCCCATCATCCCTGAGCTCTGGTCTTGCTAGCTAGGGGTGATGGGAGTTGTAGTTCAACAACATCTGGGGACCCACAGGTTGAGAAAGGCTGGTCTAAACAGTAAAGTAAAAAGGAATAATGTCATGAATATACAGGAAGAAGTACAGGCAGAGAGAGAAGGCAGAAAGGAAGAGAGGGGGTTAAACGCAAGACTAGATGAGTACAATCAGGAGTCCTCTCCCCAACCCTCAGGAATGTCAACTGGAAGCAACCCTGATGGCAGACAAGCAGTGGAGTTCAAATTACAGAGAAGTAGCAGCTGTATGGAAGCTCTGTGTCTGGGAATGAGGAAGGGGAGGGGGCTGACCCCCTTATCCACCGCTCTCATCGAATAGAAGGCCTTCAGGACAGATCACGTCACAAGAGGAGGCTGGGCTGCTTTTGGTTTCACTGGAAGAAGACTCGTCAGTAGGAACATCTTCACTGATGGACCGAGGGCAGCGTTCACCGCTCCATGAACTTTGTTGGTTTTTTTTGCCATAAATAATCTTTCTCATTAACCACACTCGTTTGTTTCCAAGAGTCCCTGACAAATAGAATTGAACATATAATTCTCAGACAAAATTTATATGTAATTTGTCTTTAAGAAACACATATAGTGAGCAAACATAATGGGAAGGTTCCAATCTGCCTTCATTACATATCTCTAGGTGCCAGGCAAAAACATTCCTCTTCTCCCAGGCCTTTGGCTCATTAAATACCGGTAATCTATGGCCTTTTAAGCTGGGAAGGTTAGGGCTACTCTGGTGTGCATTTTTGTGTTTTTATATTGTAAACTGCACTGTGATCTTCGAATGAAGGGTGGTGAAGAAGAAGAAGAAGAAGAAGAAGAAGAAGAAGAAGAAGGTGGCTCTGGTGTGGATTCACTCTCAGTTTAGTCAATGGTTGTCAGGGTTAGGAAGTGTGTGAGCAGGCATTGAGATGGATCCAGAAGACTTGCAATGAATAGTGTTGCCCTCATGCCAAACATCAATAGAGAAAGTGGGAAGATTATTTTCAATTATTCCTCCTTCCCCATGTAGCCCCTGCCCTTGTGACAGGGCTGTCTTTACCTGGTGGTGCTAGGGGTGTGTTTATGCACCCAGGCTCCAGATTCGGTGGGGCACCCGCCACTGAAGCTGCTAATCTATTAACCATGGCCCCTGAGTGATTGTGTTCGATCGTGATTGCGGAATAGCTGCAGAATCAATGTAACCGGCGCTGCTCCCTAGTGGTGTCTTTCATTTTAGCATGATCACAAAAATGGAAATACGGAGGTATCGCAGCTGCTTTTTACTTTTTCATGTTAGTGGTATTTGACAACTTTGACCTGCCCCCCCCCCCAATAAATAAATTGGGGGTGCTGGGTGAATTTTATGCTAAAGACAGCCTTAGCCACCAATTAGCAAAGCACAAACAAGTAAGATATCTGAATCTGGAGTATATAGCAAGGTTTGGGTACTATTTCCTTGTGTCTGGATGTACTGGATAGAGTGTTGGACTTGGACTGAGGAAAGCATTTGAAATACCCATTCATCTGTAAAGCTCACCTGGAAACCTTGCACCAGTCACTGTCTCTCATTCTAGCCTACTTAACCTAACGTACACAGGGAAGTAAACTACATAATGGCACTCTACACACCCGGAACCCTGCACAGAAGCCGGCTTCCACACATAGTGCTGTCACAGCTAGAGCTGGCTGAGATACAAATCTGGATGTTCCCCAGTTCAAATTGCACCTACATTTAAACCCACTAAGTGGCCTGACTATTAGCCTTAGTTTTCCCTTCTGCAATAATTCAACAATCTTAGCGTATCATTATAAAGTTACAACTATATAATGCATTGAGGTAAATAGTATTAGAATGAGTTGGTTTGCTCTGCATGGATTTCCTCACATGTAAAGAAATATATAATTCCATTACTCAGAGGTGGAGACTGCATAACAACAGTGTCCAATGCAGGAATCAGTATGTACCCCAAGCAGAAGCAAGAAAAGAAAGAGAACAGGCTGGTTTATGGGCCATATATGTATTCAATCTGTTGTTTGTTTGTCTACTTATAACTCGATTACTCTTCTTCAGAAGAAGAAACTCTGGATATATTATAGTCCAGCCACTTTTTAATTTATAAAGTTGCAAACAAACCCAAACTAAACCCAAAGCTCTTGGAAGAAATGCCACTTGTCGGCTGAAATTATTTGTGCCTTCACAGCACAAGCTCTTGTGCTTGTGTTTACTTGAAAAATATTACTGTATAAAATCAAACTATCAGGCAATTAAAGTTTACAAATGAGGGTACCATAAGTGTATTACTGATATGACATTGTAATTTAGTGAGATATTGTCTGGTAACATTGCAGTAGCCCACAGCCAGAGAGGCGCTGTGCAGATGGTTGGTGCACCTGCAAGTGATTGGGAGGTGCTGTCTTCTGTTTTTCAGAGCACTATATTTAGATTTCATGAGGGTGTCTTTCCTGAATGTTTTCTGAATGTTAATGGGATGCCCAGAAATTGAGACTTGGAGAAATAACTTCTTTTCTTAAGCTTATTCCTCCATAGAAATGCAAAAAACCTGTTATTTAAAAATCTGTGACTTTATTCTTAATTGAATAAAAAAAGGCAGGAGACCTTTAAAAGTTCTGAAAGAGTAACTCTTTATCAACTTGGCTTTAAATCAGATAACCACATTCTTCCAATGTTTGCCTTTCATATTATTTTTTTATGTTAATGGTGCAGCAGAATCTGACACAAATTTGGACAAACCTGTAAGGAAATTCATTTGTCTGTACAGTGGTACCTCGGGTTAAGAACTTAATTTGTTCTGGAGGTCTGTTCTTAACCTGAAACTGTTGTTAACCTGAGGTACCACTTTAGCTAATGGGGCCTCCTGCTGCCACTGCACCGCCGCTGCGTGATTTCTGTTCTCATCCTGAAGCAAAGTTCTTAACCCGAGGTACTATTTCTGGATTAGTGGAGTCTGTAACCTGAGGTGTCTGTAACCTGAAGCATCTGTAACCCGAGGTACCATTGTATGTGTTTGTGTTTGTGTATGTGTAAATAGTCGCCCCCCCCCCGAAACAAGTGAATTTGGCTGCTTTCAATTTGCACACAGTGAAATCTCAAGTGAATTTAGCAGCCCCTCTTCAGTTGAAACATTTGGTGAATTTCTCAGGAATCCAAATTGTGCTTGGGAACACCCAGGCCTGCACAATAATCAAGCACAGTCCCGAGAGCCAACACTCAGGCATCATGGCCTCTCGAAGATTCACTAAGCATCCAGACACAAGAAAGGTCTGCTTGCCCAGGAATGCCAAAACTGAAGGCAGAGTTGAAAAATTGTGGGTAGGTCACAAAATGTGACCTGAATCCTGTGCTTGGCATGGTAGGTCACAAGTCTAGAAATGACCAGCAAAATTTCTTGAGGGGACCATAGTACATATTGAATTTCTTTTTATTTTATTTCAAAGCCTCCTGAGAACATAGCATGGTTATTTTCCTGCTGGGTTAACAGCGTTCTTTGAAGTTGAGCTGGACGTCATTCATACATTGATGACACCTCACTCCTAGTCAGTTCCATGTAGATATTCGAAAGCAATGTTGTGGGTCCCCAAAGTATAAATGTCAAGAAGTCAAGCAGAAATCTCCTAGCACCACCTTTTGGAATTGGCGGTTCCACTGTAAGCAGCAGAGCCCCTGCAAAGCACCCAACTTGAACAGCCTCTCCAGAAGGATAATGCGAGCTATAGTATCAAACACTTTGGAGAAATCAACAGGGATCCACTCCCCTCAGCCTCCCTCCCAGCAAAGGTCATCCCACAGGGCAGCCAAGGCAATTTCTGTTCCCAAACCAGGCCTGAAATGCAATTGAAATGGATAAAAAAATAAAATCAGTTTCATTCCAGGGTGCTTGGAGATTAGCAGCAGCCACATGCTTGATCACCTTCCACAGAAAGGGAATGTTAGCATTTCACTTTTATCTTTTACTCACTTCACATTTTTAGCAGAATGGAGATGATTAAGTCATTTATGTTACACTATAATTTACTTGATACCAATTAGAGAATTTTAACCTTTTAACCTTACTATCAAATGCTCATGTCAAAAATTATTACAGGAGAAGCTGGTGAAGTTTAAAAAATAAAGATGCAAAGTATGTTTTTAAAAGATACTTTCCTAAAAAAAGCAAAAGAAAAAAATATGGGGGTTTTCAGACAGAGATAGTAATATTATTACACAGTTCAGATATTCAAATCATGGTATCCAATTTATACACTATAAACACAAGTCATGATACAAATTTAGTGCTAACTGACATTCTCTTTTCTCATGTTAAGATGAATGTAAATAAGAGCTATTATACAAGTATTTCTGTGACTTAAAATATTTTATTTGTTTACTTATTTACTGCATTTGTCTACTACCTTTTTACATAAGCAATAAAATATAAATGCAACTAACAATCAAAACACTAAAACCAAAATAAATCAAAAAGGAAAAATCATACCCTCCAACCTTTATCTGATG
Source organism: Podarcis erhardii (assembly GCF_964252035.2). Taxonomy (NCBI): domain Eukaryota; kingdom Metazoa; phylum Chordata; class Lepidosauria; order Squamata; family Lacertidae; genus Podarcis; species Podarcis erhardii. The sequence continues at coordinate 102,983,492 of NC_138508.1, read as the reverse complement.
AAAATAAGTTCTATTCTACATCATGAGCTTCTCCGGTGTTTGATCTCCCACACACATAGACACCATATACTCATCAACATTTGTCACCTTGACAACCTCTTCATTTTGCCTACCTCTCAAGATTGTTGTACACGATCCATTCATTCGCTCACACATTTTTTTCCTTGACAATACCTTCCACAGAAAAATGGAATGAAATAAAATTTTAGATGTAAGCTGCCTTGAATGCCTGTCAAGGAAAATGGTGGGATGTAACAGAAAACAACAACAACTGTGAGAAGGATCAGAAACACACTAGAGAGTAAATCATATTGAACTCAAGAACTGAGTAAAAATGCTTAGGATTGCAGTGAAAGGCTTCCCAGTTTTGACCCAGTTATCTGGGAGTAAGCTGCACTGAATACAGTGGGACTTACTTCTCAGTAGATAGTGTAAGGCTCTATTTACAATACAGGAATCAATACTCCATGTGTTTCCTAAAAATTGCTGGCTACTGAAGCATTGCAATTAAAGAATTTAAAGTGGATTGGTGACATTTTCCTTCAAAATTATAGGCAAAGCTTTGTATGCCAGCTTCATCTTTTCCTTCATTTGGTGCAGGTATTTTCTTTTCATTATAAACAGAACTCTATTTTTGCACCTACATGGAAACACACCACTTTTAATTCTTTTCTGAGCCTTCAAGGGGAGGAAAAAGGAAAACTGGGGATCAAATCAGAAACCGGGATGGCTTCTGTAATTCCAGGACTGTCCTTGGAAAATGGGGACACTTGGAGAGTATGTAAAATGATATAAACTAATAAAACCAACATGAAAACAAGCATAGGAGAGATTTGGAGCAAATAAAAAACTCTGAATAACCTGATGGATTGCCATTAAAAGTTCTGGGAGAATAAGCTATTTGCTTGGCCCCTAAAAGGTCATAATGTGGGCAGCAGATAACCAAGGATTGCCATAAAAGGCACATCACCACATAAAAGGCCCGATTCCTTAGTTTCACCTCGTTCAGAAGGGGAACCTGGCGAATGACCTCCAAAGGAGATGTCAAGTATGGAGAAGAGGGAAATTCTTCAGGTAACCTGACCTGAAGCTTATTATTGCTTCTTAAGTTAGAACCAACTGAATTGGTCCCAACAAATTACTGGTAGCCAGTGCAGACAACAGAGCAGTTGCATAGCATGGGGAGCAGGGAAGCCATGGAACCAGGTGCAAAATTCTGAGTGGGTGCAACAAGGTGCCCTGGCAAAGGTACCAGAGCAGCCCGTTGGGTGGCTGCTGCTGCCTCTGCCCGGGCACATTCTGGTGGGCCCTTTGCCGGCTCCCCATCCTTGCCTGCTGCCAGGGGTCTCTAGGCTCCGAAGCCCAGAGCTCGGTGTGGCCCTTCCGCTGCATCCCCAAGCAAAGGCTGGCAACTGCAGAGGCTCCACTATTATTATTTTTTTAAAAAAATAATTTTTATTAACATGCCAATCACATTATTCAAATCACATTAGTTCCAAATTATACAGCCAAATTTTAAATTTTGTTGAGGGTACCCATACATCAAGCTCCGCACGAGTCCAAAATTCCGGATAACTCCAGGCATCACTTATTTTACTGCTTTAATTAGACAGTTCTATCCAGTTCGATCCGGATAGTCCTTTATTACATTCTTTCTCTTCTTGTTGTTATCATATATTCCTTTCTTTGCGATCTCTGATGATTTTCACAAGCAGATTGAAAACTGGCGTCTCTGTGTGGATTTCGTACTCTTCAAAGACCATATCGCTTAGGGACAGCATCTGTTCAACGCTTCCATAAACAAAATTAATCTTCGGTCTGTCCTTTATTTTTTCTCAGGTTAGCCAAATAAATCAAATAAATCAGGAGGCTCTGTCAGGTCAAACTTGCATTCCAACATTCCTTCTCTTTCGAACCTGATTCTCCTCCCCCTGTCCTTCTTTCTCCGGCAAGCCTGTCTTGGCGAGACGCCATTTTTTAACTAAAATAAAAAATTTTAACATAAAAAAATTCCTCTTTCTCACTGTTCACCAATCTTCTCTCCTGTTGTAATCCATTCCACACAGTTCTTAAAATCCTGCTTATGATTAGTAAAAACACGACGATCTTATGTCACAGAAATCCATTAATCAGCAGTCTTATCTGTCGAGCTTTACTTGATGTATGTGCTTCAGCTTCATTTCCAATCGTATGCTTCCAATTATAATTCCGAGCTGAAGCAACCAGCATGCGCTAATTGGAATCGGCGTCAGGAAGATCTGACTTCACCGAGGGCTCGTGCCAAGTGTTCGGCACCCCCATCTCTTGGATCAGGGGGTGCATTGTGAACACCGCTGGCAAGACAGTTCCCCCCCACCTCCTGGGGGGTGGGAAGGCTGCATACTTCCCATAGCAGCCCCTTAATTACCTCGTATGGGTCAGAGAGATGTTATTGTCAGCCATCTTCCAACGCGCCACCTGGTGGCCCCCGAGGCTCCACTATTATTTACTTGTTTTTGGCTGCAAGAGAACAGGAGCAGGTTTTCTGGATAGTAACTCCCAGGTGTCACCCCTTTCTCTCCCTAAAGTGGAACAGTCAATTACCGAACCCAGACACACATGAAGAGCTAACTGTTTTTAGAATCAGTTAATGTTTATTCTGGAATGGCAAAACAAGTCACAGCATCTGTACTGAACTGTGTGAAGGAGTATATCAGTTTCACTGGACTTAGTTTGAATTTTAACGATTCAATTTATTGCCCTCTTTTTGGAAATATTCTGCTGCTAAAGAAAGCAAAATGATCTTTTAGTTCTCTATACCTTCCTTGGAGTATAAAAATAAAAGGCATTTGGGTATAGCAAAGACAGCAAAGATAACAAAAATCAATTCTAAATGTATTGATTTGTAGCTGAAATACAAGTACAGAAATGAATGAGGTTCTCAAGGATTTATGTTCTGAAGAGGGGGAGATCAAAGATGACCAGTATTCTTCATTGATCTTCTGGTGCTCACAATCACACCTAAAGGAATCTAAGGGGTCATTCTGAACAAAAGCTGTCAATGTTTCCATAACTGTTTGGTGTACCATGATATACAATTTCACATAGCTGGATTTCACCTTTATACATAGTGACACTTGTATGTCCAAGTGAACTTTCAAAGTGAGCTTTCAATAAGCCTGCCTTCTGAACACAAGGATAGAATGTGTGTATGGAGCTCATATTCTATCACACTCAGAACTGAAGTTTTATTCTTCTAATTTAGACCAGTGGTAGCAAACCTGTGCCAGGGTGGGGAACATCAGGCCCATGGACCAAGGATGCTCCCCTGGCTTCTTAATCTGGCCTTTAGGACTGGCCACAGGCCTGCTCCTTTCCTGCCCTGCTCTGCTCCCTTCTCAGGTAGCTTTTCCTGATTGGAAAATGCCCTTAATTGTGTGCTGGACCATAAAGAAGGCTGATCGCTGAGAATTGATGCTTTTGAATTATGGTGCTGGAGGAGACTCTTGAGAGTCCCATGGATTGCAAGAAGATCAAACCTATCCATTCTGAAGGAAATCAGCCCTGATTACTCACTGGAAGGACAGATCCTGAAGCTGAGGCTCCAATACTTTGGCCACCTCATGAGAAGAGAAGACTCCCTGGAAAAGACCCTGATGTTGGGAAAGATGGAGGGCACAAGGAGAAGGGGACGACAGAGGACAAGATGGTTGGACAGTGTTCTTGAAGCTACCAGCATGAGTTTGACAAAACTGCGGGAGGCAGTGGAAGACAGGAGTGCCTGGTGTGCTCTGGTCCAACAACAACGTGTGTGTGTGTGTGTGTGTGTGTGTGTGTGTATGAAACTCTTGGTTTTTGCATGACTGAATGTAGTTTGCTGTACAAAGTTCTAGTGCCCACTCATGAGGAAAAGAAAGGGACTGTGAGTTTCCATTAAGCAGGGTGGCAGACGAGAACCAAGCTAGGGTTGACATACATCCTCTTTCCCTCGGACAGGTCCTCTTTTTCTTTTAGGGGCGAGGGTAAAATTTCACTCCAGTAAGATTTTTTGAATTTGCAAAAGATGTCCAGGTTTTTGCAAATAGAATCAGGAAGTGTGCAAGTATCACTCTTTCCTATCTCTATGGACCCACCCACTCTCTGTAGAAAGACTTGCTTTGCAAGCAGAGCCAGGAAGTGTGCATGTGAGAATCACTCTTAACCTTTTCTTGTCTCTATGGCAGGCTTCCTCAATTTCGGCCCTCCAAATGTTTTTGGCCTACAACTCCCATGATCCCTAGCTAGCAAGACCAGTGGTCAGGGATGATGGGAACTGTAGTCTCAAAACATCTGGAGGGCTGAGGTTGAAGAAGCCTGCTCTATGGTGTGCCCGCATGGTGGATAATGAGATTGGGCAGATTGATGGGTGTATGTGAATCCGGTCTTGGGTGTTTGATTTTCGTTGTTGTGTATACTGTGTATATACGGACAATGACAATAAATTTATCTAATCTAATCTAATCTACGTAGAACTCTCCAAGTGGTTGGCCATGCTGGTGCCCCGTAAGCTGCCCGTGAGCAGGCAGGAAAGACACCCTGAAGGGGTCTCAGCTGGCACCTCCCTTAGTGCGCCTCTCCCCCCTCCACGCTTTAGGGTCTCCCATATACTCTGTGTGCCTCAATGCCAGGATTCCCACCGCACCCTAGTGCACTATCCATTGACTGCAATTAAGCTGACTCTACTTAGCAATATTGGAAAGATCTAAGAAAAGAAGAAGAGAGCTTGCTAGTAAAGAGGCTCTCCTCAAGCTCTCTCAGCCCTAATTAAAAGTTATTTCTCTAAGGCCAATGGGCATTTGGAGAGCGAGTATAGAGATTAACCAAATCACCTTGGGTACCTCTAAACACAATTCTCGAATGTAAGTTAAAATACACAGCTCTTACGTAAGGTCAGGGAAAGCCCCCCTCCCCATTTTGTGTGTGTGTGTGTGTGTGTGTGTGTCCTGAAATCTGAAGTACCTAGCAAAGAAAGTTCTGGCACCCCATTTCCTCCCTAAAAGCTTTGTCCCTTTCCTTTGATCACCATACTGCTTGGATCTTCACATTGTATTTCTTTTTGCCATTATGCTTTTAGAAGACATCTGAAAGCAGCCCTGGATAGGGAAGTTTTGAAATGTTTAATAGAAGAGAAGAAGAAGAAGAGTTTGGATTTGATATCCCGCCTTTCACTCCCTTTAAGGAGTCTTAAAGTGGCTAACATTCTCCTTTCCCTTCCTCCCCCACAACAAACACTCTGTGGGGTGAGTGGGGCTGAGAGACTTCAGAGAAGTGTGACTGGCCCAAGGTCACCCAACAGCTGCATGTGGAGGGGCGGAGACGCGAACCTGGTCCCCCAGATTACGAGACTACCGCTCTTAACCACTGCACCAGACTGTTTTTATTTTGTGTCTTTATTTGTGCTGGGGTAACCCAGTCAGATGGGCAGGGTACAAATAATAAAATGATTAGGATGATGATGATGGAATAGGATGTCTCTATTTCTATCAGAGAAATGTTGGAGGGTATGGTGTGTGTGCCCACAGTGCACTCATGCCATGGAAGGGAGGGGTCTCTGTGTCCTCTTTTTTGCTCTTCAAAATATGGCAACCCTACAAGACCATCCCTTGGTTCAGCAACATTGTGCATAGTGTTGGTTTGTTTCTACATCAGGACATTTTCTAAGTCTGCTGGGTTATCTTGTATTTGAGGAGTTAATATAACCAAGCACATTCTGAAATGCATCTGTTTCTTGATAGGTTTGGCATCTTGGGATATTTAATACCAAAATAGATGAGAAGTTAATTTTCAGAAGTGCAGAGCTAGAAAAACAAGGTCTGTCCAAATTCTCTGTATTAATAATTAAACCAGGGATGTATATGTGAAGTGCTTTTTAAGTAATGAACATTAGTCATAAATATTTAACAGTTGTGCTTATGAAAAATGCCCTAAATTATAGCGAAATGTTAACAAGGATGCCTTGTACTTGACAGAACAATGCAGTCCATGAATATTTCAAAGGAGTCTGTCTGACAGGTGGAAGTGAATGAGACACATGCTACTCTCTTCCTCTCTATTAGGCTAACACCACAACCCTCAGTTCCACACCTTTGTTCATTTACACCGAAAGGCAGGCAAGCCTTTTCAGGCATAATCTAAAAACAACATCTTCCCCATCACTAGCATTTATAGTGAACAGATTGACTATGTAGAGAAATCGTTTGAAAGGATATTGGCTGAACTCACGGTCAATAACATTATCAAAGTAGTAAATAACACAGGAGGAGAGGCTTAATTTGGAAAGATATTCATGAGTGTAGGATTGAAGAAGATGTCCAGACTGTGCTGGCAATCAATAAGTCAAGCTTAGACAGTGAGCGACTTAGCGCTGTGCCAAAACCTGTCCTCCAAATCCCCAGAAGTTTTCTTTCTCTGAAAAAGGTGCTTCCACTTTTCTGCCTCATACTCAGGGCACTTTAGAATTTTATAATTTTCATGGGTGTGGGGTGCAGAGAAGTTTTACCTTAAAAAACAAACCATGCTAACTTTTCTAAAAATAAAATGACTTTCTTTCTTTCTTTCTTTCTTTCTTTCTTTCTTTCTTTCTTTCTTTCTTTCTTAGAAATAGCAAGCGACAGGTGTACAGTAGGTAACTTTCCAGCCTTCATGTGCTTTGAGAAATGGCCAGCTGAAGATTTCATGTGGTTTCCAGAAAGCATGTGCAAACCACAAAATTTGTAGATTAAAGAAAACTAACATTTTTTAGCCACCTCAAAAGTAAGGGAACTACAGCAGCAGCAGCAGCAGCAAGAACAACACCCCAGCCATTAAATTTTACGGTAATTGACATTTTTTTCTCTGATTTTGGTAACTTTTGGAGGTAAGTTATTTTCTCATTGTCTGAGAATGGTCAGAACAAGAGGGAACATTATAATGACCAGCAACACTAATCCAGCTTTATCAACTTCATGTTTCTCTTCACAGCATAAAGAGCTGTTGAGCAACTAAGAGCTCGTGAGCTGTGTACTATTTAGAAGTCCTGTTATAAGTGGTAGCCAGAAGTCATTCATGAGAAAGGAAGGAAATGTGTGTGTGTTTCCGTACATCCCCTGTATGGAGAAGACTGCCACCCACATCCAGTGGAGCTGTGAGCTCAGATTAGAAGAGTTCCGCAAGAAGTGAGGTTGTGTAGGTATGTGGCATCATGGTTTTTCTTTATTTACAGCAAATCAAAACAACAAACATGGCTAGTGTGAACAGGGACTCAAACATGCGTCTTCTCTGAGAGCAGAGAACAAAGAGCAGAAAACAAAAGCACAAAGAACAGAAGTTCTGTATCTGTATTTCCATTCCCACACTTCCAGCAGTGTGGAATGTAAATAAGGATCCCATGATCCAAGCAATGGGAGAATGAAATCCTAACAGTGTGTGCATGTATCACAAGAGGCTCTCCTTACCCAGAAATTTAAATAGACTGGAGCACTATGCAAGTATTAATGCTCTTGCATTAATCAACACAGGAGCAAAGAGGACATCACACACCTCCTTCCAGGCTCCCTCCTGATGCTTGCATGCGCACCACAAAGGTCTTTATGGAGGGAACCTTCACAAATATACTTGCAAAGGGTTCCACAGGATTTGGAACAGGGTTCAAAATCCTGTGAAAGGCTTCACACGGATAACTATGTATACAAAGCTCTCCCCCGGCAGACATTTGTGCTGTACACAAATGCAGAGGAGCGGCATTTGACGCTTAGGTAGGTCTACTCAGCATAAGCTGAGTCAATCCTTTGGCATATTAAGCTTTCTAACTGGAAGATGGCATACCCTCCAACATTTCTCCAATGAAAATAGGGACATCTTATTCAAACTATTATTATTATTATTATTATTATTATTATTATTATTAAAGAGAGATGAGCGCCGCAACCCAAGCGTTGGCCACAACTGGACCTAATGGTCAGGGATCCCTTTACCTTTATTTGTACCCCATCCATCTGACTGGGTTACTGGGTTATATGTTGGGTGGCTTCCAACATATATAAAAACATAATAAAACATTAAACATTAAAAAAACCTTCCATATACAGGACTGTCTTCAGATGACAGTCCATACCCTCCAACATTTCTCTGATAAATATAGGGAAGTCCTCAGGAAAAGCAGGACATTCCGGGATCAAATCAGAAATTGGGATGGGTTCTTTAAATCCAGGACTGTCCCTGGAAAATAGGGACACTTGGAGGGTCTGAGATGGTTCAACAGTTCATTTGGATTATGGATACTGGGGCCTGCACTGGATAAACAAGGTCACCAATAATGATTTTGTCCTTTATGTTTCAGAACCCTGGACTGAATTTTGTAAAGCAAAGTTGATGGGTGACATTTTAGAAGTCATTACCAACTTGTTCAAGATGGCCTAATATTGCAAGCTACCAGATGGACTTTTACCTGAAGATGGTAATTATTTATCTCCTTTTCTCATCAATCCTCTCTCCCCCACCCCCAATTATTCCTGGAAACATATCATCTTTCTGCTGGTTGATAGCCATATTTCTAAAGTATACATATTGAATCAGGAACAGTTTTATTCCAAATTATGATGTGTATAGATTCACATATTCCATATATATGTAATCACAAATGATATAACTTTATATAGCTGTTAGCTCTCTGCAGCAGACTTTTGTTTTATATATTTAGTGTGTTGTCATTGAAAGCACATTGTGTATAGTTTAGTTTGCATTGCATGCATAATTAAAAAGCTAGATAATTCAATGCCGCAAGCAAATTGGTGACTTGTGTAACAAAATAATCAGACAAAATGTACTACTACTAGTAGTTTCTCCCAATTTCTGTTACATTTCTAGAATGCATTAAACAAGCCACATTAAACAATGCCTAGTGTGCAGCAGTTCCAGGAACAAAACAGTATTTCATGGTAACATAGAAGCAATCATGATTATGATTCTGGCTTCTGTTTCCTAAATCATTGCACTACCTCCTGGCTTATTCTTCTAGAACTTGTCAATTCAATTTTTATTTCCTGATTAAACTCTTCTTTTTTGTGGCAACTTCTTTTTGTTTGAGATGTTTTGCGGGTATCTTTTTACAGCAAAGAAATCTCCCAGCACCGCTAATTGTTTGGTGGGGTTTTGTCAAGATCATGGCCTGGCAGGGAAGATTTAAGCCTTTCCTCCATGTGTGCTGCAGACCCACTAGAAATCACCCCGCCCCCACCCATATTTGCAATTACAACTTTTAAAATTAAAAAATCTGAAGCAAGTTCTTCCTCCTGTGAAACTACTGCTGTTTTCACGAGGATTTAATACACAAAAAAGGCTGAAGTGAAGCAGTTGCATTATTGATGGCTGTGACAAGGTGCCAGTGGGGCTTGTTTTTAAAGTGTGAAAATTGACAAAACCTTCACCCCCAACCTCTTTCCTATAAACTAGAACAAGCCCTACTCCCTCCCAAAATTTCTCCCACCCAGTTCCAAAACAACAAATCCCCAAATTCCATGCTGTATTTGGATGTTTTTTAGTTTCTTTTTCTTCTTTTCTATTTTTTTTTTACATTCCTAAGGTTTTATAAGCTTCATTGCCCTTAAGCAACTTGCATTTCTTTTTAAGGAAATATATTACACTACCATAGGAATAAAAAGATAAAGGGACCCCTAACCATTAGGTCCAGTGGTGACCGGCTCTGGGGTTGCGGTGCTCATCTTGCTTTATTGGCCGAGGGAGCCAGTGTACAGCTTCCGGGTCATGTGGCCAGCAGGACTAAGCCGCTTCTGGCGAACCAGAGCAGCGCACGAAAACGCTGTTTACCTTCCCGCTAGAGTGCTTCCTATTTATCTAATTGCACTTTGAGGTGCTTTTGAACTGCTAGGTTGGCAGGAGCAGGGACTGAGCAATGGGAGCTCACCCTGTCACGGGGATTCGAACCGCCGACCTTCTGATTGGCAAGTCCTAGGCTCTGTGGTTTAACCCACAGCGCCCCCTGCGTCCCAACCATAGGAATATTGAATAGTTAATATGTGATTCTGTGATTCTATGTATTCCATTATTTGATGCTATTATTAATAAAACTTAATATGTTTATAATCATTTAGAAACTGTAAGCAATAAAAACAAAAGAAAAATGCTTTCTAGCATATGGTTACCAGGTTTTTCCAATGACTCCGGGGACACTTTATTATTATTATTATTATTATTATTATTATTATTATTATGAAGTTGAGTAGCAACAGGGAGTCAGTAGTGGGGATGGTGAGGCAAAAGACCCTGGGCCCAAGCACCCATGCATATTGTATAAAGGTGCAAAGCCCTTCTTTTGCACCCTGTGAAACATAAACATGCAGAGTTTTAAAAAAACTGGGCAACGGCCTCCAACCCACGACTCCCGAGCCTCCCCCGATCAGTCAAAACAAAGGGGGAAGGGGGCAGGAGATCTGTACTGCCAGATGTCCCCGGTTCCCCTTTGGCAGTGGCGGCGGCAGTCAGCAGCCCAGAGCCAGCCTGGTAGCGTATTTGGCTCTGGCTGGCTTCAGGAGCTGCTCACTGCCGTGGCACCTGCCTTTTTTCCACGCCAGAAGTCCCCATATGATGTGTCTTGTGTGCAACTGCACTACCAGGCTGGCTCCGGGCTGATGAGGCTGCCGCCGCCACATTTCCCGGGGACAGATTTGCAAATCTGGGGACATTCCGGGGACAGAATTTGTCAGGGGACAGATTTGCAAATCCGGGGGCTGTCCCCGGGAACCAGGGGTGTCTGGTAACTCTATTCTAGCATCCCTTGCAATCAGTCAGTCATTTCGTTCAATCACCTTCTATGTTATGTAGCCAAAACTGCACCACACACACACAAGAGAGGGAAGTATCAGGAAATTTGCAGTAACCTTGAACTTTGCAGATGTGCAAAAAACATTTTTTTTAAAAAAAATTCTTTTTGCTGAAAAACTACCTTGTGCTATCTCTTATGCTGGATAGGTCATTTTCTGGTTTGCAAGAAAAGTTATTTTAAAAATGCACTTTATAGAGCTGTTTTCTGAAGTGCCTCTCCCCCTTTTATTAAAGCGCTCCGCAGCTGCATTGAGCAGAGGGGAGGCAGCACATCGTATAATGGTTTGCCACTATATTATATAACGTATTGGGAAACTGCCTGAAGAGCTATGAGCATATGAAATATTAGTCATGGTCTTGGGGCACCCTGCCTGATAATAGAAAACAAAATGGTTCAAAAGTCCTTCTTTGCTGTGCTCTTCTCTGTAACAAACTTTCCCATTAGGTTTCCTGAGAAGTGATGCAATTTTTGGAAGCATTAAGCGCCCCCCCCTCACTGTTTTAAGTGCCCAGAGGCTGCAGCAGTGTGAATTTTAGTTCTTTAAAAGGAACTATGAAATGGAAACAAAGCTAGCCCTGTGATTAAAGAGAATACATTACAAAGGCAGGTGAGAGACACCACTTGGAACAGTTGAGATAAAAAGATGCATGTAGAGGTTTCTAATAGAAACATAGGAAAGCATAGGGGGTATCAGAAATGTCAGCATGGGTTACATTTTGGCATAGTAGGAGACATTGAACATGGATTTATATGATAGAAGTTAAAAGGGGGAGAACCGCCATGGACATATGAAAGTCTTTTCTCATATAGAGAGCAATGAATTATTTAAGTGGCCCTGTTTTGTGCAGAATGGAGCCCATGGTCAATTTGTTTTGTTAGAAAATCAAGTGCAATGTTTTCACAGGAACCCTTTTTAAAACAGAATTTATTGTACCAGAATGGCTGGTATTTAACTCAGTTGACCCATAAATCCTCAACAACATATTGCTCACCTACAAGAAAGAGCACTGTTTCTGGATATTGTCAGTCTCATTGTATTCCACTCAACTTCCCTGAGAAAAGTATCTCCTCTTCTGGAACCTATTTTGACTTCCATTGAAATTCCACATCCCACCTGAGGTGAAATACACAAATTTGATTTGAATTTCACTTTAGGTGAAATTGCTGTGGCAACTCTAATATTGGTGTGGAATTACCACTTAATTTAGCCAAAGGTAAAATCTCAATGTGAATTTTGAGGTGGCTGGAGTAAAATACCCAAGGAATTCAACAGGATGCAGAAAGTATTTCAATACAACTTCTCAGAAAAATACAAGGCAGGAATATTTTTTCTGCCTATTTTAATAACAATTGTCTGATGTGTCCTGACATGAAGAAGCAGCTCACAAGCAAGGCCCATTGGGGCTATTCTGCCTCTGTGTTTCCACTGCCTTCCATTCTTACGTGCAAAAACTCAGTTTACAGTAGCCAGGGCATCATGAATTGGGGTGCTGTCACTGAATGACAGAAGAGATATAATAAAATATGCAAAGCATTAAAATTACAGATTGTAGAATTTGGCTTTGCTTTGGCACACTGTTAGGAAGTTTAACTTAAAATTAAGTGAAATATGCTTCCCTTCAATTTCCTCCCATTGGTTTTACTCTTGCCCTGTGGAGCAATGGAGAACATGTCTCATTCATCCCTATAGATGTTTACTGTGCTGTCTCCCCTTAATCTTCTCTTTTCCAGGCTAAATGTCTCCACCTCTTTCAACTTTTTCTGAAAGCACTTTGTTTCTCAACCCTTCACCATCCTGGTTGCTCTTCTCTGGACACCCTCTAGCTTGTCAATGTGCTTTGTCAATGTGGTAGCAAGAACTGAGCCCAGTATTCTGAATACAGCCTGACCAGCCCAGACTAGACTGAAACTAATACTCTAGTGCAGTGGTTCCCAATGTGTAATCTGCAGACCCTAGAGGATCCGTGTAACCTACCCAGGGGGTCCACAGCACCAGTCACATAACAAAACCTACCATAAAGATATCAATTTCTTCAAAAGTAGGTAGGGGTTCCATGGCTTGGCTTTGAAAAAACAGGGTCCACAATATTTAGTTAATTGAGAACCATTGCTCTCATGTGAATGTGTGTGGACTTAAAGGGAGCGGGGGAAGCAGTGTGTGCAAACCCTGTCTCCAGTGTCCCAGTATGCAGGGTCTCCATGGCAGAAGAGAGTTTCCAAGCATGTTTGGGTGACCATGCTTAAAAGCCTAGGAGCATACTTCTAAGCACATTGAATTAGAAGTGGATCTGCACACAGGCGAATTTCTAGGACACAGCTTGAACGTGCACACCTGTTCCAATTTAAACTCACATGTGTTCAATTTAATGCACAAATAGGGCTTATTATTTCATATGATCTGGACACTCTGCTTCTGCTTATAGATATATCCCAAATATGGGAAGAGGTGGTTGTGTGTGTTTCCTTCCTCTTCACCTAACTGTATTTCGAAGTAGCAAATGTCAACACAAACACACACAAACCAATTCTCAGGCTTCCTGCTTGGGTTTCCATTGGGGCTTATATTTGCTTTAGTATAAATTGATGCTTCAGCTAATCTCTCTGTGTCTTATGCTCCCCTTTCCCATTTCTGTATCTCAGAGACAGTTCAGTACCTGCTGCTTGGCCAGTCAACAAGTGCTTCTTACTACCATGAGCCATCCACTGCTATAGCCTTTGATACGGTTTCCTTCAACAGCAGAACACATAATTGAAACCAGTTCCCTTGAAATCTGCTTAGATTTTCAGCAGGCCTGAGAGGAGAGCAGATTTGTAGCTGAATGCTTTCCAAGCAATCTGTTTAGTTCTGCATGTGCTTCAACTCAATTTCATGGCAATTTCATAAGGAGGTTGTATTTTAATCCAGTCTGCTGCAGAGCTCGAAGCTGTTCCCCCTTTTCTTTGACTAATAGTTTGAGCATTTTTATGCCACATTGGTTAGCAATATGAATTATTGTTCCAGCACATTTTCAATTTGTCTCTAGTTTAAATTATCCTCCAATAGCTCCCCAATTATTTTTTCCCATTCTAAGTATACAAGTCAGTTTTGTATATAGCTTTCTGCATTTCATTGATGTGTTTTGTTTTTCTATCTTGTCGGCTTTTATTGCCAAGAGCTAATATATCAAATGCATTCACTTAGTGAAATGAAAGATACTTAAACATACTAGTAGCAGAGCAATCTTTGGCTCTGAGCCACTCAGGTAAGGAAAATATTTTTTGATGAAAACCAAATGTTGCTAGATATAAGCAGGAGGCCTCAGAAGCACTAGGGCATTCTAATGCAGGCTGCAGTCCTACAGACGCTTATCTGGGAATAAGCTCTGTTCCAAGTAGGCAGGCATTGGATTACAATGACAGTATCTCTCTCTTAGATTTTTATTTGTGGCTGGCAATAAATAGACAGACACCAGATGGGCATCAGCCATATAGTTGTTTTACAGGCAGGTTCTATATCAACAGGCCATGTGGAAAAGCAGGGGGAGATGTTCTTCCCTGAACTTGGCCATGCTGCTTTCTGCTGCCTGTATGATCTGCTCATGCCTGAGCATTCTTTCCTGGTGAGAGTATATGACAGTCTGCTTTGGGGCAAGTAAGGTTTCCATTTTCAGCAGTTGCCCTAAACCTGTTGTGAGGTCTTCCCAGTGTCCCATGCATCCGATTACAGGCATAACTAGCGTCACCTCCTGTGTGCCTCTGTCTCCCCTGATTTGTATGCGCTCCTCCTTCCAAAGTCATGATGTTATTGAATAACATGTATGTATATACACCTACACTAGGTGCTTTCTCGAGGCAAAATAAAAAATGTGCCTGTCTTTGGCCAATCTGGACGGCATGTTCTGGCCCCCAACTGGTTAACAGGCAAATGTCTGGGGCCTAGGTTGACCAGGTGGGTCATCCAGCTCATCAGGCATGACTGAACCTGAGCAAGGCCTTCTATAGGCCTCACCAAATCAACTTGCCTGAGTTTAGCGAGACTCCAAAATCCCAGGTCTTGTGGGATTTTGCCCTTTCGATTCTTGCATTGACCAGAAGCTCTCAAACCATGAAAAGATGACCCTCACCCAAGCTGCAAGCCTGCTGGGTGCAGAATGCCACCACACAATGCAGCAATCAGCTATGCCCCTTTCTTCTGCCCTGCCAACCCCTCCCCTCCCCACAGATTAGTTCACAATGTGCGAGAGAGCCCTCCAGTGACTCTTTATCAACTGTGTATCCTAAACAGCAAAACTTGTAATTAATCTATGCTTGGGAACCAGAGATTTATAACAATGGGGTTATTAAGTACCAGAGAAAGAAGAGAAAACATTGTCCCATTAGGGAGTTTTTGGAATGAAATTAGAATATTCTGCACAATCTCTATATGACAATTTTAAGACCCATTTATTTAAGTTGAAGAGTTAAGTGCATGCTTAGATATCTCCCACTAAAATTAAGAATTTGCAGCTAAACCAATGCATGCTTACTCAGAAGTAAGTTCCACTTGAGTTCATTGGGCTTACACCTAAATATGCATAGTCCTTGAAATGCTTAATTTTTGCAGGATAATGCTACGCTTTATTAGTAGTATCTATATATAATAATTTCATTTACTACCATTCAACAATATTTGGTCAGAGTTCCTTTTTTAGAAATAAACTAACCTAATAATCATTTTAAAACATTTTTAAAAGGGAAAATAAGGAAGAGGGGTAAAAGATTAACCAAGAGAGCAATCCTAACTTGAAATGGTTTGGATTGCATCTGAAGCCCTGCTGTTCATGCCAACCAGGACTAAAGGAGGGGAGGCAATATTGCCCCTTCCCTTTTTTTGCAGGTCTAGCTCCAGGCTTACCAAAGGCTAGATTGGGTACATTGCTGGTAACTGGTGATAAAAATAGCAAGCACATACATTATTAGATAGGATGCTAAATAAATTACTGCATGTAAAACCCAGACAAGACAGAATATAATCTTGATTCAAGAAGATTTATTAAAGCTTTCTATAGACATGTTAACAGTATCCACGGGTGATCCTTAGGTTGCATTCTTATTCTAACCAGGGAGAAAGACACATTGAACTTGGGCTCGAGGTGGTGAACCTTAGTTCTGAGTTGGCATGTATAGAATTGTTCTGTGAAAACTGGTCTTAGTCTCATTTGTGAAATCACCCTCAGGTTCCAACCTGGCATCCGTCTGTCTCAAGAGACAATAGAGTGTGCCTCCACTTGCAGTGACCTCCCTGTCATGCAAGCCTTGGCAGTGTGTATGAAGGTCCTGGGCTGCCCAGATACCTCACTGATGAGGAAAGCAGGGCAACTCATTTGGCACCAGCTGGGCTGCAGGATTTCCTGGAAGGAGGTATACAAAGTGCCATCCCAGCATCTTAGGAACGCCACTCACTAGCATCCCCTCTACACTGGGACTACAATGGAAGTGTGAAAAGTATTCTTTAGGCAATCCATGAAACTTGTGTATATGTTGTACAGTTCTTGTTGTTGGTTTCCGTCAATGGAATGCACCTCCAGGGGTGAAATCAAACTGCTGCATTAGCAGTACCAGTGTGGGGTAATGGTTAAGAGCAGTGGACTCGTAATCTGGTGAACTGGGTTCACTTCCCCGCTCCTCCACATGCAGCTGCTGGGTGACCTTGGACTAGTCACACTTCTGTGAAGTCTCTCAGCCTCACTCACCTCACAGAGTGTTTGTTGTGGGGGAGGAAGGGAAAAGAGAATGTCAGCCACTTTGAGATTCCTTAGGGTAGTGATAAATTGGGATATCAAATACAAATTCTTCTCCTTCTTCTCCTTCTCCTCCTCCTCCTCCTTCTTCTGACTTCCTCAGGGTGCGAGCCCAGACAAGACCTCCCCCCGCTTGGCCTTGCTGATTTGGTCCAAAGGAAAGCAGAGCAATGTTTGGCACCACCTTGGCTACAGGAGTTGCCAGAAGGAGGCATATAAGGCACCATCCCACTGCCTTAGGACTCCACTTTGTGTAGGGGTTACTCCTTTGCCTTTTCTTCTCCCAAAAATATCCCTCAAGGTACTGGAGGTTTAGGATGAGAGTTTTCCTTCTCCTGGATGGGCTACCTTCTCAGGCTGACAAGCTCCAGCCACCCCTCACTCCCCTCTACAGCATGTGCAGAAACTGCATTCTTGACTGTTGGACCCACTTATTGGTCTCATCTGCTCAATCTGCTGGAGCCTGTATTTGCACGCAAGGGAATTCCATAAGTCACCAAGGGTGCGAGACCCATTGGCTACCCTCACCTGGTTTAGCTGGCCAGTCATGCTGTTTCCCAGGGTGTGTCACATGCTGAGAGCTTCTAGGAGCCACAGGTGAGAGCCATGAGACTGTCAAGTTGTATTTGAAAGTGTGGAAGCAAAGCCTTCTGTAATTTCAGGAGCTACAGCAATGACAGGATACAATTCCTGAGGACTGGCTTCATTTTGAATCATTTATTTGGGTCACAAAGCACAACTTTTCTATAAAACCACCCTATTATCCTTTGAGAAAGGGTGGTTAAATAAATAAATAAATAAATAAATAAATAAATAAATAAATAAGAAAGAATATCTTTATGAAAGTGCCTTCTTGACTGTCGGACCCAATTACTGGTCTCAGCCACGCAGTCTGCTGCAGGCAGTCTTTGCATGCAGGAAAAGTCCCTAAATTGCCAAGTGTTTGAGACCCATTGGATTCCCTCACCTGCTTTAGCCAGCCAGTTGAAGCCATTCCAGGGGTATGGCCACTGTCACATGGTGGCAGCATCTAGGAGCCACAGGTGAGAGTGGGGACTAAAGGTGGGCATGATGTGTCCCCATCAGAGGTACTATCCATCACCTAACACCCAATATACCCCAGTTCTAACCTACTAATTATATATTCCTATACTCCATTATCCCCACCACCACCAACAAAGGTTATAAAAGCTGCAAAAAGAATTTTAAAGCAGAATTATAAGCCAAGTATATATGTAGATTGATAAAAACTAAGAATTCAAACAGCAAACATGACCCCATATTTAAAACTGATGACATCCATCATGTTTTGTCAATAGCACTGTGTTTCGTAGAGCCCATGGTATATTCCCCCTCCTTTATTTCTCCCCTTTTCTCCCTTCTATAAAGGGAATTGTTCTCCAGGGGCATCTACTGAAAGTATGTACAAAAGAAATGAGGTTAGTTTTATTAATTTACTTCCTTCACAACTGAGTAGCCATAGATTTCGTCTCTCATTCCCCTTGGCACTACTTGCTTCTCTCTTTAATAATAGTAAATGTGGAAAAAACCCAGGATCTTTTCTATTCAGCTTCATTTCACTTGGAGTGCTGTAGGGAGATGAGATTTGAAATTGTTCACTGTAATGTATAGGCTATCCAGCAGACTGGATTCACTTTACTGATGATGCAGTATCATTGCCAACGATTCACTTTGGGATGTATGGCTTTATTAGAGCATTAAGTTTTGAACTCCACAAGTCTTCTGAGTGGCACCCAACAATTCACTAAGAGGAATGGCTGAGATCAGTAGACGGTGCTTCTTCCTGAATATTCCATTTGGAGCCAATTGAGCCTGCTGGTGAATTCAAGTCCTGTCGTGAGGTGTGAAAGATAATGCTTCTTTCTCCACTGCCTCAAACTATTAATATTCATTTTAACCCTGGACTTAAAAAAAATACAAAATACTAACCCTGAGGATAACAGAAAAGGGAATTATAATTGCATTTTTCACTTCTGGTGTACTACACTTGCTTAACAATGCAGTTTATAGTTGCGTAAGGTAAAAGGCCATGTAGACCTACGGAGCCAAAGGGTAAAGCTCAGATCTTTATTTCAACGACATAAAGTCTGGAATTGCTGTTTGCAAGTGCTCCGCTAACTCAGTACCAGCCTACATGCTACATTGTGTGTGGCCTACTAGCCACAGAAGGAGTCAATGAATGAACGCGGCTGAGATAAGAAAGCTCTGGTAACCCATTTTGAGCTCTGATTTCTTTAACCTGGCCATGGTAAATTGCTTTCAGGCATGCTAGGAAATCATGGGTTAATTCCCCTGACTGAGAGCAGGAAACAGTTTGCAGCAAAAAAATCAGCTTGGCCAAAAGAAGAACCCACTCCCAGAGAGATGTCCAACTCCTCCCAGCAGTCTGCACATCTCCAAGGGATCTGGTCCGCTAGCCTTCATAAGCCCTAACTGCCTGATCCAATGGCTGGATCCCACTACTTGGTTGGAAGAACTCTTGTCCTGTATTAAATTATTTAATGACTCTGAATGTTTCTCATAATGTCTGGGCATAAAGAATGACTCTGGTAAATGTAAAGTCCTGGCTTAATCTCCAGGGTAGGCGGTGTTAGGGCTGGCCTGCACAAGAGACCTACTCAGCCAAACACTATCCACAATTTATGGAAGAGGCCACCGGGGACTTGATACATATGCTAGTTCTGTTGCCTGCGTGAGATTGCAAAAACTGGGGGACTGTCAAGAGCCTAACGGGTCACAGTCTGCGGATAGTGGGCTCTATTCTACTTAGTGGGTGATCAGTTGCACAGGCTACATTAGGATCTGTGGAACAGAGTGCGGTCTTGACAGTCATCTTCCCAGGAACTCCTCATAAGATGCAATTATCTTCTAATTTCTTAGTTAATGTTTACACTGCACAATTTAATAATGTGTACTAATTCATTTAATCACAAATCTTAATTTTAACAACTAGGTAAATGCCATGTAATTATCCAGAATGCCTTTAATTTCATAAATGCACAGACTGATAAGTGTGTTATGGCAGCAGTAATCTCATGCCTGATTTCATATAAAAGAACACAAAGAAACTTCCTGCTTGGCTTTTTAAAAAAATGGCATAGCACTTGTCAGAGGAATGTGGCACACGTTGCCATTTCTTAGTGTTCAGCTGATGTTCATGTATTCATAAAACGCATCATCTACAATTCACATTAATATTATTCCATAAAGGGATTAGACTTGTTAATGTTGCTGCCATTGTTGGATTTGATTATTTTAGATTATTGTGTTTGTTTCATTTCATGGTGTCATGGGCTGCCTTGGCTGCCCTGTGCCCCAAAGGTGGTATATATATAATTTTATATATGGTAGAGCAATGAGTGCACATAATGTAATATATGAGGGGAGCACTATAATTATTGATACAATAGTGGTTTACAATGGCAGATCATCAAAACCTTCGTGTAAGGTGTCTTATTTTGAGATACAAAGGAATTTAAAGATAACTTACAATTCAAAAAGCAAAAGGAAAAGCAGAAGGAAAAGCCACTTTTAATATTTTCTATTTAACTTCCTATCAAATAGAAGGAAGAAGAAGAAGTGGGCCATTAATTTATAAGGTTATGTGATGTGATGAAGTGGAAGTGCTTGCACACATTCATAAACCATGCAAAATTAGTCTCCTGCTTATTAATCAACCAAAACTTTTCTGGACTGAGCCACTGGTCAAAAACCAGTTAGAAGCTGCCAGGTCTAATTCATATCCTTCATCATACTGGTTTTCCATGCAAACCTCCACAACTGCTACAACAACTGATTCCCCCCCGCTTTCTCTAACTTTGACTTTCAGGAAAGTAGCTCCCTCAGGTTACAAACACTGGAACATTTATTTTCAGGACTGAGAAGGGAAATTAAGTGCAGTTTACCTGTCAAGAGATTGAGTGCCTATTGCAGCATGTGTCCCCGATGTTCTGTCAGAATTGGAGCTTTACCAGTATGGGAATTGCGGTACAGTATTCAAAAACTGACTTTAAAAAAGTGGAAGCAAGTGTTTCTGTATCAGATTCTTGCAGCTATGGCCCAGTTCCCATGATCAGCGCCTGAGCGGGACCAATTTCACAGCTTTGCTCAGAAACCTATGTATCTGAATGTTCCCTTCGTTAGAAATAAACAAATCTACGTGCATATAAAATGAGAAGTCAGAGTGAAGGGTTAGATTTCCCCCTGACATTGTGATTTTCTGTGTATAGGGATTGTGTGTTGCTATCTCCACATCCTGAAGGCTCCAACGCAGCGTTGTTTTCGAGAATGATGGTGGTGGTGGTGGTGGTGAGCTGGCTGACAGCTGGCGCCTGTCAAGAGAATGGGTGCATTCTGGCGTGGGAAATATTGTGTTAGTTTTCCCTTTACACTGCAGTACCTGTTGTGTTATGGAACGGTGGTTTTTGAATGATATACCAGCATGTCATGCTAAATTTCATTCACACTAGTGGGCCTGGTGTGACACAACAACAAACTTCACTGGACAACCTGCTATTCCCCCACCTTCTCTGCACATACATGCTTTTGTTCCCTATTAATCCCCCATGGAAAGGGGGGATGGGGTGGAATTGCATGCAGGTATACCTTTTCGTCTCTTTACTCCCACAATTTTCTATGTTAATGGAGTTGCAAATGGATTTTTTTGTGGAACCTATTAATGCAGAATGAGTGCTAAACTTTCACTAATTTCCATATGAAAGTTCAAATCTAATGCAAAACTTAACAGTTAGGGGAATCTGGGGGTATCATAAACTCACAGAACTGTAGAGTTGGAAAGGGAACTAAGGGTCATCTAGTCCAACCCCCTGCAGTTCAGAAATATCAACTAAAGTGTGGAATAAACTGGTGTATGAATGCTGCCAACATCTGTTGCCACCATCAGAGGACCCTTGCTTCCACCAGTGTAAGTCCTCTTGTACAATTTTGTTGCTCACCTCAAAATCTCAAGAAAAAAAATCATTTGAAAACTCAGCCGCAGGCTAAAGAATCTTGCAGTGGTTAACTCCTGAGAAATGTGGTCCTTGGGCTTTGGGCTTTACAAATAAACTTCCAGTTCTCATTCAAGGCTCAGAATGCTGATGCAGTGGACCTATCCTCCAGATAATGGTGTGGCTCAGACTTCATAAAGACAAGCACATAAGCCCTTTTCAGGCATTCAAAACTCAGGTTAAAGAAGGGACAGTGGGTTCAGATGTTCAGGGTCCATGTGTTTGTTACACAATCTGAAGATAGTCCACATGTACATATGGAAATTATCTTATGTCACAATATCTGATGCCAGATGAGTGGGGGTATAAAAATAAATTATTATTATTATTATTATTATTATTATTATTATTATTATTATTATTGGAGAGGGAGGCTCTGCAAATGTATTCTTTATCTCCTTTTGAATGTCTGAAAGTACTCTGGAGATCAACTGCTGACAATAGCCCAATCCCGGTGTTATGTACACATGTAAGCTACCACATGAGAAGGGACAGAGAAAGGGTGAGCATATCAGCTTGGGCCCCACTGCAAGCTTACTTTTGTCAGTTCCTATGAGTTGGAAGGCCATTGTCTACAGCAGGAAGCCTCTTGTACCCTAGAAGATCAGGGTTCCCAAATGTTTGGAGAGTCTGCATGATTACAAGAGACTTCCCATAGCAGACAGACTGGGATAGGGGAGACAACTAGCACATTCATCCCCACTGCCTCCCACCCACATGGTAGTGTTATTCTAAAGCAGCAATGCTGCAGCAAGCAAAGGCTCTAACAGCTCAGACAGCTGCTTGTGGCTGGAAAGCCAGACAGGATGTGTGTGACTGCTGCCATAGAAACAAAGGGGCAGTCCATCCTTATTGAGCACAGGATATGAGCTCAGTGTGTGTCATATGACCTGTACAGGATGTACATGCGTGGAGTTTTGAGTTTCTCTCTGTTTGTTGAAGAGAGCTGACATCTTTTACTATATGACTGCTATAGACAGGAATAAAAGCCATGTAGTAACATTTCTGTCTGTGTCTGATTCCCCTCCCTGGGGATATGCAGGGAGGAGGAGAAGGAGGAGAAGCAGTTGGTGTGTTTTTCTCACAGCCTGAGGAAAATCGCCGGAACGGACCTCGCCGGAGGGAGGTCAAAGGAATTCAGCCGGTGCCTGCAGATAGGCACATCCCTCTGACCGAGCCTGAATTCCAACAGTGGTAGCCAGAGCCAGATGGTTTCTTCGATCCATGGAAGTCTGCATCAAGGAGTGGCAAAGCTGCTGTTTCCATTGCTCCATGGAAGCCTGAAATGAGGCTATTTCTCTGCAGCCAGAAGCTCACCAGAAGAAGCTGAAAGCCAAGCTACGGAGCCCAGGTATGAGATTTTCGGGCTTAGAAGTGTGCATGCAGATTGATTCATTCTCTGCTTCGAGGGAGCCGCGTTTGGGAAAAACAGCTCCGAGAGAGCAGAACTCTGCATTCCAAACATTCCTGTGGTTTTCCTGTCCAAGGAAAAGGAATGCAGTTACTTAGCAACACAGGCCAGTTTCAAGATAAGGGCTGCAAGTTAGTTTTGACTAGGCCCTTAGAAAAAAACTCTTGAAAACGACATTGCAAGCGGCCAGTGTTATAGCTGCCAGGTGCACAGAGTGTAAACAAGCCAGCTATTGGATTTTAGAGGCTTGTGTTTGAGAGTCAGTGCAAAGACTCAAAATGGATGCTAAGAAGGGGGGAGCCCTGCCTTCTCCGCCCCTTTTGACCAGTGACAATTACGCATCTTGGTCTATTAAGATGAAGGCCCTGCTGCAGAATCAGAGACTGTTTGGGGTGATTGAGAACCCCATCCCTCCAGCACCAACGCTTGCTTGGGAGTCACAGGATGTGAAGGCCAGAACTGCTATAATTCTGTGCGTGTCAGATTCTCAGCTTATTCATATACAGGATTTACAGCACGCGAGAGATGTTTGGGACACGCTGAGAAGGACACATCAGAGAGATGCAGGTTCTTCAGCGTTGCTGTATTTTGAGAAGCTGACCAACCTGAGGCTTGCGCCTGATGGAGATGTTCAAGCGCACCTGACGGAAATGAAATTTTTGCGTCAACAGATGGTGGAACGCAATTTCCGTCTGCAGGAGGAAGTGTTTTGCTTCATGGTGATCAACAGTCTGAATCGGACTTACAAAACAGTTGCCAGTCAGCTGGGGTCTCTCCCAGCAGCTGATCTAACGTCGGAGAGGGTCTTTGCCGTGGTTCTTTGTGAACATGACAGACTTGCCGCCCTGGAAGTCAAGGACAGGGGGAGACAAGAACGGAGTTCTGATACCCCCACTGCTACAGCTACTGGAGAAAATGCCGTAGCTTTGAACGTTGTCCGATGCTACAATTGTGGACAGACTGGGCATCTTCAGCGGTACTGCAAGAAGCCACGTCAAAACAAGGGAGCCAAGGGAAGCTCCACGAAGTCTGAGGCGTCAGGCAGAGGTCATGCCAAGTCACAGACGAAGCCTGCAAAGGCTTTGATGTCGAAAGGAACCAAGCCAGATGTGGAGAACGTTTTTATCATAGACACGGGAGCGACGGTTCACATGACCCATCGTAGGGATTTGTTTTCGTCGTTTAAGAAGCAAAGCTTCGTTGTACAACAAGCCAACGGTCAAGAGCTGGAAGCCACCGGAATTGGGACTGTGTATCTTAAAAGTCAGAACTTGACTATAAACAATGTTTATTTGGTTCCAGAGTTGAAGTACAATCTGCTCAGCGTATCGCAGATTGCCAAGAAGGGACTAAAACTGTCCTATGATGATCAACACTGTGAGATCTACAAAGATGGAGAGTTGTATCTTTCTGCCAAAGAGAAAGATGGACTATATTTGTTGACTTTTGATCAAAGTGATTACATGAAATGTGACTCTTGTGATTCTAACATGATTTCTTTTGCAGGTGTAGCCAAGAAGAACGCCAAGCAGGTCACCTCGAGGGTCGACAAGGCATTTCAGCGGGTGTGTGCTGATGTGATTGGTCCTTTAGCACCGTCTAGAGGCAATGCAAAGTATTACCTAATATGTGTTGATTCTTTCACAGGTTTTGTGTGGATTTATCTTTTGGAGAGACCGAAATAAGCCTTAGAAAGGTTTAAAGAGTTTTGTGACAAGGTTAAAAATATGCATGATGCTGACATAGATTGTCTTTGCACAGATGAGAAGCCAATTTTTCTTTTACAGGATTTCCAGAGGTTCCTGAAGAAGAAAGGGATAAGACACAAAATTGCAGCTTCAGAAGAAGCTTGGAACAGATGTGTCTGTGTTAGGGTGAACAAAGAATTGCAAAAGGGAATGGAAGCGCAATTGCTTAGTTCACATCTGCCACATGAGTACTGGGCTGAATCGCTAATGTCATATTGTTATACGTGGTTGAGAAAGTTTTCAAAAGAGTTGGGAAGTTCTCCTTTTGAGAAACTGTTCCACAGAAAACCTTCTGTTGCCCATTTCAAGGTTTTTGGGTCTCATGTGAGGACAGAAGCTCCGGGTGGAGTAAAGAATGCCAGAGGCATTTTTGTGGGTTATGAAAAGGGTCTCTACAGAGTAATTTTGTCTGAATCTGGTAAGGTGATTCTCACAAAATTTCTAGAGAGTGCTCCTGAACAGGAGCGAGTGATTGTTCACACATTTCCCACAGGTAATGATGATTCTGATGATGATGATGATGATGTTGATTTTGTTGAGTTCAGTAGTACTGATGACAGCGATAGCTCAGACAGCTCAGTTGTCACAGTCATTGAGAGGAAATCTCACGTAATGACTAGACCCTCAGAAGAGGAGGAAGACGAACCACTATTTACAATTGGTACTGGTTCTCCAAAGATTCCAAAGGCTGAACCAGAAAGCAAAGAAGAGCAGCACTTCTTACGTAGGTCTGAGAGAGCAACGAAGGGTGTGCCACCCAAGAGGTATTCAAAGGAGTTTGCTAACCTAGCTGTTGCTATTGTAAACGACCAAGGTCAAATTGAAGCTGTGTCTGAGTCAGAGACAAAGGCACAACAGGGAGTTCTTAACCAAGGTAATGCAGATGCACTCATTCCTTGGAAGTCACACAACCAGAGAGGTACATTGGTAAAACCAGTGGCGGGTAGTTCCAAGGGTGGAACTGAAACAACAGGGGAGTGTTATAAGTATAACAACTGTTTGTTTTCTTCTCTGGATGACGCTTTGCTCGCAGCACGCATTGATACTTTAGGGGGAGTATGTTATTCTAAAGCAGCAATGCTGCAGCAAGCAAAGGCTCTAACAGCTCAGACAGCTGCTTGTGGCTGGAAAGCCAGACAGGATGTGTGTGACTGCTGCCATGGAAACAAAGGGGCAGTCCATCCTTATTGAGCACAGGATATGAGCTCAGTGTGTGTCATATGACCTGTACAGGATGTACATGCGTGGAGTTTTGAGTTTCTCTCTGTTTGTTGAAGAGAGCTGACATCTTTTACTATATGACTGCTATAGACAGGAATAAAAGCCATGTAGTAACATTTCTGTCTGTGTCTGATTCCCCTCCCTGGGGATATGCAGGGAGGAGGAGAAGGAGGAGAAGCAGTTGGTGTGTTTTTCTCACAGCCTGAGGAAAATCGCCGGAACGGACCTCGCCGGAGGGAGGTCAAAGGAATTCAGCCGGTGCCTGCAGATAGGCACATCCCTCTGACCGAGCCTGAATTCCAACAGGTAGTGCACTCATGTACATAACACCTAACTAAGGCTACCGATATGTAGACAGATGAAGTTGAGACACCAGTTGCCCTTGAATGCAAACTGCAGGAAAACCCCAACTCACGTTGATTCTGCATGTGAGCTGCATTCAAGTGTCTCATCACATGAAAACCCCAAAGTGCAAGTGACAATTCCATACTAGAGCCTTAGCCTACATGCATTTCTTTTAAAAGCATCAGATTGAGTAAAAGTTTTTTTTCCTGATGTGCAAGTAGAACCTGAAGATTCTTCACCCCATTTTACCATCCGGATCAGTCATAACTTGCCTAGTCAGAATTCCCGTATTTGTACTTCAGCTGGTAAAGGTGAGCTATATTTGCTCCTTGTGATAATTGGCTGGGAGATTTCTTCCCTTACTTGGCAGTTGTGCTGCAAACAGCCTTGGAAAATGAATTCTTGCTTTTCATGTTGTTATCTTTCTCCTTGCCTAACTGAAGGCTTAAACCTACAAACCATGATTAGAAGTCTTCTATGGTCCCAAACAGTTTTTACAGCAATTTTTTTTTTTTTATTCCTTAAGTCTCTGGGGGCAGACCATATTAATTGACCCTGAATCTCTGCAGGAAAGCAATACCACAGTCATTCCCAATCTTCTGTGGAGACCAAAATCATGTATGATTTGACCAGCTGTAAGAAATGGATATTGCTTTTCGTGGCAAAGGAGCAGCCTCCTTTGGTTTATGAACTGCTTGATTGCACTATAACTCCTTTTCCTGTCTGCATTTCCATTTGTCAGTCATTGCAAAATTATACACAATACTTATAGTTTTATAGATACCCTACTTTCCAAATTCTCTTTAACCAAGTAAAATGAAGCTGCCTACTTTTCTGCAAAAATGTTGTAGGGCCATTCTCATTGAGATTAGCTTATTAACAGGTATAGTCTAGCAACAGGGTGATGTGGGTTGTGTTCTACTTTACAAGAAGCAAGGGGACTGTTGCTCCATATTTTATTGGAGCACAACAATCTTTGACTATACGAGTTGGGATCAAGGGAGTTCATCATGATCTGGAGGGCACCAGGTTGCCCATTCCTGGTCTACTTCAACTAAGTCCATGTCCATGTGTATTTCTCCATCAATGATAGTGGAAACCAACCATGATGTGTAGCATTCATTGCAGTATTGTCAGAATTATTATTATTATTATTATTATTATTATTATTATTATTATTATTATTATTTATCCCCTGCCCTCCCCAGCCAAGACCAGGCTCAGGGCAGCTAACACCAGGTATAAAAAACAATTGATTAAAATACAACAATAAAATGCAGCCTCATTTTAGTAGAAACTCAAATCAAAAACTTTTTGGGGATGAAAACGTCAAATCTTCACCAAGGCCAACTATCCAGATTGGTCCTACGTGGGCCAGAAAAAAGCCAGGGAAGTCCCCAAATAGGAGTTACATCGCAGAAGGAGAAAGGGAAGTTCAACTAGACATTACAGAGTGGGAAGAGAAACTTGAAAGAGAGCTGCCATTTACAACAGCCACCTGGCATTTTTTTTGCAATGTAGAATTTCACCCTAGTGGGAAGCAGGGAGAAGGAGAAGGAGAAGGGGCTGCCCGGTTGATATTTCTTTAGGGGTATCTGTCACATTCTGATGTCAATAAATCCTATCCAAGTATAGGTAAGCAATACCAATGATTAGATACAATGATTAAAATAATAAATATTGCAACTGAGATTCTGATAAACTCAGAGTTGAATGTGAGCAGTCTTGTGAAGAATTATGGCTTGGCCTATAAATAAAAGCAGCTTCCTTGTCACAGTTGATTTGTTTTTGGAAACACTCCTTTAGCACCGTGGTGCACTATATAAATCTTGTATATGTTAGCATAACTGTCGCCTAGAAATTGAATTATTCTCTGAGGAAATGCTGGTCTGTCTAGGTCATTGTAAAAGTGGATTAGCTGAACAGTTCTGGGAATTCCATATTTTCTTCAGACTCTGGGCGCTTATCTTTGGATTAGCAGCTGGTCCTAGCAGCATTAATCCCTTGTTACTTAAATTACGAATTCTTTAGCAAACAATGAAAAAAAAGAAATATTCAGAGAATATAATAGTAAAAAATCCATTTTTGGAAAGAAGTAATTTAAAGTTTTACACTAAGGACTCATTACACTGCATATTTTTGGAGAGAAGACTCAAATGGGAGCAGTTTGGATTAACTCTTTGAGATAACTTTAAATTCATAATCTGCCATTTATGACAACCATAATTTATACCTTCTTTTTCAGAATCAGGCCAATGCATTTGAGGTTCAGAAACTGGAACTCACAACAACGAGATAGATTTCCTATAAAGAACTGGACACAAATGTGGACATGCTATTCTGTATTCTTTTTACTAAATAAAGATGTATGTATGTATGTATGCATGCATTTTATATACCACCCTTTATTCAAGCAAAGTAGGGTGGTTTTATATAAAAGCTGTTCTTTGTGACCTAAATAAATGATTCAAAATGAAGCCAGTCCCCAGGAATTGTATCCTGTCATTGCTGTAGCTCCTGAAATTACAGAAGGCTTTGCTTCCACCCTTTCAAATACAACTTGGCAGTCTCATGGCTCTCACCTGTGGCTCCTAGAAGCTCTCAGCATGTGACACACCCTGGGAAACAGCATGACTGGCCAGCTAAACCAGGTGAGGGTAGCCAATGGGTCTCACACCCTTGGTGACTTATGGAATTCCCTTGCGTGCAAATACAGGCTCCAGCAGATTGAGCAGATGAGACCAATAAGTGGGTCCAACAGTCAAGAAAGCAGTTTCTGCACATGCTGTAGAGGGGAGTGAGGGGTGGCTGGAGCTTGTCAGCCTGAGAAGGTAGCCCATCCAGGAGAAGGAAAACTCTCATCCTAAACCTCCAGTACCTTGTGGGATATCTTTGGGTGAAGAAAAGGGAAAGGAGTAACCCCTACACAAATCCAGAGTGGAGTCCTAAGACAGTGGGATGGTGCCTTGTATGCCTCCTTCTGGCAACTCCTGTAGCCAAGGTGGTGCCAAACATTGCTCTGCTTTCCTTTGGACCAAATCAGCAAGGCCAAGGGGGGGGGGTCTTGTCTGGGCTTGCACCCTGGGGAAGTCACTTTGGTACTGTCTTACTTCTCGGCCTCCATTGCATCCGCTAGCTCTCGCCCGGCGCAATTATTTAGTATAATTCGGTCTTTAACGTCCCTCGAAGGACAGCCAAATTTAAATAACAATTTGACACACAGCTGTGAGGCATTTGCGAGCTTTTTTGCGGAGAAGGTCCTGTTGCTCCGCCATGACCTCCCTGCCAATTTGGATACAATAAAGGAGCTGGAGGCCCCTCGACTGTCCTCGGGTTCAGTATTGGACCACTTTGACCGGATATCCCCAGCCGATGTGGACAGAGTCCTCCGAGCTGGAAAGCCCACCACTTGTCCTCTCGACCCGTGCCCGTCCTGGCTGATTAGAGCGTGTCCAGACAAGGTGCGGGCCCCCCTGGGGGATATCATCAATCTGTCCCTTGGCACCGGGACATTCCCAGGGGAACTGAAGGAGGCAGTGGTGTGCCCGCTCTTAAAGAAAACATCATTAGATCCCTTAGATCTATCCAATTACCGCTCAGTTTCGAATCTTCCATTCCTGGGTAAGGTGATTGAGAGAGCGGTTGCTGAACAGCTTGGTAGGTTTCTGGATGAAACATCGGCTCTGGATCCATTCCAGTCCGGCTTCCGCGCTGGTCATGGGACCAAGACGGCTCTGGTCGCCCTAACAGATGATCTCCGCAGGCAGCTGGATCGAGGCGGGTCGGGACTGCTGATTCTTCTAGACCTGTCAGCAGCCTTCGACATGGTCGATCACGAACTCCTGGACCACCGCCTTGCCGACGTGGGGATCCAGGGCACAGTCCTTCAATGGCTGCGCTCGTTTCTCTCTGGTCGGGGACAGAGGGTGGCGCTTGGGGGGGAATTGTCATCCCGCCACTCCTTGGTGTGTGGTGTGCCCCAGGGTGCAATACTCTCCCCGATGCTTTTTAACATCTTTATGCGCCTCCTCGCCCAGCTTGTCCGGAGTTTTGGGTTGGGCTGCCATCAGTATGCTGATGACACCCAACTCTATCTGTTGATGGACGGCCACCCTGACTCGGCCCCAGACACACTGATCAGATGCTTGGAGGCTGTGGCTGGATGGTTACATGGGAGCCGGTTGAAGTTAAATCCTTCGAAGACAGAGGTCCTCTGGCTGGGACAGGATGACATGGGACTGAGGGGGCAACTCCCATCTCTTGCGGGGGTGCAATTAGTGCCAGCACCGTCCGTTAAGAGTTTGGGTGTAATCTTCGATACCTCCCTCTCCATGGAGGCGCAGATTGCAGCTATAACAAAGGCGGCATTTTTTCATCTCCGCCAAGCTAAGCAGTTGGCTCCTTACCTCTCTCGCCCTGACCTAGCCACTGTGATCCACGCAACGGTCACCTCCAGACTGGATTATTGTAACTCGCTCTACGTGGGGCTGCCCTTGAGACTGACCCAGAAACTCCAGCGGGTGCAGAATGCTGCAGCGAGACTCCTTACGGGGTCTTCGCTTAGAGATCACATTCATCCGGTGCTATACCAGCTGCACTGGCTCCCGGTGGAGTACAGGATCAGGTTTAAGGTGCTGGTTTTAACCTTCAAAGCCCTATACGGCCTAGGGCCCTCGTACCTACGGGACCGCCTCTCCTGGTATGCCCCACAGAGGAACTTACGGTCTTCAAATAAAAACACCTTGAAGGTCCCAGGCCACAGAGAGGTTAGGCTGGCCTCAACTAGAGCCAGGGCTTTTTCAGCTGCGGCTCCAACCTGGTGGAACGCTCTGTCACAAGAGACAAGGGCCCTGCAGGACTTGACATCTTTCCGCAGGGCCTGCAAGACAGAGCTGTTCCACCTGGCCTTTGGTCAGGGCGCAGCCTGACTCCCTCCTTTGGCAATCTTTACAAAACTTTAGTTCATGGTTGCCATCAATTTTGATTTTAATTAATTTTTATAATGTTTTTATAATGTTGTACTGTTTTAGTGTTGTTAGCCGCCCTGAGCCCGGCTTTGGCTGGGGAGGGCGGGATATAAATAAAATTTATTATTATTATTATTATTATTATTATTATTATTATTATTACTGCTAATGCAGCAGTTTGATTTCACCCCTGGAGGTGCATTCCATTGATGGAAACCCACAACAAGAACTGTACAACATATATACAAGTTTCATAGATTGCCTAAAGAATACTTTTCACACTTCCATTGAAGTCCCAGTGTATAGAGGATGCTAGTGAGTGGAGTCCGTAAGATGGTGGGATGGCACTTTGTATACCTCCTCCCTGCAAACCCTGCAGCCCAGCTGATGCCAAAAGTCTTGCTCTGCTTCCCTTTGGACCACATCAGTGAGGTCAGGAGGCGGATTTTGTCATCTGGGCAGCCCAGGACCATTGGAGTCCCAGTGTAGAAAGGATGCTAGTGAGAATATTTTCAAAATGTTTGGACTACTACCTTTAAAAAGTGCCAATGTGTTATGAAATTCAATCATGGTGAAGGAATGTTGCCATGCCAATTGTGACATAGGATGGTTTTCAACTAAGCTTAACTCAGAATAGATCTATTGAAATTAATGAACATGACAGTAGTAATGACTAAGGGGTCAATGCTATGGCAAGATCCACTGGGAAGATAGGCAGATCACTGGCTCTCCCGGCTGTTTCTCATCTCAGTTGGGCCCCACTAGCCTTAAGTCCCCAACCCTGACTCAGCTGAAGATATGCCAGCACAGCTTGTTCAGCATTCTGGTGGCTTAACTTGGGCAGGACCAGAGTGGGGAACTTAGTCTGGATCGTAAACCTGGTCAGCTTAGCCACATGACCTGGGTACCTAGCATAGAACACTATTTCAAAGGTTCCGCCTTCTTGCCAGTCTTAGGCAGTGGAAGCAGCCCCACTGCTTAATGTGTAACTTGATGTCGGCTTAATTTACACTGGCATACTTTACGCTAGCTTCTTGTGCATAGGATGGGTGCCATATTTAGGTCCATTAATGTCATAGGTCCACCCCAAGGACAATTTAATTGAATACCACCCATATAAATTGGGTCTCAGCCCCTTTGATTTTTGTAGTACTTTTTTCTAGGTAAGTGTGCTATGCATCACAGCTAAAGTGACTTTCCACTGAATGGTCAGATATTCAAGTTACTACCTCTAAAGATGCCTAAATATTTTGCAAGTTTAGTTTTTCCAAGCTGAGACTGAGTTTCACAGTGAGGAGTTAGTCCCACCAGGCCTGGTCGGTTTTGTGACTGTTCCAGCAGACAGAGCATCTGTTCAGCTGCAGTGTGAGAACAACATTGCTTCCCTAGTCTCTGGCCAGTCGGAAGGCCAAATAGATCAA
The DNA here is from genome assembly GCF_964252035.2 of Podarcis erhardii. Lineage (NCBI taxonomy): Eukaryota > Metazoa > Chordata > Lepidosauria > Squamata > Lacertidae > Podarcis > Podarcis erhardii. The sequence continues at coordinate 102,950,753 of NC_138508.1, read as the reverse complement.
CAATATGAATACATTTTTTGTGGGAGGAAATTGCAGTAAAAATTGTGAAAGCCTATCATAGTAGGATAAGAAACCCCAACGGGTATAAGTGAAAGGTATTTTGACACCAGCTGCTGAGATTTGGTCATATGAAAAGGTCAGCTATCCTGACTTCTATGAATGCCTCACCACTTCTCTCCAGAAGAAATCACCTGCTCAGATTTGCAGCTGCATTTCAGATGGCACAATTTTCTGGCAAAAGGGAGCATCGTGTGATATGTTTAATTGCTGTACATATTCATTCAAAACAATATGTTATATTATGTCTTCTTCTTTTTGAAGTTGGATAGGAAAAAGAAGCTTCAAAGAAACATAATATATATAGTGAGACTGGAGAGACAATCCAATCAAACGATGTGTCTTCCCTGTAGATAATTTTCCCAGAGTGAACTGCTTTAGGACCAGCAAAACTGAACATTTCCCTCTGTCACCCCCTACATTTACACCAAGCCAGGCAGAAACCACTTCTCCGGCATAGTTTCCTGCTTGGCAGGGGGTTGGACTCGATGGCCCTTGTGGTCTTTTCCAACTCTATGATTCTATGATTCTATGATAGTGGCCCATGTGAATACTACAACCACATAGGCTGAGCCCATGGTCTTTCCCACATTGTATTTTTTTTTTTTTATAAATATTTATTAAAGTTTTTAAATATAAATGCACAAATAATAAACAATCTTACTTCTATCACAGACATAATTTCATCACTTCTTTGGACTCCCTCGCGTCTCCCGCTCCCATTTACATCGTTAAAAGTTTTTTCCAAACAAATTATCAACTTGTTTACAATCTCATGTCCACACATTCAAATATGATCTAGCACTTCTTCCAAAAAATTTTATATTTTCTTTAGTCTCACTTATCATCAAATTTCAAATCTAATTTAGTGGTGGCCAATTTTTTATAATCTAGCATCCTTCTTAACATTCAACCAAATTGCAATGTTTTTGTAGATACTTCTTGAATTTCTCCCAGTCTTCCTCCATCTTCTCTTCTCCCAGGTCACGGATTCTGCCAGTCATCTCGGCCAGTTGCATATAGTCCATCAGTTGCATCTGCCACTCTTCCAGTGTGGGTAGATCTTGAGTTTTCCAGTTTTTTGCGATGAGTATCCTTGCTGCCGTTGTTGCATACATAAAGAATGTTCGGTCCTTCTTTAACACCTTCTGGCCGACAATACCCAGAAGGAAGGCCTCTGGTTTCTTAGTGAAGGTATACTTAAATACCTTTTTCAGCTCATTATATATCATTTCCCAGAAGACCTTCACCTTAGGGCATGTCCACCAGAGGTGAAAGAATGTTCCTTCATTTTCTTTACATTTCCAACATTTATTATCAGACGAATGGTATATTTTGGCAAGTTTAACTGGGGTCATGTACCATCTATATATCATTTTCATTACATTTTCCTTCAGAGCATTACATGCGGTGAAGTTCAGCCCAGTGGTCCACAACCTTTCCCAGTCCTCAAACATAATGTTATGCCCAATGTCCTGTGCCCATTTTATCATAGCCGATTTAACCATTTCGTCTTGTGTATTCCATTTTAACAGCAAGTTATACATTCTAGATAATACCTTAGTCTTTGGTTCTAACAATTCAGTTTCTAACTTCGATTTCTCCACCTGGAACCCTAACTTTTTATCATTTTTAAAAACTTCTTTGATCTGAGCATAATGTAACCAGTCTCGCACCTTATCCTTCATTTTCTCTAAACTCTGCAATTTCCAATTGTCTCCATCTTTTTCTAATATTTCCCAATATTTTGGCCATTTGGCCTCCATATTGGGTCTTTTTAGGGCCTTAGCCTCCAGAGGTGAGAGCCACCTTGGAGTTTTATTTTCCAGTAAGTCTTTGTATTTTGTCCAGACATTAAACACTGCTTTCCTGACAATATGGTTCTCAAAGGCCTTATTGATCTTAACTTTATCATACCATAAGTATGCATGCCAACCAAAAGCATTGTTAAAACCTTCCAAGTCCAACACGTCAGTGTCTTCGAGAAGTAGCCAGTCTTTTAGCCAGCAAAAAGCTGCGGCTTCATAGTACAACTTTAAGTCTGGCAGGGCAAAGCCCCCTCTTTCTTTCGCATCTGTTAATATCTTAAACTTAATTCTGGGCTTTTTGCCCTGCCAGACAAATCTGGATATATCTTTCTGCCACTTCCGGAAGCACTCCGTTTTGTCCACAATCTGTAATGTTTGAAACAAAAACAACATTTTTGGCAATACATTCATCTTAATAGCAGCAATTCGGCCTAACAAAGAAAGCTTCAATTTTGTCCAACTATCCAAGTCTCTCTTAATTTCAGACCAACATTTTTCATAATTATCCTTAAATAGACTCAGGTTTTTTGCTGTTATGTTTACCCCTAGGTATTTTACTTTTTTAACCATAGTTAGTTCTGTTTCTCTCTGAAACCGTTCCGACTCTATATCTGTCAAATTTTTTCCCAACACTTTAGTTTTCTGTTTATTTAATTTAAATCCTGCCACCCGACCAAAATCCTGTATCAGTTGTAATACTCTTTTCGTACTAGATTCTGGCTCCTGCAGAGTCAAAACTAGGTCATCTGCGAAAGCTTTCAATTTGTATTGTTTCGCTCCGACCTGAATCCCTTCCACCAACCGGTCCCCTCTGATCAAGTTCAAGAGCACCTCCAGAACCGAAATAAATAACAAAGGGGAAATCGGGCAGCCTTGTCGTGTTCCTTTTTCAATTTTGAACTCTTCTGTAACCACATTGTTAACTATTAGTTTAGCCTTTTGTTTTGAATATATTGCGTCAATCCCATTCTCAAACCCCCGTGCCACTCCCATTTCATTCAAATTTCCCTTCATAATTTTCCAAGAAATATTGTCAAAGGCCTTCTCCGCGTCTATAAAAATTAACACTACTTTTGTATTTATATCTGTTTGCAAAAGTTCCAAAACGTCAATAATGTTCCTAGTATTTGCAAACATATGTCTGCCTGGGAGAAAGCCTGCCTGGTCTTTATGAATTACTTCATTAAGAACTCTTTTAAATCTACTTGCCAAAATGTCTGCAAATATTTTGTAATCCACATTCAGAAGGGAGATGGGACGATAGTTTTTAAGTTGTGTCTTTTCAGCTTCAGATTTTGGTATCAATGTGATAAAAGCTTCCTTCCACGATTCCGGCGCCTTCTTCCCTTCCATAATTTTCATTACAGACCTCCATCAATGGTTGGATCAGATAGTCTTTTAATGTCTTATAATACTTGGAGGTCAGGCCGTCTGGCCCTGGAGATTTGCCCAATTGCATGTTCTGGATAGCTTGTTCAATCTCTTGCTGTGTTATTTTGTTGTTCAGGATTAATCTGTTTTTTTGTGACAACTTTGTTAGTCCATTTCTTTCCAGAAATTGTTTAATCTCAACCTCATCTTGCGGCCCTTGAGTGTATAATTTTTTAAAGTATCTCTGGAAGCACTTTCTAATTTCTATGGGGTTCTGGATATTTCTTCCTTCAATTTCTAGGTTTGTAACTGTATTTAGTTTCTGTCTCTTCTTCAACTGCCAGGCTAGCAGTTTCCCACATTTATTTGCCGATTCAAAAGTTTTTTGTTTCATTAATTTAATCTTCCATTCTATTTCTTGGTTTATCAATTTGGAATATTGAGCTTGATATAGTTTAATTTCTCTCAGAATCGGCTGTGACTTCGGATTTGATCTTAATTTCTTCTCCAATTCTTTGATTTTCTGCAAAATCTTATCTTTCCTTTCATTTTGTGTTCTTTTCTTTACAGTGTTCTGTTGTATCAAGAACCCCCTCATCACAGCTTTGCTTGCGTCCCAGATAGTTCTTTTTTCCACCGTAGTGTTCATATTTATTTCAAAATAGTCCTTCAGAGTTTTTTGGGCCTTCTTAACGATCTCCTGATCTCCAAACAAGCTATCATTCATCTTCCATCTAAAGGAGCCGGTTGGCAAAAGTGTCATATCCATCTTCAGCGCATTATGGTCGGAGCAGGTCTTTGGGCAGATTTCCACTTTTCTGACCTTGGGTGCCAGACCTCTAGATATCCATATTTGGTCGATTCTTGTCCAAGTCAGTTGGGCTTCAGAGAAGAATGTTCCCTCTCTTCCCAGGGGGTTCTTAGTTCTCCAAATGTCAATCCAGTCCATATTGTCAGCCATTTCAAAAAAGGTCTTTGGCAGTCTGCCGTCTTTTGTAACATTTTGATTTTGTGACTTATCCATGTTTGTCGATACGACCCCATTCATATCTCCCATCATAATGATGTTGTTGTAGTCCAGATAGTCCAGCATGATCTCATGCAACTTCTTGTAAAATTCCGATTTCCCGTCATTTGGTGCATAAATTCCTAATATCAGAATCTTTTCTCCTTGATGTTGTATCTCAATTCCTAATATTCTTCCATGTTCGTCTTTGAATAAGAATTTAGGTGACAGGCTCTCTTTTGCATATATCACCACTCCTCGCTTCTTTACTCTGTCCGAAGATATAAATTCTTGACCAAGTCTTTTGTTTATTAACACCTTTCTGTGGAGCCTAGTCACATGTGTTTCTTGTAAGCAGATAATATCCAATTGTTCTTTTTTTAATATATGAAAAATTTTCCTCCTTTTTTCCGGGATGTTGCAGCCATTAATGTTCCAACTCATAAGTTGCAGAGACATCCTGAATAAATCTGGTTATTTTTCAAGGGGTGGTATCTTATTCAGAGGATCTTCAGGGTCCAAGGGTGCAGGTACCTCTGGTGTTTCAGGCCCTGGAAGTTGGTCAATTCCTTTGTGAAGGTCCTCTCCGTATACGTTCAGAAATTTATCTCTATCTTCTGATGTTCTGATTTTGATCTTCTTCCCTCTAAAAGTAAAAGATAGTCCTTGAGGAAATTCCCACCTAAAGATGATTGAATTCTTCCTTAGTAGTCTTGTCAACTCCAAATAGTTAGATCTAAGATCTAGCAGTTGTTTAGGAATATCCTTGTAGATCTCAATTCTTTTGTCCAAAATATCCAGTGACTTTCCGTAGTGTAGGCCCAAAATCTTATCCCTTTCCTCCTTTGACCTCAGTATTATCAAACAGTCTCTGGGCTTCTCTTTCTTTAGAAGTCTTCCGAGCCTAAAAGCCGAAACGATTTTAAAGTCCTTTTCCTCTAAACTCCAAAATTTGGAGAATTCTTTAGTCAAAAACTCAGCTAGGTTGCCTTCTTCCACTTCTGGTATTGCTCTTATCCTTAAATTGCTCTCCCTGTTCCGCAGTTCAAGCATGGACAAATAGGTCTGATGTTCACCTACTTGTTTACAGAGTGGTCTTACCTCTTGTTCTAAGTTTTCAAGTTTTTGGCTGGTATCTTCAGCCAATTTCCGATTTTCCCCTGCAGCCTCCTTCAATTCTCCGATTGCTTGAGTATTCTGTGGAACTTGTCCAGATAATTTATTTAAACATTCTATGTTCTGCTCAATTTTATATGTTTGCTCATCGGCTTTCTTGTCCAAAGATTCTACTTTCTTATCCAAAGATTCTAATTTTTCAAAAATTTTCTCTAAGATAGCAGTGCTTGCCCCTGAGGCCATATCTTCCAGTTGTAATTCCTCAGTTTCTCCCTCCCCTGCCCGAGGCAGAGAAACAGCTTCCACCTCAGAAGGCAAAGTAGGCACAGATGATCTACGTGCCTGTGAGGCTGCGGTTAAAGTTGTCAAAGTTGTTTGTTTAGTTCTTCCTCTCCTTCTTGTACCACTCATTCCAAAGTTATCTAAAAGTCAAGGTCAAGCTGAGTTGTTCCCATGAGAAAGCCACGGCCCAGATGGTAACAGTCAACAGAGGGCCGGGAAAAGGAAAGTAAAATAAAAGTCACTGTTATAAGTCCCAAATCCTCTAGGGGGAGTTTAAAATATTTCAGGAAAGAAGTCAATTTCAATTAAAATAAAGTCAGATTTCTAAGTCCAAGAACCTTCAATAAAAAGATTTTTCAGCAGAGTTGGGGTTTAGTACAGCAACAATGTTTCTGATGGTGCAAGCTGGTAATCCAAATGCCTTAAAGTAACAAGTTCAAACTCTCTCAGATTGTTTCAAAGTTCAGATTCAAAGTATCCAAACTGCAAACTGCAAGCTGACAGCTCAGTTTCTCAGGCAGCTCCAGCGCCTGGGATTTTTAGTTAGAATGTAGCTCCAAAGGGAGAAAGATATCCCCGTGTAATTAAAGTTCATAAGAGTCCAACACATAGGGTAATTGTTCCACTTAGAATAAAGTTCAATGGGTGCTCAGATCAAATAGTTTAAAAGATCTCTCTTTGCCTCCACTCCTCCAGCTCTTTGCGTTCAAGTTCAATGGGAGCGGAAGACGGACTTCCTGTTTTTCGTCACTCCGCTTTCAGCCAAATTCAATATTTTAAAGTCCCAAATTGCATAGAGTCAGATGTTTACTCACGGGTTGTTGTTTTCAAGGCATAAATTTCAGGAAGAAAGGTCAGCGCTCACTGGCAACAGCTACGCGGCTTCACTCCGCCGATTGCGGAACGACCCACAGCGCCGCAGCCTCCTCCGCGATCCGGAGCCCCTTACGGGGTTCCTTCAACGTTTCGGTGGCCGCTACAGGCGCCCGCCGGGTCCCAGGACCGCAGGCTTCTGCTGCCTGCGGTTTTCCGTTTTGGGTCTCCGCTGCGCCGTAGCGGACGACCCTTCTCGAGCGGAGCTTCCCTTCCCCGTTAGGAAAGGGCAGCCATTACCCTTCGCGCCGCCTCCGGAAGTCAGATTTGCAGCTGCATTTCAGATGGCACAATTTTCTGGCAAAAGGGAGCATCGTGTGATATGTTTAATTGCTGTACATATTCATTCAAAACAATATGTTATATTATGTCTTCTTCTTTTTGAAGTTGGATAGGAAAAAAAAGCTTCAAAGAAACATAATATATATAGTGAGACTGGAGAGACAATCCAATCAAACGATGTGTCTTCCCTGTAGATAATTTTCCCAGAGTGAACTGCTTTAGGACCAGCAAAACTGAACATTTCCCTCTGTCACCCCCTACATTTACACCAAGCCAGGCAGAAACCACTTCTCCGGCATAGTTTCCTGCTTGGCAGGGGGTTGGACTTGATGGCCCTTGTGGTCTTTTCCAACTCTATGATTCTATGATTCTATGATAGTGGCCCATGTGAATACTACAACCACATAGGCTGAGCCCATGGTCTTTCCCACATTGTAACCTCAGAATACTCCATTCTACTACCTCACCAAGCTCAAGAGCCAAAGAAACCATTCCAATTCTGAAGGAGTTTAAGACTCCTTTTAAAAAGCAGAGGCCCTTGAATTACAGAGAAGAGCAATTTGAAGCACAAATAGAGTTAGGTATTGCCTCCCCAACTCCTCACTTTTTATTAATTCCCTATGTTAATCTATAATGACTAGTGACGAAGCAGAAAGTTAGGTGAACCTACCAAATTTGCATGATTGAAAACAATAAGCAGATTGAAACACAGTCATTCTTAACAGGCAACCTTAAGAATTCACTAAAACTTACATTTGTATGAGGATGGCATACAAAAATGCATTACAATAGGGGGAATTGATTTCAAAAATGTGTATATTAGGCAAGATTAGAACCTAAAATGTATTCACACTAAAATGCTGATGAAGACTTCACACACACACACACACACACACACACACACACAACCTGATGCGGAAATGTGGAGAACTGAACTGAAGAGTGGAAAAATGAGTAACCAGAATCAACAGATTCACCCATCCCCAATAGTGACACATCATTGAAACTGCAATAAGAGACCACTGGCAGTGTTGTGGTCAATACAGTATATACTGTATATACTCCTTAGAACTTATTCTAGTGGGGTGGCTTGAAATACTTTTATCATTCCTGTGCCTTTTGGATCTCTCTGTACTATGCTTCTTGATTACTAATTGAAGTTTATTCTGATTTAAACAGCCAAGGGAAATTAAAAAATACAGTTGTGAATGAGCAATATCTGAGAGTAGCTGTAAAACCCCATAATACATGTCCCCAAAATGGCAATCTTGTGGAAAATAAAATAATTTATAGGTGTTTGCAGCACAAAACAGGCATTTGTGATTTTGCCACATTATTTTCTGTGATATCTTTAGGATAAAGGAAACTCCTCTTCATTTTATCATTTTGTTTCCAACTTCATCTGTTCTAGGATGGAAGATCCTTGTTTCCACAGTTATATCTGAGCCCTTGTACAAGCACTAAATCAGTGTTTCCCAACCGGTGTTCCGCGGCACACTAGTGTGCCGCGGGACGTCGGCTGGTGTGCCGTGGGAGGGAGGCGGGCGAGTCGGGCGGCGAGAGGCGGGGCGGCGGCGGCGAGCACACGCGGGGCGGGGAGCGAGCTCCCTCCCACATCCCATCGACCCGTGCTCCGCGCTGGTGTCCGCAAGCCTTGCGCACCCGGGGGATCTCCCCCCGGGAGCGCAAGGCTTGCGGGCAGCAGCCTGCAGCGCGGAGCACGGGGCGCCCTCCGGAGGACGCCCCGTGCTCCACGCAGGTGTCCGCAAGCCTTGCGCACCCGGGGGATCTCCCCCCGGGAGCGCAAGGCTTGCGGGCAGCAGCCTGCAGCGCGGAGCACGGGGCGCCCTCCGGAGGACGCCCCGTGCTCCACGCAGGTGTCCGCAAGCCTTGCGCACCCGGGGGATCTCCCCCCGGGAGCGCAAGGCTTGCGGGCGTCAGCTGGCAGCGCGGAGCACGGGGCGCCCTTCGGAGGACGCCCCGTGCTCCACGCAGGTGTCCGCAAGCCTTGCGCACCCGGGGGATCTCCCCCCGGGAGCGCAAGGCTTGCGGGCGTCAGCTGGCAGCGCGGAGCACGGGGCGCCCTTCGGAGGACGCCCCGTGCTCCGCGCTGGTGTTGGCCAGCCTTGCGCACCCGGGGGGCGCATGGGGCGCCCTGAAACAGAGGGTTCCCCATGCTGCGGACTGTAGCCTGCCGCCGGACGCGCGGGGCGCCCTGAAGCAGAGCGCCCCTCGCGCCAGGCAGACATGGGCCAGCCCCACAAGCTCGGGGGACAGCGGGGAGGCGCAGCACCGCCATCCCACTGTTCCCCGACCTGGTTTTTTTGGGGGGAAATAAAGGAAAAATTTTTTTCCTTTATTTCCCCCCTCAAAAAAGTAGGTGCGTCCTATGGGACGGAGCGTCCTATGGGACGAAAAATACGGTACTTACTATTTCATAATAAAGTAATTATAAAATACTTTCTTTGTGTTTATTTGATTCCTATTAAAGAGAGTTACTTTATATATAGTCAATATAGGCACAGAGTTAATTTTTTAAACATTTTCTAATGGTGGTGTGCCTCGAGATTTTTTTCATGAAACAAGTGTGCCTTTGCCCAAAAAAGGTTGGGAAACACTGCACTAAATGATCAGGACACAACTCTTCAAAAACTAATGTTTTTTCACAATGCAGATCTGAGTCATAGCCACCCATTACATGTGTATTATTTGATGCATTTGGCTTAAATGCACATTATGCTCTATGTTCAAGAGCACAGGCATTTCTCTAGGCTGTGCAGATCAGAATGCATGCATATTGTTATCTGCAGTTGGCTGAATTAGGCATCCTGTTACTGCTTTCTTTGCAGGGGTGGATATTGATGCAATAGTATCAGAACTGGAGCCTCTTTCAGACATTTATACACAACACTGACTGCCATTTTCAAATTGGTCAAACTTTCAAAAAGCGTGTATGACAATGAGAAACAACACCTATTGAAATTCCCTCTTCTACACAAATAGATGCTGGACTAAGGTCTGTCCAGGAAGGATCTCTGTGTTCAGTGTTGATTTGGTGCATGACTCTCAAAAACCGATTACCAGTGGCGGCTGGAGAGCATTGGAACTCGTAGTGGTAGGCAGGGAGACCAATAGTAGGTGTTATAATCAACTAAATCTAGCCTTGTCTCTGTTCTATGATGCCAACACTTAGACTAAGGAGGAGGAAGCTGACAGACTGCTGCGTCCTGGATAAGTTGCAAGTACACAGGCAGGTGAAGGCAGACCTAGATTGGGGGGGGGGCAGTGCCCCATTCTTCCTAAAGACCACCCTCCACTGCTGCTTACAAAAGTGCCATTTTAAAGGCCTATTGGGTAAAGCACTATTCATATGTTATGGTGCAGATCTAGTGACATGTTTAAATTGTAAAAACCCACACTTCATACAGCACATATTAGAAAATCCGCCCCCCCCATTCCCTTCCATTGCACAAATTATTGTGCATATCAAACACTTAATGCAGACTGGAGTATTAGTTGTTCAACATCTTCTGTTATTACTCCGAACAAAAGATAAAGCCATCATTAAAATGTACTGCTTTCCTTAAAAATGAGCACTGCTTTTTTATTTATCTATTACCCTTTGGAAACAAAATAATCACTTGTTTGCTGTTTAAATAGATGTACTTCAAAAGCAGTACCATATGTTAATGTGGTTTTACATCTATTTTGCAAGGTACAAATGCTGTTTGTTTAGCTTCAGGTGGCTGTGTTGCATAAACAGTCTTTGAAATAAGACCTTTCAAGCTAAATTTAATCAAATACATTGTTTTGTTTTTTAAAAAGAGCCTTATTAAGTGCTGCTTTCCGATTTATGATATAAATAACAATACTCAAGGACTGACTTCGGGCAGATATATGCATATGTCATCCATAGAGAAGATGCATCTGTTAAGCAAAGTTTCCAGGATACAGCAAATCATAAAAGGAGACAGAGACAGCAATTACCCTTGCCATCCTTAACAGATGGGTTCCCCATGCTTTTTGTTTTATTTTAAATATAACAATTCTTAATCTAGTAGAACTAGATTCTAGTAGAACTAGATTCAACCAGCTTCAGTTGTCCACCATTATTATTCTGGTTTCTTGGGATGTCTTCCACCCCAACACTTCAAGGTCAGTTACATATATTAAATTTGAATTACTTGGATTCTGTTGATTTACAGTGCAGTCTTATTGAGTCCTCCATGGAAAAAGGTTGTGGAAGCGAGTTCAGTGGGGCTTACTACTAGGCGAGTGGGTACAGGATTGCCATCCTTACCATAAGCAGCAGTGCAGGTCTCAGCATTGCAACTCCCCCTCCAGCCCCACCTCTCCTGCACACAAACTGCCCACTGTGTAGATATTTTCTTCGTCACATATGCAGTACAATCCTAAACCTGCCTACTTTAAAGTCTCACTGAATTTGAAGCAGCTTCCTCAAGAGAAGATGGGCTTGGGATTGCACTCACGGTCTCCCAACAGCACAAGCTTAACATATAAACCACATTTACTCCCCCCCCCGTCAATCTCATATATAGAAACATTGCTAGTTTCATCAAAACTCTTTTATTCTTCTCATAAAACCCCACTGGCATTTTGTCCAAGCAGACATCTCCAAAGTCACCAGAAATTTGTGTGTGTGTGTTTGTTTGTTTGTTTGTTTGTTGTTAATATACCACCCTATACCCTATGCCCTATACTTTATGGCAATTAGGGATAGCTGGAGGAGTTCGAACTTTGCAAATCCCACCAGATCTACACCTCTTTGATGAACGTGCAGAATGGAACTTAGCTGTCTATCAGCTTCTCCAAATATTGTGGCACCTTACTTGGCTCAAAATACATATAGAAGTGAATATTTTGGAGAGAGAAATATGCTTATAAAGGCATATTATTTTGAGTACTTGATGGAAGAATTGGGCTTTGCCAGAACAGCTAGAAATCGCTTAAATTCAGTTGAAAAGTTCAAGTGTAAACCTCTGAGTAGGTAAGGGAGGATGTGACAGGGAAGAGCCTTGCAGGAGCCTCAGCAAGTGGGACCAGCAGTGGTGAGGCAGGAGATAGACGAGCCCAGGTGGCACCAAGTCGCTGCCATTCTCCATGGCTGCTGCCTGAGGCAATTTTCTCAGCTTGTTTCATGGAAGTGCCAGTCCCAAACAGGAGACTTATGGGTGAATGCATGGAAAAGTTACACGGACCAGAAATAGACTGATTCGCCCATCTCAAATGGTGGCTCTGTTTGAATCTTTTGCTTGGAACATTTCAATTATTTCATTTGCCATACTCATTCAAAAAAGTTTTGCATTGCAGTTGTTGTTCTGTGCCTTGGCAAACTGTCACTGCCACTGTCCTTTGTGCTTTGGCTTTCGTTCTCCTCCCTGAATGTCAGCACTCCCGGATCCTCCCCATCTTTTTTGCTTTGTTTTGTCAAAACGAGTTAGGACCGACACGCACTTGAGGGCATAACCTCAACATGGTCTCATTGCATGGGCTATTTGTTTCTAATTTACTTGTAACTGATCTGACTACTTCAGCTTGCCTTCCTAATTATATTTAATTGAGATGTACCTCTAATACTTCTCAATAGTCCTAGGCATTTAATTAAATGTTGCCCTCTTGAAGCATTAATCGGCTTACATACTAATTGTATCCTTGCTTTTTTATGCATGTGTGTGAGGCAACACAGGGCTGTATGATAATAAAATGATTATAACTTTGTGACAATAAAATATCGCAGTGGAGGCCTATATTAATTTTCTGAGGTGGCTCTTGTTTACTAGATTTGAAGCTGTGGCAATTGCAAAATTTCCTCCAGCTAAAATCATCTGAATCACATCCTATTAATATTCTTGTATCTTCTATAGTTCCAGAAGAATGGAAAAAAGCATCTGTAGCAAAGCATGAATATGTACTTTGACAATCAGTATGAAATCTGCATTGAGAATAAAGAATAGTACTTGAAACAAAGGGATTTGGCCTTCTCTCAAATCCAAGGTTTCATTGTTGTGCTGTTTAGGTTTACGTTCACAAAATACAGTAAACTCACAACAAACATGTGAGGTTACGTTTTGGGGATCGCACCTAAAGCCAAAACCATGTACAGTAAAAACATATTAGGTGCAATGGTGGATGGAAATGCCAGAATCTTTTCCCCTGAATGCCTGCATCCTCTCCACCCCTGCTCTTTCCCCCAAGTGTGTAAAGCTGATTGTGCACGAGATGTGGACTTACTGCACACATCAATTCTATCGTGTTTGCTTCAACATGACATATGCTCAGGCCATAAACTATTGCAGTTCTCTGTACATATGTAAGACCCATTGAAATCAGTAGGGCTAGCAGCCTCCTGGATTGTGGTCCCTGAGTATCTATAACTTACAAGCCTGACCAAGCAGGCTTTTCTTTAACTTGAGAATCTACAGCTCCAGTTTACTCCCTACTTTATAATGTATTGGCAGGGAGTAAATTAAAATATATTCATTGCTGATAGACACCACCTAAATCTTCACCTTGACCCTTGTTTGCACTTCACTACTTTGGGGGCTGGTTCAGCTAATGATGAGATAAAAGATGTAAAGGAATTTTGTGGTGCCTGTTATCATTTTCTTAGTTCAAATTTAACAGAAATTTTATCAAATTTTATCAAAGCAAAAAAGGATGACATGCTGAAGTGCACTGTGTCAAATTAAACACATTCAGTTCTTTTCTGTCTACATGCAGAAAAACAGGAAAACGGTAATGGGATCAGGTGAATTTGGATGGATGAGGCATGTAGAGTAAGGACTGTCAATATTATCCAATGAAAGTTCAGCAGTACTACCATACCTATTCCTGCACTAACAAGAGAAACACTCAGTGTAGGCTCCTTTGTGCATGAGAAATGACGACCAGGGATTTGCTGGACTTTTTTCTTCTTCAATTTTTTTTTATTGATTTTCCAAATTTATAACAAACATAAACAAACCAACAAACACAAATCCTAACTGTAATAATTCCACTTTTGTTAACATTATTAAGTGACTTCCTCGAATCCCCCTGGCTGAGTTTCAATGTATATCATTGTAACAGTTTTCCAAAAGTAATTTCTCATAAGATTTACTTAGTCGAGTAACATCTTTCTTTCTTTTCATATGAACTTTAAACATATTATCCTATAACATTACATATTTAAATCCTAAACCAATCTGGTACTTGCAAGTATTTCTATTATAGTTATCTTAGCATATTTAGCTAAATAGTCTTTAAATTTCATCCATTCCTCTTGGTACTCCTCCTCCTTCTGGTTGCGGACTCTTCCGGTCAGGCTAATGGGGCCTCCTGCTGCTGCCACGCCGCCGGAGCACGATTTCTGTTCTCATCCTGAAGCAAAGTTCTTAACCTGAAGCACTATTTCTGGGTTAGCGGAGTCTGTAACCTGAAGCGTATGTAACCTGAAGCATATGTAACCTGAGGTACCACTGTATAGGGAAACTGTTTTTTTTATTGTTTAATGTTTTATTATGGTTTTTTATATGTTGGTTATATATGTTGGGTGCTGGGGCAACCCAGTCAGATGGGCAGGGTATAAATAGTAAAATTATTATTATTGAATAGGACTTCCCTATTTTCTTCAGAAATGCTGAAGGATATGCTCTCATACATCATATTTGCAGAACACTCTTCTCCACCTGATGAATTGTACCATCCATTTGTTTACTCTGCAGTCAACAGTCCTGGCCTTTGAAGCAGGACGTACAAGTAAATTGACAATGCTGACATCCTTCCCTCCACATGTACTTATTCATTTAGAAATGTGTTTTCCCACTTTCTATCTCTCTCTCTCTCTCTCTCTCTCTCTTTGTATGTGTAACAGCATCACAATAATCACTCCCTCTAACAGGGAAATTGGTGCCCCTGTACCAAATGCAGCAAAGCCGAACAACCAAGGAGACATAAGAGGGAGATATTTCCTCTTGGGGATGCCTGGGGGAACACCAAGATTTGCAGCAGCACAAAAAATGTAAGCCAGAAACACAGATCTTCCCTAAACAAAACAAACAAACAAACAAACACAAAAACCATAGTGCAATGAAGACTGAACATGTTGAATGTTAGCTAAAAAATAAAAATGGAAATCAGGTAGAGGTGCGTGTGTGTGAATTGCTTTGCT